>NC_091245.1:97207500-97832500 GCF_042477335.2 Ovis canadensis | reverse complement strand
TGACATATTTCCTCTTTGGGGGCTCTGAAATCACTGCAATGGTGACTGCAGCCATGAAATCAGAAGACATTTGCTTCTTGGCAAGAAAACTATGACAAACCTAGACAGTGTGTTGGAAAGCAGATACATCACTCTGCCAGTAAAGGTCCATATAATCAAGGCCATGTTCTTCCCAGTGGTCATGTATAGTTGTGGTTGTGAGAGTTGGACCATAAAGAAGGTGGAGCACCAAAGAATTGATGCCTTCGAACTGTGATGCTGGAGGAGACTCCTGAGAGTGCCCTGGACAGCAAAGAGATTAAGCCAGTCAATCTCAAGGGAAATCAACCCTGAATACTCATTGGAAAGACTGATGCTGAAGCTGAACTCCAGTATTTTGGTCATTTGATGCAAACAGCTGACTCATTGAAAAAGTCCCTGATGCTGGGAAAGATTGAGGGCAGGAGGAGAAGAGGGCATCAAAGGATGAAATGGCTGGATGGCATCACTGTTGCAGTGGACATGAACTTAGGCAAACTTTGGGAGATGGTGAGGGGCAGGGAGGCCTGACGTGCTGCAGTCCATGGGGTCGCAAAGAGCTGGACACGACTGGGTGACTGAACAACAACAAATCGATGGAGTGCATGCTACAGGCCCAGACCCTGGGGGGGCTGCAAAGGCATGAGAATGAACCAGAGACAGCCTCTCCTCGGGGAGTCCATTATCAGGGAAAAAGACAGAAGCACATTAAGCCAAAGAGGATGAGATGAGGAACTTACAGGAAGGACAACTTGAATTGCTGTACAAGATTTACCAGCCTCAGAGCCACCTGACAGAGAGTGAAGCATTCCGAACACATGGAAGGCCTTAGTGTCCCCACAACTCAACAAATGCATTGGTTTTGTTTCACTGAGGCTTTCCTAAGAGATACCCAGGTAGCCAGTCAGAGTAAGTTACCTTGGAATGTGAGGAGTCAGGGCTGCTCTGTCTCTGGATTGTGGTTGTTTTACTGGAGTGACTGACTGGGAGGACCAGTGGGGATATGGGGTACAATCTGGGCCCACAGTGGCCTCAGACGTGTGTACTGGCTGTCCCCAGAGAGCCCAAAGCTAATTCTACCAAAACAAAGAGGAAGATATCCAGGGAGCTTTGGAATAATACGTGTGCTCAGTCACTTCAGTCGTGTCCAACTCTTCGTGACCCTATGGACTGTAACCAGCAGGCTCCTCTGTCCATGGGATTCTCCAGGCAAGAATACTGGAGTGGGTTGCCATGCCCTTCTCCAGGGGATCTTCCCAACCCAGGGATTGACCTGCGTCTCCTGTGTCTCCTGCACTGCAGGCAGATTCCTTACCCACTGAGCCACCTGGGAAGCCCACATGGGAAGTCCAAGTCTACATTGGAATAATATAGGTGTGCATTTAAATCACGCTTTGCCAGGCATTAGTTTGAGCTATACCTCGCTTTACCAGTTTTCTTCTGTAACATAGGGATAATGCTTTCACTTCATGGGGTTGTTGGGGTTGTTGCAAAAAACCTCTGGCACCTGGTAGATGCTCAGTTCAGATTTTCAAGGCAAAAACAATCCATAAGATTGCTACCGAGCCTTAGCAGAATTAACCACGTCTGAACCAGAGTGCAGAGAAGGTGTCAGGAAGGACTGGAGAAATTGATCCCATAGCGCTGTGCTTCTTGATTCCTAGCTGCTATCTTAGTTCACAAAACTTCTGGAGGCAATGGAGCTGGCATGAAAACGACAGGTAAACCCAATCTCAGACTGAAGAAGCAGAGCTCTGGGTTCTAGCCATGTGAATTTACAGGGATAATATCACTTAAACCAACTGAGCCTGTTTGCTCTTCTTTTCCAAGAATCTTCGTGATTGGTACACTCTCTAAACGTAGACTGGTAATCCAGCTTCCACACCTCACAAATTTGAAAGGCAAATGAAATTATGAATGTAAGAACATTTGGGTTTTATAAAGTGGCTGGCACTTAGTGTGAGGACTGCTAAGTCACTTCAGTCGTGTCCAACTCTTTGCGACCCTTTGGACTGTAGCCCACCAGGCTCCTCTGTCCATGGGATTCTCCAGACAAGAATACTAGAGTGAGTTGCCATGCCCTCCTCCGGGACTAAATTATCATGAAACAGTAACCACATCTAATACTGAGCAAGTTCAAAGGCAAGCATTAGAGTAGCAACCACAGTCAAACCATGCTTTTATTAAATTAAGTTTTGTCATGTAGGCAGATCCTGTAACAAAGCCCAGGAGAGCATAAAGTATGTGTCTCTGTCTGTCTGTAAAGTGTGTGTATATAAAATGATTTTTTCAATTGGGCAGTAAGTTTCCAGTTAGAGAATGGCACATTTTACAATCAGTGGTCTCAGATTTATTAAAGTGTATTACTATTATACATTATTATGACAGTTTCATCCTCGTAACAACTCCCTTGTGTAGCCATAATTATGTCCTCCAGAGGAAGAGAGGTACAGGGACTTGGCAAGGTCACATACACAAATGAGAGGCAAGTCCAGGACCCCAGGCACTTCCCCTGGCCCTAAAGCTCATGACCTGGCCTCGAGGAGACCCGGCACCTGTGACATTGTGCTTTCTCCCATGATGACAGGAAGTCTTCTGTGGGGTTTAGATCCTGAGAGGCGGTGGGGGCTGTGTGTGCATGCTGCTTGGTGAGCTAGGGTTCTGAGGTGAAGCCTGTGCTTTTCTTTCTTTTTTTTTTTTTTTTCTAATTTTTCTTGAAATACAGTGGATTCACAGTATCCCAGCAGTTTCAGGTGTACAGCAAAGTGATTCAGTTATACATATACCTCTATCAGTATATTCTTTTTTAGATTCTTTTCCCTTATAGGTCTTTACAAGATGTTGAGAAGAGTTCCCTGTGCTATACAGTAGATCCTTGCTGTTGATCTGTTTCATATATTGTAGCATGTATATTTTAATCCCAGCCTTCGAATTTATCCCTCCCCCTCTGACCCCTTTGGTAACCAGAAGTTTGTTTTTTAATACTGTGAGTCTGTTTCTGTTTTGTAAATAAGTTCATTTGCATCATTTTTTAGATTCCACAAAGAAGTGATATCATATGATATCACTTGTCTTTGTCTGACTTACTTCATTTAGTATGATAGTCTCTAGGTCCTTCCATGTTGCCACAGATGTTATTATTTCATTCTCTTTTGTGGTGGAGTAATAGACTCTGATGGAGAAGGCAATGGCACCCCACTCCAGTACTCTTGCCTGGAAAATTCCATGGGCGAAGGAGCCTGGTAGGCTGCAGTCCATGGGGTCGCTAAGAGTCGGACACGACTGAGCGACTTCACTTTCACTTTTCACTTTCATGCATTGGAGCAGGAAATGGCAACCCACTCCAGTGTTCTTGCCTGGAGAATCCCAAGGACGGGGGAGCCTGGTGGGCTGACGTCTATGGGGTCACACAGAGTTGGACACGACTGAAGTGACTTAGCAGCAATAGACTCTAATGCTGGGAGGGATTGGGGGCAGGAGGAGAAGGGGACGACAGAGGATGAGATGGCTGGATGGCATCACTGACACAATGGATGTGAGTTTGAGTGGACTCCGGGAGTTGGTGATGGACAGGGAGGCCTGGTGTGCTGCAATACATGGGGTTGCAAAGAGTTGGACATGACTGAGCGACTGAACTGAACTGAACTAAATAGTCCGTTATTTCTCAGCCCATAATGGACTGTTACTCAGCCATAGAAAAGACATACCATCTCTTCTTCATCCATTTGTCTGTAGATGGACATTTAGGGTGTGGGCTATGTTTTTAAACCTCATATTTCCTCCTTGCCCTCAGCTCGAGTGTCAGTCATATGGAAACGGAGGCCACTTGGCATCTGTCCTGAGTTTAAAGGAAGCCAGCACCATAGCAAAGTACGTAGGTGCCTATCAAAGAAACAAGCCGGTGTGGATTGGCCTGCATGACCCGCAGAAGGTAACCTCAGACCTGGCCCACTCATGGCCCTGTGGGAAAAGCAGATAGACAGCTCCTGTCTGGGAAATGGGCGCAGGCCCACTGGCAAGCACACACACAACAGATCTTCAGTCACCTGCCTCCAACTGATAGAGGCCAAGGCTTCCAGGTTAGGGACAAAGCAATGTCCTCCACTTACAGACCTATCCATTTAGAGCCCTCTCAAATCCTTCCGAACACGAAAGTATCAGAGCCTTTCAAAAAAGGTTTCTGTAAGTATATAGGGGTATATACATATACAAATAAACACAGACACACACACAGAGTCGCATTATGAGATCCCGCTTAATTAAATTCCAATTAGATCTTGAGTTTAAGTGGAAAGCTTTCAGTTAAGCTTTTCACTAGATGCGGTCATGTGTTTTATGCCATCCTTAACTTTCTTCACTGGTCTTTCATTTTACCCCTCTCAGCACCTCTTTGTGAAGTCTCTGTGTGGGACCTGCAATTTATAGATTCTTTGTAGGGCTTCTGTGTTAACCAAAAAATGCTCAAAGAATACAAGGAAAAAAATCCTGACTTTGTGTTTCTTAATAAACTTTGCTATAGATGTTACAGAGAATTTATACAATTAATTTTACATTGTTAG
Organism: Ovis canadensis; assembly: GCF_042477335.2. NCBI lineage: Eukaryota > Metazoa > Chordata > Mammalia > Artiodactyla > Bovidae > Ovis > Ovis canadensis. The sequence continues at coordinate 97,827,923 of NC_091245.1, read as the reverse complement.
TATTCACACTGCAATCAACCAGTGCTCTCTCATTCAAAGACAGGATAAATATTTACATCTATTCTAACTGATTTTTATTTATTTATTTTTAATTGAAGGAATTTCTACCAGATTTTTTTAATTTTCTACCTTCATGACTGAGGCTAATAAACAGCCTAACGAATTGTGCAATGAATGCATCAAAGAAATACAAATTAGAATAACGATATAATTTGACTTAGATTACTAGATGTTTGCTTTGTCTTAATGAATATTTTTAAGATAAGGAGAAATTTCCCGGTAAATGACGGTATAAATTCCTACAACTGAACTGTTTTTGAAAAGCAGTTTGGAAATGCATTTGAATATCCTTGAAATATTCATGCCCCTTGGTCATTAATTCTACTTCTAGGATTTTAGTTTTAAAAAATAATTTTAAGTACAGAAACAGCTTTACAAATAAAATTGTTCGTAGCGGTATTCTTTGCAGTAATCGTAAATTGGAAACAACATAACCATCAATCAATAGGAGAATTAGCAAGGTAAATTGTGGTACATTCTTATCATTAAAACATGTTTGGAAAGCAAAATACTACAAAATTGAATATATATGTTTTAATGGCTACCACATTTTTCAGTACATAAAAATACTGTGATAGATAAAAATGGTTACACCACAAGTAAATATGGTAAAATGTTAGTAATGTTGTCTTCCTGAAGGTTAAATGGAGTGACTTTTCTATTTTCCCTTCACACGTTTCTGTGCTTTCCCAAGTTTTCCAGGGAAAGCTGTGTTTAAGGGGGCTGTGGTGACCATCTGGGCTGTGAGCAGGTGGGCAGCCTTATGTGTACGTGTCTCCCATCTCCTGTCATTTGCAGAAGCATCGATGGCAGTGGGTGGATGGAGCCATGTCTATTTACAAATCCTTGTCTGGCGAGTCCGTGGGTGAGAACAAGTACTGTGCTGCGATGGATGCCAAGACCAGTAAGTTCTACCACATCTCTCCCTGAATCCCAGCTCCTTCTCTTTCCCATTAAGAGCGAAGCTGGACATTGACTCCTCTTTGCGCCATTTCACATCAACAACTCCACAGGACAGTGGCCTTGTCCCAGGCATTACTCACTGGCCATTTGTGACCATTTCACAATTTTTGCCATATCAGTGTACCAACCATTCAGTTATCAATATTTCTTTTACTCCAATCACTTTTTTCTTTTTTTTTATTTTTCAATAACTCATTTTAACTGAAGTATAGTTGATTAACAATGTTGTATTAATTACTGCTATACAGCAAATGATTACAGTCACTTTTTTTATATCCTCTTTTTTATGTTTTTTATCATAGTAAAAGTCACATAATATAAAACATACTATTTAACCACGTTTAACCATATAGCTCAGTGGCACTAAGGTCATTCACATTGTTGTACAACTCTCACCATCCTCCATCTCCCAAATTTTTCACCTCTTTAAACTGAAACTCTGTCCCCATTAAACACTAAAGCCCCCTTCCCTCTCCCCACATCCCTATCCCCACCCAGCCCTGGCATCTACCACTGACCTTTCTGACTCTATGAGTTTGACTATTCTAGGTATCTCATGCAAGTGGAATCAAATAGTATTTGTCTGCACCCACTGTATATTGGAATGCATTTTTAAGATTAACTTAATACATGGCTTATAAGCAGACTGACCCCTCTTTTTTTCTCACTGTGCTACGCAGTAGGTTCTCATCAGTTACCTATTTTAAACACAGTAGTGTATATGTGGCAATCCCAATCTCCCAATCCATCCCCTCCCCTTTTCCCCCTAGGTGTCCATCCATTTGTTCTCTACATCTGTGTCTCTGTTTATCTTAAAATTCTGTCGTGTACCATGAGGGGGAAATATGCCATATTTGGGGAAACCCAGACTACAGGGAGCAAATATGTGTGACTGCTTTCAGGCTTCTTTATAGTCAGGGTTCTCCATAAGCTCTAGAAACCTCGCTTTGCCTGCATTCTTCGCTCATATTCTCTGAGTTTCATCCCAGAACATAGTGCCCAGAACCTCGGCTGCGGGCTGGGCACCGTCACTGCAGCCTCTTCAGTTCTCTTGCCTGCCTTCAAGCGTTGCTTTTCATGCTAATATGTTAGGGTTTTCAGCCTTGCTACAAATGCCGTTTGGGGTGGGTAATGATTTGTTGTGGGAGCTGCCCTGTGCATTGTAGGGTTAGCATTCCCTAGTTACTAACCAGCAGATACCAGCAGCACACACACACGTGCACACACACACACAGTTTGTAACAACCAAAAATGTCCACAGACTTTGCTAAATGTCCCCTGAAAGTGTTAGTTGCTCAGTCATGTCCAACTCTTTGCAACCCCATAAACTGTAGCCTGACAGGCTCCTCTGTCCTTGGAATTTGCCAGGCAAGAGTACTGGAGTGGGTAGCCATTCCCTTCTCCAGGGGATCTTCCTGACCCAGGGATCGAACCCACATCTCCTGCATTGGCAGGCAGATTCTTTACCATCTGAGCCACGAGGAAAGCCCTAAATATCCCCTGGTGGGACAAAATCACTCCTATATGAGAACCACGGCTAATAAGTGACATGAAAAGGAAACAGAATGTCAAAGATGAAAAAGATGCTTGATCTGAAAGAGAACATCCCAGTGTGTTTTAAAGGCCTTCGTAGTGTCACCAGGATTTCCCCACTAGCCAGGGGTTGAGCCTGGGCAGGACAGAGGACTCAGGTACTGGGGCTTAGGTAGAAAGGGATGTGGAACAGGTTTACTATTGTCTGAAGAATAAAGATTATATGCAAAAACTTTCTGACAGCAAAGTGATGAACATGTGGAGACAAACTCTGAGGTGAGCGCTAAGCAAAGCTTCAGAGGTCTAAGTGGGTCATATCACAGACCAAGGAGGCACTTCCCACTGTCTCGAAGGGACTACAGCTGCTGTTTAAGGAATAAGTCATCTCTGATGGAAGGAATACACCAAGACCAATATGTAGAAATTTACCAAAATGTAAATTTCTATCCAAGCTAAGAAAAATATTCTCAACAATCAGCACAGTCCAAAAATATAATGAGCTACCCTAGAAAGTAGTGAGAAACCCATCAGTAGAGCTAACCAAGCAAAAGCGGACATTGTGGTTGATATTGGGGCTTCCCTGGTGGTTTAATGGTAAAGAACCTGCCTGCCAACGCAGGAGACATGGGTTCGATCCCTGGGTTGGGAAAATCCCCAAGAGGAGGAAATGGCAACCCACTCCAGTATTCTTGCCTGGGAAATCCCATGGACAGAAGGAGCCTGGCGAGCTAAGTTGGACACGACATGCATGCATGTGCTTGATATTGCAGCTGCAGCATTAAAAAAGAGAAAGGCAAATACTGCGTATTAATGCATATACATGAAATCTAGAAAGGTGTTCTGATGATCCTATGTGCAGGGCGGCAAAAGTAACACAGACACAAAGAATAGACTTTTGGACTCAGTGGGAGAAGGAGAGGATGTGATGATTTGAGAGAATAGCATTGAACCAACCACATGCATTACCGTATGTAGAATAGATAAGCAGTGCGAGTTTGATGCATGAAGCAAGGCACTCAAAGCCGGTGCTCTGGGACAACCTAGAAGGATAGTGTGGGGAGATAGGTGGAATAAGGGCTCAGGATGGGGCTGCTGCATGTATGCCTATGGCTGATTCATTGATATATACCAAAAACCATCACGATATTGTAATTATCCTCCAATTAAAATAAATAATTAAACTTTTTTTAAAAGCATTAAAAAGAGACTCGTGGCACATGACAGTCAGCTAAGGAATGTTTTAATAATATGAATTTTAGGGATTGCTTCAGACTGACAGCATCAGAATCCCTAGGGCTGGATGCCAGACCAAGCTCCAGGGAACCATGGCCTCCCAAGGTCCCTCCCATGATTCTAAGGTCTCAGTCAGATAGAGTTCTCAAACAAAATCCTCATACTGTCAGTCTATGTCCACATCAGCAAAGTTCCCAACAATGAAGTATCCTGTGTGGGTCGTCCACCTGAGAACACCAGGCCGCAGGACACTCCTCTTCCCGTTCACTCAGCCCAGCTCTCCACTCTCAGGATACAGCCTCTCAGGGCAGAAAAGCTCAAGGAAGGAAGCAAGGGTTAGAAACTGGTGAAGGTAGAATTCAAAAGAATATTCCCCTCAGCCCTGTCAATGTCACTTTACATTTATATAACAGGTTTAGCTTCACCAACTCAGGGGCTATATAGTTTGTTTAAGACTCATAAGATATAATATTAGTGTCCCTAATTCCAGCCACGCACATTGTGTGACTGAACTTGTTCCCTTTTTCTATCTGTTTAGAAAGACCAGGACCCTTTGGAAAACTGTATTTCACAGTGTTTCCTGAGTTACCTACTGGTTCACCATGAGATATTGAGTAATGATAACTAGGGTTCTACAACTGAAAAATAAATTTCATATTTAATATAGTTTAGGTCAAGGCCCTGGGCTCTGCATTCTGAATGCCTGGGGTAGGAGTCTAGTTCCTTCACTTAGCTGTGTAACCTTGACCAGATTCCTTACTTCTCTGTGCCTCAGATGCCACTCTGTACAGAGGGAAAAATAATACTAATCATCGTGGTCCTGGTGCTGGTGGTGGTTTAGTCATTAACTCCGGCTCTTGCGATCCCAAGGACTATATCCCACCAGGCTCCTCTGTCCCTGGGATTCTCCAGGCAAGAATGCTGGAGTGGGTTGCCATTTCCTTCTTCAGGGGATCTTCCCTAGCCAGGGATCAAACCCGAGTCTCCTGCATTGCAGGCAGATTCTTTACCAGCTGAGCTACCAGGGAAACCCAATATATGTCAGATGCTTATCGCTGTGCAGACTTGGCTTGTGGCTTTCATGGCCTGAAGGGAGGCAAGTATGGTCTCCTGCACCCCTCCCTGCAGCCCCTCTTTCATGCAGGAATGAGGGAGGAGAGACACTTTCCTAAGTTAGCGCCCACTGGGGAGCTTGCTGTGTTCCCCATGGTCATTTGAAGCTCGTGCCATGCTCTCTTTGCCCCACACTTTGGCAGTGCCCAGAATGTTTGCATCTCCATCTCATTGACACTCTGTGGCCCCAGCTCTGGGCCCTATGGCTGAGGGAGTGGGCAGGACCTATCTCCTCTTCCTCCTGAGAACCAGGCACCTCACCTTAGTTTGCCTGGCTGTACCTCCATGCCATCCCTCCCAGGCTCTTATCCCATCGACTTGACACACCTTGGTACCAGTGTCAGAGCCAGATCTACAAGTCAAATCCAGACAGACAGCCAGCTGGGGAGCAACTCATCGCTCAGTGATAGACACACCAGATTGGCAAGCCATTCTGTGGTGCGTATTTTCTGGAAGAAGAAAAACTGAACCTCTCCTCAAAAATACTTCAGTCCTTCCCGAGTCCTTCCTTTCTGTCCCCCTTTATACATAAGTGGCCCGTTGGGACATGGAAAGCAGCTTCCAATTCTGTGAACTTCAAATGGGAGCTTCATAGAGCCTCAGCTGCGTTCCTTACAGCATTCTATTTCAAACAAGAAAGGACTCCTTCCCACATCTTCATTTTCAATTGATGTATGTCAAGGTCCACGGGGCTCGTCAAGCTCTTATCTGCCAATATAGGAGATACAGGTTTGATCCCTGGGTCAGAAAGATCCCCTGGAGAAGGAAATGGCAACCCGCTCCAGTGTTCTTGCCTGGGGATTCCGTGGACAGAGGAGCCTGGTGGGCTACAGTCCATGGGGTTGCAAAAGATTTGGACACGACCTAGTGACTAAACAACAACAACAACAAAATGTCAAGCCCTGCCTTCCTCAAAAGCAATGCTGGTATGGAGCGTCTGCAATTGTGTATGCCGTTTAAATTATTCTTCTTTTAGCCTGTCTTGGAGTTCTCCTGAGAAGCAAAAGAAAGAGAAGGTAGAGTGAGACAGACAGAGAGAGCATGTGGGATAGAGAAATTTATTTTAAGGAATTAGCTCATGGAGTTGTGAAAGTAAAAGTCACTCAGTCATGTCCGACTCTTTGTGACCCCATGGATTATACAGTCCATGGAATTCTCCAGGCCAGAATACTGGAGTGTATAGCCATTCCCTTCCAGGGGATCTTCTCAACCCAGGGATTGAACCCAGGTGTCTCACACTGGAGGTGGATTCTTTACCAGCTGAGCCACCAGGGAAGCCCTCATGCAATTGTGGGGGCTGGCAAATCTGAGGTTCACAGCACAGGTCAGCAGGCTGGATGTTCCTGCAAGTTGATGTTGCAGGCCTAAGGCTGAGAGTAGTCTGAATTCCTTCCTCTGGGGACCTCAGTCTTTTCTCTTAAGGCCTTCATTGATTAGATGATTACCAAGTTTGGGAGGGTAATCTGCTCTATGCAAAGTCTACTGATTTAAATGCAAATGAAAGTGAAAGTTGCTCAGTCATGTCCAACTCTTGTGACCCCACAGGCTGTACAGTCCATGGAATTCTCCCCGCCACAATACTGGAGTGGGTGGCCTCTAAATCACATCTAAATAGAAAAATGCCTTCACAGCAAAATGTAGACTGGTGTTTAACCTAACAACTGGGCACTACATCCTAGTCAGTTCAGTTCAGTTCTGTTGGTCACTCGTGTCCAGCTCTTTGCGACCCCATGGACTGCAGCATGCCAGGCCTCCCTGTCCATCACCAACTCCTGGAGTTTACTCAAACTCATGTCCATTAAGTTGGTGATGCCATCCAATCATCTCATCCTCTGTTGTCCCCTTCTCCTCCCACCTTCAATCTTTCCCAGCATCAGGGTCCTTTCAAACGAGTCAGCTCTTCGCATCAGGTGGCCAAAGCACTGGAGTTTCAGCTTCAGCATCAGTCCTTCCAATGAATATTCAGAACTGATTCCCTTTAGGATGGACTGGTTGGATCTCCTTGCAGTCCAAGGGACTCTCAAGGGTCTTCTCCAACACCACAGTTCAAAAGCATCAATTCTTCGGTGCTCAGCTCTCTTTATAGTCCAACTCTCACATCCACTCTCTACATGACCACTAGAAAAACCATAGCTTTGACTATTGACATCTTAGTCAAGCTGACACAAACTTTTGTACCCTATCCATGGGTCCAAGCAAAACACCCAGATAATGCTGATAAACTCAACACAGCAAGTGGGTGGATTTAAATATCTGTTTATTTTCTTGCAGATTTTTTAACTTGGACCAGCAAAGAATGCAACGAGCGCCAACACTTCCTGTGCAAGTACCTACCCTAGAGCAAGAATCCGGATCCTTCCAACCCTGGCTCAAGGCCCTTTCTTCTTCCTTCTCTGCCATGATGCCTATCTGATCATTGTCTCGAAGAGTAAACATAGCAACTAAGACTGATGAAGCCCTTATTCCACTGACATTTTAAGCTCAGAGGCAGGGATGTCAACACTGGTACGACAGTGTCTTCTAGCTCTAAATGTTCACCCCCCAATCCCTTTCCATAGTACTCTCTTTCCTCCTCCTCACCTCCACTGTCTTTAGCAGATGAGGGTGCCTCTCCCGCTGATGAAAGAGCCAGGTCTTTGGTCATCAGGGATAAAGGTTTGATGGCAAGAGAAGAAATTCAGGAAAAAGCCTCTTGCCCGCTTCAGCTTCTGCATTCCTCTACCCTCCCTCTATTGCCCTCACCCACCTCCTTAGCCATCTGCTTATTTTTCCATTTGTCATGGGAACATTTACCAGGAAAGTCTCTGCTAGGAAGATATAGACCATAAAATTTCAGGGCCATTTTTAAATGAATGGTTGTATGCAGAGAAGTTTGTTCTGTTCCAGTTCAGTAGCGATGAGAGTGAAAAGGTGCAATAAGACTCAGAAAACACACCCAAGCAGACAGATTCTGGTCTGGGGGTAGATGCTCGAGCAAGTCCAGGGGGTCCCTTGAGTCCCAATCTCGCCTTTGCCCATCAGGCCTCTTCCTCATGACCTTTGCCATGGGCGGGATTTTCCACGCTGGCTCCCGGCACCCAAGTGTTTCTTCATTTCCTTCCTTCTAGTATTTGCTTTCCACCTCCTTAGCATAACTCCTCCCCAGCAGCAGCCATGGTTAGATAGAGGAGAGATGGAGGTGGCACACTTGGCCAACCTCTAAGCATGAGTGGGTGGGTGGGAGGTTGTTTCATCGTAAGCCCTGCAGCTTGCAAGGGGAGGTGACAGTCCAAGCAGGTGCAGGGGAGCTGACCTGGCCTTGGGTGCTCTTGTCTTTCTGGGTGCTGACAACTCATGTCTTGCTCACGTTGCCTTTTGAGGTTTGGGGTGGTGGCTCCAATGACAAGGAGGTAATTTTTTCCCTCCCTAGGTCAGGAATCTACTTGGCAATGTAAAAATGAAACAATACAGACTTGACAGTTACAGAAAAAGTGACTTTGGTGTGATCCCATGCCCGTTTCTTAGCAACAAACACGATCAGAGAGGAAAGGACTTGTGGCTTGGCCATGCACTTAGGCTTTGTGGCCGCTTGCTTCATCCACACTGCACTGCTGACCAGTGAACACAAAATTTACATCCCAACCTGAGGATGCTCCCTATCACTTAAATAGGCTAAGTCCATCTGCCAAGCGTGGACTGAAAGAAGAGAATGGAAATGAAACAGAGCTTCAGCCCGACCCACCTCTCCCTGCTCTCCTTCCTTTCTCCACCCTTTCTTCCATTGCAACCTTGTCACTGTTTGGGTTGCCAAAGAAAAACATCAGAAATGATGTATTGCTCCCCAGAAGCATTAAATAGCTTGTTCATACAAAGGATAAATCTTTTAATACTGAGAGTTCAGACAAGATGACAGGCAAATGGGAAAAGGTCATTCTTACAAAGCATGTAGTTAGCTTCAGCAAAAAGAAACCACCAACTCCCAAGAGGGTTCTGGGGCAAGTCACTGTCAGGAAATCAAATCAAAGTATCAGATTCCATAATGGAGATGGTAAATAAACAGGGATTACCAAACAGATAGGAGTCATGTAAGAACCTTATTAGATTAAGTACCAGAAGTGAAATAATTTAGATGAAAAGTGGATAACAATCTTCCCAGAAGATAGAGGTTCTTAGTTTTTTTCTGACTATGATGCATATGAGAGATAAAAGACACCATGGCTCACCTGTGTGTGTTAGTTGCTCAGTTGTGTCAGACTTTTTGTGACCCTATTGACTGTAGCCCGCCAGGCTCCTCTGTCCATACAGTTCTCCAGGCAAGAATACTGGAGTGGGCTACTGTTCCCTTCTCCAGCAGATCTTCCCCACCCAGAGATTGAACCCAGGTCTCCTGCATTGCAGGCAGATTCTTTACCATCTGAGCCACCAGGGAAGCCCACGGTTTACCTACCTCCTCTAATTCAGTTACACTCTCCAAAGAAAAATAATACATCATGATAGCAAAGAAGTATACATGAACAAAATAAAAATCCAAAGAGTAAAAACTAGCAGGTACAGCAATGAAAGCAAAGTAAAACCTAACAGTCATTATATAAATATACGAAAAGTATTTAAAATGTATTTAGAAAGAGTTCCAACTGAAAAGCATCACCAACTTAAAACATCTTGGTGAGATAACAATAACTAAGCCCCCTACCTGAAATTGGGCTTCCCTAGTAGCTCAGATGGTAAAGCTTCCACCTGCAATGCAAGAGACCCAGGTTCAATGCCTGGGTCAGGAAGATCCCCTGGAGAAGGAAATGGGAACCCACTCCAGTATTCTTGCCTGGAGAATTCCATGGGCAGAGGAGCCTGGCGGGCTACAGTCCATTGAGTCACAAAGAGTCGGACATGACTGAACGACTAACATACACACACGCACTCCCTAAAATCACTGAAATGCCAACAATCTGCCTGTATAGGTGCACAGTGCAAGCTTCATTGCCTTCCCACTGTCTTATTAGAAGGCTGATATGGTCCTCAGTCAAATCTAGAACTATGTGATTTGCCTATGCATGTGGAATTTTAGTAATCCTTAATAATTCACTGAGTAGGTATATTATTCAACAAACTTTTATTTAATGCATGTTATATGCTATGAACTCATATCAGGAACTGATAATCCATCAGTGAGCAAAGCAGTTCCTCATCCCCACTGAAGGGTATGCTCTAGATGGCAAAGGACTTTATCTGCTTTGAGCATACCCTTCAGTGGGGATGAGGAATGGAGGTAGGAAAGTATTAGTCGAGGGCTTCCCTGGTAGCTGATATGATAAAGAATCTGCCTGCAGTGCAGGAGACCTGGGTTCAATTCCTGAGTCAGGAAGATCCCCTGGAGAAGGGAATGGCTACCCACTCCAGTATTCTTGCCTAGAGAATTCCATGGACAGAGGAGCTTGGTGGGCTATATAGTCTATGGGGTCACAATTAACTAAATAAGTAATAATAAATAAGTAAATAAATAAATAAGAAAACAATTAACTAAATAAGTAGGTAAAGTAGTATGAGAAGGTGACCGAAGTTGTGATCAAAATATAAAGCCAGGAAGGGCCTTTTTTTCCTTTAGGATTGACTGGTTTGATCTTCTTGCAGTCCAAGTGACTCTCAAGAGTCTTCTCCAACACCACAGTTCAAAAGCATCAACTTTTCAGTGCTCAGCTTTCTTTATGGTCCAACTCTCACATCCATACACGACTACTGGAAAAGCCATAGATTTGACTAGATGGACCTTTGTTGGCAAAGTAATATCTCTGCTTTTTAATACACTGTCTAGGTTGGTCATAGCTTTTCTTCCACAAAGCAAGTGTCTTTTAACTTCATGGCTGCAGTCACCATCTGCAGTGATTTTGGAGCCCAAGAAAATAAAGTCTGTCACTGTTTCCATTGTCTCCCCATCTATTTGCCATAAAGTAATGGGACTGGATGCCATGATCTCAGGTTTTTGAATATCAAGTTTTAAACCAGCTTTTTCACTCTCCTCTTTTGATCTCTGGTTGCTCAGTCTTTTCTAAATACAACTTGAATGTCTGGAAGTTCTTGGTTCACATACTGTTGAAGCCTCACTTGGAGAATTTTGAGCATTGCTTTGCTAGTGTATGAGATGAGTGCAATTGTGAAGTAGCTTGAATATTCTTTGGCATTACCTTTCTTTGAGATCGGAATGAAAACTAACCTTTTCTAGTCCTGTACCCACTGCTGAGTTTTCCAAATTTACTGGCATATTGAGTGTTGCACTTTCACAGTATCAGCTTTTAGGATTTGAAATAGCTCAGCTGGAATTCCATCACCTCCACTAGCTTTGTTCGTAGTGAGGCTTCCTAAGGCCCACTTGACTTCAGACTCAAGGATGTCTGGCTCTAGGTGAGTGATCACACCATTGTGGTTATCTGGGTCATTAAGATCTTTTTTGTATAGTTCTTCTGCGTATCCTTGCCACCTTTTCTTAATATTTTCTGCTTCTGTTAGGTCCATACCATTTCTGTCCTTTATTCTGCCCATCTTTGCATGAAATATTCCCTTGGTATCTCTAATTTTCTTGAAGAGATCTCTAGTCTTTCCCATTCTGTTGTTTTCCTCTATTTCTTTGCACTGATCACTGAGGAAGGCTTTTTTTATCTGTCCTTGCTGTTCTTTGGAAGGATATATCTTTCCTTTTCTCCTTTGCCTTTAGTTAGCTAAGTTTTATCACATGTAACTTCTCTAAAGCTCAGGAGTTTGGTTAACTTCACCTAAAGGACAGGGCCACTGCTAGCAAATGTGTTGTTTTATAGGGAATAAACAAGAATTGTGCCCCTCCGGGGAGACAGAGCCCTATGAACCTGCTGGAACGAAGCAGCTAGATTTTAATCCCAACTTGCTGCCTTAGCCGTGTACTTTTGTGCAGCGCACTAGCTACACAGCCCTGTTATATGTGGCCCTGGGGACACGTGGGCTGAGAAAGGTAAGGTTGTTCTCTGTGCCTGTGTGCGTGCTCAGTCACTTCAGTTGTGTCTGACTCTTTGCAACCCTATGGACTGTAGCCCACCAGGTTCCTCTGTCCATGGAATTCTTCTAGGCAACTACTGTAGCGAGTTGCTGTGCTCTATACCAGGGGACCTTCCCAACCCAGAGATCAAACCTGCATCTCCTGCGTTTCCTGCATTGCAGGTGGCTTCTTTACCGCTGAGGCCCTGGGGAAACCCTGGGCATAAACAGGCATTCTTTGGGAAAGTCTGTTCTAAGATCCCATGGCAGGACTGCAGAATCAGATGTCCAGACTTCAACTGGAGATGCATCTGACATAAGAAAGAGGAAAATCAGGTTGATGTTGTTTCCCAAAATGTGCTCACTTATATATTAATAAGACTCCAACCACAATCTATACCAGTTATTATAGTGGGAAGAGCAAATATCTGGAATTAAGCTGCTCTGGATCTGACTAATAAGCCTGGAGTCTCTGGGCCTTGGTTTAAACCTTTAGGTGGAATTTGAGGATAAAGCTAGTTAAAAAGTATAAAGAATTTGAGATGGGGCCTGGCAGAAACCTTAACAGATGTAGCTGTCTTCTGTGAAAGCCACGTGAACTGTGGTAATTAGCTGCTTGACTACCATGCCACAAACTTACATCCTCTGCTGAAACACAGGAAAACAGCTGTCTAGGAGAAACCCTGGGTCCCAGAAAACTCTGCAGATGTGTCTTCCTGGCATATGCATGACCACTATGGCCTTCAGTATCCATGGATTTGACTAAATACAGGTTTAAAATATTCCAGAAAAATCCAGAAAGTTCCCAAAAGCAGAACTTGAGTTTACCATGCACCAGAAACTATTTATATAACATTTATATTGCATTAGGTGTTATAAATAATCTAGAGATGATTTAAAGTATGCAGGAGGATGTGTATAGGTTATATGCAAATACTGAACTATTTTACATAAAGGACTTGGTGTATCCACAGACTGGTATCTGGGAGTAGGGGGTGAGAATCCTGGAACCAACCCCTGTAGATACTGAAGGACTATAGAGACACAGGATGGTGGAGAAGGCACATATCAAGTATTAACTTTAAAATGCAATACATTTCTATCAGAGTTATGTGAAGTCTGTAGTCACTACATAAATAAAGGAAGAGGAGAGCAATCTGAGAGCATGAAGATTAAGCCAGAAGCCATTTATTATAAGATTGAATATAGGTGAAAATCTCTGTGATCTTGGGTGAGGTGTCTTAGGACACAAAAAGCAAAAACTATAAAAGAAAAAAATGATAAATTGTACTTCAAATGTTTAAATTTCCTTGCTTAAAAAGTACTGTTAAAAAGCGAAAAACCATGCCACAGAGTTGAATAAAATATTTGTACAACATATAAAAGACTTGCAATTGAATAAGACAGGCAACTCAGCTTTTTTAAATGAACAAATGATGTGAACAGACACTTCATCAAAGAAGATATACAGATGGCTGAAAGCACATAAATAGATTTTCAACACTATTATTCATTAGAGCATTGCAAATTAAAACCAAATGTGATTATTCCAGGAAAATAAACGTGATTCAACAGAAGAAAATCAATGTAATATGTCTCTTTGATAGCATGAAGGGAAAAAAATGATGATCTCAATTGATGAAGGAAAAACATTTGACAAAATCCATTGCTCTTTAATAATAAAAAGAAATCTCAGGAAATAGGACTAAAAAGAAATTTACTCAACATGATAAAAGACATTAAAAAAAAATACCCTACAACTAATATCATACTCAATGGTGAAAGACTGAACACTTTCCTCAAAAATTAGATGTGAGGCAAGAATTCCTACTTTCACCACTACTATTCAACACTGGAAGTTCAAGCTGAACAGGTTAGACAGGAAAAAGAAGTATAAAGCATCCAAACTGGAAAGGAAGAATTAAAACTATTTCTGTTCATGATTCTATATATAGAAAAATATTAGAAAATTATTAGACCTAATTAGCAAATTCAGAAAAGCTTCAGGGGACAAAATCACCAGGCAAAAATCAGTTGTGTTTTCATACACAATCTAAACAAACAATGAACAATCTAAAAGGGAGATTAAGAAAGCAATTCCATATTAAATAGCATTTTAAAAAAGAAAATACTTGGAAATCAGTTCAATTCAGTTCAGTTCATTCACTGAGTCATGTGTGACTCTTTGTGACCCCAGGGACTGCAGCATGCCAGGCTTCCCTGTCCATCACCAACTCCCGGGATTTACTCAAACTCATGTCCATTGAGTCAGTGATGCCATCCAAACATCTCATCTTCTGTCATCCCCTTCTCCTCCTGCCCTCAATCTTTCCCAGCATCAGAGTCTTTTCTAATGAGTCAGCTCTTTGTAACGGGTGGCCAAAGTATTGGAGTTTCAGTTTCAACATCGGTCCTTCCAATGAACACCCAGGACTCATCTCCTTTAGGATGGACTGGTTGGATCTCCTTGCAGTCCAAGGGACTCTCAAGAGTCTTCTCCAACACCACAGTTCAAAAGCATCAATTCTTTGGCACTCAGCTTTCTTTATAGTCCAACTCTCACATCCATACTTGACTACTGGAAAAACCATAGCTTTGATTAGATGGACCTTTTAGGATCATTGAGTAGATTTAATGAAACTTTGTCAAGGAAGGTAACATGTGTCCCTATACTTCTGTAGCAAATCTTCTAGCTAAAGAAAGAACATTCTTAGATGGCTTTACTCTCCATTTTTTAACTGTATATTGCCTCAGGCAGTCATTGTCCATGGATAAGAATTCAACAGAAAGTTTTGGCATCCAGTTAAAGTTCCTGAGATTCATGGTGAGCACAGCTGTCACAGGGAAAGAGGCGGACCATCTGCATAAGCAGTTCTGAACAGGGGTGACACGCTGTGTTCTGAATAATGAGAGGGTGCCCAGCTTGTGACTCTGTAAATGCCTGGAAGCAGCTTTTCCAACGTAGTGGTTGTTCTTTGAGGAACACTGGTTGAGTACAAGAGGGGGACCCAAGACGGTGGTGAGCTTAGAGCCCAAGCACTGACCAACACCTGGACCAGAAATGCTCTTCCTGTGGGAGTGGACAAATACACCACTTTCTGTCCACTCTCAGAGCACTCAGACGACCAAGAGCTGTAGCAGCAGACCAGTATCTGAGAGAGCCATCTGCTCCTGTGAAGGATACATGCATTATACACGGGTGGCCTGGATGCTCACAACCACTGCAGATTTTCTCAACAGCAATGGACTGTGATGAGACTGAGTTTGAATGGGAGTAAATATAAAGTGGCTTGCAAAAGTTTTCATAAGAGTTGTTGTTCAGTCACTAGGTTGGGTCCAACTCTTTGCAACCCCATGGACTGCAGCACACCAGGCTTCCCTCTCTTTTGCTATCTCCTGCAGTTTGCTCAAACTCACATCCGTTGAGTTGATGATGTCATCCAACCATCTCATCCTCTGTCATCCCCTTTTCCTCCTGCCTTCAATCTTTCCCAGCATCAGGGTCTTTTCCAATAAGCTCTTTGCATCAGGTGGCCAAAGTATTGGAGCTTCAGCTTCAGCATCAGTCCTTCCAATGAATATTCTGGGTTGATTCCTTTAGGATTGATTGGTTTGATCTCCTTGCTGTCCAAGGGACTCTCAAGAGTCTTCTCCAATACCACAGCTCAAAAGCATCAATTCTTCAGCACTCAGCCTTCTTTATGGTCCAACTGTCATATCTATATATGACTACTGGAAAAATCATTGCTTTGACTATACCTATTTTTTCACTGGAGAAGAGAGAGTAAATACAGCTTTATTGGAATATTAACATTTTCTGACTACCAGTCAATAATAGAGCAGGGCAATACCCTTAAAGTTATTTTTTAAGATTCTGAATTTCTCAAAAGACTCTTCTTAGGACGCAAGTGAACACAATAGAGCCTGGGTTACAAAAGCGTGCCTATTGTCCATGCTGGGGCCAACCAACAGAGACGAGGGCTGGCATATGGAGCAGCCAGTGGAAAACTCCATTTGACTGCATTGAAATGTGAGATGCTACAGACATAGACAACAGACTTCTGTGGGATTAACAGATACAAACTATTATGTATAGAATGGATAAACAACAAAGTCATCCTGTATAGCCTAGGGAACTATATTCAATATCCTATGATAAGCTATAATGGAAAAGAATGTGAAAAAGAATATATATATAAACATATAATTGAATCACTTTGTTGTACAGAAAAAATTAATACAATATTATAAATCAACTATACTTCACTACACTTGATCTTAGCCAAAAGGCCGAGAAGCGATCAACTGTACTTCAATAAAATAAAATAAAGAAATGTCTGACTTCCCAGGTGGCTCAGTGATAAAGAATTCACCTGCCAATGCAGGAGCCATAGGAGATGTGGGTTCAGTCTCTGGGTCAGGAAGATTCCTGGAGGAGGAAATGGCAACCCACTCCACTGCTCTTGCCTGAAAAAATCCCATGGACAGAGGAACCTTATGGGCTACAGCTCATGAAGTTGCTAAGAACTGGACACGACTGAATTGTCTGGGCATGCATGCATGCAAAGAAATGTAAGATGCTACAAGAATCTTCCCCGTAACTCCCACTTGCACCCCATCTCCCGAGCAGAAATATTTAAATGTTGACTGGAAACGGTATTAAATTACTAGATAAAGCAGGTATCAGAAAGAGATATCACAGGTATAAAGCAGGTATCACAAGAGGAGGCTAAGCTGGTTCTGTTCCACGGCTATATGAAACCTCTTGGAAGCTTGTAAAACAGTGCTTAAAAATAAAGAGAACTGCCAAATTATATTGTTAAATTCCTTATAACATCTCAGAGAACAGAAGAGAGAGCCTCAGCCTTACAGCAATTTAGAGGATTACCCTAATTTTAAGTGAAGTTGCTGACATACACAGGAAGAAGAAAAGAACTTTAAGTATCATGTTACAACACAAGACTTTTGAAATGAGCCATGGAACAAGGTCCTGCAAGCCTGGACCTGGTCCTGACCGTGGAAAGATCAGGCTTTTCTGGATCAAGTTCTCCAGAAGTAACTCCTAGAGAGACATTATTGGAGAAACTTGCATTAACCAGAGAACTGGTAGGCCATTCAAATAGTCACTTCTAGTGAAAACGACTCAGCGGAAACAAGAAAAGATGACGATATTGGCTGTTCTCAGATAACGAATCAAAGAGTAAAGTTGGACCGAGGCACTCGAGGTCAAATTTCTGCCAGCAAGATCTTAAGGAATGGGAGAAACATGTCCCAACCCCAGGTCAAAAGTTTATACCAAGAATGCAGTCGTTTTCTATTGATTAACAATTTATCACAAACTTAGTGGTTTAAAACATTGCATTTGTTATCTCAGAATGTCCATGGGTCAGGAGCCTCTGTATAGCTTAGCTGGGTCCTTTTGCTTTTCCAGAGGCAAGACCCAGATCTTAAAGGCCATCACAGCTCTCTGCCATCTGGTTCCCACAGAAGGTTCAAACATGGTGGTCTATGTCTTCAAAACTGACTACAGATGGTCTCTCTTAAAAAGTACTGTAAGTGTAGGAGACTACTAGAACACTATCCACTCTATTTGATTGGCTAGAAATAAGTCCCAGATTCCATCTACACTCAAAAGAAAGAAATAGCACAAGAGATGTGACCCAGAAGTCACCTCAGAGTGTGTCTGCCGTACACTAACACAGTACAGTTCATTATTGTGTGTGTTTGTGTACATGTGCACATGGACAGGTGTGTCCGGTACATCATCACCTTGGTCTGTGTTCCTTTGGATTCAGATGTTGAAATAAGGGTTCACATGGAATTGGGAGATGATCCTAGAAAATCTGCAGGGGACTGAGGAACTGAAATAGGAAAGAGGGGCAGCTAATAAAGGGTGTGTGAATGAATTATGAACTACTGACAACTTGAGCCTTTATCCCTCTAGAGAATTCTGGAAGCCCGCCTGCTTCACATGCCTCAGAGCTAGCGTACACTGGGGCAAGGGAGCTGAGGTCTTTATACACCAACAGCAGGCACTGAAAATGGAGGCCTGAGAGGATATGGGCAGAGCCAGGCTGCAACTTCACAATCCCGAATATCACAAAGATGATCGCTAGACTCCCACCCTTTGTACTTAGCAGCTAACTACCCTGAGAAAAGGAAAACAGAGGAGAAGAAGATGAATGAAGTGGAGTGAAGTCACTCAGTCGTGTCCGAACCTTTGCGACCCCGTGAACTGTAGCCCACCAGGCTCCTCCGTCCTTGGGATTCTCCAGGCAAGAATACTGGAGTGGGTTGCCATTTCCTTCTCCAGGGGAAATTCCCGACCCAGGGATTGAACCCAGGTCGCCCACATTGCAGGCAGACGATTTAACCTCTGAGCCACCAGGGAAGATGAATTAAAATTCTATATATGAACTGTTAAGTTAGTGAAACACCAGGTCTCACTTCAAATCTATCCCTTGGGGAGAGAATTTGTGAATCCCAAACTGTAAATATTTGCAAGTACTTTTCTCAGGTGAAAATACAATGGAATGAGAACATTTATTCACAAGAACTTCCAGAAGAACTCTTGAAGACCAGAAGTCCAGACAGGGCCATTCTCTGAGAAGGAAGCATATAGAGCAAAAAAACAAAAACTATCCCTTCCAGGGAGCTGTCCCAAATAGGGAGGGGCATTTGATTGGAACAGGAACTGAAAGATACCTGAGCAAGAGGGTTACAGCAGAGATACAGCGGAGAGAGGAGAGAGACAGGACCCTTGGTTGGCCAGGCAGGCAAGGAGGGCCTTTGAGAAGAACAGAAATGTCTAGTAAGATTTCTTTAACTCCTTGATGAGGTATATAATGTACACAAAAAAAGCCAGCATATCAAAAGTACACACCTTAGTGAATTTTCACAAACAGAACACACCCATGGAACCAACACCCAGATTAAGAAACAAAGCATGACCATTCTCCTAGAAGCCGCCCTTGCACTCCACTCTAATCATGACCTCTTCCCCAAAGGTAACCGCCAGCCTGACCGTAAACAATGTGATTAGCTTTGCCTGTTTCATGCTTTAAATGGAATGACACAATCTGTACTCATTTCTGTCTGACTTCTTCCACTCAGCATCGTGCATGTGAGGCCATTTGTGTCACTACATAATTGTAGGTCACTCATTCCCATGCTATATAGGAGTCCATTCTGCAAATATGCCACATTTCATGTGTCGTTCTACTGATGATGGGCACTAGGATAGTTTGTTGAAAGGATTTAGTTTGTATTTTTGTGATGTACAAAACAACCTACTTCTCTGTCTCAACACAAAATCTTTCATCAATAATGTATGATATGAAGGGATTGTTTAAAGTGAATGCAAGGAACTTCCAGGTCCAGAGTGTCAGAGTCAGTGTGGAGTAGAGCAGGAGGCACATGAGAACCAGTCACATCAGGTTGATTTTTTTTTTTTTTTTTTTGATGTCTGGAATTACTCACTTAGGATTCCTTCAACAAAAGTGCACTCAAGTCACCTACTCACACTGACTGGAACCAGGCAGATCTAGAGAGAGGTCTCTAGAAACCTGTTTTATTTTTCTTCTTTCTTCCCTTCTTGAGAAATTCCTTACTGTCTGGAACCGTTGATTATAAAATTCCACTTAACTATCAAGAAAATGAACATGTGGCCCAATATAACAATTTAAAGTTTATATTTCTGGAATTTGAATCTTGAGAATTCGCCTTTGTTTGGAACTGAGTTACCCAATTTACACTCTAATAGAAAGTTTGTGAATTCACACTTCTGCAGTTCTCAAAGGGTGCCTGGTTTCTCCCCTTCTCAAGATCACGCATAGCCCTTCTTTCTAGTCTGTTCAGGGTTCTTTTGTTTGCCGCCAAAGAACCTGAACTGTTAAAGCTCCTCTGACCAAAAATCTCTCCCCTATATGCCTACCTAACATTTCATAATTTTCAAGTTAGTAATTCCTTGAGAGTGAAAACAGGTGCAATTCTACAGCTGTTGTATGAAAGTATTGAGGAGGGAATCTTCAGTAAGCTAAAATTAACTAGTGGTAAAGAATCCACTTGTCAATTCGAGAGCCACAAAACACTCAGATTCTATCCCTAGATCAGGAAGATCCCCTGGAGAAGGAAATGGCAACCCACTGCAGTATTCTTGCCTGGAGAATTCCATGGACAGACGAGCCTAGCTGACTACAGTCTGTAGGGTCGCAAAGAGTCGGACACGACTTAGCAACTAAACAACCACAACAACAAAAGTGGTCATAGACTTTTCAGATCTCACTTATCATTCCTTCATGAAAGGATAGAATATAGAATGGATAGTTTTGGGGTTAGAATGAGGCAGTTTGGCACACAACACCCTCTCAGGCGAAAATCTCTGGGGAACTGGGAGAAAAGTATGAGGGTGTAGGTGGTTGTCAGCTGAGTAGAAGCAAACAGTGAAGACACCTACTGATGGTCCTCCATATCCACAAGCTCTACAGACACAAATTCAACCAAACTTGAATCGGAAATATTCCCCCCAAATTCCAGAAAGTTCCAAAAATCAAAACTTGAACTTCCCAAGCTCCAGCAAACTTATATGTAGCATTTATAGTGTATTTACAGCTACTGACATAGCATTTACATTTTATTAGGTCTTATAAGTAATCCAGAGATGATTTAAAGTATGTAAGAGGATTGCATAGGTTAAATATAAACACTGTGCCATTTTATGGGTTTCTCTGGTGGCTCAGACAATAAAGAATCTACCTGAATGCAGGAGACCCAGGTTTGATCTCTGGCTTGGGAAGATCCCCTGGAGAAGGAAATTATTCTTGCCTGGAGAATTCCAGGGACAGAGAAGCCTGGCAAGCTACAGTCCATGGGGTCCAAAGAGTCAGACATGACTAACACAGACACACACCATATTATCTAAGGGATCTGCCATTTTGTATATAAGATTTTGGTATTCATGGGGTTCCTGGAAGCAATCCGTACAGATATTGAGGAACCACTGTGTTGTGAACATCACTGGTTAGGCCGGCCTAACTTGTAGGTAGTCAGGAGTGTGCCCTCCTATCCAGAACAAACGGCCCAGAAAGAATGTTTTCTGGTTTTGGTTTTGTTTTCTTTCCCCCAGTGATTCTCTGCACACTACCATGTGCAGCAGGTTTGGGAATCATGGAGTTAAATGACTTCTTATAATACATTTGCATTAGATTTTACCTCATTATGTGTCTTTTGCTCATTTTTATGTGACATTGTTTTCCTGAACTTTTAAAAGGTATTGTGGCTCAGGGTAGATTTTCCAACTTTACAGAGCTCTCTCTTCTTTTGTTTTCCTGCCATGTTCAGAAGTATAGCAGCTGGCTCCCTGGGATTTCCTGGCTCTGTTCCACTCCCCAGTATTTACCTCGGCCTCCTCTTTCCTTTGTGGCTGTTGTTCTCCTACTCAGTTTTGATTCCACTCCCAGCAGTTTCTATTCAATGTCCTTTAAATCCTGGAAAAGAGCCCTGGGTCTTCCCAGAGTTCACATCCAGTCCCCACTTTGCAAGAATCAACTGTGCTCATCTCTTCCAACTTTATACTCATGTTAGTAGCTTGCCGTTGGCCATGGTGGAAGTATTTATACTGTGCGTTTGTGCTAAGTCACGCGCTGACTCTTTGTAGCCCTGTGGGCTATAGCCCGCCAGGCTCCACTGTCCATGGGATTTTCCAGGCAAGAATACTGCAGTGGGTTGCCATTTCCTACTTGAGGGGCTCTTCCTGATCCAGGCATTGAACCTGAGTCTCCTGCATTGGCAGGTGTGTTCTTTACCACTGAGCCACCTGGGAAGCCCATTTATACCATGGAAATCAGCAAACACCACAAAATGTGTTGTTAAACAGTTACCAGCACACTGCTGGCTATGCTGCTCTGGCTCCTGGGATCTTACTGGTGAACTGGGAATTGGAGCTTGCACTCACTGGCCTTGGGGTGGGGAGAACCACTTCCATTCGAGCTAGGGCTCCTAAACTGGTCTGCTTGCTCTCTGGAAGTTTCTCATTGGCTGTTCCGAGGTTCTCTTATTCTCAGATTCCTCAGACAGGCATTGCTGACCACTGCTTTCTCCCTCACAGATGGCACTGCAGGTTTTATGACTGTTGGTTTATCCTAATCCACTTGAATTTGGGGTCACAGCAATTTGCTGTCACTTAGCTTTATTGCAGGAGAAGGCAATGGCACCCCACTCCAGTACTCTTGCCTGGAAAATCCCATGGATGGAGGAGCCTGGTAGGCTGCAGTCCGTGGGGTCACTAAGAGTCGGACACGACTGAGTGACTTCCCTTTCACTTTTCACTTTCATGCACTGGAGCAGGAAATGACAACCCACTCCAGTGTTCTTGCCTGGAGAATCCCAGGGACGGGGGAGCCTGGTGGGCTTCCGTCTATGGGTTCGCACAGAGTCGGACACGACTGAAGTGACTTAGCAGCAGCAGCAGCAGCAGCAGCAGCTTTATTGCAAATGTTTATGAGATTTTGGTTTTTCCCTACCTGTTTTTATGCAGGGATTCAGAAATTCAAAGACAATGCTACCACTATATTCCCAGAATCTACAAGTTAGATGACTTCCAAGATTTGCTCTAGTTTTTAAATTGTCTGGGTTCAAATGACTGAAGACTACTTTGTGAAACTGAATTGGACCCAGACTTGTCATTCTCCTTCCATGAAACCCCTAAAGGCCTCCCTGGGGCATGAGCTAGAGGGCTGCTGATCAGTCTCAGCAAAAGCTTTCATAGAAGATCCTTCTCTGCTACTAAGCCAAGCTTCCACGCTTTGAATTTGATGACCTTTTACCTGCTTCTCACAGACTCTGAAGTTCCTCCAGCTTCCTGGTCATGTTTAACTCATTAGATGCCAAAGAAATAAAGTAAAACAAAGTTTGAAACCTTCATCTTCTCAACTAAGTTTGAAACCTTTAATCTTCTCATGGACAGCTAGTTTTCTGGAACTTCATCCAGTAAAGAAGATTCCAGGACTCATGATCAGAAAATAACCTCATCAGTTCCCCACTTGATAAATAACATAGTTTTCCACAATATTGAACCAGAGAAAGGAGTACTGTTACCTTGAACATTGTGGAAAGGCACGTGAGCTATAACTTTTAAAATATAATATTACTTACTCTATTAGTCACAATTCTCCAGAAAATAGAACCTATAGGAGTTTATATATATATATATATATATATATATAGTTCTACTCAGATTTTCAGTTGATTGAATGAGTCACATCCACATTAGGGACAGCAATTTGTGTTATTCAGTCTATCAATTTATATGTTAAACTCATTCAAAAATACACTCACCAAAATATTCTGAATAATGTTTAGCCAAATATCTGTATATGTTGTGGGCCAGCCAAGTTGACACATAAAATTAGCCATCACAATTACTTAAATTTATTGAGTACTTCCCAAGTATTAAATACTTACAAGTTATTTAATCCTCACACCACGCCATAAAGTACTTAAAATTATTATTCCAATTTCATATATGAGAAAATCAAAAGTTGGGATATTAAATGTTTTGACTGAGGTCTCCTAGTGAGTAAATAGTACATGAGGATCCAAATCCAGGATTTTATACCTTCCTGTCCTTTTTCCTTTTCTTCACTCCTTCATTCCTTCTTTCTTTCCTCCCTTCCCTCTTTCTTTGTTTTCTCTCTTCCTTCCATCACAAATTATTTCCTCAAGAAATTAGCAGATCTTACTTCACATTAGGAAAGAGTGCTTTGTATATTTATTTTTACATAGCAGCTTTTGATTTGTAACTGTTAATCCAGTTAACAGTTACATTAAAGGATTAAATTAATCTTTTCATTAAAAGATGGATGAAAGTTTCTGATATGGTAAGAAGTGAGAGAGTTTTTAATCATCCTTCCTTTCCATACTGTGTTAGAAGCTCCACAGGAGGCCTGAGCAAAATGGTACTGTTTGGGCTTCCCTGGTGGCTCAGTGGTAAGGAGTCCACCTGCCAATGTAGGAGACACGGGTTCGATCCCTAGTCCAGGAAGATCCACGTGCTGAGGAGCAACTAAGCCCGTGCACTACGACTGTTGAGCCTGTGCTCTAGAACCTGGGAGCTGCAACTACTGAGTCCACATGCTGCAACCACTGACGCCTGCCAGCCCTAGAGCCCATGCTCCGCAACAAGAGAAGCCCCTGAAATGAGAAGGCTGCGTGCTGCAACCAGAGAAAAGCCCATGATGCAATGAAGGCTTGCTGCTGCTGCCGCTGCTGCTGCTGCTAAGTCACTTCAGTCGTGTCCGACTCTGTGTGACCCCATAGATGGAAGCCCACCAGGCTGCTCTGTTCCTGGGATTCTCCAGGCAAGAACCCTGGAGTGGGTTGCCATTTCCTTCTCCAATGCATGAAAGTGAAAAGTGAAAGTGAAGTCGCTCAGTCGTGTCTGACTCTTTGAGACCCCATGGACTGCAGCCTACCACGCTCCTCCATCCATGGGATTTCCCAGGCAAGAGTACTGGAGTGGGGTGCCATTGCCTTCTCAGAATGAAGGCCTAGCACAACCAAAAATAAAAGTAATAAACTTCATTAATTAAAAAAATAGATGCTTTCAGAGGTGATGAGGTTGTTTAAAAAAACTAAAAAAGATGGTACTGTTTGAAGAGCTATGGAATCTGAAATCAGTCCACTGGGTGTAGGGGGTACCGAGGAATATGCTTTTGCCTAGAGATCAGTCCTGGGATTTCTTTGGAGGGAATGATGCTGAAGCTGAAACTCCAGTACTTTGGCCACCTCATGCGAACAGTTGACTCATTGGAAAAGACTCTGATGCTGGAAGGGATTGGGGGCAGGAAGAAAAGGGGATGACAGAGGATGAGATGGCTGGATGGCATCACTGACTCGATGGACCTGAGTTTGAGTGAACTCCAGGAGTTGGTGATGGACAGGGAGGCCTGGCGTGCTTCGATTCATGGGGTTGCAAAGAGTTGGACACGACTGAGCGGCTGAACTAAACTGAACTGAGAGTAGACAATTCTAGAAGTTGAGGAGAGAGGCCACCATTAGCTGTGATGAATGGTGTGGGTGGTGTTTGGTGTCAGTGAGTCAGTCTCTGGAAGGATCGGGGACCTTGTGTAGATGAGACGGATGGGAAGGAAAATATGAGAACATTACTTTGGGGAGTACATCATAAACAACATAATAGTGTATAAACAGAGTGAAGGGGGAAAGTGACTTTTAAATTAGAATAAAAGAAAACCAGTATGGGAATGAGGGGTGGCGGGGACATTTGAAGTGTATTCACTCACCCATTACCAATTGGAGGTGCTTAGAGTTTTCTCTATTGATGTTATATTTTTTCACCTATAATATATCTGTTCAGAAACCATCCTTAAGGACACACATGAAGGCATTAACCATGGTTTTGATGGAATATATTTTGTTTGCTTACTAGTATTTTTCAGAAATGAGTTTTGTCTTTATACTAACAGAGAATAATCAAAGAAACTTCCTTTGTGGGGAAAAAAAAATCACATTTGCTGTCTAGACATTTATACTAAGAATTCCAGATATTTGACAATTTTCAGGCATCAGAGTTTTCACAGAAGTAGAAGTCCTTGGCTCTACCACATGAGCAAAGCTTTTCGTTTTTCTGAGCCATTTACTCTGTTGAATGGCTTAACTACCTGACCTTCCATCTAGATCCTACCTCCTCATGACCGAACATGAACTGATTTCAAAATGAAGGGAGGAAGTTTCCAATGAGCACGAGAGGAAATTTATTCTGCCCACTTATCCTAGGCTTGCAGGTCAGCCAAAAGCCAGAGTAACCCAATCACTATGCAAAGAAAATCCTTTACCTCATCAAGTTATGATAAAAAATGACCTGCAGGTATAATTATTCTAGTTTGATGTTCTCCATCTTGGACCCAACAATGTTGCAGGTTGCCAAGTTCCTTCTTTAAAGTTTTTTGCCAAATTCTTTCTAGTCATTCTTCCTCTCATCTCTTGAAAGGTTAACAGCATTCACCGAGCAGAAATTCCCTTGATTTTCCAAGGTCCAGTCAGAATGCACCAAATGAAATGCATCGGTTCTTTGGTAGGAAGAAATGTGGTAGTGAGCAATGAGAGGAAGCCCAGCGATAGCTACAGATCCTTTCCAGCCTGTAGATACTGGTTCATTTTCTCACCCTTTTCCCAATACATAAGGATGATAGCAACAATATTCACTTATTAAACAACTACTGTGTTCAGTGCCTTACATGCATTTAACCATCACCACAAACCGATGATGCAGGAACCACTATTGTCCACCTCTTACAAGTGAAGAAATTGATAAGAAAGTGATTCTAAGAAAGGTTAAATGACTATTTCAGGTTGTTCAAGTAGGATACAGAAAAGTTAAGATTCAAATCCAGATCGGCCTGGTTCCCAAGTCTATGTGAATATCTCTGTACTATAAGATCTGGTAGTCATAGATATGGAATTTGTGGGTTTACCATTATTCCACTCTCAGCTGTCTCACCCATCCTGCCTTCACAGCCATTTCTCTTTTATCTATTTTTATAAAATAGGTATTTTTGTTTTGTGAGTAGTTTAAACTTACATAAATGCTACTTTGCTTGACTTTAGCATTGCATTTAAGATGCGTCTGTCTTGCTATTTGTGGTGTTTCTAACCATTTCATAACACTCTGCGTGATACTTTCAACCACATTGTACCTGTTCTCTCTCAAATGATGGATATCCAAATTACCTCCAACTATCATACGAAGTCAGTTTTACATTTTCCCACATGTCCATTAACTATTGAATAATCTAGCTTCTTCCAATTTGTTAAATATTAATATTGCTCCCTCAGCTTTCTCTTGATTTATATTTGTATAGTATGTTTTATTCCAACCATTCATTTTCAACTTTCGTGTGCCATTGTGATTAACAGGTATCTTTTGTAGGTGGTGTAATGTCAAATCATTTTTTATTCCCATCAGATACTTCATGGTTTTTACTTAAGTTTAACCCATGTAAATTTTGTTATATTCTTTGCTCTAAAGACAGATCTCTTGTTCCTTCGGTCTTTTCCACCCCACTTCCCTGTCATGTAGATATAACTAGGCTTTTGCATTAAGGTTGTTATAGTTTTGCTTTCTCATTTTCTTTCTTTTGAGCTTGTCCATAAACAATGATATGTTTACCAAATTATTAGATCAATGCCACTTTTTTCTGTAGTTAGTGTTACATCCTCCTGAATTTATCTCTCTTTTCATTCCCTGCTTCCTCCAGTTTTGTTTTCATCATGGGTCTCTGAGTACCTGAGAACATACTTGTTATGCCCTACATTTGAATGACAACTTGTTGTGTCTCTTCTGTAATTATTTAAACATATTACTTCACTATCTTGAGTCCAGTGTTGCTATTAAGAAGTGCAATCACTTCTTAAGAAGTGCAAAACTCAAGTCACTTGAATTTTGTTCCTTTTCAAGTGATCTTTCTTTCTAGAAGTTTTTAGAATGTCCCTTTTGTCTATATGTACTCTAGATCCATTTTCTCCTTGACTCTTTTGCTTGTTCCTCAATAAGTTTTTTTCAGACTGAGATGTATCTTCTTTCTTTAAAAGTGGAAAATGTATCTTTACTATTTCTTCTAATGTTTTTCCTTTGGATATTTCCATTATTCAAATATTGATAATTTTATATCTATTCTTCCAATCTCTTAGCTTTTTTTTAAACAATGTTTTCTCATTTTGCTCTTTGTTATTGGCCTTTTTTGAGAGTTTCTCAATTGACTATTCCTACTCACTATTTTAAAAAATCTATCCTGTAATATTTCTCATCTATATAGTCTTTATTTCAGCATTATGTAGAATTAGTTATATATGAATTCTTTATTGTGATTCTTATCAGTAACCTATATAACAAAATCTTCCTTCCCCTTCTTAAGGGCATGTAGGATGATCATTTTAAATTCTTAGTCTGTCTGTTTTGAACATTCTGTTCAGTGCACTAGCTTTCCTTTATAGACCTCAAGGCATTTTTAATTTGGCATATGAGTTCATGCTCCTGGGGGTGGTAGATACTCTCCAGCACTGTGTGTTAGGGAAACAGTGAAAATCTGGCCTTACTCTGTGTTCCTCAGGGCACATCTCAAGCGAGCCCCAGACATTGCAGAAACATGGACGACTATCTTATTTGCTGCTACTTCACCAGGAGACTCTTCTGACCAAGCCTGCACAATTAAACTGCTAGGAAACAACAGAACCTGGGGAAAATATTGCTGGGTCACCAGTTAGCGGTTTGAGAACAAAGGTTTGTCAGAGTAGTTGTCAGTGTATGCTTGGTGAGTCTGCAGCTCTTTTCATGAACAAGGCACCCAGTAAGGCTTTTTCAGTCTTCTTCCTCTCCTTGGGGCTTTCAGCCAACCGTCCTCTCCAAGCTCCAGCCCTCATCCAACTTCATCCCCACCTCTCTCCCACATCCCTTGATCCAGGGCATCCTTCAGACTCCTCAGGGATTTCTCACAGCTTTCATTCTAAATTGTTCTTCAAATTTATGCTTTACCCATTTTTTTTTCTAGTGTTTCCCAAGTAGATTTAGGAAGAGGCATTCCACAGCTTATGACAGTTTACCATGTGGCCAAGCAGAAAAAATCTGGGTTTGATCAAATGTTATGAAAATATAAATTATGACAATTAAGACAAATACATGATAATTATCTAACAACAAAATTTTGAGAGCTCAAAAAAAAAGGATATTACTTATGCAAATTAGTTATTTTGTGACATATTTGTTACTGACACAAAATGGTTGTGGAAATGTAGTTTGCTTTTTTTTTCAGACTGTTTAAATGTCAGAGATAATGAAGGCTGGACAATAAAGGCCAAAGAAGGGATGACAGATGATGCCGGCGTTTGCTCGTTGAGACTCATGGGAAACTCTACCATCACTACTGTGTGCCTTTCCTGTGCAAATATTGAATCTTTCCTCTTGAGACTGTACATCATCTTGCTAGGTTTGCTCCCTAGATGACACTGCAAACGCAAGGGAACTCCTGGAACGGTGTAACTCAGGGTAAACAACAAATACCTGTGCTCAATGCTTTTCTTCTGAGAAATATCATCAGGCTCCAAGCCCTTTCCCCTACTTTTCTCAGGACCTCTCTCCTAATTCGACAGATAGATAGGAATAAATCTATGACACTAGTCCTCCCTCACAAAACTCTGGGAGCTTTAGAATCAAAGGTCTGAATGTCACCCCAGGTAATCCCAGAAGGCAAGACCTGGCAAAGAGAGGTTAGTTAACCAGTAATAGAATCAGAAGCAACACTGATACTCCTTCCCTTTCATAGCAGAATCCACGTGAAGATGTGATGAAAGAGTCCTCAATCTGGAGATACAGCAAAAATAGTGCTCCCAGACATTGCCGTGAACTAGTCACACACCCATAAGCAAGGTTATTTCATCTCTGGAAGCTTCATGCCTACATCAACTTATTAGAACTGGTATAAGTACAGATTGCATGTGAGAGCATTTCAAAACTGATGAAGTATTAGATATGCTTGAGTTGAAATAGTATTATTATTAAATAAATAAAGTTTATCTCCCTAAACATAAGGCTTGTGCCTAGATCTACACTTTCTGTAGAAATAACTCCTACATACTTTCAGATGCTTGGAAATCTGAAAACTCCTTTTCTTTTTTCTTTTTCTTAAGTCAAACTTTTCTATCATTTTTTGTTGTTGTTAATTTTTTTTTAACACCAAAAACATTTTGTTTTGGGGTATAGCCGATTAACAATGTTGTGATAGTTTCAGGCGAACAATGAAGGGACTCAGCCCTACATATACATGTATTCGTCTTCCCCCAAACCCCCCTCCCATCCAGGCTGGCATATAACATTGAGCAGAATTCCATGTGCTATACAATAAGTTTTTGCTGGTTGTCTGTTTTAAATATAGCAATGTGCACGTGACCTTCCCAAAGTCCTCTACCCTGCCCCCTGCCACACCCCCAACAACCATGAGTTAGTTTTCTAAGTCTGTGGGTCTCTTCCTGTGAAAACTCCTTCCCTTTACATTGAGATATAAAGAGTAAATCTGTGTGACTGAGGATCCACTTCAACTTATCAGCCATAGGAAACTTGGAACCACAGGAACCACAGAAAAATACATTTTCTGTGCATTTGTTAAAAGAAGGACTATGAGTTTTTGAGGTAGAAGAGGCAGGTGTAGATAAAGATGGTAAATTTAGATGCCCAGGAATTTTGTTCACAGTTTTTCTCTCCTAAGTCAGCTTTCTTGGCAGAACTGTTTTAAAAACAAACATTGTTTATGCAAGATTCACCCTAGATGTCTAAACTTTTTAATCCAGAATAATCAATGTTTATGATTCTTAGTGTTTATCTAGCACCTGACGCATTTTTGATTAATCAACTCTCTATCTTTCATCAACCGTCCAGCTAAAGAGCTGCATTCTGAGAGCTGAAGGATCTCAAAGTCTCAAAGCAAGAATTAAAGTGTCCTCATTCAGAAAATATCAAAATGTGAGTTTATGTAAGTGTTTGAGAGGTGATTTCTTTAACAGCTGGATGTTGTACTCTCTTTCCTTCAGCACTTTGGATAATTCATAGAAAAACCATTTTCTTTATTGAGCTTGACTACAATTACTTGGTCAACAAAATTCTATCCACTATGAAAAGCTATCACCTAATGGTGTTATGATATTATTTCCTCCAATTTACACGTTACATAATGTATTCCTCGATATATTCCTTGTTGGTACTTCTTCAACCAACAAGTTTCCCTCTTTCCAAAGAAACAACTTAATATTAGATTTAATTTTGCATCATTGCCGTTGCCATTTTTCAGGTCAAAAATGGTTGAAGATTGGTGCAAATCAGGCATAGATCCAGAGAGCCTAGATTCAAAGCCAGTTTCAGTCACTGACCAGGTCTTGAGCCACAGATGGCTATATAACTTAATTTAGAATTATGTAATAATTATATATATTATAATTTATTATAATTATATAATATATAATTATATAATATATAATTATATATATACTATAATATATTATAATATATATTATATTATATATTTTTTATATATTATAATCTTGTTATATATTATTTCAATATTATAATTTTATAATAATTTAGGAAACCTCAGTTTGTTCATCTGTAAAATGAGTGGAATAATAGTACCCATCTCAGTTGCAAGAATTAAAAGAGAAAACATGCAAAAGGTGCTTAGCATACTACCTGGCACAGAGGAAATGCTTGTGTGTGTTCAATCACTCAGTCATGTCCAACTCTTTGTGACCCCATGGACTGTAGCCCACCAAACTCTTCTGTCCGGGGAATTCACCAGGCAGGAATACTGGAGTGGGTTTCCATTTCCTCCTGCAGGGGAGTAATTGCTTAGTATATGCGAATTTAAAAGAGAGAGAGAAACAAAGCTGATCCATCCACCTAGATTGCCAGTGCTTAATCTCTTATATATACTAAATAAAATTTTACTGGATTAACTAGTTTGATTGATCTTCAATTTTTATCAAAATAGTTTGTTATATATCCATAATTCTATGTGAATATTTGGGTGTTTTGGCCTAAGACCGTAATGTTCTTAGTCAGTTCCATCTATTTTCTCAGTGAATTAAGGAGTGTGTGGGAACAACCCGGAGCACTCTACATTTCAGAAAGAGGAGGGGCAGCTATTAGGAGTGGCCAGTGATTTGGAGGAAACCCTTGGGATTGTCAGGTTCTATAAGCCAAATGAAAAAAGTATTTCAAGAAAGACGCAGCAAGAAGATGTGCCGTGTGCTCCTAAGAGGTCTAGTAAGCTGAAGGTTCAGGACCAACCATTGGTTTGCCAAGAAAGAAGTCACTGATGACCCCGACACAAGGAATTTCAGTGGAACACGTGAGGCAAAAGCCTAAATAGATCAGTTAAGGACTGAGTGAGAAGCAACGATGTGAAACACTGAGAACAGACAATATTTTAATGGCTTTTGCTATAGAGGGGAGCATAGATGTGATGGCACATTTGGTAAGATATATAGGGTCAAAAGGGAGTTTTTTTTATTTAAATTTATTTATTTTAATTGGAGGCTAATTACTTTTACAATATTGTATTGTCTTTGCCATACATTAACATGAATCCTCCACAAGTGTACACATGTCCCCAATCCTGAAACCCCCTCCCACCTCCCTCCCCACACCAAAAGTTTTTAAAGATGGGATTGTGCACTGACAAGAGCAGCCAAGTAGAAAAGAGAAATGATCAGAAAGAAGAAAGGAAGACTGCAAGACCACCATTCATGCAGAGCGGAGGGAGTACCATCAGTGCACAAGTGGTGACGTCAGATTTAAATTAGAGCAGGGATTGTTCCTCTAGATAGGAACTGCATGAAGGTAGAGTCTGGGCTATAAAGGCAGGCAGTTTGCTGAATTTGTTAGTAAAAGATGGAGTACTTCTCTTCTAATTGTTTCTATTGTCTCAGTGAAATGAAAATGCTGACCAAGTTTCATATACTCAAAGCTATACTTTTTCCAGTAGTCATGTATGGATGTAAAAGTTGGACCATAAAGAAGGCTGAGTACCAAAGAACTGATGTTTTTGAATTGTGATGTTGGAAAAGACTCTTGCACTGCAAGGAGATCCAAGCAGTCCATCCTAAAGGAAATCAGTCCTGAATATTCATTGAAAAGACTGATGCTGAAGCTGAAACTCCAGTACTTTGGTCACCTGATGCGAAGAACTGACTCATTTGAAATGACCCTGATGCTGGGAAAGATTGAAGGCAGGAGGAGAAGGGGATGACAGAGGATGAGATGGTTGGATGGCATCACTGACTCAAAGGACATGAATTTGAGCGAAGTCTGGGAGATAGTGAAGGACTGGGAAGCCTGGTGTGGATATATATATATATATATATATATATATATATATATATCCATGGAGTCACAAAGAACTGGATACCACTTAGCGGCTGAACAACAACAAAACGATGAAATATGAGTCAAAGTAATCAGCTGAAATTGAACAGAGGTGATGGGCTGAAACAGACGAGGAGGTGTGACCAGTCTTTTGGAACTGGGAGAGCAAATGAGCTAGGTAAATGTAGTAGAATCGCCAGTCTATGCTGAACATCCATTTCAGATGTGTGGTTGTAAAAGTAAACCTAACCAGTCAACACTACACTGTATTTTTCTTCAGCCTTGGTTAGCTGCTCAGAGGCAGGCATAGAGTAGACCAAGAGTGGGTTTAACAAAAGTTGAAGGTTTGCAGGGTCAGCCTGGCAGAAAGACTAAAGGCAAGATGTGTGCAAGGGACTGTTTGCAGTAATGCATCAACAGTAATCTGAGCTGAGCAAAGAGGCCTGTGAGGATGCTAAAAAGTGAAGAAGTGGAGGAGTCAATGGTGGGCCCAGTGGAAGAAAAAAGTGAGGGTACATTGAAAGTGAGCTGGGAAGACAGAGGTTGTCAGAGTTGGGCTGCATGAAATGAAAACTATGAAGGTGGATAGATGCGGTACCACAAGGTCCAGAGTATGAGTATAGAAACTCATACTAGAGATCATCATACCAAGTAGGTTGTCACTTACATGTGAAATTTAACAAACGATATACATGAATTTATATACAAAACAGAAATAGACCTGCAGACATAGACCTGCAATCTAACTCTTTGTGACCCCATGGACTCTAGCCCACCAGGCTCCTCTGTCCATGGGATTCTCCAGGCAAAAATACTGGCTTGGGTTGCCATGCCCTCCTTTAGGATACATACACTACCTTATATAAAATAAATATCCAACAAGGACCTACTGTATAGAACAGGGAACTATACTCAATAGTTTGTAATAACCTGTAAGGAAAAAGAATCTGAAAACACTTTGCTATAAGTCAATAGCAAGGAGAAGGGAGCATTTTAGGCTAAAGGGGTGGAAGACCAGAGCAAAGGTGGCAGGAAGAGCAGCCACTTAAGTTTGCCTTACACGCAAAGTGTCTGTCAGGCAAGCACTGTAGAAAAAAGAGTCAAGGTCCACAAACCAGGGAAACTGTGGTTCAGAGAGGCATAAGCTCTTCCAGCTAGTGCATTGGTGAATGGGTCACATCACTGAAACTGCTGGAAACACAGCAGGCCCAGATGATGAAGAGGATGCCGAGCTAGCAAGTTTGGACTTTGTGCCCATGTGGCTGAATGCCAACACTATAGATGGGTGCAGCAATCTTTCTATCTCCGTTGCATGTCTGCATAGCATTGTAATTCAACTATACTTCAATAATATTAATAATAAAAATAGTGTGCATGTGGAATGGGAGGCTGAGGTCAAATGGAAGACAAAATCATGGGAGTGGGGACTTAAGTGAGAGGCCGACATGAATGAATTACCTATGTAGAGATTGACATCTCCAAGAATGCTGAGGATTGAGGGTGGAAAGGAAGGCAATGATCCCTGTGCTCCTATATTCATGAACAAGAGCAGTGGAGCAAGACTGATGATTGACTGCAAGAATGAAAGGCACTGAGTGGCCCAGATTGATGATATGTGCTTGTAGAGAATGGGACTGTTGAGAGGAAGGAGAGGAAAAATACTTTGGCAGCATCACTGAAAAGCAAAAAGGTTATGCTATGCTACACCGCTTCAGTACCCTACGGACTGTGGCCCTCCAGGCTCCTCTGTCTATGGGATTCTCCAGGCGAGAATACTGGAGTGGGTTGCCATGACCTTCTTTGCCTATTCCAAGCACTGCAGTACCTAGAGTACCGGTCGCCGGGGGTGGGGGTGGGGGGGCGCATATGGTGGAAAGCAAAGAATGCAACTACCATGTGAGAGCTGCAGTCTGAGACCAAGAAAGAAGCAAAGGGCATTTTCAGGGGAAAAAAGATCGGCCACAAGGAATTTTCAGTGGGTGATAGAACTTTGCCAATGGCTCAGTGGAGGACATGGGGTGACAGAGCAAAGCGGGAGATTGCATTAGAGCAGTGAAACACCAAGACACATGGAGGCAAGAATCTAAAGGTGCAGAAGACCTAGGAGACTTGGACTTCTGGGGGCACCTGAAAGGTCTCTGTCTTCAGGGAAATGAAGTTGCCTCTGTCTTCCCTGAAGCAAGAACCACTCTGGCTCCTCTCTCTGCCCTCCGCAGTCATATTACACTGAGGGGTTAACTGAGCAAAGTGATGAGTGAGTGCATGATTCTTATCAATGACAGAGGACGATCGGGCCGTGAGAGAAGAACAGAAAGGCAGAGACTCATTGGAAGATCAGATGAAAGGAACCTTTTTATTGCAAAGTAGAAGATGAACATGGAAAGAGTCAAATCTGGAGTGAAATGACATGCTTGAGTCCCCAACCTGCTATTCACTAGCTGTAGGTCTTTGAGAAAGCCAGATCACCTGTCCACAGGTCACTAGGCTCATCACTAAAGAAGACCTCTCCTCCTCAGGAGATACCGTGTTTCAAATGACGATCATCTCTTCAGGCCTCTGGTTCTTCTATGGCAGCACTTACTGCACTGTACTTGGAAACTATCAGTTCAGTTCAGTTCAGTCGCTCAGTCGTGTCCGACTCTTTGCAACCCCATGAATCGCAGCCTGCCAGGCCTCCCTGTCCATCACCAACTCCCAGAGTTTACTCAGACTCACGTCCATCGAGTCAGTGATGCCATCCAGCCATCTCATCCTCTGTCGTCCCCTTCTCCTCCTGCCCCCAATCCCTCCCAGCATCAGAGTCTTTTCCAATGAGTCAACTCTTCGCATGAAGTGGCCAAAGTACTGGAGTTTCAGTTTTAGCATCATTCCTTCCAAAGAACACCCAGCACTGATCTCCTTTAGAATGGACTGGTTGGATCTCCTTGCAGTGCAAGGGACTCTCAGGAATCTTCTCCAACACCACAGTTCAAAAGCATCAATTCTTCGGTGCTCAGCCTTCTTCACAGTCCAACACTCACATCCAAAACTGTATAGAGCTATGATAAAGTGACAGTGAAAATAGGAGACGTGGAGCAGGCTCCATATCTTCTCTAACAGCCCTTTGCCTGTGTGCCAGTACCTGCTCTCAACTACTTAAAGGGCTTCTATGAAAAGATTCATTCCCTTTGATTTTGAAAGATTTTCTTTTTATTTCAATACTTTAAAATACTGGGTTGGGACTTCCCTGGTGGTACAGAGAATAAGAATCCGCCTGCTAATGCAGGGGACATGGGTTTGACCCCTGGTCTGGGAAAATTCCACATGCTCTGGAGCCTCCTTGCCGCAACTACGGAGCCTGCATGCTGCAACTACTGAAGCCTGTGTACCTTTAGAGCCCATTATCTGCAACAAGAGAAGCCATGGCAATGAGAAGCCCCGCAACAAAGAGTAGCCCCTGTTCACCACAACTAGAAAAAGCCCACCAGCAGCAATGAATACCCAGTGCCACCAAAAAATAAATGAATGAATGAATTTTTTACTTTTAAAAATTGGTTGACCAAAAAAGTCCATTTGAGGTTTCTATAACATCTTACAGAAAACCTGAACAAAATATTTGGCCAACACAGTAATAACAGGTAACTAGAGCTTCCTGGACTGCCAAGTGAGAGTAATTCAGACAAGAGTTCAAGGCAGACCAGGTGGGGGTACCCTAAGATGTGTAACAAGGAGCACCATGGCCTCCTGAGGTGGCTGAGCATAAACAAGGCTGCCACAAGAGCCCAAGAAAAGGAGGGATCAGTGCCACCCTTTCCCACACACAGAAGCAGGGCAGCTATGTACATGTTGGAGAGATGATGTTTTTCTTTGACTCGCCCATATTCTAAATGAGACCTTTTGCCTAGTTCTAGAAGCCACGGAGCCTCGATAAGCAGGGGCAGGGCTTCCGGAGGCAGGAGTCTCCGGGATCTATAAAGCCCAAACCAACACCGCTGGGCATCTCCCCCAAGGACTGTGAATTGTTGGCTTCCTGCTCGTTCCTCCAAAAATGCAGCGGCTGTTGACTCCAGTGAGGCGGGTGTTGCAAGTGAAGAGAGTGATGCAAGAAGCTTCCCTCCTGCCTGCCCGCCTTCTCCCCGCAGCCCACCCCAGGTGAGTCTCACTGGTCCCCAGGACTGCACGGGTTACTCTTTGAGAAGTGGTGAGGAACCAGTAAAAGAGAGGCATGAGGGCTCATTAGAATCCCAGTCAAAAGTTGACAAGTCCTGGGCACAGCCTTAGATAAGCAAGTTAACCTCTCAAGGTCTCAGTTACCTCATCGCTAAACAGACAGCCCAGGTCTGTTTACAGAATTCCGGGATAGCAAACCTCTGCCCCTGCTGATGTCAGCAACGCATTTTACTCCCCTAGAGGCACAAAGCAGTAGAAATCTCAGTGCCAGGGCCCACGGCATCCTCCTCCCTGGCTCTGTTTTCACCTTTCACCCAAGCCCTGCTGAGACCTTCAGGATACTGTTTCAACTGCAGTGTTAGTAAAACCAGCTGCTGCAAGTCACTGCAGCCAGATTCAGAATGGACTGAGGAGAAGAAGGTGTTTCTCCACTCTCTGATTTCAACAAAGAGGAACATGAGTGTAAAAGATCAGAGTTTGCCTGTGTGTGTGCAATGTGCTTGTGCACAGAAGCACACACACACTCCTTTCCTTGGTAAACATTCTCCCAGTTTGGCCCAAGTACTCACAGTCTCCCAGTACTGATGTAACACAGCAACCACTGGCACCCTAGGGTCCCTACACTATCCACTGTACTTTAGGACTAGCCTTTTCTTACCTCCCATCTCTACATCGAGTTCTCTGGATAGATTTTTAATGTTTATTTATTCATTTATTTGGGCTTCCCTGGTGGCTCAGAGGTTAAAGCGTCTGCCTCCAATGCGGGAAACCCGGGTTCAAAACCCGGCTTTGATCCCTGGGTCGGGAAGATCCCCTGGAGAAGGAAATGGCAACCCACTCCAGTATTCTTGCCTGGAGAATCCCATGGACAAAGGAGCTTGGTAGGCTACAGTCCAAGGGGTCACAAAGAGTCAGACATGACTGAGTGACTTCACTTTCATTCATTTATTTTTCGCTGCACTGGGTCTTTTTCTCGTGGACTGCACTGGGTCTTCATTGCTGGCCGTGGGCTTTCTCTAGTTGTGGTGAGCGGAGTCTACTCTCCAGTTTTGGTGAGTGGGCTTTTCATTGTGGTGGCTTCTCTCCTGGCGGAGCACGGGCTGTGCGTGCACAGGTTTCAGTAGTTGCAGCACATAAGCTCACACGGGCACACGGGCTTATTTGCCACATGGCATGTGGAATCCTCCCGGACCACATGTGTCCCCTGAATTGGGAGGCAGATTCTTAACCACTGGACCGCAAGGGAAGTTCCCGCGTGTGCATGCTAAGTAGCTTCAGTCATGTCTGGCTGTTCATGACCCTATGAACTAAAGCACACCAGGCTCCTCTGTCCATGGGATTCTCCAGGCAAGAAAACTGCAGTAGGTTGCCAAGCCCTCCTCCAGGGGATCTTCCCAACTCAGGGATTGAACCCATGTCTCTTACATCTCTTGCATTGGCAGCTGGGCTCTATACCACTAGTTCCACATGGGAAGCCCTCCCTGAATGTTTAGAGAAACACCTTTGGTCCGGGTCTTCCCCCGCCGGGTACCAAGGGAACCTGGTGTGTGGATGTGTTGGGTAGGAGGTGATACTCTCTAGCCTTTTTATTTTTTTCCTGACTCCCCACCTTCCTCCATGCTCTCCTCCACCCCGTGCATACAGGCCAAATGTCCCAGAATTTAACCTGGTTTTGCATTTGTGAGGAAGGGATTGACGTATATTTGCTTGTTTCAATAAGCAATCATTGGCTGCCCTCCAGGAGACAGACCTCAGACCCCCCCGGCCTGCCCCACTTCTGACGTCCTGGGTTCAAACACTTGGAATCAGGGTTCACATTTCCTTTTCAGTGTATGCACAGTTCATCCCATTTTCCATGGCCTGATGGGTATTAAGAGTGCTCCTTATGACTCTCCTTTTCTCTGTGGGTCTGTTCCCTCTAACCCAACCTGCATCGGCTCTAAATCTACCAGAAGGACTGCTCCCACCCCGTGTGCTTCACCACCTTTTAAATTAAGGGAGAACTGTGCCCTCCGCTTCACGGCTCCCCACCTACTTTTCTCATGTGTTATCCCCCCGCTCCCCTTCGCTCTCTGCTCCAGGTATCCTCACGTGTTCAATCACCACCTGCTATGGCGCTGCCTCTGTAGACCCCCTGCCAACTTTTCATCTGCAGAAACTCGATTCACGCGTCAAGGTTGACTTCAAATCTAGTCCGTTCCTTGAAACCGTTCCTGATACTCCCACACACAGATCTCTGCTACCTTTGAACTCCTGTGGGTTTTTTGGTGACCTTTAGCACATTCTGACTCTCAGTTGGGTTACATAGTATGTCTGTGCTTATCTCATTCCTCCCACTGGTTCAGGAGGCTCCCAAGAACCTTGATCTCCTTTCTTCGCCCATTCCCTCCACCCCCCACAGCCCTCCATGGCACAGTGCCTAGCATGTAATAACTAATTTTGAAACACAAAAGAGGAGAGAGGGAATAAAGAAATATAAGTCTGATGCATGTTCTTGAACCAAGAAACACCAGAACAAAACCAGTTTTAAACTA
Source organism: Ovis canadensis (assembly GCF_042477335.2). Classification (NCBI taxonomy): domain Eukaryota; kingdom Metazoa; phylum Chordata; class Mammalia; order Artiodactyla; family Bovidae; genus Ovis; species Ovis canadensis. The sequence goes on along the minus strand of NC_091245.1, from coordinate 97,788,437 downwards.
AACAAAGCTATTATTTGCTTTTTAATTAATTTATTTTTAAAAAAGTTTTTATTGGAGTATAGTTGTTATGCTGTGTTAGTTTTTGCTGTACAACAAAGTGAATTGGCTATACCTATACATGTGTACTCTCTTTTTTGTATTTCCTTCCCATTTAGGTCACCACAGAGTACTGAGTAGAGTTTCCCATGGTTTACAGTAGGCTCTCGTTAGTTATCTATTTTACACATAGCTTCAATGGTGTCAGTTCCAATCTCCCAACTCATCCCATGCCTCCTTTCCTCCTTGGTATCCATAAGGATACCTCCTTGGTATCCTTGGTTTGTTCTCTATGTTTCTGTCTTTATAGTATTCTTTTTTATTGGAGTATAATAGCTTTACAATGTTGAGTAAGTTTCTGCTGTATAATGAAGTGAATCAGCTGTATGTATACATATATACCTTCCCTCCCTCTTGAGCCTCTTTCTCACCCCGCTCCATCCCACCCCTCTAGGTCATCACAGAGTGCAGAGCTGAGCTCCCTGTGCTAAACAGCACATTCCCACTAGCTAGCTATTGTACACATGGTAGTGTATGTGTCAATCCTAATCTCCCAGTTCATCTCAGCCTTCCCTCCTGTGACCCTCCGCTGTGTCCACAAGCCCGTTCTCTATGAATATTCAGTTCAGTTCAGTTCAATTTAGGTCAGTCGCTCAGTCGTGTCCAACTCTTTGCGACCCCATGAACTGCAGCAGACCAGGCCTCCCTGTCCATTACCAACTCCCAGAGTCTCCTCATGTTCATTGAGTTGGTGATGCCATCCAACCATCTCATTCTCTGTCATCCCCTTCTCCTCCTGCCCTCAATCTTTCCCAGCATCAGGGTCTCTACACAGCAACTAAAAGGAATGAAATAAGGTCATTTGTAGAGATGTGGATGGACCTATAGTCTGTTATACAAAGTGAATTAAATCAGGAAGAGAACACCAAATATTGTATATTAATGCATATATATATATATGTATTATCATTTAGAGAAAGTACACGATTAGATGGACACTCTTAACTCCTGTATGCTTATGTTTCTGGAAATATCTATATCTTTTCTTCAAGGCTCTGGAATCTATTTCCAAGTAATAATCTCCTACAAAGACAGTTACAAAAGTTACCAAGAGACTTATTCTTGGAACCTTTCCTTGATGCTTGAGATTTCTCACTGGGGAGAGAAATGGAGTGAGCTTAGAGAAGACAGAGAGAGGATGAGGATGAGGGAAAATCCAGTCAAGCACAGAACTGAGATCTGGCTAGCTATTAGTTCTGAGTACTGGGAGCTCCTCCACAAACATTTGAGAGTATAGACTCCGCTTATTTGAGTGGCACCGAATAAATAGGGCTTAGAACAAAGCTTGGATCCTCCCTTGTCTGATAACAATAAGCATTTATCACTTAGACTCACTATCTTATGATCACATGATCCACTTTTTGCCTCCCAGCAGTCCTTCAAAATGACCTCTGTTATAGAAAAACTGGTGTTAAGAGAAGCCCTGAAAAAAAAAAAGAGAGAGAGAGAGAGAGAAGCCCTGAGTCCTAAGGATGATGGATGGATACATTCCATTTGAACTACAATTTCTGTGGCATAGAGCTAAACTGATAAGCCTGCAGAGCCATCTTATCACTTCCACCATCAGGAATTCTGTAGCCAGATGCAAGTCAAAGGAATCTGGCAGCACTCAGGACTGAAAGGACAGAATATTTCTTAAAAAAAAAAAAAAAAAAAAAGATTTATGCATTTGTTGGCGGCACTGGGTCTTCACTGCTCTCAGGCTTTCTTTAGTTGTGGTGAACGGGGTCTGTTCTTCGCTGTGGTAAGCAAGGTTCTGATTGCAGTGGCTTCTCTTGTTGCGGAGCACAAGCTCTAGGGCACTGGAGCTTCAGTAGTCGCAGCCTGCGGGCTCAGTAATTTCCATTCCTGGGCTCTAGAGCACAGGCTCAGTAGCTGTAGTGCACTGGCTTAGTTGTTGGGCAGCAGGAAGGATACTCCCAGAGCAAGGACTGAACCCATGTTCCCTGCATTGGCAGGTGGATTCTTATCCACTGAGCCACAAGGGAAGCCCCAAGGCAGAATATTTCTAATACATGAGAAACTAAGAAGTTACCCTGGGCAGAACGCTTCACCAGTGTTTGCCTTCCTTTCAACATCTGGAAAATCAAGAGTATTTCTAAAGTAACCAGCTTTCAGGTACTTTTATATGGAACAAAGGGAAGGTGTGCTTGGTGAGTTCTTTACTGCTAGCTAGAAAGAGAAATTCCAGATCTCCAGGGGGATTAGGAATCTGAGGTGGTGGGTCCAGGAAAGAAAATTTATCTCTTCCCTCTTTACTGACCTTTTCTCCACGTTTTCTCTGCTTCCATTTAGAATTGCCCTTGGAACTTCCTTGGAGGTTCAGTGGTTAAGACTCTGCCTTCCAAGACAGAGGGCCTGAGTTGATTCCTGGTCAGGTGCTAAGGTCCCACATGCCACAGGGTACAGCCAAAAATTAAAAAGAAAAAATAGAATTTCCCTCTCAGCCTTCTATATTCCCACAGTCTTTGCTTGTTCCACATGTATTTAGCCATAAAAATACCAAAGGGACAATTACCAAGGATAAAAGGGTAAATTAAACAGAAAAATACAGCAATTCTAAATTTGTATTCATCTGATAAAAATGGAATAACAATGCAAAATAAAGCACATTATATGTTGTAACAGAAAAGAGACTGAAAAATTGAATTTCTCAGCTTCATATTGGTTTGGGTTATGAGAACTTCAAACTCCACTTTAATTCTCTGTAAGTGAATTTTAATTTTATGCACACTAATTAAAGATTTGCTATTTAATATTAGTTTGGAAATATCCAATTACAAAGCACATTTGAACTTCATGGGCTTTCAATTCTAAAAGGAAGTCCTTGGGGATCCCTTCTTACTAATTAATAATTTTATTGAGTTTGGAGTCAGATCAAATATGGCCATAATCCAGAATCCTCCGCAAACCTAGCAAAATCTTATGTATTCTTTTCTTTTTTTTTTAATTTTTAGTTTTTTATTTTTTAAATTTTAAAATCTTTAATTCTTACATGCATTCCCAAACATGAACCCCCCTCCCACTTCCCTCCCCATAACATCTTTCTGGGTCATCCCCATGCACCAGCCCCAAGCATGCTGCATCCTGCGTCAGACATAGACTGGCGATTCAATTCACATGATAGTATACATGTTAGAATGTCATTCTCCCAAATCATCCCACCCTCTCCCTCTCCCTCTGAGTCCAAAAGTCCATTATACACATCTGTGTCTCTTTCCCTGTCTTGCATACAGGGTATTCCTTTCAATTATAATTAAACTGACTTGTTTAATAAGCTAAAAGGAAAAATTGAAGTCGAGGCAGGTCATGAAGATTTAACATTAAAAAAATTTTTAATGGATTCAATATAAATGCTTGTATACAATAAAAAATACTAAATTCTGAAAAAAAATAGAACAATCCTAAATTTGTATCTGATATCTTCAAAATATATTTTTTAAAATGAATGAAATGATTGCTGTATTGTCTTTTAAGGAAACTAGCTAGAGACCATTCATGGAATTTTGATTGTTTTCTCTGTTACAGTTTTTCTACAGTTCCGGCTGTCCCCTTGGCCAAAACAGATACTTGGCCAAAGGATGTGGGTATTCTTGCCATGGAGGTCTACTTTCCAGCCCAATATGTGGACCAAACAGAGCTGGAGAAGTTCAACAAGGTGGAGGCAGGGAGGTACACCGTGGGCTTGGGCCAGACCCAGATGGGCTTCTGCTCAGTCCAGGAGGATGTCAACTCCCTGTGCCTGACGGTGGTGCAACAGCTGATGGAGCGCACGCAGCTCCCCTGGGACTCTGTGGGCCGCCTGGAGGTGGGCACTGAGACCATCATCGATAAGTCCAAGGCTGTCAAAACAGTGCTCATGGAGCTCTTCCAGGATTCAGGCAACACTGACATTGAAGGCATAGATACCACCAATGCCTGCTACGGTGGCACTGCCTCCCTCTTCAATGCTGCTAACTGGATGGAATCCAGCTCCTGGGATGGTATGTGCTGCCAGAGGCCTTATGTAAGAAGGGAGCTGGGGTAGATGCTGAAGCCTCAGTTTCGCTTCTCCATTCCCCGGGTAGGTTCATCCACCAAAGAAAGGACACATTACACACACAGCTGTTGTGACCGTCCAACGACCACAGTGACAGCAACCCCTCAGACTTGGATGGTTTCATACAGTTATTCAGGGAGCATGTCCACACAGCTTCTTACTGAGTCCTCATCACACACTACGAAGTGGATGTCATACCTGTTTTATGGATGAAAAAAAAAAGGAGAATCTAATAATTTGCATGTCATGTGTGGCGGGAGCAAGAAACCAAACCAAATTCAGTGTATTTCCCACTCAGTGCTCCTGTTTCTCTAAGATTTCTCTTAAGTCTCTAAGGGACAAAGAGATTGGTGATGTTAACAGATTTAAACAAGTATAGGTGTTAAGGAGAAAGCACCCTGGGTAAAAATAAACCCAAAGAATCACAGGATAGACTATGACACAGGGTGTTTCTACCCTCTCTCCTCGCATGGTTCCTAGGAGAATTAGAAACCTAGCTTTATCAATAACTAATGACAAGTCCCTTAACCTCTGTGAGACTCAGAGTTTTTATTTGCCTACCTGCTTTCTGGGGCTGATACGATTAAACATGGTATTAATGGAGATGTGAAAAAACACTTCCTGGACAGACAAGGCCCTCCATTTACTAAGTTGGAAAGTAGAACTTAAAACTTTAGAAAGCATAATAAGCATTAATTTAAAAATTAATTATGAAATCTTGATGTTGGTGAGGACCTTAGATATTATCTAACCCAGTATTCCTCATAGAGGCCAAGAAGAGTGTAAGGGTTTTTCTCTGTTCGTGCAGCAAGGCAGTACAATGCCATACACCCATTCAGTGTTTTTCTGATTGCCCTGCACGGCCTCACCATTAACAGTTCCATTGATTTGTGATGTTCCAGACTCTACATCCTCAAATCTGTCCTTATAGTGCTCTTGCTTGGTATTTGTATCATTATTTCTCCAGCAACCCGTACTACCACCACCACCAATCTGTCAAACCAGATTGGTTAGTACAAATTAAAGGGACACTCACTAGCCTTTAGTGAAGAATCAGAGTCTATATTTGGGGGCATTATCAGCTTTAAGCATGTCATTTCAAATGAATAGATTCTGCTGAATGGTTGGGTATTCCACAGGAGACGGCTGCAAATGCATCCTTCTTTAATCTGTTATCTTTTTGGGAAAAATATTAAACAAACATTATGAAGTGAATTGTTAGTCTGTACTTTCACAAAAAGCATATTTAAGTTTGAGCCTAATGGCAACCTCCAAGACCAGACAAGGCCAGTGTAGATGTGATTTCTGCTTCTGAACTGGCCAACCATCCACCTGGGACCTTTCGAAGGAAGGAGGTGGTTCTGGAGCTCACCAAGAAGTTTTGAACCACTCCAAAGAGACAGCAAGGTATGAGGGAAGGAAAGAGTGGTACTGGCTTGAACTGCCTGAGAGACCTCATTTTTCCTTACCTTTTATTGTGAAGGTAAATGAAATCTACAGTGTATATGTATATATGTGTGTGTGTGTATATACAGATAGACAAAAGTGTTCAAAGTGAAGAAAAATTTTCCTTTGACACCCCATTACCAATTCCCAGAATTTAATCCTCATAGTTCCCATGGATTCTTTCAGAAATTTTCTATGTATGTACCTGTAAGTGTATACTTATCTATTCATTTTTTAACATTGCACACATTATTCCTCATTTTTACTATGTCTTAGAGGTTAGTCTATAGATATCTCTAGATACACATAAGGTCTACCTCTTTCTTTTAAAAGACATTATAAATTCTATTGATGGGTATACCAAACCTTAGTCCCATATAGATGGATATTTAGATTGTTGTATATTTTTTGCAATTATTATAAAAAGTGTTAATATTTAAGGCAGTAGCTTTGTATGCTCATAGCTATATGTGGTAAGAATAAATTCCTAGAAGTGGAACTGCAGGATCATTTAATTAAAAAGTTTGATAGAATGCGCCAAATTGCTCTTCAAATTGTACTAACATATTGTTGGAATGTACTTTCTAACTTCAAACTTTCTAATCTTTGTTAGCTTAATAAGTAAATTGTAGTATCATTGATTTTCCCTTGTTATAAGAGAATTTTGATATTTTTATGATGTTTATTGGCCATTTTCCTATTATATACCTTTCCGATGAGACATTTAGCTATGAAGGAAAATAATTTTTTGTTGGCTGTAAGTATTATAAATACATCCTCAGTTTGTCTTTTGTATTTCTGATAGAAAGTTTTCATTTTTAGGTAATCAAATTTACTGATCTCTTCCTTAATGGCTTATATTAATAAATACTCTTTTATAGTTTCCAAATTTTATATAACATATAAATTTTGCTTATATAGATTATGTTTATTTGTTATATATTTATCTTATACTTTTATATATTATTTTTATATTCATATATATAAAATTGGGGAGAAAAAATGCTGTTTTGTTGGCGTGGTTAAACAGTCTTAACCGAAAATTGTTGGGTTTTGGTGAATTTGGGTTGGGATTCTGACTAAATCCTGTTAGCTGTGTGACTTTAGGCAAGTGACTTCAGTTCTCTGGGCCCCAATTCCTTTGTCTATAAAGAGGAGATAACTGTTTCTGACAGGTTAGGTAGAATACTAAAAGTACTGCCGTGTCTTTTCCACATACCCACGTTTAGGAGCAAGCTGTACTAGATGAAGAAGTAACAAATAATATTCAGGACAACGGTTATTTATTGAATAATCATCTGCCTATTACAGAAGTAATTTCATAGATCATCTACATTAAATGTGGTTACTGAACATTAATTCTTCTCACAAAGAAAGTGGTACTAGATTTTTCAAAGTGCCTTGTTTGGGATCCAGTCAGAACTGAGTTTGAATACAAAATTCCATTTTCACTAAATGGGTGACCTTAGACAAATTACCTGAACTCTCTGCAAGGCAATGTCCTCTACAAATGTGGACATTACCTGACTCAATGGATTGTTTAAAGGATTGTTTGAGGATAACTGGTGTCTAGGATTTCAAATATTAGTTTCCTTCCCATCCTTTGGCCTTCTGTGATTTGGAAAGAATTTCCACTATAGCACTACAAAGAGTACAAACCTAAATTATTTTCAAAAGTGCTGATTTATGAATTTTTTGTTGAATACATGAGGAATTTTTACAGCCTGAGTCAGAGAACACTGAGTTTTGACGTTGCATTTCCGATGCAATGTCATTTACACTTCACTAGAGTATAAGTTCCACAGGGGCAGGAATTTTTATTTTGGTTCAGTGATCTATTGCCAGGACCTAAAATTGTGCCTGGCATAGAGGAGGCTTTCACTCTACTGGAGATTTGGCAGTAATAATAATTATTTCTTTTCTCTTTACAGGTCGCTACGCACTGGTGGTCTGTGGGGACATTGCCGTCTACCCCAGTGGTAACGCTCGCCCCACAGGCGGGGCTGGAGCTGTGGCAATGCTGGTTGGGCCCGAGGCCCCTCTGGTCCTCGAGAGAGGTTTGTAGTACACTGTGCAGTAAACACGGTACCAGGGGACTGCATGGCATGGCCAAATGCTTAGCTCTTAGCTCTTAATTCCCAACTGGAACATTCAGGGCCGAAGTATGGACTTGAGGATGAAAGTGCTTGCCTTCAAAAGACTACACTGGGGAGCAGAGGGCAGGGAGAAAGGGAAGAAAAGGATCAGCAAGGTGGCTTCATCTATACCATCACACATCAGGATAATGGTGTTTGGATCAAATGGCATTTGTGCTGCTGACAAGGACCCTTTGGGAGCTAAAGTGACCACTGAAAATGAAAGAAAATAATTGGATATAAAGTAAGAGCTTTCCTTTGAGACTTTTGGAGTCTGTTCCAGATTTCTTTAAGCCCATATAGGTGTGGAAATAGAAATATACATCTCACTTATAAAAAGGTATTCATCTAATTAACTCCCTTTGAACACCTGAGGGATAATCAGTGGGCCTTGGGCTTGGGCATGAACATAAAGACAAGGGTGCTGCTTGTACATGGATTTCCCACCCTCTCTGCTCAATATGGGCTGCACTGTGCAGTTTCTGAATCCCTCTGTGTGCCTCACCAGGGCTTAGAGGAACCCACATGGAGAACGTGTACGACTTCTACAAACCAGATGTGACTTCAGAGTACCCACTGGTGGATGGGAAGCTCTCCATCCAGTGCTACTTAAGGGCCCTGGACAAATGTTACGCATTTTACCGTCAAAAGATCGAGAAACAGTGGAAGCAAGGTATGGGGCTCAGAGGGCCCAAGTCACAGACTACTTACATGAGGCTGAGAGTGTGTCCCAAACTCTTAACACAAGGACTCTTTTCTCCTCTGCAAATGATCTCAAGAGAATTATTTCACGTCTTCTTCTTACATGCTTTCCCGGGTCTAGGCTGAACTCCCTTTGGAAGTCATCCAAAGTCAAGTATGAAATTGCCTTTAACTTGAAAGAAAGTAAACAACCCTAAGCCACAGCTGAAGCCTGTAGGTGTCAGCCACCTGGGGAGGTAGTGTGTGAGTCAGAAGGACCATGTCTTGTGGGTGCTAGGATTCATTTCTGTTGAAGTCAGCAGTGATTTGACTCAGTTTATAGTTTGCCACCTTTTAAAGTCTGATTGACGTTGAAAATTCTTACCTATATTTTCAATATACTTAAGTGTTATCAGTAATTTTCTTTCTCTGCATGGTAGCTTTGCAAGTTAATTTTATTTTCACCTTTAGTTTCTGAAGTTTTCTGCTAAAAAATATGTGCCGATTTCATAATCAGATAAGAAACAAATCTTATTTTAAAAATACAGAGAAACTTACTTACCTTAAAAAAATAAAAATAAAAAGTGTTCTTACCTGTTTGGCTGTGCCTAGCTGGATGTCTGAAAAATGCAGGTTTCAGCGTGGGAAAAGGCATGTGCTGAAGCGTCAGAGCACAGATGCTCTAGGGGTGGCCTAAAGCATCTTGGCTCTTTCCACTGTGCTGGTGGGAATGCAGTTTGCCTCCATGAGAAAGGAGTCAACTTAGACCTCTCAGCCTCTGCCCACCCATTGTAAAATTGCGACTGGCTAATTGGTAGCTCAGATGGTAAAGAGTCCATCTGCAATGCAGGAGACTTAACCCATGGGTAGGGAAGATTCCCTGGAAAAGGAAATGGCAACCCACTCCAGTATTCTGGCCTGGGAAATCCCATGGACAGAGGAGCCTGGCGGGCTACAGTCCATGGGGTCCCAAAGAGTTGGGCACGACTTAGCAATTAAACCACAACAATTGCTCTGGCACCCTCTGAACTCATGACATTTTAATTGTACCCCTCATTCTCATATCGAATTTGATCAACGCTGCTTTGAATCTCAGCACCAAACTGTAAACTTTCTAAGGGGAGAGGGTGCACTGGTCTTCTCTTTGGAGTGAAAGAGGGTCTGGAGTGTAGAGTCAGAGACTCTGGAACCTAAAGCCAAAATCAGCTGTTTTCAAGCTGAGTGACCTCGGACATGTAACTTAGCTTCGTATTTTGGAGACCCTGTTTTCTCCTCTGGAAAATAGAGAAAATAATACGATATGAGGTTGATTTGAGGAATTATCTGTCATGGAAGTTGGCACTGGCAGAAAGGAAGAAAACATTGATTTCTTTTCCTTTTTTACGAGTAGTGTGCATGCAAAGTCACTTCAGTCCTGTCCGAATCTTTGCAACCCTATGGACTGTAGCCTGCCAGGCTCCTCTGTCCCTGGGGATTCTCCAGGCAAGAATACTGGAGGGGGTTGCTTGTCCTCCTCCAGGAGATCTTCCCGACCCAGGGATCGAACCCACATCTCTTACATCTCCATGTTAGCAGCAGGTTCTTTAGCACTAGCACCACCTGGGAAAGTGCTTGATAAAATGCTTGTAAAATGAACAAACTGTGTGTTCACTGTAGGTAGGAGCTCGTTCTCCGGGAGTCCTTAGAACACACTGTATCCTTGCTTTCATGCTTCTTCTTCCAGCTGGCATCGATCGGCCCTTCACTCTCGATGATATGCAGTATATGATTTTTCACACGCCTTTCTGCAAGTTAGTCCAGAAATCCCTGGCCCGCCTGATGTTCAATGACTTCCTGTTGGCCAGTGGTGACACACAGACTGGCATCTACAAGGGGTTGGAGGCCTTCAGGTGAGTCCTGTTCAGGAGGAGCCTAGAGGCTCATGAGGGGTGAGAATGAGGGGCTTCCTCATGCCTTGAATCTGGACGACTAGCCACTCCTGTGAGGTAAAAACAACAGTCCTCTAACACAGTAGAAATGACATCAAGTCCTCGTGTGGGTTACTGGGTTATTGTCTATGTAAGGACCTCACCTTGCATCTCAGGGAGCAGAGGGACCCTGCTGGCACCTGTCAATCAGGTGACTTCAAGAAGATTCAGAGAATAAGAAAAAGGGAAAGGGAGTGTGCCAAAATCATTCAGGCAATAAACATGTTATGAATATCAACTGTGTGTCAGGCATCATATGAAACTCTAGGGACATAAAAGTGGGTGTGACTTCATGCTCCCCGCCTAAAGGATCTCACAGTCTGTACAGAAACACCTAGAAACAAATAATCACACTGCAGGATAGCAACTTGGGGAAGGTCTGGTCTTTCTCACTTGCCATTGCCTTAAAGAATGTCTAACTTGTTGCCTCCTCCCCCTTATCTATGAAAAAGGGATAGTCCAGCATACTCCCCCTCCTTGGATTTCAATAAAGCAGGGAGAATGCTGTTTATTGATGCAATACTCCAAGGCATTTAGAAATAAAGAAACTTCAACACAAAGAGATCTCACTGGGAAGGGAATCTTTCCCTTTCTTCTTGGTATCTTCTCATTTCAAGTTTTAGAGTATTCTACCAACATCTGTCCCCATTTCTAGCTACTACTGCTAACCCTGCTATTAACCAACCAAAACAGCAAAGTTAGTACAAACACTACTTCTAAGACTTGCCCCATGGAAAAAATTTTAACATATACCAAAAATAATAGGCTAATATTTTTAGCATATGAAAGTTTCATCAGTAATAAGATAAACCCATTAAATAGAAGATATGGACAAGAAATTTCCTCAGGGAAGAAATGCACATATGCATATTTTTAAATGTGCATGCCCATTAGTAATGCATATAAACAATGTTTTCTTTATGTGCGTTCTTAGTCACTCAGTGTGTCTGACTTTTTGCAACCCCATGGACTGTAGCCCACCAGGCATCTCTGTCTCTGGGGATTCTCCAGGCAAGAATACTGGGGTGGGTTGCCATTTCCTTCTCCAGGGGATCTTTCCAACCCAGGGATTGAACCTGGGTCTCCTGCATTTCAGGCAGATTCTTTACCAACTGAGCTAGGACGGAAGCCCTATGTTTTCTTTACATAGCCTTTAAAAAATTTGAATACCCAGACTTAAGGCTATGAGAAAATGAGCAATAGTGGACGGATTTGGGGGGAGTAATAGGGAAACACAAATCAAAAGCCTTAAAGATGTTTATAACTTTGGCTCAGTAATTTCACCTTTTTAAAAGAACATGTAGTTATTTCTAAAAAAAAAAAAAAAAAAACCACCTACCACATGACCCAGCAATTTCACTCCTGGGTATATATTGCAAAAAAATTTTTTTGAAAAGATACCTGCACTCTGATGTTCGGATCAGTATTATTGACAATTGCCAAGATGTGGAAGCAACCTGTGTCCATCAATAGATGAACAATTGAAGAAGATGTGGTTTAGATATACAGTGGATTGCTACTCTATTAGCTAGATATCAGGCTTTCCTGGTGGTTCAGCAGTAAGAATCTGCCTGAAATGAAGGAGACACCAGAGACGCAGGTTCCATCCCCGAGTCAGGAAGATCCCCTGGAGGAAGGCATGGCAACCCAGTCCAGTGTTCTTGCCTGGAGAATCCCCATGGACAGAGGAGCCTGGTGGGCGACAGTCCATGGGATCACAAAGAGTTGGACACGACTGAGTGCCTGAGCACAGACAGACATCAGTGGTACACTCCAATAGATACACAGTGGTATAAAATAGGCTACAAGGAAGTATTGTACAACATGGGGAATATAGCCAACATTTTGTAATAACTGTAAATGGACAATAACTTTAAAAAATTGTATAAAAAAAGGTTTTAATGGAAAAAAAAAAGTTTCATGAAAAAAAATAGCATGTAGCTATTCACGGCTTCAGCTAATGAGGATAGAAATGGGGAGTTTGGTTAAAGAGGGGTACATCCTATCATGGTCTATTTTGCAGTCTTTAAAAATAATGCTAAAGGAGATGATTTCATGTTATAGAGAAAATTAGTTAAGAAAGCATGCTAAACAGAATGTATAGCATGGTTTTATTTTTCAATAGACTATAAAAGTTGGAATGGATTCCATAAGAAAACTATGACTGATGCTCTCTCTCTGAGCGGCAATACTGTTAGTGACACTTCCTCTGTATTTTCTGTATTTCCGAATATTCTATAATAAAAACATGTGTTCCAAAGTCTTCTCTCCAGTAGCTGTTATACTTTCTGCTTGCTGCCTTCCTCCTTCATGTGTCTTCTCGTATGACCTATTTCTTTGGCTGCCTCGCAGGGGACTAAAGCTGGAAGACACCTACACCAATAAGGAGGTAGATAAAGCATTTCTAAAAGCCTCCCTGAACATGTTCAATAAGAAAACCAAGAACTCCCTCTACCTCTCCACGTACAATGGGAATATGTACACCTCATCCCTATATGGATGCCTGGCCTCACTTCTGGCCCAGTGAGTACTGCACCTGTCCCTACCTCCTCTTACTCTGGCCTCTGGTCTGAAGGGTCAACCAAGTTTCACTCCTTTACTCGTACAGAATTTTTTCAAAAAGGAAAGAAGGAAGGAAGGAAAATGAAAGAAATGTATTTCAAAGGTGTATGTGTAGGTAGACTGACCATCAGTATTAAACAGTGGTTTCCTGGTGGCTCAGATGGTAAAGAATCTGCCTGCAATGCAGGAGACCCAGGTGTGATCTTTGGGGAGGGAAGATTCCCCTGGAGAAGGGGATGTCTACTCACTCCAATATCTTTGCCTGGAAAACTCCATGGACAGAGCAGCCTGGGAGGCTAGAGTCCTTGGGTTTGCAAAGAGTCGGACATGACTAACACTTTTTCCAAACTGAAATGCATGTATCATGCCAGCAGATGTGCAAGATCTGCTTGGATACATCAAGAAAATAGGGGAATTTTTATGCATATTTTTATCTCATCCATTTAAAATGTCTGTACTCAGTAAAGCATTGTAGTTTTCGAACCCACAATTTATGTTCAAATCTCTTTACCACTTACTAACTTTGACCTTGGAAAAATGACTATTATAGTCCTCATTTTTCCCAACTATAAAATTTGTATAATAACAATACCTATCATCTAAAATTTTGATGAATGTTAAATGTCAAAAGCAGTTAAAACGGTAAAAGCTCAGCAGGTGCCCCAGTGTTAGTTTTTAAATAGATATTCAGTTTTGTAGAGTTTATCAGAAAATACTTATAGGACATGTATATAACATAAGAAAAAATATATACAGGTATGGTTGGACTTGTTCAGATTATTACTAACAAGGAGACAATTTAAAAATTTACAACTGCTGAAGCATTGCCAGTCAACATGGAAGCCCTGAGGTGAATCCAATGGTCTGACCCCGACTTGGAGGTAACCTCAGAGTTCACTGAATTCGTCTTGTCTTCATGGGTAGGGAGAAGCTCCTTTTAAATCCCAGAAATTCTGTTGTGCTCACTGTGATATCTTGGGTTTCAGGTGTTCTCCTCTTGGCAAGTTTTCTTCCTTTGGGGCCTACTCCCAGGATCTTCCAAAACTCCCTCTTTGTGTAGAGTGCCCAGAGCCCGTTTCTAGTTGCAAGAGGTTGACTAGATCGGCAGTTTATTTGCAGAGCAGAATATAACGCTGATCTGTTTTTCTGGGTTTGATTCCTCTCCTTGTAGTCACTCTGCCCAAGACTTGGCTGGCTCCAGGATCGGTGCCTTCTCTTATGGCTCTGGTTTGGCAGCAAGTTTCTTTTCTTTCCGGGTGTCCCAGGATGCTTCTCCGGGTGAGTCCAGTCTTTTGTTCAGGCACTTCTGGCCAGTTCCATCTGGGAAAAGAAACCATTTTCTGCTTCATCACTACTAAAGCTCCCATCCTGACAGAATTATGCTGCGACTAAGAACAAAGGAAAGCCCTGAAGGGATTTAAGCAATGGAATAAGCTTGTCTATTTTACATATTCGAAGTACTTCCCTGGCTACTGATTAGAGACTAGATTGTTGAGGAACAAAGGTGAATATGGGGAAACCAATTAGTTTGTTTCAACAAATAGTCTAGGCAAGAGGTAGTCATGGTTGGATTACAACTGATTAAAGAGAAGTTGATGGGTTTGAGATATCCAGTAAAAATGTGCTGACTATTTTATGATGGATGTAATCAAGGGCGTACATCAAAGCACTAAATGGGATACACCTTGATGAAGTGAAGGTCTGCCTTAGTTTTGCTAATGCTGTTTTTGATGATCTTGATCATTTCTTGACATTCTAAGCCATACACTGAGCACTTTTCCTTGGAGCAGCAGCTCCCACAGAGCTGACCCTATACTAGACTTGTGCTTGGTAGCAGTTATGACAACGATGTAAGTTTACGGGTCTTGCTTTTGCTTCCCAGGCTCCCCGCTGGAGAAGCTGGTATCCAGTACATCAGACTTGCAGAAACGTCTTGCCTCCCGGAAGCGTGTGTCTCCTGAGGAGTTCACAGAAATAATGAACCAAAGAGAACAATACTACCACAAGAGTAAGGAAAAAAAGGTGGAAAGAGAGGAGGAGAAGGCAATTTTTCTCAGCTTCTATGCCAGTAGCTGAGTGGCAGGAATTCATCAGAAGTCTAGAATATAGCAAGTGAGAGTACTGATTTCTGTGATATATGATTGGGAAAAAGGGTTGTTTGGTGCAAAGGGGGACAAATTGAGTTGGGAAGCAGAAGGCAGAGTTGGGAAGAGGTAGGAGGCAGCATGTGGCTTCCCAGTACAAAATATAGATAGCCACCCAAAACAGGATACATACTGGACAATGAAGTCCCATGGAAGCCAGATGTATGGTCTTTGAAAATATTGATGGTATCTAAGCAATGGTTGAAAATGCCCAGACTTTGGAGCCAGAAATCCAAGTCTAAACTGACCTGTGACACTTGCCCTCTATTTCTGAGAAAATTATTGAACTTTTCTGAGTTGCTTCCTTTCTAAAACCATACCAACTTCGCAGGATTGCCAGAGATTAATGAATTAATTAATGAATGATGTTATCGGCAAATACTACGATTTCCTTCCAATTGCCCCCTTTCCTTATCAAATATAAAACAAAAAACTGCCCCCAAAAAGCAACAAAGGAAAAGTAAACCAAAGCTAAATTTAAGACTGGAGAAACCAAACGGTGATTTTTAAAACCAGGGTAACCATATTTTTTCAAGCAAAACGTGGGACCCATGATTTGCACTGAAAAGAAGACTGAAGTTATGCAACTGAGAATGTTCCCCAAAAAACCCCTAAACTTAGTAATTAGTCAGTTTTTATCTGGACCCGGGGACATGTTAGACCAAAAAAGAAAACAATTAAAAATCAGGCCTCTGAGATGAATGTTAATGGACAAACCTTTGAAATACTACAGAGAATCAGAATTGGAAAACTTGGGGCTAGGAAGGAAGTGTCTATTAGAATACAGGATGCTCTGAGGTACCCCTCAAGCTCGGTACCTTCGGTAGAAGGACATGATGAAGATTTCAGTGGAGGAAGGGCCTGTTTAATGTAGGAAAGCAGCATATCTTATAATAAAATTTCTAGTCAACAAGTCTTAGGTACTAGCCACAAGGCAGCTGCTTCTGGTTCTTCTGCTAGCCCAGAGCTCTGCTGGGTGTAGACAAGCGACCTCACTACCCCTTGCAGCACAACCAGGAGAGCTCCACATGAAGCTCTGGATGCCCCTGTTACCATTTTCTCTTCCTCAGCCCCATAGAGCCCTTTGTGAATACTGCCTCCCTTCTTGTTCCATAGTGAATTTCTCACCACCTGGTGATAAGAACAGCCTTTTCCCAGGCACTTGGTACCTGGAGCGAGTGGATGAGCTATATCGCCGAAAGTACGCCCGGCGCCCCGTCTAAAGGTGGTGAGTGAAATTTTCGAGTGTTAGTGGCTTAAAGTTTTTCTTCTGGGCCACAGATGCAATTCTTTCTTTTTCACTTCTTTTATATTTTTATCGGGAGTGTAATTGCTTTACAATGTTGTGCTCGTTTCTGCTATACAACAAAGTGAATCAGCTCTATGTATACATATATCCCCTCCCTCTTAGACCTCCCTCCCACCCACCACCCCAATTCCACCCATCTAGGTCATCACAGAGCACCTAGCTGAGCCCCCTGTATTATATAACAGATGGAATTCTGACAGCGTAAAAGGCCAGAGAGTTTTTTTTAAAATATTCACAATCTAAATGTTGAGAGTTACGTTTTATTTGGTGGGAATTTGTAAGACCTCAAGTCGGGGAGTCAGCATCTCAAGTAACTGAGAGAGCCACTCAGAGGAAATGAGAGGGGGCGCCAGGTTATATAGTAATGAAAGGTAGGTAGCCTGAACTTCAAAAGATTATTGCTAATTGAAGGAAACCAGATATCCCAAGTTAAGGAACTTAGCACTTTTCCGACTTTTCTAGCTTTTCAGCATGTGGGAAAATGCAAAAGTATGGGCTCACTGAAATCATTCCTTTGATATACACCTCAGCTATCTAGGGCTAGATATCACAAGATTTCACAAGTTTCCTCAGGGCTCACATTAGAGGGCTGCAGTCTCGGACACTGACATCCTTTGTTTACCCATATGACAGGCAACATTCCACTTAGTAGCTTTCAAAATGACCAGAGGTGGGGAGTTTGCACCATGATGACCAAGTACAACTCTTGGGGCTCTTTGCCTACAAAAGGCAAATGCTGGGGGAGGGGCACGTCCTTAAATCTTGAATCTGAAAAAAGAGTCAACTTGTTTGTCATCTGATCTCCTCCTGATAAGGAGGTTGATAGAATTAGAAGTTTGATAGAAACAAAATTAGCATCTGTAAAGGGAAGTGGGATGTGAACCTGAAACTGCGGAACTCAGTACTCCAAAGAGGCAAGTCAGTAACAAAGGTGAATAGCATCAGAGAAGGCACACACTGTTGGAGACAGGCTCTTAAGGTAACAGGTGTTGGGGATTCTGGGAGAGCCAGCTGGAGAGAGCCTTAGGCTAAGAGGCTGTGAGCAATCCCTGCTTCGTGCGATTTGGGGAGAAAGTGGGGAGCAGTGTGAGGAGAGAAGAGTTTGATGGAGGAGGATTGAGTCAGGAAGAGAACTAAGAGAATTCTTTATTTTGAAGGAAAATCAAAGAGTGGGAATTAGAATCCTGTAGTTCACCTACCCAGGAATCTGCCTTCAGTTTATCTTCCAAATTGGTAAGATAAGCAGAATGGAAGAGCAAGAAGCAATTGCTTTTGTGCCAAATGTTTTTCTGTTTTTTAAATTTTTCCCCCTACTTAAGGATATGAAGGGGGAAGACTAAAAAGGCTTGCCAAGGTCAGGGTAGGGAGCAGGGAAAGAGAAGGAAGTCCCAAGTAAATGAGATACCCAGATGAAAAAGGGAAACTGCAGGTAAGGCGTGTCCTCTGTTCACTACCAACCACTGCCAGCATTCCAGCCCCTATGGGGCAGTTGAAGTATGGCCTGAGATGTTACAGGTAAGGCAGGGTGGGCAAGGGGGCCGACAGGCCAGGCAGCAGGCTCCACAAGCAGACTCTTCAGACTTTGGCCCTAGCTGGGAGTCAACTGTTTGCTTCTCTGTTGTATGTTTGTAATATGATTCTTGAGGGCAAGTCAGTGGCAAAGAGTGAGTCTTTAACTGTATCAAGCTAGCTCAGTCAACAAAAACAGAGAGGGGAGGAAGAGAGAGAGTTTTCAAGGGAGTTTTCAAAGGAGAGTTTCCACATCAGGTTCCCTCTGTCTCCTGGTCCACAAACTTGTGAAAGTCGCTCAGTCGTGTCTGACTCTTTTGCGACCTCATGGACTATACAGTCCATGGAATTGTCCAGGCCAAAATACTGGAGTGGGTAGCCTTTCCCTTTTCCAGGGGATCTTCCCAACCCAGATCTCCTGCATTGCAGGAAGATTCTTTACCAGCTGAGCCACAAGGGAAGCCCAAGAATACTGGAGTGGGTAGCTTATCCCTTCTCCAGTGGGTCTTCCCAACCCAGGGATCGAACCGGGGTCTCCTGCATTGCAGGCGAATTCTTTACCAACTGAGCTATCAGGGAAGCCCAGCCCACAAGGTTAGGCAGCATTGTAGCTGGGGCTCATCCTCGTCTCACAGGAGCAATGAGCCTACACCATGAGATGTTAGCTGAAACAAAGATTTTATGTCAGCATGATGCTCTGTGGGGCTCTGGCTCTGCACCGCCCAGTCTGCTCTCCCTTCACAGACAGGACATGTCGCGGGGACCCTGCCTATCTCACAACCTTGGCTCCTGGGGCATTGGGCTCAGGGCACTCAGGTATCTAGGTTTGTTGCTAGAGGGTGTTGACTTAAAAAATAGCTACAACCTAAAAGTTGAGAGTTAACGTTTTATTCAGCGGGAATTTGGGGGACTTCAAGTCAAGGAGACAGCATCTCAAGTAAACCTGAGGGAACTGCTCTGACGAGGTGAGAGATGTAGCCAGATTATGTAGATGTGTTTTATAACAAAGGGCAATAGCTGGAACATCAAGAGACTATTGTTAAAAGAAACCAAATACCCCAAGTTAAGGAATTTAGCACTTTTATGTGCATTGTTGTTGTTGCTGTTCAGTGGCTCAGTAGTGTCCTACTCTTTTGCGACCCCATGGACTGCAGCACGCCAGGCATCCCTGTCCTTTACCATCTCCCAGAGCTTGCTCAAATTCATGTCCATTGTGTCAGTGATGCCATCCAACCAGCTCATCCTCTGTCATCCCCTTCTCCTCCTGCTTTCAGTCTTTCCCAGAATCAGGGTCTTTTCTAATGAGTCAGCTCTTTGCATCGGGTGGCCAAAGTATTGGAGCTTCAGCATCAGTCCTTCCAATGAATATTCAGGACTGATTTCCTTTAGGATTGACTGGTTTGATCTCCTTGCAGTCCAAGGGACTCTCAAGAGTCTTTTCCAACACCATAGTTCAAAAGCATCAATCCTTTGGTGCTCAGCCTTCTTTATGGTCCAACTCTCACATCAATACATGACTACTGGGAAAACCATAGTTTTGACGATGCTGACCTTTGTTAGCAAAGTAATGTCTCTACTTTTTAATATGCTGTCTAGGTTGGTCATAGCTTTTCTTCCAAGGAGCAAGTGTCTTTTAATTTCATGGCTGCAGTCACCATCTACAGTGATTTTGGAGCCCCTAAAAATAAAGTCTCTTGTTGTTTCCATTGTTTCCCCATCTATTTCCTGTGAAGTGATGGGACCAGATGCCATAATCTTTGTTTTTTGAATGTCAAGTTTAAGCCAACTTTTTCACTCTCCTCTTTCACTTCCATCAAGAGGCTCATTAGTTCCTCTTCGCTTTCTGCCATAAAGGTGGTGTCATCTGCATATCTGAGGTTACTGATATTGTTGGAGATTACGAGTGAAATGACACAGAACAAGACACACACAAAAGACAGACGACACGCACACTGCGGCCGGAGGAACAGAACTGGGCAAAAAACTAATTGCCGTTTATTATAAAAGCCCCCTAGGCAGAATTCCAGACTGCATGAATAAGCCTTTTCAGCACAGCACAGGTGCATACATGTTATCGTATAGCAAAGGGGAGTAAAATTCTAGTCTACTGCAGAGTCTGTACAAAGCCCTCTATTCCTTCTTTATCACAAGAAGGGAATGCTCCCTCATTTGCAAGGGACCATTAAACTCAAGGCTGTGTTCAGACTCTTTGGCAGAACGCCTCGTTTGCAAGGACGTCCAGCCCTAGCAGAGAGGCCCATTTGCAGGCACATCTCTGCTACCCTATTAACCCTTCAGATATTTCTCCTGGCAATCTTGATTCCAGCTTGTGCTTCATCCAGCCTGGTATTTTGCATGATGTACCCAACATATAAGTTAAATAAGCAGGGTGACAATATACAGCCTTGACATACTCCTTTCCCTATTTGGAACCAGTCTGTTGTTCCATGTTCAGTTCTAACTGTGGCTTCTTGAGCTGGATACAGGTTTCTCAGGAGTCAGGTAAAGTGGGTCTGGTATTCCCATCTCTTTAAGAATTTCCCACAGTTTGTTGTGATCCACACAGTAAAAGGCTTTAGTGTAGTCAATGAAGCAGACGTAGATGTTTTCCTGGAATTCTCATGCTTTTCTATGATCCAATGGATGTTGGCAATTTGATCTCTGGTTCCTCTGCCTTTTCTAAGTTCAGCTTCAACATCTAGAAGTTCTTGGTTCACATACTGTTGAAGCCTTGCTTGGAGAATTTTGAGCATTACTTTGCTAGTATGTGAGATGAGGGCAATTGTGTGGTAGTTTGAACATTCTTTGGCATTGCCTTTCTTTGGGATCAGGTTGAAACTGACCTTTTCCAGTCTTGTGGCCACTGCTGAGTTTTCCAAATTTGCTGGCATATTGAGTGCTGCACTTTCACAGCATCATCTTTTAGGATTTGAAATAGCTCAACTGGAATTCCATCACCTCCACTAGCTTTGTTTGTAGTGATGCTTCCTAAGGCCCATTTGACTTCGGACTCCAGGATGTCTGGCTCTAGGTGAGTGATCACACCATTGTGATTATCTGGGTCATTAAGATCTTTTTTGTATAGTTCCTCTGTGTATTCTTGCCACCTTTTTTAAATATCTTCTGCTTCTGTTAGGTCCATACCATTTCTGTCCTTTATCGAGCCCATCTTTGCATGAAATGTTCCCTTGGTATCTCTAATTATTTTGAAGAGATCTCTAGTCTTTCCCATTCTATAGTTTCTGTGTATGGGAAGATGCAAGAGTCAGGGCTTACTGAAATCACTGCTTTCATATGCATCTCAGTTATCTGGGGCCCGTATCCTGTGTTTTCAAATCCTGAGTTCCTCAGTGCTCCCTGTAGGCAGCGGCTTCCCCTGATGTCTGCCAGGTATTCTTCTTCTTGAGTGCCCTGGAAGGCTGGAATCGCTGATGACTGTGACATCCTGGCTTATTGATGCGGCAGGAAATACTCCATTCCTCAAGGGGCGGTGGAACACCCAAACTAGGGATGCAGTTTAGGAGAGCCCGCCTTGGGCAAGGAGCAGACGTGGGAATGGGATTGCCCAGGGTGAGACTCGCGATTGATGTCCTTCCTTTGTTTCTTTAAACTTTACAGATTTGTGGAGAGTTTCCTGGGAAAAGTGCTACAGAACGGCTGCCTTCTTTCAACTGTATAAAGCCCCCACTCTTAGCTGGTAAATAGATTGCACTGGACGCAGCAGCCTTGTAAGCACTGGCCCCATAGAGTGAGGGGCCCTCCCGAATGGGTCCCTCTGCCTTTCCCTGCTGCAGTCACTGTCATGGGCTTGCAGAGCCCTCTCTGAAGAGGTGGCGGGACAGAGGAGAGACTCAGCCTTGAATCACAGACGGAAAGTGTGGCGGGTCCCTTGTCTCCTTCCAGATCCAGATGACTCGCCTCTCGTTTGTTGTAGCTTTGTCATTGTTGTCATTATCACATTTCCATGCTGTTATGTCTTTGTTTCTTAGGGTTTTCTGTGAATTTCTAAATTCCATGTTTGGTACTGAGCTAAAATAACCATTAAAAAGCAAAGAAGCAGAGAATGCCTCCTGTGTTTCTTGGAAACTAGGGCACAAGCAGTGCAGCAGCTGTCAGGACTCTGAAGCCCCACTTTCCACACGCACCCCCATGGCAGCAAGCTTGCTGAGCACTCACTTCTCACCCTGCCTCTCGCCCTTTCAATTCCATTCGCTGAGAGGTGCAGGCTGAAACACAACCTCCACTCCCAGCTTCCTTACATAATCTAAAGATACCTTCCCGGGGACTTCCTGGTACTCCAGTGGCCAAAACAGTCCATGCTCTCAATATAGGGGGCCCGGGTTCAATCCCTGGTCAGGGAACTAGATCCCACCTGCTGCAACTGAGAGTTCCCAGGCCATGCTGCCACAGAGACCGAAAATCCCTCTGCCCCTACCGAGACCCAGCACAGCCAAATAAATAAAGACACTTTACAGAGCCAGCAGACAAGAAGACAAGGGCCAGAGTTGACTTCAGGAGCTGAGGATCAAAGTCCCTTGGTCTCATGCCTTGATAGTGTTTTCTGCACAAATAAACACAGGTCAGAGGTTAATAGGTTACATTTTTGGCTCCTCCAGCCAAAAAAAAAGTTTCAGTACCTAGTAGGAAATTTTTCCATTAGAGGATCTTTTGTCTCCCTTGAGTTGGGACACTGCTTCATCTAGAATCTTTTTGTAAAATAGCAATGGCTTAGGACGAGGGGATGGAGCTGAGAAAGGGAATGGGAAGCATCCAGTTACTTCCTTATAAAGAGTCTCCTCCACCACCCCAGTGAGAAAGGGGCACTGTGGAGGAGAGAAGACGGTTTCTGGGGGTGGGAGGTGGGGGTGGGGAAGGCTGGGGATGAGAGGGAAGCTGTAGGGTTCACGGGACACTGAGCACAGGGGAAAGAGTTGCTTGTCTGACGCCCCTCTGTCCCTTGGACTTCTCTGCCTGTTGTTCGTTTCACAGTAGACACCAGAAAATCTAAGATAAACCCCAACGTGAGCACTATGCCTTCATCAGCTGACTCCCTTCCCAGTCCCTCTCCAGATGCTCCCTGAACTCCTGCCCTATTACACAAGCTGCAGTTGCCACCCACAAACCCCCGTTGGCTACCAACCCCCCACCCCTGCCCCAACCTTTGCCTGCTCCTCAACAAGCTCTTTGGGGGCCTTCCATCTAGTCGGCACCCCAGGCAGGACAGTGTACACCTTTCCTAAGATCCCTGCAGTAGTGTCTGTAGCCATGGGAGAAAAGCCCATATTCCCCTGAGTTCTCAACGTGTATATATATATATACACGTTGGAGCATAGGTGATTAACAGTGTTGTGTTAGTTTCAGGGGTACAGCAAAGTGATTCAGTTATACATTTACATGTATCTTTTCTTTTCCAAATTCTTTTCCCATTTAGGTTATTACAGAATATTAAGCAGAGTTGCCTGTGCTATACAGTGGTTAGTCCCCTGTTGGTTATCTATTTTAAACACAGTAGTGTGTACATATCAATCCCAAGCTCCCACTCTGTCTCTCTGCCCCCAGTCCTTCCCTCTTGGTAACCATAAATTCATTCTTTAAGTCTCTGAGTTTGTTTCTTTCTGTTTTGTAAAAAAATTCATTTGCATCTTTTTTTTTTTTTTTTTTTCAGATTTTGCATATAAGCAATACGATACTGGAGTGGATTGCCATGCCCTCCTCCAGGGGATCTTCCTGACCCAGGGATCGAACCTGAGTCTCTTTATCTCCTGCATAGGCAGGTGGGTTCTTTGCTCCTACAGCCACCTGGGAAGCCCCCAACCAATATGATATCGTATGATATTTGTCTTTATTCCACTCAGTGTGACAGTCATCTGAATTCTTGAAGAAGGGAACTCCGGGCCTTGCCGTCCCTCCGTAGAGTTCACTGAGGGGTCTTGGTGCTAAATCTCTCCATTGGCCTTAGCAATCAGGAGCTTCTGTGTCACCCAGTGCCGGAACCAGGCCTGCCTCCACTTGGGAGTCATTTGGACACTGTGGGGGTGATATTAAAAATATTAGTATTTAACAGTGAAGATATCAGGGTGCTAGCTGAGCGTCAGCCCTGGCTCGGCTGCAGGGCACCCAGAAGGGCACTGGTCATTGTCTCTACCACACAGACAGAGGTTCCCAGCCTCTTCAACTCCTCCATGCCACTAACTTTGATACTAAGCCCTAGACCTTCTTCTGATCCGGATCCACTTCATGAAAACGGACTCCGAAGAAAGCCCCCTCCTCCTGTATCAGGTCAGCAGATAAGGGAATGATTTTTCAGTTGCCCAGTCACTATTTTCACCTTAAGGTCAGCTATTATCATGCAAATAAAGAACTTCCCTATGTGGGCAAAGAAGTCACCCAGGACAACCTAGAGCAGGAAAGAGGATGGAGTGATGACTAGGGAAGGGTATTGTGGCCTGTTTTATGCATCTCAATCAAGAATACCTACATATCATATTAAAACAGATGTGGAGGACTTCCTTGGTGGCCGGCCCACTGGTTAAGAGTCTCCCTGCCAATGCAGGGGACACAGGTTCAATCCTTGGTCCGGGAGAACCCTACATGCCATGGGGCAGCTAAGCCCGTGCACCACAACTCCTGAAGGCCACGTGCCCAAAAGGCTGTGCTCCACAACAAGAAAAGTCACAAGGAGAAACCCAGGCATGGACCCCACTTGCTGCAACTAGAGAAAGCCTGCACACGGCAACAAAGACCCAGCACAGTCAAAAAATAAAATGAATGAATTAAAAAAAAAAAAAAAGTGGACAGTGAGCCAGTCTACTGACCATGAGGCAACTTCCTGTCCTCAGATGACATATTAGACACACAAGCACACATTTCTAAACCTCAGAATTCTAGGAGTCAGCATTCCGAAGCCAGTTCTCTTTGTTTTGTCTCCACCACGGGAGGCAAACCCTTGCTTACCAGCCAAGGTACACAAGAAGGAATTCCACTCTAAGGTTAGGTGGTATGGAGACACCACGAACCACAGACTAACGTGAAGGAGTAACCAGCACCAGATGGATCTTTAACACACTTGCTTTTTTAAATTTAGGAGCATTTATGTGGACAAAGTGATGCAGTGAATGTGTCCCATGCCTTCACTGGCTACTCATGTCTAGGAAGATACAGGGAGCTGTTCAAGTAATTTTGGGTTCCTAAATTACATGAGTAATTCTAAATTACTTTGGGTTGCTCTGACCTTAGAGCACAAAATATGGTCTGTCTAGAGGAGTTTGGGAAGCTGAAAGTTGTGTTCGACGTGCTTTTTTTTTGGCTGTGCTAGGTCTTTATTTCTGCACACGAGCTTGAGCTTTCTCCAGCTGTGGCGAGCAGGGGCTGCTCTCTATTGGAGAGAGCAGTATGCGGTATGCGGACTTCCCATTGCAGCGGCTTCTCTTGTTGCAGAGCACAGGCTCCAGGGCATGCGTGCTTCAGCAGCTGCAGCACATGGGCTCAGGAGTTGCGGTACCCAGGCTCTGGGGCACAGGCTCAATACTCGCAGTGCACGGGCTTAGTTGCTCTGTGGCCCTGAATCAGGGATCGAACCTGTGTTTCCTGCATTGGCAGTCAGACTCTTTACCACCGAGCCACCAAGAGAAGCTTCTGAGTTCAACTTTACATTTAACTAAGTTTAACTTCATCAATTGCAGCCCGTCTTTCTAGCTAGTAGTGGGCTCCAGTGGCACCCCAACCCCCCAACAACCAGATGCCACATTATGCAAGACCTCTTTCCATTTGGAGGGAATGGGTTCTGATGTCAGGACAACCATGTCTAGATCTGGCAAAACATTACTACTAGGGTGAAGGGAGGGCCCTTTGGTGCATAGGATTCTATGTAAGAGCCTTGAGTGAGACCTGCTCATCTGCTCTGAAAGAAAGGCCTATGGATGAAGGAACCAATGTTGACCAAGTGCCTTAGGCACTTTCCACAAATCAGTTGTTATTCATTCAATCCTGAGAGTTCTCACTGTCCCTCTTATTGATAAGGGAACAAAGGCTTAAGGTCAGAGCAGCTCCAAGCCACTTTGCTATTCCTGTCCCCATCCCCTTCCACGTGTGCAAGGCCCTGACATGTTATGAGCTCCTGGCAGATGTCAGCACAGGGAGTGGCTACAGGCGGAGTTTCTATCAACCTTCGGACACAGCACTGAGGCCACAGAAATGGGTTTGCTGCTGCCAGTGGCAATCAGTTACCCTGTATCGGGCCTTCTCAGCCTGGGGTAGTCTCCAAAACAGGTGCTACTGGGTTTGAGGTGGGAATAGACAATCCCTTACTGACAGAGGGAAAACAACCCTCAAAGGGTGAAACCCTTCAGGCACAGGAGTACTGTTCTGACATGTTTCATGAAAATCTTAAAACCAAGTGATATACTGTCTATCCCATACTAAACTGCGGCTTCCCAGGTTGTGCTAGTGCTAAAGAACTCGCCTGCTAAAGCAGGAAACGCAAGAGACATGGGTTCGATCCTTGGGTCAGGAAGATCCCCTGGAGGAGGGCAAGGCAATCCATTCCAGTATTCTTGCCTGGAGAATCCCATGGACAGAGGAGCCTGGCAGGTTATGGTCCATAGGGTTGTGGAGAGATGGACATGACTGAAGCAATTGAGCACGCGTGCACACACACACCGTACAAAACTGGCTTTGTGAATCTGCCAAATATCCTCAGGCCCCATGCCTTTACTCACACTTTCTTTCTCTTATGAAACCTTTCCAAACATCTCCCGGGAGCCACCATCCTCAACTCAAATGACTTTCTCCCCAGGTCTCAACAGAATTCACACACACCCGTTGTGGCTCTTTCCTCCCTGTTTCCAGTGACCTGTGTGCTCTGTCCCGCAGCAGAGAGAGATGTCTACAGAAGCAGCTGAGCTCTAATAAACCTCCCCCAAGGCAGAACTCCTAACCCAATGCCTGGCACACAGTGCTGTACACGTTTGGTGAGTTACATTTATCAGTGCGCCTCTATGTTCCCAGCCAGAAGGGGGAATCTAAAATAGCACAGACTTTGCGACCCCATGGACTGCAGCCCACCAGGCTCCTCCGTCCATGGAATTCTCCAAGCAAGAATACTGGAGTGCATTGCCATTTCCTACTCCAAAATAGCACAGGCACTTGCTCAAACCCTTGAGGTTTGTTCCTATAAAAATGTCTCTTAAAAACTTGAGACACAGGGAAAGGGTCCTCTTCAGAGCACCCCCACACAGACATGTAGTCCACCCATCTAGATCTCTCTTTATGGGTCTCCCTTTATGTATCCGACTCGCCTGCAGCCAAAGCCCAGCCCCACGGCTGCCCGTGGATGCCCTCTGGTGGCTCTTCCGGGTAATGACAACACAAAACTGCCCAGAGAGTAGAGGGTAGGCTCTTTATTGGGAGGTGATTTCTGTACCATAGGAGGATAGGATTCAGAGGAGACACAAGCAGTGTCAGCCCCAGAAATGTGGACCTCCTCTCCCAGTGGATATGTTTCTTCAGAAAATCCCACGAGGCTGGGACAGGAGAGCCCAAGGTTAGAAGCGGAACTGGAAAGCCTCGGTCACGTGTGGCTTCCAGGGCTCCAGGCTGGGGAGCAGGGAGGAGATACTCATGACGTGCCAGGTCTCCGCATCTGACACCGCAGAGCTCTGATAGGACAGCAGCTGCACCCCTGCCTCTGCCAGGAGGCCTGGAAGTAGAAGAAACCCCTGGTTAGCACCAGGCACAGGGGAAGGAGAAGCAGGAGGCTGGGAGCAGGCTCACAAGTCTTGATTTCTGACATCAGTGTTGCAACAGGGGTGGTGGTCTCAGAATTGAAGAGCTGAGACAGAGGGAACAAAGGGATCCCTGTCAGGAACACCCTCCCCAAGGCAGGGGAGGGAAGATTAGCCACAAAGAGCCAAAGCCACCAGGTGGACTTGCTGGCTGGCAGTTTTATCCGGACCATCAGCAAGGGAGAAAAGCAGGGGAAAGTTCCTCTTGGCATCTGGCAAGGACATTGATATCAGGCCCCCTGACGCCTGTGGGCACTCATTCTCTGCCATACTTGGAAGTGCCCCAGGACCCCGAGCAGGTTTGGTGCCAGGGGCCTGAGGCAGGTCCAAGATGCCCGCGACTGCTGGAGGGATGCTCAGACAGGCTTTGTTGGATCAGGCTGACCACCACTCAGCCCTGCCGTCAGGAAACCTGCAACTCAATAGCTCTGAACTCCAGGATACACTTCTACAAGCAGTCTCAAACTGAGTCCTTAACGTGGTAAGCACCTGGCTAGTAACAGGGGCTCTAGGGTCCCACCCCTGCCACATGGCTCTGCAACCTCAGATAAGGCAATTAATCTCTCAATTCCACATGTTCTGGAACCTGCTGCAGATCCAATGATGCCTGCAGGCATGAAGAGGGGCTGAAGGAGGCAGAAATCCACAGAGCGCAATCCCAGGACAGAGCTGTACACACACACACACACAACACACACACACACACACACACACACACAGCCGTCCCTGCCCCCAGGGCACTGGCCAGCCCCACAGGCCCTCCTCACCAATCATGGTCGGCAGCATCGCAGGGTTGGAGGCCTGAGCCCGGAACATGAGCAGGGGCTGGCCCGGGCGGAGAGGCACTTCTGGTTTGAAGACAGCTCCGTTGAGCGCCTGCAGCACAGGCATGGCGCCCTGGACCAAGCCCACGGCCTGGTAAGGGGCACCTGCCAGGGCCACGGTCAGGAGGCATTCCCCGAAGTCCTGCTCCCCTGGTGTGGCAGGGTTGTGGGAGGTGGTCACCTGCAGAGAGGAGGCAAAGAGGCACAGTGACGCCTACTCCCTCCCTTGGCCTAAATGCCAATTTGTAGGGCATCAGCCTGGCCGCCACACTTAGCAATTCAGGGTCAGGGGAGAGGGCAGATGGGCAGGCCTGGCGGCCCTGAGCATGAGCTTCCTCCCTGAAGGAGGGCAAAGAGATCTACTGGATACAGGTAAAGGCTTGGAGGGGAGGGTGGGAGGAGGAGAAAGCAGAGGGAGGGAGGTAGACTTCTCTTGTCCCCAGGATCATCCCTGAAGAAGGGCTGGACAGGCAGCCCAGCCACCAGAGGTGGTCCAGCCTGGTCCCTCCGGTGCTGACTTCCTGCTCCCTGCATAGAAGCAGTGGCCAACCCAGGATGTCAGAGAGCAGGCGGAGGAGAGGACACAGACTTTGATCTTAAAAGGGAACCAGAAAGGAAGACACTGAAGGGAAGCCATGAGGGGCCGCAGAGGATAAGAGGTGTGGCGAGCTCCTGGAGTTCGCAGACTAGCCCAGACCCTGGGTGGGGTGGTAAAGGACTGCTGGATGGAGAGTTAGAGGCTGATGCGGGGCCACCTCCCGGCTCCCGGCCGGGCTCTGAGATCTCCTTCTTGGCTGTGACGTGGGGGTCCCGCTGGCCCTCTTGCTCACGGAGCAGTTATGCACACAGCACGTTCACGGGCGTCAGTTCTCATGCTGATGCTCGGGGGGCCGGCGGGGGGTGGGGGGAGGTCATGGCTGTCTCCCACAGGGAGGCACTGCCACCAGCAGGACTCACACCCTGGGGGGTCCCCATCAGTGAGCAGAGCTGAGAGGAGCTCTGAACACAGGGGAGAAAGGCAGTGCTGAGGGGTGGAGGGGAAGGGATGGAGGGGAGGGGAGGGTGCGCACATCGAGGCCGGCCTCTTTCACCAGCAGCGTGGCGTTCACCAGGTTCACATTCGCCTGCTGGGACGCGTCCTGCAGGAGGCCGATGATGACGGCGGGGGCCAGGCAGCTCCCGGAGTTCTTCAGGGTTGATCCTGGGGACGGAGAGAAGTTGCCGTCAGGGCGCTGTGTGTTGAAAAACACGGGAGCGGGCAGTGCACTCTGGCCCTGAGCCCTGGGTCACACGGCTCCTCACTGCCCTGGGGGGGGGGGGGGGCCCAAGCCCAGGCTGCTGGGCATTTCTGCTTCCCTCTGGGGGATGGAGAGGCAGCCAGGGGAGGGGGACATACTGGGGGTCCACACCAGGGAGGCGCTCACTCTAAGACACTCCTCTCCAGAACCCAGCCCAGCTCCACTGTCCCTGGCCCGGCCACCTGGGTCTGCCTGTACCCTCACCCCTACTTGGCACTTACACCCTTGCTGGTCTCAGGAAGTGGAGGCAGAAAGGGGCAACCGAAGCACCTGAGCCAACCTCCCTGCCTCTGCCCCTTCCAAGTACTGGCAATGCTAGTGGTCTACCCTGCCACCACCCTGCCACTCCAGCCTTTCCGCAAGTGAGCAGATGTCCAACAGTCAATGGGGAGGACAGGCCTCTGCAGAGTACAGGGGACCCACTCCCCAGTTGAGCCCCTGAGGACATCAGCCTGCCGGAGAGCCCACCTTAGAATGTTCCAGAGCACAAAATACCCCCAGCACCTGCCTTGTCTGACACACCCACCTCAGCTTTCACTTCACGGGTGAAGAACCCATGGCTCAGAGAAGGGGAAGTCCCAGGGCAGGTAAGCAACTGGGTCAAAACTGGAATAAAGGTTCTGTCGCTTCCCCTGGACTCCCTCCACCCATCCTACCGCCTCCCACAGGAAGCTCTGAACCTTGCAGAGGTCCTTCTCGCATCCCAAACGTGCACATTTTAAAAATACTGCCTAACAGGACTTACGAAAATTAAGCAGACTTCCCAATGACTTTGTGTGCCCCTCCCTTTCTGTCCTCACTTGGTAGCAAGTGAGCCATACTCAGATGGGATGTGAGATGTGGGGTCACAAGAACAGGGGCATCTCGGAGCCCCTCGCTGGTCTGTGGCCTGCAGCAGACACACCCGCTGGGGTGCAGAGTCCACAGCCCTCTTCGCCCTCCCTCTGCAGAGTCCCCAACTCACCCTGTGTCACCACCTGGATGGTCCCTTTGGGAGACCCAGCCCAGGCCTGCATCAGCGCCCCAAGAGCTTCAGCCAGACTGACCCAAGGCTTGGTGTGTGGACAGAAGATGCTGGTAAGGGCCTGGGCATTTACCTGCAGAGAAAGGGGAGCAGGACTGAGGTCAGGAAGGGGAGGGACAGGGCACCCCTGCCCGACTCAGCTCCCAGACAAGGTCTTAAGGCCAAGCCTTAGCTCCACATGGAGAGCAGGCAGCAGGGGGCCAGCCTGGTTTTTGGGTGCCTTGGGGTGATAACCTTCATCAGCCACCCACAAGATGACAGCTTGTTCCTGTCGCTGAGGAGCGCTGTAGAGCCAGAAAACGGCACAGCTCCCTGGCGCCCCCTATCAGCTTCCCTAAGCACAAAAGGCTCCCCCACTTCAAACTGCCAAAAGGGGATCAGGGAAGAGAGGGAAGGGACATCTCCCTCTTCTCTGAATGTGCCGCCACCCCTCCCCAACTCCACCAGAGATTTGATTTTCCTGTGCAAACAAGGAAGATAGGTCTTTGACATAAACTATGTGGAGAGTCACAGATCACTTAGACCTAGAGTGGTGGGTCTCTCTGGAATGGCTTTCCTATCTGCCTTCATTTTTATTTTCTGTCTTAATTTTAAGTGTGTTTTTACACTGTCACAAAACACTCTGTCTAAATATCACAATTTGTAAGGCTGGATTTATACACTTGGTTTTTTTTTTGCCATATTACACAGCTTGTGGGATCTCAGTTCCCCAACCAGGGACTGAATCTGGGCCACAGTAGTGAAAGCGCTGAGTCCTAAGTACTGGACCACCAGGGAATTCCCTGTATTCATACACTTTTGATGATCCTATCACTCTTCAAATGTGGACTCCTATGAAGTCCACCACAGGCCTGCTGGGCAGTGGCAAAGAGGCAGAAGCCACATAATCCTCCAATGCTGTGAAGCCTAGGGTCTGGCCAGCTGGACCCCCCGCTGACAACAAAGCAGCATGTTCTGGGTCAAAATGTCTATTTCATCTTGTGGCTCAAGATGTCTCTGAGTTAAGTATCTGGCCACTTGCACTGAGGCAACCTGTAAAGAGAATCATCTAAGAAGGATTTAATTAGAATCTTGGGGTTGGATGCAAATCAATCAGGCAGATGTAATGAGAGGAAAACGTGGAAGTTTCTATTCCTGTTTTCACAGGGAAAACTGGCAGAGAATTAAAGAAGGACGACTCATAATGATGGAAACAGCCGAGGAGGCAGGACTCCCCAGCAGACCCTGCGGTGCAAGGAGGTCCCGGGTGTGACGGTGCCCCACGGCCGGCTCCCCTTTGATCCTCCGTGAAGTGCACAGAAGAAAGGGCAGTGAATCCCAGAACTTCGAGGGAAGAAGTGAAGGGCCAGGCGGCAGCTGGAGGGTGAGAACTGCAGCGGGCAGTGGGAAAGCGCTCACCGGAGAAGCCCCACGGGCATGCACCACACCCGGTTCCTTCCCCTCGCAGGCCAGGGCGCTGCTCGCCACAGGTCTGCCGAGTTAAAAGGGGCATCTATCTTCTCTAGAAGATGAACAGGAGGCTCCAGGAAGAGCCAAGGCATTCGGGCGCCAACCTGATCCTCAGGCTAGTCTGTGCCTCAGGTCACAGCAGAAAGGAACTGGAGAGGACCCAGAAAAGAAGGAGGGACAGTGGGGCTTCCTGGGTGACAAGGAGGTCTTTCTTACCAATGCCTGTTGTGCCCGAGCCACTGCAGGGTAAAACAGGCATTTGTTCCTAATTCGAGACTGAGTTTAACGATCTGGCTGAGATCTGACCACGTAAGTAAGAAGGGGACATTTCATGGGTCCCTTACTTTCTCAGGGTGTAGCGGTCACAGTGGCCTGGAGAGTTGGGCTCTCAAACAAGGGCTGAACAAAGCACCCTGTGTCTCTCCCGCCATAACTCTGTCCTCAGAAGCGAAAGCCCTATGCTGAAGGTCAGCCAGGAAGTCAGGGACCACCCTCTAGCCCTGCCCACCCCCATTCATTACTGGTTAAGTATTTGGGGTAGAGCCACATGAGCTACAGTAAAGCTTACATCCTGCTTTGATTTTTTTTTTTTAATCCTCTGAAAACTTAAAAGAGTATAATTAAGGACTAAAATATAAACTCATGAAATCTTAATAACAAGAATGTGGCTCATGGCAAAAGGATTGGGATGAAGTGAGACAAGCCAAGCAAATATTCGTGAAGGGGCAGGTGGCAAGCCCCCTGAAGCACCTGGCACCCCTGCTGTGCCAAGGCGCTTCAGTCATGTCCGACTCTTTTGCGACCCTATGGATTGTAGCCCACCAGGCTCCTCTGTCCCTGAGATTCTCCAGGAAAGAATACTGGACTGGGTTGCTGTGCCCTCCTCCAAGGGATCTTGCCAACCCAGGGATTGAACCCACGTCTCCTACGTCTCCTGCACTGGCAGGCAGGTTCTTTACTACTAGTGCCACTTGCGCCCCTTATTCACCCCTGTGTCCCCAAAGGGCTATGACAGCATCTGGCACCCACTGGAGCTTAGGGACCATCTGAAGACTGAATGAATGAGACAGGACTTGAAGTGTAAGTCAGGTTCAGCTTGGAGAAGAAACAAAGGACCAGGAAGGGCCCATTGAGAGCACAGTCAAGAAGTCACGATTTGGGGAAATTAAGGGGCCAGCGGGAGTGGAGAGTTCCTTAGCAGGGGTGATGAAGGCTGTGGGGGCAGGGTGGGCCTCTGCGCAGGATTCTAAGTGGAGGTTATGAAAGATGTGCTCAGTGTTACAAAGTGAGACAAGGTGAGAACCCCCTATCAA
The DNA here is from genome assembly GCF_042477335.2 of Ovis canadensis. Taxonomy (NCBI): domain Eukaryota; kingdom Metazoa; phylum Chordata; class Mammalia; order Artiodactyla; family Bovidae; genus Ovis; species Ovis canadensis. The sequence continues at coordinate 97,754,859 of NC_091245.1, read as the reverse complement.
GGCTTTCTCTTCGGTCCGTCCCCCCCACTCACCCAACCTTGGGCACCCTGCCATCACGCCAGCCTCACTCCTTCACTCCCAAGGCCTGCAGAGAACAAAGGAGCCTTTCTCCAGAGGCATGGTGCAGGGGAAAAAAAACCCAGTGTCTCAGCAGCAAGCCTACAATAGAGCAAGCTAAGCTGGCTCCAGGGTGCCGGGCCTCAGCTCTCAAGGCTAAACTGCAGGGCAGCTCCTGCCGCCCCACCCAGAGCACTTTGCCTGTCAAGTGCAGTGCCTTATCTTGGGCTCCCAGGGCTGAATCTGGTCACTGCTCAGCCCCGGGTCCCCATTCCCAGCTAAAACATGCCCTCCTCTGACTTCTCCTTCTGGGCCCAGCCCCACAAGGCATACTTACAACCCCCGCCAGGGACTTCCCCTTCATCAGGTCCACAAACTGGAGGGCGATCTCCTCTCCGCAGCGACTCTGGGCCTCCTTGGTGCTGGCGCCCAGGTGGGGGCAGCTGATGACATTCTCATGGTCCACCAAGGCCCGGTCCCGGGGTGGTTCCTGACCAGAAAGAGACATCTCTGGGTGGGGTGCTATGGACTGCCTCAGGAACTGGAGGAGGAGAGGACAGGAGCAATGCCAACTCCTACTTCTGCTTCACCCGGTAGTCAGTGGACTCAGTAATAATCGGCTTCCTCATGAATGTTCCATCACAGCAGAACAGAGTCGGAGACTGGATTCCAATCTCAGCTCCATCACTTACTACTCATGTGCTCTGGGCACATCCCCATCTCTCTGAGCCTCAGTTTTCCTATCTGTAAGATGGGTTAATACTACCTACCTCCTGACACAGAGGTGTTATTTTTGGCAACATAATTTCTCCCACTAGAGACAGTAAGCCAAGGCCTTTGCTCAGCTGGGCTTCCAGCCCAAGGCCCTTTGTTCCCACCTCCCCCCGGCCCCCTACGCTGAGCAGGCACTTACCTCCGTGAACACGTCCAGTGCAGCGCCAGCACACTGACCCGACTGCAGGGCCCGGAGCAGGGCACCTTCGTCCACGATCCCTCCTCGAGCACAGTTCACCACGCACACGCCCTTCTTGCACTGGGCAAAGGTGCTGTCGTTCAGCAGGCCTGGGAGGGAAGGAGACGCTGTCTTGCAGCGATGGTGTCGGGAACCACCTGCTCTGGCTCCGGAGGCCCCACCTTCCCCACCACGGGCTCTTCCCCACATGCCTCCTTCCTGGGGGACTACAAGCTCTCTGGTCTCACTGCTCCCTTCTCAGATGCTCTGGGCCAGGAGTCCTAGTGACGAATTTGGACCAGACTCAGTTGAGTTGAGAAACATCTCAAATGTCCCTGAGATGTTAGTGCTTCAGGCAGTGGTCCAAGGAAGTATCCACAGGGTCATTGATCCTACATGTTGACCTAGTTCACCCAGACCCTGTGCATTTCCAGCCAGCTCACCCCTCCTTGATCTGATACCAGGCCGTGTAACAAAGCATCACCGTGCTCCATGCTTACAGGATCTGGAGGCCACCTTCCCACCATAGCTGGTCCCCAGTGTGGGCAGAAGGCCCAGACTGAGGGCCCACCCTTACCTGGTTGGTGGCTTCTGTGGTCAACCCACACACCTACCTGTGGTGGAGGGCAGGAGAGGTGTGTGCACAGTGATAAAGTCACAGAGAGGCCAGATCTGCTCCAGGGGCAGCTGCTGCACACCGAAGGAGGCTGAGACCTCTGGCGAGATGATGGGGTCGTAGCCTATCGTCTGGGGGCGTGTGAGAGGGAGAGGGTAAGTGTCCCTGTTAGTTGTCAGTACTGGTATTATTAATCATGGCTACCGTTTATGGAGCACTGACTAAACTGAGCGCTACTGCTAAGCCTTCCCTCCCTGGTGGCTCAGATGGTAAAGAATCTGCCTGCAATGCCAGAGACTGGAGTTCAGTCCCTGGGGTGGGAAGATCCCCTGGAGAAGGGACTGGCAACCCACTCCAGTATTCTTGCCTGGAGAAGTCCATGGACAAAGGAGCCTGGCGGGCTACAGTCCATGGGACTGCAAAGAGTCAGACACAACTGAGCGACTACCACAATACCCATTTATCTCTCACGGTAATTCAAGGGGGTTGGTACTATTATTCTTCCTACTTGAGATCTGAAGGAAGTGGGGCATCCATGCTGGAGCAGGCAGGGTCAGAATTCAAAGGGAGGTTCGCCCACCTCCAAGCTCTGGACCATGAAAGGATGCAGGAGCAGCTGGTATGTGACTGAACAAGTGGAGCTCAGACACCCTTGGAAAGTGGGGAGCCCCGTGAGAAAGGACGATCCTGTGGGGAGCAGTGACGCTGTTAGAGGGCACGAGGGAAAGGAGGGGAGAAGCTGGCTGCAGCTGGAGGCCCCACGGGCCAGAAGATGGGCAGGCACGCCACCCACTTCAACGGAGCGAGGAAGAGGTGAGGGAGAAGGGTGGTGGCGGTGCCCAGCAGGGCTATCAACAAGACAGACTCACCTCCGGGGAAGGGGGTCAAACACCAGCGCTGACACCAGGTGGGTAGAGTACACTCCTGTCTCTCAAAGGTTCCTTTCACAAGGCTTAAAGTGTACCTCGTCTTGGAAGGCGTAACTGGGTGCCTAATCAGGCAGAGGTATAAACGACTAAAGGCAGGTCCTTTCAACAAGGCAGGTTTGACGGGAGGGGAAGGACTTCAAGAGGAGGAAAGTGAGACTTAGAGGCACCATGGGTTGGGAGGATCCAGAAAGAACCACGGTCTGAGCTGGTGGGGAGAGGACAGCCCCCAAAGCAGAGGTACCTCCCTGAGGCTACAGAGAAGGAGGGAAGGTTGGCTCCTGGGAGATGAGGGCAGACAGGAAACTCAGGGTGGAAACTTCATCGACCCCATCAGCCAAAGGTCATCACATACTGATGGGAAGAGGGAATACTAGAGAAGACAAAGCTCACGAGAAGGAAGAAAAAGCCCAGACTCATGGCTGATGATGGCAAACACCCTTCACACTGACTATGTGCCTCATGGGGCTTCCCTGGTGGCTCACTGGCAAAGAATCCACCTGCCAGTGTGGGAGACAAGGGTTCCATCCCTGAATCGGGAAGATCCCCTGGAGAAGAAAAATGGCGATCCACTCCAGTATGCTTGCCTGGGAAATCCCATGGACAGAGGAACCTGGCGAACACAACTTAGAAACTAAACAACAAACAACAATATGCATCTCATACTTGATGAGTTAGATACTATTACCTCCCTGTTTCACATATGAAGAAACTAAGGCAGAGGTTAAATGATTTGCATGCTCAATTGCTAAGTCGTGTCCGACTCTTTGTGGTCCTGTAGACTGCAGCCCACTAGGCTCCTCTGCCCATGGGATTCTCCAGGCAAGAATACTGGAGTGGGTTGCCATTTTCTTCTCCAGGGGATCGTCCCAACCCAGGGATTGAACTTGCATCTCCTGCACTGGCAGGTAGATTTCACTTGGGAAGCCCATTAAATGATTTAACCAAGGTCATAAAGGTAGCAAGTGGTAGAATTGGGACACAAGTATTCTGGATCCAGCGTCCACGCTTCTAATTCCTACCTGCTAATCAGGGGTGGAGTGGGGAGGCCCACAGCCCCCACCTGAGAAAACAGGGATAGAATGAGATAGAAACATCTCTTCTTACATCAGAAAGAATCCTGGCTACCAGCCACATACCTCTCAGCAGGGGCGATGCTTTGAAGGTTGCCAAGGCAGCACAAGCAGCTGGGAAGAATGTGCAACTAGGTAAGAAGATTTTTCTCTTGCAACATCAAAGACCTAACCACTTCCTGCCTGGTCTACCCAAGAGACCTGCCCCAGGCTCTCTCCTTAGGCCTGGCCCATGTCAAGAGGTGTAGCAGTTGTAAGAATCTCAAAGGTACTGAAATGCTCAAGAAGGCAGGACAGTTGGCTGAGCTGTGCAGGTCTGCAGGACCCAAGATAAGGACTCTGGACCAGGAGGTGGGCCTGAGTCTGGCCTCAAGTGTGGTCAACTGTGTGTCCAGGTGCAAGTCAGTGCCTCCAGACCTGGATCCTCAACTTTAAGAAAAGGAGCAGGTGGACAATTTCAAAGTGACCCCTCCTCTGGTTTTCAACAATTCAATGTTCCATGAAAAGAAAGCTCCCTGAGAAAACATTCAGAGTCGGCCCAGGATTAAACCAAACACAAACAGAAAGAACACAAAGCTTACTACTTCAACAGTGGTTACCTCTAGGTGGTAGAATTAATTTTTCTTCTCCTTTATGCTTTCCTATACTCTTTCAAGTTTCCCCCACTGATCATGACTTTCTTTTGAAGCTAGGGAAATAGAAAAGTTATTTTAGAAAATCATGGCACAGAAGATTACTAGATCAAGTCAGCCTTCCTAGAGAAAAAACAGAAAACAGTTATGAGTGAGGTGTGGCTTTTGGAACCACGTTTTTCACTCATCGTCAGCTCTGCGGCACTAAAGAAGCCAAGTGGGTCCCACTCCTACCCTCGAGGTATAGGGGAAAGAGGCTGCCCACCCCCACACCCTTACAGGATGGTAAGCTCATGGCCATTCCACAGAGGTAAACTCTTCCTTTCTCGTGGGGAGAATGAAAGATCCAGGGGAGGGGAGAGGACCCTGCCCTGGTTCTCACAAGTCTTCTTTGTCCACTGGCTCTGAGGCTGGCTGGAACAATGTCCCATTCATTTCTAATCCAGATATACTTTTTTTTTTTTCATGCAGAACATGGGGAGGATAGGGACACCAACAGAAGTCACACAGCCAAACCTAAGGGAGCAAGTTCACACAACCCTATTGTCTCTGGGCTCTCAGAAGCCAAGAATCAGCACAGGGAGGCTCCTGCAGGCTGAGTCTAGCCCAGCGTCCCTACTGCAGGTGCCTGGGGCTAAAGGGTGGAGGAGGGGGGCGGTGCAGGTGAGATAAGCATCTGCCAGGCTGTCAGCAGGCCCTGACTCAGCTTTCTTTCACAGAGAGACAGCACCTCCTTCATCTGCAGACAACAGCAGGGGAAGAATTCTACCGTTCTCATTTTTCACTCAAGATACCCAGGGCAGAGACAGAGACCGAACTCAACTAAGGGCTAGGGCTCTTATACCAGAAGACATGTTCTGGGAGGTAACAAGGGTGACATGAGGCCCAGGAGACTGACCCCGGTCGGGTTCCGATGTGTCCAAGAAAGGTCAGATGTCAAATGTATAGATGTCAGGCACTTCCGGGTTCTTATCGTCTATTCCTAGAGAGGAGCCTTGGGGAGATGCATAAAGGGATGCCTAAATTCCTCACCCCAACTCCAGCCCCAGCACAGAGTCCTGATGTTGGGGTAACAGAGGAACCCTAGCTTTTCAAGTGGTGCTCCCAGGCGATCTGCTAGCTGCTGTCATAGAAGGCAGCCTTGGGAGACCAGTCATACTGCTCCTGGTCCCTCTGGCTGCCTGTGGATGGAGGAGATCAGGGAGGCTTTCAAGGTATAAAAGGGCTCCGACAGAGGAGCCTAATGGTCACGTGCCCTTTCTCTATCCCAGAGCCAATCTTTGAGTTTAGCATTGGCACTCTGCCCCCCACCACACAATGAAATCTTAAATATAAACTCAATATAAAACCGTATCAGGACCTCCCTGGTGGTCCAGAGGTTAAGAATCCGCCTGCCAATGCTGGGGACACGGGTTCAATCCTTGGTCCGGGAAGATCCCCCATGCCATGGCGCAACTAAGCCCATGAGCTACAACTACTGAGCCCACGGGCTGCAACTACTGAAGGCTGAGAGCCTAGAGCTCTGTATGAGAAGCCACTAGCATGAGAAGTCTGTGCATGGCAACTAGAGAAAACCCCTGCACAGCAACGAAACCCAGCACAGTCAATAATAATAATAATAATAATAACATAAAACCAGATCAATTCAAAACCACAGAGGTGAAGGCCCAGAAGCCCCACCACCTGCTCTCTCCCTGGGCCCACACTCCACGTCCTTGAGTGTACGTGCACATGCTAAGTCACTCAGTTGTGTCCGACTTTTTGTGAGCCCATGGACTGTAGCCCCCAGGCTCCTCTGTCCATGGGATTCTCCAGGCAAGAATGCTGGAGTGGGTTGCCATGCCCTTCTCCAGGGGATCTTCCCAACTCAGGGATCAAACCCATGTCTCCTGTGTCTCCTGCATTACAGGCGGATTCTTTACCACTGAGCTCCTCCACATCCTTACTATGTGTCTACACTTGAGGCTCTGCGAAGAATCTGAAAACCACTGCTCTGGGGCAGAAAGAATTGCAGGTACCAGACTGAGATGGGAGCTGCCTGCTGCGTGAATGACTGAGCGCAAGAACATGGTGCAGAGACTGATTTACCAATAGGAACCAGCAGGAAGGATGGTGTTGGCGGCGGTGCTGGGCAAAGAGCACCAGACTGCGACCCAAGAGGCCCAGAGTCTGAGCTGGACTCCACCCCTTACTTGTCCTATTATCTTGAGCATTTCACATAACCTTCCTGGGCCTCAGTTTACTTATTTGTAAACTGGGATAATAATATTGACTCCAGAGGGTCACTGTAGGCATGATATCTAACACAGCAGATCGGTAAATATTCAGTTCAGTTCAGTCGCTCAGTCGTGTCCAACTCTTTGTGACCGCATGGACTGCAGCACGCCAGGCTTCCCTGTCCATCACCAACTCCCAGAGCTTGCTCAAACTCATGTCCAAGGAGTCAGTGATACCATCCAACCATTTCATCCTCTGTCGTCCCCTTCTCCTGCCTTCAATCCACAGCCTTGTCTAACTAACTCAGTAAATATTGGCAAGACCCAAAGGAATTGATGACAACTGGAGCCTCAAGTTAAACATCCCTCCCTTTGGGCTAATGTCAGACTCTTCACAATACTGGCCACAAAGAAACTGTTAAGAGATGCTAGTCTGCTCCTCACCAAAAACCTGGTAAGAAAGTATAAGGCTCAGCTACTGATTGGCTGGGGCCTATTAAGCCATCCCAGGGGACAGGCCAGATTGAATGAGTTGAGCCTCCAGAGTTATAATCTGTTATCCAGCAATATTACTGAGGACAAGAAAATTAGTGTGTTAAGACTCAAGTGATTCAGAACACCAGCCGCTGCGGGCTACCAGATTTATCCAGAAACCCACACCTGTACCTACGGCTCAAGCATGTCAGCAGCTGCTCTAAGGACCTTCAAGGCTCCTTCTAGGCCTGTGCTGGCATAGATGGGCTCTTCCCTCACCCATCCCCACTCATACACCACATGCTCTTGGGAAGCCACCTGGCTAAGCTCCCCCTTCCCTAAGTGATACGACAATCACAAAGGGAAGGAGGAAAAGGGATGGCCCACCCCCAGCATCTGAGCACAAGAAGGTCTCTCCTTACAGCTCCTGCGGCATGATGGGGTCAGGTCTTAAATCCTGATACCCTAGAGAGAGTCAGATAACAGTCATCCCATTAACAGCCTAACTGGGTGGCACTAGTGGTAAAGAACCTGCCTGCCAATGCAGGAGACATAGAGACTTGGGTTTGATCCCTGGGTCGGGAAGATTAGCTTGAGGAGGGCATGGCAACCCACTCCAGCATTCTTGCCTGGAGAATCCCATGGATAGAGGAGCCTGGTGGGCTACGGTCCTTGGGGTCGCAGAGAGTCGAATGTGACTGACTGAGCACACACACACCAGCCTGATTAGTGACAGACCAGGAACAGGGTAAGACCTCAGTGCTGGGAGAGAAGAGGATGATAAAAATAACACCTACAGGCTTTACTGTTCTGCTCGAGCTAGCCCAACCAGAACAACTCAGGGTCCCCCATGCCTCCTGGTCCACTCTATGTCCTTTTTTAAAAAACACCTTTTTGATGTGGAACATTTTTAAAGCCTTTATTCAATTTATTACAATACTGCTTCTGTTTTCAGTTCTGGTTCTTTGGCCAAAAGGCATGTGGGATCTTAGTTTCCCAACCAGGGATGGAACCTGCAACCCCTGGATTGAAAGGTGAAATCTTAACCAGTGGACCTCAAGGGCAGTCCCATCTTTATGTCTTTAGCTTGTTCTCCCAAGTTACCGTAACAAACCCAGTCCTTAAAAATTTGGCACCATGACCTATGATCACACAGTGAACTCACGGCCAGGGCCCTTTCACAATTTAAAGAAACTGGTAGCCCACTGGGGTGATGTGTACTCAGAGATGTGAGGGCTCAAAGGGCCTCTGTGTCTGTGTTTACATCCCCTCTTCACTTGCCGGCCAGGTAGTTATCTGGTCTTGCAAGTGTATCCGCAGTGATGGGGACTCACTCTCTCCTGAGATCACTTATTCCACTGAGGCCAGCTCTGTCTGTAACCCCGCCTCTGCAGCCTGCACTCTAGTGCTCCTTCCAGGATCTACTTCTCAGAAAGCGTGACTCATCTATACGACTTCCCTTTGGCTATTTCAAGCCCTCCCCTGTGACTCCCACCTCTTGATGAGCTCAGAGATCCCAGTGCCTCTACCCTTTCTTAGGAAGCACAGGTGTGTGGGCTCCCCTGCTATCACCCTATCTCCCAAGTTTCACAGTCTTGCAGAACATGGGGTCTTCGACTGCTCAAATACTCACAACAGGAGTTGATCGGTATGGAGCATGAAGAAAGTCACCCCCTTGTTCTGAAAGTCATCTTCTTTCAATGCTGCCAAGAGTCACAGAACCTTTTCTATCAACCATGTCACAATTAATCACACTGCACTGCTGTCAACTAAAGGCCTCCTCTCCTGAAAAAGCCTTTATAAACACCTCTACACCAACTCTACTTGCTCTGGGGCCTCATATGTGGGGCACTGACATGTATTCCAATTAAATTTCCTATTAGGATGCCCAACTATTCTAGACTTCCTATGCCTCTTAGGACCTAAGTCTGAACTTTTAAGTATTAATTACTTCCCTCTGCTTCCTGCCATCTGCAAATGACACGTCATCCAGGCTGTGGATGGGCACAGGGAGCAAGGCAGAGCCCTGCACTATCCTGAACCAATCCCCCTGCAGACTGAGATGAATACATCCTTCAGCCAGTTAATAAACCTCTGCACCAAGCTCATGATCTCCATCTTAATCTCAAAGGTATCATGAAAGACCTCACCAACGCTTGCTAAAGTCCACATTCTACAAAAGATCTAAAATGTTCATCATTGAGGTAATTGCCAAATAAAAGCAATTTATCCCTTCAAAGGAATTCCATGCAACAGTTAAAAAATACAGTAAATCTACTTATTCCAAAATATACATTTTTATCTTAAAAACATGCACAACAGTCTACTGTCTCTAGGCTAAAACTCCTCTATAGGTACAGAACTGTACCTATATCCCAGAAACCTGTATTCCATGTAAACACATAGAAAAAGTCTGAGATGACATATATCAAACTGATGCTACCTGAGGAAACTCGGATTGGGATGGTCATCTAGGAGACCTTTATCTAAATTTCAACTTTTGTGAGAATGCATTCACTTATTACATGATTATAATTTTAAATAGTCAAGACATATACATCTAGGGTATCCCATGATATTACCAGTTTACTACTGATTTTCAAAGAGAGACCAAGACTAGATAGAAACAACTTGTGTTTAGTAAACACTTATCTGCCTGGATGCTGATAAATCATCTCTTTAACAATTTGTTCAAGACTCTTCCTTCCTTGGCCTTTAGAAAATCTTGCTCTCCGCAACTGCTCAAACATCAACCAAGGTTCAGAAGATGCAGGTCAATAATTTCTCTGCACTGAAATATGACTCAAAATGTGTCAGACCCAGAAACCTGTTAGGGAGCTAGATCAAAGTGAGCAGCTGAGTACAAAAAGAGGCCACTTTGGGCCAGTGGGAAAGAACCAGAGCCAAGCTGCTCTTGAGGGGCTGGGGTGTATGTGGGGTGGGGGGTACATTCCAAGGTGTGTTTCAGGTTTACAAAGAACATGTACCAGAAGCAAAACAGTCTAGTGACCCTCCAGAGACATCTGGACAGAAGAATCCCCCAGAGAAGCAGATATATTTTGCAACACAAAAAATGTGCCCACACCCTCAAAACCATGCTGGGGACAGAGCATGTGGGCATGTGGTATGTGCTATGCCCAGAGACACAGGTGAGCACTCATATGCAGGGTCCAGACATCTCTGAGCAGAGCCATGTCAGTCATGTCTGCTGCTGATGCTCAAGGTCCTGTATCCCTCTGTGCCTCTAGGAAGCAGCCGGGGCTGCGGTTAAGTAGCTGAGTGCTGCCAAAGGAACAGACAAAGCTTACCAATCACTTCAATTATTCAGGAAACAAGATGGCTTCACAGGTGGTTCAGTGGTAAAGAATCCATCTGCCAAGGTGGGGTTCTATCCCTGGGTAGGGAAGATCGTATAGAGGAGGAAATGGCAACCCTCTCCAGTATTCTTGCCTGAGAAATCCCATGGACAGAGGAGTCTGGTGAGCTACAGTCCATGGGGTCAGAAACAGTCCAATGCAACTGAGCGACTGAGCACGTGTGCACGCCAAAAGGATGGACAAGCTTACCAATCACTTCAATTACTCAGGAAACAGGGTAGGGCTTCTGGTCTGGCTTAAGTCACCCAAACGTCTCCCGTCCTTGACAATGAGTGTTGCCAAGCTAGAAGAGCCCAGTGTACTGCGGTGCCGTACGGGAGGGCAGCGCACGTGACAGGATGACCGCTGGGTCTGGCAACCGTCCCAGAGTCACCACATCATCAGTGAAGCACTCACGTGTTTGGCTACATGTGCCCTGGGTTTTACTGAACCCCTGACCCCTGCTTTTAGTTGATCAGAATTTTCCAGGAGCTGAACCTTTACCCTGAGCCCTCACAAACAAGCAAAAAGGAGAGAGTGCTCCCTGTGGCTTGCACAAAGGACATGGCTTTGGTCTGCTTCCATGATCAATACATCCTACTGGGCCATGTCCCCTCTCATAGGGAGCCAGAAAAAGGTACCTCTCCTTCCTGGTGCTAAAGCTTAGCAGAGATATCTGGCTGACTTCAGTCGATATGGTAAGTAGAGAATATGATAAGCAGAGAAGATGCAGACTGTGGTACAAAGGGATGCCCAACTGGTCCTTGTTCACCATCCATTTGCTATAAGCCCTTAGCAAAAACTTACAAAATTCAGAGGTTGATATAAAATTAAGGGTTAATCTATAAGGTCTCTTCTAATGCAAAGTGAGAAAGACATACAGAAAGGAAGGAGCAAGGGAAAAAAGGAGAAAATTCCATACAGCTTTATGTAAATGTTTCTAGACCTGAAATAATCTGATTTTCAAAACCATCTTCCTTAATGTTTCCTGGCCGTAGTTTGAACCCACAATCCCTCTCTCCACAGCCACAGTAAACATGGAGATGCCCACCTGCCCACCCAGCTGCCACACCTCTCTCGCCCACTTGGGCACCGGGTGGGTGTCCTCTCCCTTGGCACGATCTTCTGGGTGGGTCCCCGGGGTGGGGGCTGGGGAGCGGCACTGCTGATGACAACTCTCCCTCAACCAGAAGAACTACTGAGCTGCAAGCACAGGATAAGACCGAGCCTCAGTGGGCGGTGGGGTCAGGGAAGATTCCTGAGAAATGTGCGGGTTTTCCCAGCCACTGTGGGCTCTATGATCTTTTCACAGTGTATGAAAGCAGAAGTGTGAGTTGCTCAGTCATGTCCAACTCTTTGTGACCCCCCGGACTGTAGCCTTCCAGGCTCCTCTGTCCATGGGATTTTCCAGGCAAGAATACTGGAGTGGGTTGCCATTCCCTTCTCCAGGGGATTTTCCTGCCCCAGGGATTGAACCCGGGTCTCTGGCATTGCAGGCAGATTCTTTACCGTCTGAGCCACCAGGGAAGTCCCTCACAGTGTATAGGCAAGCACCTTTCAACCTCTTCTGGACTATGGCGGGGAGCTAGAAGACGGACAGCAGTGGCTCTGCTGCAAGGTTACAAATTTGCTCCTGTTTTCTGATTTATCACAGGAGACAGAAGCAGCAAAACAAGAAGGCCCTCACAGAAGGGGAGGAAAGGACAGGCGGGATAAGACTCCACTCTGCTTCACGGGGACTCAGGGCAATTACTCATCCCAGAGCTGACGGATCTCCACCAAGTATTCCCAGATGCTGAGTTCAAGGGTCTAGGTCAGTGGGCCCATGTCCCCTCCCTCCCTGGCTTTACCACCCATTTACTCAGGGGCTCAAAAGAGGGCATCAGATTTTCCTAGGACAAAGCTTCAGCTTCTCTCAAGCAAAGCTGCCTCTTCCAAAATTGCCACAGGAAGCCCCACATCAAAGAGGTCTGGGGACCTCTTACCTTCATCCCAAAGGACTGCATCCGGGTGGCCACTTCTCTCCCAATTCTGCCCAGGCCAAGAATTCCTAGGACCTTTCCATTCAGCTCGGTTCCCATGAACTGCAAACAGGGAAAGAAGCCGAAGTCAGCGCCTGCAGTAGACTGTGGACACCGAGCCAGGCAGGGTGAGGCAAGGCCAGCCGCTTACCTTCTTCCGCTCCCACTTGCCATTCTTCATAGATGCCGCTGCCTGAGGAATCTGCCTGCAAGGACAGACACATTCAGCAGGCCCACCCAGACCCCACTAGCCCAGGAAGGAGGCGCAGTGTGAAGGCTGCGCGGCCACTACATCTGCCGGGCATCCCCTGATGAAGACAAGTACAAGCTAGGTCTGGGGGCTCAGGTTCAGAAATACCGAGGATGGACAAAGGGCTATAGCAGGAGGATCCCTTGACAAGACCTGGCTTGGAGCCCTGGGATTGTCTCCAGCCAAATGTCGGGGAGGAGGTTCTGAATCCATCTCAGTTGTTGAATATTGGCCTCAGTGACTCCAGGCATGTAAAAAAGCAAACGCTAATCCTCCAGCATTTGTAGAGATAATGAAATGGTGTACTGGGGGATTTTAACACCACCAAATGTTCCAGAAGCACAAAGATTTCCATTTTCTTATTTCATTCAGAGCTACAACCTACAACATCTTCCACTATATCAGGGGATAGCTGAATACTTATTCTCCCTTGAGAGTTAGACTACACTAGGGTAGCAGGTGCTATAGTCTGGACACTTCCAACAACCATAGGACCTCCTGTCTCACACCACACACACACACACACACACACACACACACACACCCCACACACTCCACAGCCTATCCTCTCCTATCAGCCAACATGGAGGTCTGATTCTCCATGTGTTTTCCAGAGGGCACAAAGGAAATTAGGGCGATGTGAGAAATCAGAGGCAAGACATGTTATGTGGATCATGGTCCTCCAGGCTCTTCCGGAAGCGAGAAAGGAGGAGATAAGAAGCAATGTTTAAATATCAGCTCATTCGATGCTCACAATAACTGCATGGTGGGGGTTGGGGGCAGAGTTGGGGGGAGATTGCAGGCACTGGGGGTTAAACACCTTGCCCAGCATCACTCAGCCAGAAGTAGCAGAATGAAGTCAAAGCCAAGGAAGGCATCCCCACCAGTCAGCCTCCTAAGTGTTTCAATGCAGGCTTTCCTGCCGGCCATAAAATTCATCGGTGTGTGTGTGTGTCTGCATATGCGAGAGAGAAAACAGAGATTCCAAGATAATCGCTCCCATATTTCCACTTCCCTGAGTTCCGATTCAAAGCTTTCTTTCCTGTCTACACGTTACCAGGCACAGACTTCCTTCCGAGGATGAGGCTGACGGAGAACCTGCCCTGCTATCACAGCCCCATGAATTCATGGGCAAACTCAACGGAGCTCACAGAAGCAGCCCCATCTCACTGCTCTGGCCCATCAGGCCTCACTGCAAGAAGGACAAAGTCCTCACTTCACTGAGGACAATGACTCGCCTTGAGGAAGCAAAGCCAGACTGATCAAACCTGCCAGAGTGAGACAGAGCCCCCATCGGCCTCCTCTGTCCTCTTGCCTCCCGACCTCTGCCCACCTGGCTGCACGGTGCCATCTGAGGTATGCGTGCGGCACCATCGGGTGCAGGAAACACCCACACCCGCCCTCTGGGTGCTGCACCCAGCTGGCCACAGTGTCTTCCCAGGTTTTAACACTGTGGGGTCCTCAGCAGGCCAGTGTGAGCAGGGCCACAAGTGGGCAGAAGACCTCCTGAGAATTCAATGGAGGCCGACCTGACTTAGGAAGGAAAACAGGCGAACAGTGAAGTCTACCTTTGTCGCATCCTCCTGTCTTTCCGTGTCCGTGCTCTTCTCCAGCTCCTCAGGACCAGGCATCTAGTCAAAGTCCCCCAGCGCGAGGCCCATCCCGGCCTGCTCTCCACCCACACTGCCCAGTGCTCTCAGCTTCACTGTCCACCGCCACCCCCCTCCCCCACCCCTTCTGCTGCTGCCTGGCTGGGAAAGCATACTGATTAAACCAGTGCACAGTGAGTTATGAGACGGGTGATGACTGAGGTCATGATGAGTGGCTGAACCTAAGTCATGCCGCTCTGCCAACTCCTTTAAGTAAAGTTGGTCGTGGAATAGGAGGAAAACTATTCCTGACTCCCAAGGGAACATCACTCCCAAAAAAAAATTGTGAGAGAAATAGAAAGCTGCACTGGAATCCTTCCTTCATCCCTCAAAAACACACACAAACACACACCACTGAATTTAATAGCACATGTGACACCAGGGTATCAGGCCTCAATACGTCTCTAGATGTTCTGGGAGATCCAAACAGCCAGCGCAGGGTCCCTTCTGGACCGGGTCCCTTCTGCTGGGCAATTCTCCCTATTCCTTCCTTTTTCCAACCTCTTCTCATCTTCACTGACAGGTGAGTATCAGTGAAGACCTACGATCTCAGGTACAAATCTTGGGGAAGAGTTAGAGCAAAGGTGAATGCCCCCAGACCCTCTCCCAGGTCTTGAGAAGGGGAAAGGATCATTTCTCAGGCCCAGAAGGTTTCAGGCCCCCTGAGTAGAGAAGTAAGGGGTCCTGGCTGCCTGGGTTCCCTGTTTAAGGATCCATGGACCTGCGAAGGGACCCAGAGCATCTTTCTGCCCACCCACTGGCTCCCTGTCCTTCCCAATGACCCACTACCTGTTCAACAGCGGGCGCTCAGTCACTTTACCACCCAACACAGTAAGACTCGTGTACACTGTGTGATATTCATTGGTCCTAGGCTGTCCCCTCTCTTTGAGAGATTTGACCCTTTGAGATCTCTTGTGTTATGAACCCACAGGTCATGGTCCCAGGGATCCCAGGGAAGCTTTCTATTTCATTCCCTTCATATAGATCTGCAAGGACAGTGACAGAGGTAAGCCCCAGGAGAATCGGCCTGGCTGGGGAATCTTAGAGAGAGCTTTTTGGATGAATTAACACTCAAGCTTAACCTTGAAGAACAGTTTTAAGAGTTAAAGAAATGGCAGGGACGGATACCCAGGCAGCAGAAACAGCATTTGTGAGGCTTCAAGATCAGAGAAGGCTTCGTGTGTGTGTGGACACCTACCACTGTGACTGGCGCAGGGGATGTGTGTGGAGAGTGGAAGTGAGTAAGGAGAAAGAGATCACCCACGTATTTATTTTCTCAACGGGCCTGCTCCCAGGTAATGAACGTGAGAACCAGGATGATGAGTGAGCAGTTGAGGACTAACAGCATTGAAGGTTTTTAGCAGCCTGCACATCACCAGGCTGAAGTGTTCCTAAGCTTCTCTGGGTCAATTTGCTTAGGGAGTTAACAACTGACAGACCACAGAGAATAACTCTCCTCAGAAGTTAGGGACTCACTTACCTGGCGAGACACATGATCATTCCACAGGTGAGCTCCGCAGCACTGAGGCTGTTCCCATTCGGGGTACTATGCATGGAAAAAGAGGAGGGTCATCTGTCAGCCAGACCAGGATTCCCATACCTGTCCCTGTGGAAAGCCTCCAGTGCACCCCGAGCTTGCTCTCCTGCTCCATGAGAGCTCTCCTTGCTCTTTATTGCTCTTGTTTAGCTTTATGGGTTATTTCTTTACATTTAAAAAAATTGAAGTATAGCTGATACACAATATAAGTTAAACATGTACAATATAGTGATTTACGATTTTTAAAGGTTACACTCCATTTATACCTATTATAAAACACTGTCGCTATGCTCCATGTTGTACAATATATCCTTGTAGCTTATTTTATACCTAATAGTTTGTACATCTTAACCCCATACCCCTATGATGCCCCTCCCTCCCACTGGTAACCACTAGATTATTCTCTGTATCAATGAGTCTTTTCTGTTATATTCACTAGTTTGGTATACGTTTTAGATTCCTTACATGTGACATCACACAGCATTTGTCTTTCTCTTTCCGATTTATTTCCTAATGCCCTCCAAAACCATCCAGGCTGCCACAAATGGCGAAATTTCATTCTTTGTATGGCTAATATTCTATTATATGGGCTTCCCAGAATGGCTCAGTGGTAGAGAACCCACCTGCCAATGCAGAAGACATGGGTTCCATCCCTGGGTTGGGAAGATCCCCTGGGGTAAGAAGTGGCAACCCATTCCAGTATGCTTGCCTAGAGAATCCCATGGACACAGGAGACTGGTGGGCTATAGTCCATGGGGTCACAAAGAGTCAGAAACGACTTAAGAGACTAAACAACAGCATTACATTGTGTGTGTTTGTGTGTGTGTGGGCATATATATACATACATATCGCACATCTTTATCCATTCAACTGTCCACGGACACTTAGGTCGCTTCTGCATCTTGACAATTGAAATAATGCTGCTATCAGCACTGGGGTACATGTGTCTTTTCAAATTAGCGTGTGTTTTTTTTTTTCCAAATATACCTAGGAGTGAGATTGCTGGGTGATGTGGTAGGTCTATTTTTAGATTTTGGGGAAGATCCTTATTGTTCTCCACTGTGGCTACACCAGTTTACATCCCCACCAACAGTGTATAAGTGTTCCCTTCTTTCTCCATTCTCCCCAACATTTTGAGTGTACTTGTTCTTAATGCAAACCCCCAACCCCATGCCACCAGCCTGGAGTTCTGTGAGGTACTCCTGCCCTAAACCCAAAGTTGGAAAAAAAACCCTCCAGCTTTATGTTTTCCTGCAGAGGGACCCCCATTCAAGAAACACACCTGGCCTCTCTCTACGCAGACTTACTTCTCCTGAGGCAGAGAAGCATCTCCTTAGATGGGGAGAAACGTGTGTGGCTCAGCCCTTATCTGACTCCTCTTATTTCAGGATCTACCTGCCTACAAAAAGCACAAATCTCTGCTGCTCCATGCCATCAAGCTTTTATTTTATTGGAGCACAGTTGATTTACACTGTGGTGTTAGCATCACACATCTGTAACAGAGGCAGAGGGTGGCTATTTGACCACAGACCTTTATCAAGTTGCCCAACCTGGCTTTTATTAGGAACAAAGCTAATATTTTTATCTCATCCTGTTGGGCTTCTCCTATTTCTCCACAAGTTTTGCACTGAGAAAGCTTCCTCACATGATAAATCAAAGGGCAATGTTGATTCTACCCATCTTGCAGAAAGGAAGACAGAGATAAAATCCATGAAACTATTTTTCTTTTCTTGAAGGATTTTCCTTACTGTTTTTAGAATATTAACACACGTTTTCCCTTTATGCCCTCTACTGGGTCTTTTCTTCTCTGGAAATGAAGGTTATAAAAAGAAAAAAGGTCAAGAGACTATTTTTTAAAAATGAAAAAGTCAAGATAAAAGGATTCTTAGAATCTGTCTTTCTAAGAACACCTGGCTTCCTGTCACCTGCAGCTAATGACCAGACTAAACAGGATATGGAGGTGCTGGGGCCAGGGGGCTGGTGCTTCTGGATCCAGGGCAAGACTGAAGGACGGGTTGCACGTGTGTTCTCGGTCACTCAGTCATGTCCAGCTCTTTGTGATCCCACAGACTGTAGCCCTCCAGGTTCCTCTGTCCATTGGATTTTCCAGGCAAGAATACTGGAGTGCGTTGCCATTTCCTCCCACCCCAGGGATGGAAGCCACGTCTCCTGCATTGGCAGGTGGCTTCTTTGCCAGTGAGTCACTTGGGAACGCAGGGCATGCTACCGGTTAACATCGCTTCTGTTAGATACTGACCTCAGGCTGATAACCAGGTCAGTTAACCTCTACCCTACAGAGGGAAGTGGAGAGGAGGGAGGGGAAGGTCTTGACGATGATGAGGCTCCCGAGGGAAGAGAAAAAATGGAGGATGGAGAAGTGGACAGGGATAACCTTGCCACTCCATCTTATGTCAGAGTGGTGCCGGAAATAAGGGTTGCCATGACCTTGGCCGTGAGTTTCTGCAAAAAACAGCTCTGAGGAGGACCCCTTCTTTCTTGGCCCTGGAGTCTGAAAGAGAAACTGGGGTCCCTTTCCAGAAGAGCACAGGGAAGAGAGGAAGAGAAAGAGAGGGCAAGTCTGTCTACTAGCAAAGGCTGTGCTGCAGCACAAGAACCACCATCCAGTGGAGCCTGCAGAACCGGGCTCCATACGGAACCATAGAGGGGGAGGGGCAGGCTGCAGCAGAGACTGAGGGAAATCCACGAAGGCTCTTCTGATCCCTCAGCCAGGCTGCAGGCGTGCAAGTATCTGTGCGGTGAGTTTGTGAAGCACTTTGAGATTAACAAGACAGCTTCCATGTCAGAAACCTCGGGAACCACTAAGCCGTGAGCTCCAACCTGCCCCCACCCCATCTGTTCTCAGCCTGGAGCAGGCAGCCTCTTGGACCCCCTTCTGACTCTACAGGCATCTCCTCCCTCCACGCAGCCAGTCTCCACACTCACTCCCACCACCTCCATGACTTACTTCATGACCAGGATGCCCTTTCTGGTTGCGGCCTCCAGATCCACGTTGTCCACGCCTGTGCCAGCCCTGCCCACCACCTGCAGCTTCTCTGCCGCATTGATGATGTCAGAGGTCACCTTGGTGGCCGAGCGGACAATAAGGCCTTCACAGTCCTGAGGCAGAAAAAGAAACACCTGGATCCACAGAGTTGGTCTCTGTACAGCCTCTCTGTCCAAGGTGGGAGTCCCTGCAGGCTGATGCTGGATAGCCAGGAAAGGTATGTGTATGCGCACACACCTCTGAAAGACTTCACCAACAGTCAGGCTTGGGTTCAAATCCAAGCTCCAGCCCTGACAAGCTAAGACTCTGAGCTTCAGCCTCCTCAGGTGTGTGAGGAGGAAATGACAGGTACAACCCCTGGCACAATATCTGGCCCTGCTCAAGGGACATCACTTCCTTCATCAGACACGGAGCTACTAAAGGGGTGAGGTGGGATCAGATTCCACTTTGTGAGCCCCTATGCCTGGTATACAGAAGGCACTCAATAAATGTTGGTCAGCTGAATGACTAAGTGAAGTTAATAAAAGGCAAATTATTAAAAGAAAAACATTTCCTAAAATAGAAACCACAGTAGAGGGAAGGGGAGAAAACAATTAAGCTGGTTCACAGTTGCTCAGAAAACCAGGCACTATTAGACTAAAACTAAACCTATGTGAGAAATCAGACTTTTTGGATTCACAGCCATTTTACCTGGGCTAAGCCAGACCTGGGGATAATCGTCCTTAGGCTTGTCCAGCATCTGACGGTATCTTCTGCAGAATAAGGATGCTGTGCCAAATACTCAACGAGAAGGCCCAGGAAATGGAGCTGGAGAGGGAATGCACACTCTGCCCAACTCTGGCTGTCCCAGGTTTCGTTGATGAGCAAGCTGCAAGGGCGTCTGCATAAGCAGCAAGCTGGGAACCAGGAGCCTGGGGCTCTAGGCCCTGTGCTGCCAATGACACACTGGATCACTGTGCCAAGTTATGTCACCATCACCCCTGGTCTCCTCCAGTAACACAAAGGCATTGGAATAGACAGCTGATCTGAAGCCTGTAACTCGCCCTGCATTTCCCCAGTGGGGCACCCAGCTGGATCCCATGAGAACCTTCTCTCTTCCCTTCCCACCACATGGATTCCAAAGACAAAGAGGGGCTATTGGCATCTGGCTTCCAGGGTTAGGGCCCACTCTGTGTTTACTGTGCACAAGTCCAGAGCCTAGGAACAAGTCTGGACAAGTTAAATGCAGGGAGAACAGAGGGTTCTTTTCCCTCCACAGAGGGGAGAGGAGAAAAGAAGCTTACTCTGCAGCCTACTTAGATCTGGAGGGCTTCTCAACACTGGGATGATTCTTTAGAAAAACTGAAAAACTACTTCTCTGGAGGTGTGAATGTTTCATGCATGCTCACTGGCTGGAGCTCTGCCAGACCAGAGAGAACTGCATCGAGGACCCTTCACCAGCACTTCACACCCTTTCATGTCTGTGGTTCTGAAATAGAATGCTCCTTGAATACTCTCTCCAAAGCTGCCAGCCCTTCCCCAAACCCTGGGAATCTTCTCACAGGGCAGTCTAGCTGCAGAAGGGCATATAGACTCCCCAGGAGTGCACCCCATCGCTGCAGACTCCAAGGACAAACACGGAAACACCAGTTTTTAACAAGCAGAGCCTCTCTCTGTGGAAGGATCTCCCTATGGAGTTTCCCTCAAGGGTGCGTCCCAGCTTTCTCTGAAGCCACGAAGTCTAAAGAGCCTCCAGTCAGACCAGCTGAGATGTACAGGCAGAGCTTGCCCATCCCAAGTGAGAATCTGCCTTTGCAGACTTCCACTCAGCAGACACTGGTCCCACATGATCTGGACATCCCTGTGGCCAGAGTTCACAAACTTGCAAGTCCTCTTATACCCTCAGCTACCTCTGTTCCTGTTCATTCAAACAGCATCAGTTAATTCATTCAAGGGAATTCCCTGGGGGTCCAGCGGTTAGGACTCTGCACTTCCACTGCCAAGAGCCCAGGTTCAATACCTGGTCAAGGAACTAAGATCCCACAAGCCACACGTGGTGAGCGCCGCCCACCCCACCCCCCCAAAAAAAAAGTTAGGATTCAGTCAATCTGCATACATTTACTGAGAGTCTGCACTCCCAGGCACCGTCCCCCTCTCAGGACCCTGCCATCCCTCTGAGATGTGGCTCCCTGCTCTCCCCACCTCTCCTCTACTTCTGAAAACGGCAGCCCACATCCTCTCAGAAGTTTGCTGTGGTTATAATTTTCTTCTGCAGCATCCCAAGGTCCTCTCTGGCACTCCTGCGACGGGAATCTCAACACCACACCTACTCTGCCGCCTGCTGTTCTCCGCTGTGTGTGCTGTATCCGCGTATGACAGCTGGCTGGAATAGGCATTTGCTGCACTCGGTTTGCCTTCCTACTCCCAGCCCCTCAGTGGCCTCAGAGCTGGAAAACAGCAGGACCCTGTTCTGGTGGATTTATGGCTGTTTTAGACAAACTATGCCAACTCAGCAGTGGAAACACATTCATGCTCCTCAAGTTCACACATGCTTCCGTTCCCAAGGAGGGCAGGCTTCGCCTTGGAGGTGATTTCAGCATTGCTCCTGCCTCACAACTGAATGGCCAAACACACAAGCATGCGCTGACTTATGTAACAGGGGACGCCAAAGAAAGTCTCCAGGTTATGTTCCCCTGGCTACAGAGAATGCAGGTAGGTACTGTTTGGCACAATATATGTGATCCTCATTAAGTAGATGGCTATGTAACCTTTGCAAACCAAATCCTAGTGTAAAGGCTGGAAACGTGCTATTTTAAAAGAGCCTTTCAAAACATGGACTCTTGCCTGGAAATTTATTCCCTTCTTTTGCTTTCTTAAAACTCGGAGATAAAGATACTAAGGTGTCTCAGAAAGCTAAATGCATTACCAGCCTGCATTTAGTGGATTCTGACCAGCATTGTTATTTAATGAAACAGAAGAAAATATCAAAACACAGCATATACAGTATGGGTGTTCTTTCATGAAACTTGAGTGTATGCGTGTACACATATGTGTGTGTATATTGAGTTACGGTGTAAAGTGAATTTCCTATTGTGGGTCATGGTCAAAGTCTAAAACCACTGATAGGTGGTAAGACTTAATGTTTATTACTAGACTTGTATAAGATGATAGAAGAGGGGTACACAGTCTAAATAAGAGTTTTGTTGAGTTCCAACAAGAAGTTTTATTATTTCAAGCCAGTGTTTTCCAAACTTTTGACTAAGACCCACAGTAACAAATACATTTAGCCTTACTATCTGAACTGCTGTCTGATATTTACTTTTTTTTTCTTTTTAATGCTAATCACGACCCATTAAACAGACTTCAATGCCCACTAATGAGCTGTGACTTGCTTCAAGTCTGAAAAGCATGGTTCTGGGGAATGATTGTACTTCCTGACCACGGACTGAGAGAGAACAAACCGTGCCTGCCCAGAATACCAAGGAGTGTTAAGGGAGGACAGGCATGGTTCTGTCAACCTGCTCCAGTTTCTTTCGGTATATAAAAGGTTTAAACAGGGGAGGCCAGGGGCCGCTAACCCAGATACCTCTCCACTCAGAATAACAAGAGGTAGCTTGGATAGGACCCACTCCAGTGTTCTTGCCTGGAGAATCCCAGGGACGAGGGAGGCTGGTGAGCTGCTGTCTATGGGGTCGCACAGAGTCGGACACGACTGAAGCGACTTAGCAGCAGCAGCAGCAGCTTGGATAGGAGTCCTTTCATTGGCCCAAGGAGAGGGATTCCAAACTTAGTGTTTTTCTACAAAGACAGACATGAAAACTGGGCATGCCCAAATCCCTCAACAATGTAGCCAACAAACACCTCTCTTCCTGCCAGGAGTTTGCAGTGCCTTTAAAACATCCTTTGTGTCCCAGCCCCCAATTCCCAGCCAACCTCCCAACATCCTGGAACCCTGCAGCTAGTGACCAAGGGCTCCCATTCTTGTCAGTTCCACTCACTCACCACTTCCTCATCCCACCCTACCCCAGAGGTACAGGATTTTCATTTCCACAAGAAGTCCCATGCACACTTCCCAGCCAGGTGGTCTGGTGGAGGTGACGATCTAGAGACCACTACCCTGCCTTCTGGCCACTGCCCAGAGCCAAAGCCACTGCTGCCATCTGCACATAGGAGGAGGTGACAAGTGAAGTGCCTGTCTCCCATTCACTCCGAGGGTGCTCCAAGGACCAGCTCCTGAGTCCTTGGCCCCCACCAAGTCGAGGTTGATCACCCTCTCCTCCCCACTTGAGCAGCAGTGGGGCAGGCAGAGGTTTAATCTTCTGATGGTCTCATTTAGCACTCAAGTACTGTGTTATCTGGTCATTAGCTTCACAGTCTATTAACCAGGCTCCCTAACCAGCTGACAAGCTTCTGGAAGATAGGAACCAGTCAAACTTCTCTGAGTACAGGACAGGCGCTGGATACAGTACCATGGGGCCAGAGCCAACAAGGGTTCCAAGGAGAAACCCAGGAGGAGATACAAAGGCAGTTAGGAAGACCGTGTGATTGCCTCACCGCTAGAGCAACAGCTGCCACCTCTGTGGTTTGATTTAAGGGACTCTCGGAGGAGTGAAGGATGGAGGGGTGGATCTGGGCTGAGTCTGGCTGAAGTTGGTAGGAGGCTACAATGCCGGGTGTGGGAGTTGGAGGGCAAGGGAGAATACTTCCGGACGGGTGGGGTGGAGACACCTGGGCGCTGGGTGCCGTCCAGAAGTAAGAAGTGCGGTAACAGGAGTGAAGAGTTCCCAAAATAAATGTTATAAGCCTAGACGAGGCTACCAAATCTCGCAGGGATTTTACAAGCCAGGTAAAGAAAAATCCGAAGTAGACGGCACTAATTATATAACACGACAAGCGGTGACACGCTCCTGAGAAAGATTTGCTAAGAAATACACGTTTCCTGGGAGCATTTGGGATCGGATTTTCCATGGTTCTGGCCATACCTTGCCGCGCCAAGGCCAAAGGTGAGGTCATCCGCCGAAACCGCTGGCGGAGACTAAGCCTGGATCGCCTGAGCCGCGGTCACGGCCGCGCGGCCGGCGCGGGGATCTCTGGCGCCCCCCATCACCCGCCCCTCCTGCCTCCGAGCGCTCCTAGGCGGCCGAGGGGCGGTGAAAACTCTCCGTCGTCTTGCATCAGACTAAAGGCGGGTATGGCGTTTGCTGCCCTAGTCCCGCCGCTTTCCCTGCGGCTTCTGGGGGAGCTTGCTGGAGCAACCACGCGACAGGCTGGACTCCGCCAGCGTCTCCCAGGGAAGGCAGGACTTGGCTGGGCTGGGCCGGCCAGGGAAGGCTCGCCGCTCCCTGAGTTCCAAGAAGGGAAGCTACTTTGGCGCCCCTCCCCCCGGCACCCCCGCGCGAGGCGGGAGAGACGGCCCTGGGGAGCCGCGCTGGCATCCCGCGGGCAGCCGGCACTTTGCAGTGTTGGCGGGAAACGTTCCAACGTGGAACACGCCGTTGCAAACTGAACGGAAAGTTTGCGTCCTGCAGCTTGCAAAAGTTGGTTCCTCCCTCCTTCTCCCTCCACCTTCCCCAGCCCCCAAACTCGGGAGACCCCCAAGACTGACACCAGGTAGGAGGTGAGGGTGGGGCGCGCTAGGCCGAGTGTGTCAACCACTGTCCACGGAGGATGCCACACAGCCCTCTCACGCTCGCCTAACCTGCAGCTCGGCTATCAGCTCCTCTTTGCTCAGGTTCTGCTTCTCCACCACCTGCAGCCCTCCATCTTGCAGGATCTTCCGGCAGCAAGGGTCCAGGCTATCACTGATAAGCACTTTCCGTAGATCTGCAAAGGCCATTGCTGGAGTCGGCCTTGGAATCTGCAGCTTTTCCTGGGCAGAAATACCTAAAGAGAAACGCGGCTGCTTCGGCTGGCGGGCTTCAGTAACTGGGCAGGATTCGCGATTGGACAGAAACTCTCCAACTCTCTGTGACTCCGCCCCCTCGTGGTGGTTCTGGGTCTTCAGATCTCCTCCCACTTTGTTATCCTCTGGAGACCGTCTCTCAATCTCAGCCAAAGCATTTCTCTATACCTGGTGAGCAGACAGAAGCATTTTTTGCTGAGTAGCTGATTCATATCTGAAATAAGTTGAAAAATATTCGCTCTCATCATGAGAGAAATATTTCCTCTTCACTTTCCTCTTAAGGACCTAACTCTTAAACAATCAATCATTTATTAACGCACCTACAATGTGCAAGGCAAGGTGCTGGATGCTGAAGGGGCTCGAATTTAAAAAAGACATAGCCTCTTTCCTCTGGTTGGCTAACATCCCAGAACACCAAAGACACAGGTGTGGAAAGTTAAATAATAAAAAGCAATAGGGAACTGTTTCTGAAACCTCACAAAACCGTGATTAATTCCAAATGAATGATACAATGAAAATTATAAATTTGAAAAAGAACAAGGGACTGGTCCATTTGGACCAGCCAAAATATTTGTTCAAGTTCAATATCCTCCTCTTTCACTACTTCCTCTCTGATTACTTAAAAAAGAAAAAGAAGAAAATGAGATGTCAGTCTGGCCTAATTTATATATTGACCAAGGAGGCACTTCCCAGCCCTTATCTCCTTTATGTTTAAACCTTACGACAAACATGCTTTTCCATGCCCTATCTTATAGAATACTGGAAAGTCTTGTTTTGGATTTGTTAAGACCACCTAGGATCAGAAACAGAGTCAGGGACCCTCACAGATGAATTGGAATTCATTATATCCAGCCCACTTAACCTTTATGTTCTGTTGTCCTCCACTATTCACAATGCTCGGGTGCAAGATCCTTATCCTATAGGACTATGCAGTGTCAACAGTCTCATGTAATGAAGATTTGGACAGATAATTCCTAGGCACAAATCAGAAGTTAGACCAAATGCTTCCAATAGGAAAGAAGATAATTTGGCTCTCCTGTTTGCTGGTTTGGATGATTTCTTGCGCCCGTGTCCCAGCACTCTTGAGTATTTCATTTCTCTCCCTCTCAGGAGGTGCCCAGCAACCCTGGAGGCCCTGGGAGCTGACAGTGGACCTGGCCCCGGAGGCTAACAAAGCAACTTGGCAAGCACCCATTTTGGCTACCTCTTTAACTCAACTGGTTCCTGGACTCACCCTCTGCTTCCATTCAGTGTAGAATCTAAAGCCCACTGTATCTCAAGGGTAACCCCAACCCTTGACCCCAAGTCAAACTTCTCAGATGCTGTTGAACTCAGAACCAGAGGCCCTTCCACACCTGTCACCTGGGCATTATTTTCTTGCTTTAGTATTTATGACCCACCTACTTACACACTGGACACACAAAAGGTACTTCTAAGCCCGTTAAGAAAGTAGTCAACAGATGTGTTCAGTTCCAGTTAGAAAGGAAGGTGTATAATAATTTTTATCATAAACAAGTCAGAAACTTGCTCCTCTTTTAAATTTTCTGTAGCATTGTCTTCAAGTTATCTCATAGTACCTTGGACAACATATATGTGAACATTTCATATCCCATTCTCCCCCCAGGATCAGAGACACAACTTTATGTCCCTCTAAACTAAGATCATGGCATCCGGTCCTATCACTTCATGGGAAATAGATGGGGAAACAGTGGAAACAGTGGCCGACTTTATTTTGGGGGGCTGCAGATGGTGATTGCAGCCATGAAATTAAAAGACACTTATTCCTTGGAAGGGAAGTTATGACCAACCTAGATAGCATATTTAAAAGCAGAGACATTACTTTGCCAACAAGGGTCCATCTAGTCACGGCTATGGTTTTTCCAGTGGTCATGTATGGATGTGAGAGTTGGACTGTGAAGAAAGCTGAGTGCCAAAGAATTGATGCTTTTGAACTGTGGTGTTGGAGAAGACTCTTGAGAGTCCCTTGGACTGCAAGGAGATCCAAACAGTCCATCCTAAAGGAGATCAGTCCTGGGTGTTCTTTGGAAGGAATGATGCTAAAGCTGAAACTCCAGTACTTTGGCCACCTGATGCGAAGAGCTGACTCATTGGAAAAGACTCTGATGCTAGGAGGGATTGGGGGCAGGAGGAGGAGGGGACGACAGAGGATGAGATAGCTGGATGGCATCACCGACTTGATGGACGTGCATCTGAGTGAACTCTGGGAGTTGGTGATGGACAGGGAGGCCTGGCGTGCTGCAATTCATGGGGTCGCAAAGAGTCGGACATGACTGAGCGACTGAACTGAACTGAATAGTGCCTAGCACGGAGATTTTCATGTTGGAGATTCAGAAGACATTGCATTCAATTTTAACTTATCAAGCACCTACTATGTGCCAGGTACCATGGCTTAACACTGGGGTGCAGTGATATACCAGTCACACCCCTTTCACCTGAAAAAAAAAAAAAAGAAAACAACACAGACATAGAGAATGGATTTACACATAGCAGAGGAAAGAGAGGGTGGGATGAATTAAGACAGTAGCATCGACCTATATACAGTACCTTGTGTAAAACAGATAGCTGGTGGGAAGCCCTGTGATGACCTAGAGGAGTGGGACACGGGGCACGGGAGGGAGGCTTAAAAGGGAGGTGATACGAGTATACTCATAGCTAATTCATGTTGTTGTACAGCAGACACCAACACAACATTGTAAAGCAATTATCCTCCAATTAAAAATAGATTTTAAAAAAGAAGAAAAACAACATTTAAAGTATAGCATTCAAAGAATAAATAGAAATATGCTGAAGTGCTTTAACAGCAAGAAGGAGACCTCCCAGCACAAACTAGGGGCAGCAGGAAAGATTCTAGAAAGGTTGCCCCTGAGCTGATGCTTCAACGCTCATTGAAGGCAGGCACTCGAAGAGGTCCAAGGATACAGAGATGAGAACAACTTATTCTGCCTTCAAACTGCTCATGGTCAGTCACCTAATCTTGAAAGCATATAGGATATATAGAACAGGAAGCTTCCATGTAGAGAAAAAAAAAAATAACATTTACAAAAACCCAGAGAAGTGAAGAATTATAAGATGTTCACAATGGCTGCTCCAGGGGTATCGGCTGTGGAGGTGCCAGAGGAGCAGATTAGGCTACAGAGGAGTCAGCGGTGAAAAGTCTTGTCCAGAGAAGAGGTTTCAGTTTGAC
The DNA here is from genome assembly GCF_042477335.2 of Ovis canadensis. Classification (NCBI taxonomy): domain Eukaryota; kingdom Metazoa; phylum Chordata; class Mammalia; order Artiodactyla; family Bovidae; genus Ovis; species Ovis canadensis. Next base: position 97,727,010 of record NC_091245.1, on the reverse strand, counting down.
TCAATAGGTAGTACAGAGGTGCTGAGCCCATTTTTAGAAGTGATATGGTTATATTGGGCTTCCCAGGTGGTGCTAGTGGTAAAGAATTCACTTGCCAATGTAGGAGACATAAGAAACGGGGGTTTGATCTCTGGGTCAGGAAGATCCCCTCAGAAGGAAACGACAACCCACTCCAGTAATTATTGCCTAAAGAATCCCGTGGACAGAGGAGTCTGAAGGGCCACAGTTCATGGGGTTACAAAAGAGTCAGACACAACTGAAACAACTTAACACACATATGCACACACACTGTTAACATTAGCTGGCTGAGCTGAGCCTTGATATGCTCATATTCATGCTTGATATTCAATCATGTCTGACTCTTTCCAACCTCATGGACCATAGCCTGCCAGGCTCCTCTGTCCATGGGATTCTCCAGACAGGAATACTGGAATGGGTTGCCACTTCCTTCTCCAGAGCCTTGATACTGTTAGTTCAGTTCAGTTCAGTCGCTCAGTCGTGTCCGACTCTTTGCAACTCCATGGACTGCAGCACACCAGGCCTCCCTATCCATCACCAACTCCCGGAGTCTACCCAAATTCATGTCCATTGAGTCGGTGATGCCATCCAACCATCTCATCCTCTGTTGTCACCTTCTCCTCCTGCCTTCAGTCTTTCCCAGCATCAGGGTCTTTTCCAATGAGTCACTTCTTCACATAAGGTGGCTAAAGTATTAGAGTTTCAGCTTCAACGTCAGTCCTTCCAGTGAACACTCAGGACTGATCTCCTTTAGGATGGACTGGTTGGATCTCCTTGAAGTCCAAGGGACTCTCAAGAGTCTTCTCCAACACCACAGTTCAAAAGCATCAATTCTTCGGCACTCAGCTTTCTTTATAGTCCAACTCTCACATCCATACACGACCACTGGAAAAACCATAGCTTTGAGTAGGTGGACCTTTGTTGGCAAAGTAATGTCTCTGCTTTTTAATATGCTGTCTAGGTTGGTCATAACTTTTCTTCCGAGGAGTAAGTATCTTTTAATTTCATGGCTGCAGTCACCATCTGCAGTGATTTTGGAGCCTCAAGAAATAAAGTCTGCCACTTTTTCCACTGTTTCCCCATCTGTTTGCCATGAAGTGATGGGACCAGATGCCATGACCTTAGTTTTCTGAATGTTGAACTTTAAGCCAACTTTTTCACTCTCTTCTTTCACTTTCCTCAAGAGACTCTTTAGTTCTTCTTTACTTTCTGCCATAAGGGTGGTGTCATCTGCATATCTGAGGTTATTGATATTTCTCCCAGCAACCTTGATTTCACTTGTGCTTCATCCAGCCCAGTATTTCTCATGATGTACTCTGCATATAAGCTAAATAAGCAGGGTGACAATATACAGCCTTAACATACTCCTTTTCCTATTAGGAGCCAGTCTGTTGTTCCATGTCCAGTTCTAACTGTTGCTTCCTGACCTGCATACAGATTTCTCAAGAGGCAGGTCAGGTGGTCTTGTATTCCCATCTCTTGAAGAATTTTCCATAGTTTATTGTGATCCACACAGTCAAAGGCATTGGCATAGTCAATAAAGCAGAAGTAAATATTTCTCTGGAACTCTCTCGCTTTTTCAATGATCCAGTAGATGTTGACAGTTTGATCTCTGGTTCCTCTGCCTTTTCTAAAACCAGCTTGAACATCTGAAAGTTTATGGTTCACATATTATTGAAGCCTGGCTTGGAGAATTTTGAGCATTTCTTTACTAGTATGTGAGATGAGTGCAATTGTGCGGTAGTCTGAGCATTCTTTGGCATTGCCTTTCTTAGGGATTGGAATGAAAACTGACCTTTTCCAGTCCTGTGGCCACTGCTGAGTTTTCCAAATTTGCTGGCATATTGATTGAGTGCAGCACGTTCACAACATCACCTTCCAGGATTTGAAATAGCTCAACTGGTATTCCATCACCTCCACTAGCTTTGTTCACAGTGATGCTTCCTAAGGCCCACTTGACTTCACATTCCAGGATGTCTGGCTCTAGGTGAGTGATCACACCATCATGATTATCTGGGTCGTGAAGATCTTTTTTCTACAGTTCTTCTGTGTATTCTTGCTAGATGATATTCCTACCCACCCCACCCTCCTCCACCCCTCACCCCTCATCCCATCTCCAATTTCCATTGTAAGTTGGAGGTTTTTCTTTTATAACAGAGGGCTGTGCATGTTAAGTCTCTTCAGAGGGCTGGAGAAGGGCAATTGTTCTCCCTCTCTCTGTGTTAAACAGAAACTTTGATTCTCTTGGAAGTATTAGGAAAATAGTTCAGCCTTTCTCTCCAGACACCTCATACCCTCCCCACTCCTGACACTTGCCCCTTGGGAAGAAAACCTGATCAGATTCATGAATTTGGGGGAAAGGTCCTAGTGTGAGTCAGGCCAGCCACTTCTTGGCTGTCTCTTTTAGAGTAGAAAACCCACAGATAACATGCACTCTGCTGCTTCCTGGTACGTGATGAACCCCCCCAGGGCAGGCCCCACCCCATGTACCTGAGGGTGCAGAGCTGCAGCTGCCCAGCAGCTCTTCCTGAGGAGGGTAAGGTCCGTGGGCAAGGGGGGAGGTGGGAGAAGTAAGAATCCCATTTGATCTCCAAACTCACATTATGAATAATAAAACAGACATCTTAAGTGGTAGAGGATGAATTCATCTGCAGAACACGCGCAACTCGATTTGAATTCCAGCTTCTCAAATCACTGATAATGCGACCTTGGGCAAATTGCATTGCCTCTGTAAGACTTAGTTTTCTTCTCTATAATGAGACTAACAGTGGGATAGTGTTTACTTCATAAGGTTGTTGTGAAGATTAACAAGATTAACAAGGTTGTTGCGCAGAGCCCACAGATGACTGCCAACTGTAGTGCGTGGCTTTCATTCATTCAGTCAGTCAGTTAATATATGTTTATTGGGAGCATGTGAGCCTGGCACTGCTGAAGGTGCTGGGAATGAAGCTTTGAATGGGACAAACACAACCTCTGCTGTCATGGAGCTTATGTTCTAGTTGGAGAATGAAAAAGAGTAAGTAAATAAATGAAAGATTTAAAAAGATAATCTTAGGGTTAAGTTTACTGAAGAATAAAAACAGAGTGATGTGATAGAGGGTTGTGATAAGGGGACGTCTATTTTAGTGTCTATGATCAGGGAAGGCTTTCAAAGAAGATGATATTTGAGGTAAGACTAAAATAAGTCAATTAAGGGACTTCCCTAGTAGTCCTTCCCTAGTGGCTCAGATGGTAAAGTGTCTGTGTGCAATGCAGGAGACCCGGGTTCGATCCCTGGGTTGGGAAGATCCCCTGGAGAAGAAAATGGCAGCCCACTCCAGTATTCTTGCCTGGAGAATCCCATGGATCATGGAGCCTGGTAGGCTACCATCCATGGGGTCGTAAAGAGTTGGACACGACTGAGTGACTTCACTTTCACTAGTAGTCCGGTGGCTAAGTCTCCACACTCCCAGTGCAGGGGGGCCTGAGTTCCATCCCTGGTCAGGGAACCAGATCCCCCATACTGCAACTAAAAATCCTGCATACAGCTACTAAGACTGGGTGCAGCCAAACAAATAAATATTTATAATAATAGAATAAAATGCACTTTTAGAAAGATGTCAATTATGCAAAGCAATAAGGAAGGGGAGTTCTAGGCAGCAGGGAAAGCACAACAAGTCAAGGAACTGGCCCACCAATATTTCAGTAACACTTACAGAGTGCCAGGCATTGTGATAACCATGCTAAACAAGTCATGTGAGGCCACTGCCCTCAGGGAACTCACAGGCCAGTGAGTGAGCACATGTCCTGTGCGTTTCATCTGTACTGGACAGTGAGGAAAGCCTCTGTGGAGACAGTGCTGAACTTGAGATCTGAAAGTGGAAAAAGAGCCCTGGAGAACTCTGGAGGAAAGGGAACAGTAAGAACAAAGTCGCTTGGGTAGAAACGAGTGTGGCTTTTTCTTGAAACTGACAGAAGTTCCAAAAACCTGTCACGCAGAGAGAACAAGGGGGAGTGCAGCCCGAGAGATGGGGGGCGGAGGTCATCAAGGAACAGACCATTCAAGCCATGGGAATAGACTGGATTTTCAGCATTCTTGGGATTCCCTTGTGCCTCAGCTGGTAAAGAAGAATCCGCAGGCAGTGAGGGAGACCTGGGTTCGATTCCTGGGTTGGGAAGAGCCCCTGGAGAGGGGAAAGGTTACCCACTCCAGTATTCTGGCCTGGAGAATTCTGTGGACTGTATAGTCTATGAGGTCACAAAGAGTTGGACATCACTGAGCGACTTGCACTTTCACTTTGACCATTCACATTTATGGTTGTGAAGAACAGCATTTAATCCATCCAGAAGGAAAAGATATCACTCAAGTGTCTGAAAAGATCAAGTCTGGACAGAAATGAGCTCAAATGGCAATCTGTATCTCTCTCCTATCTCTGTTTTCCTCTGAGTTTGCTTCATTTTTAGAAAGGCAAGATGTGGCATGTGCTTGCCTGCTAAGTTGCTTCAGTCGTGTCTGACTCTTTGCAACCCTATGGACTATAGCCCACCAGGTTCCTCTGTCCATGGGATTCTCCAGGCAGGAATACTGGAGTGTGTTGCCATGCCTTCCTCCAGGGGATCTTCCCTACCCAGGGATTGAACCTGTGTGTCTTTCAACTTCTGCATAGGCAGGCTAGTTCTTTACCACTAGTGCCACCTAGGAAACCCAAGATGTGACATCAGTTCAGTTCAGTTCAGACGCTCAGTCGTGTCCAACTCTTTGTGACCCCATGGACTGCAGCACACCAGGCCTCCCTGTCCATCACCAGCTCCCAGAGTTTACTCAAACTCGTTCCCATTGAGTCGGAGATGCCATCCAACCATCTCATTTTCTGTCATCCCCTTCTCTTCCTGCCTTCAATTTTTCCCAGCATCAGGGCCCTTTCCAATGAGTCAGCTCTTCACATCAGGTGGCCAAAGTATTGGAGTTTCAGCTTCAACGTCAGTCCTTCCAGTGAATATTCAGGACTGATTTCCTTTAGGATGGACTGGTTGGATCTCCTTGCAGTTCAAAGGACTCTTATGAGTCTTCTCCAACACCACAGTTCAAAAGCATCAAAAGCATCAATTCTTTGGTGCTCAGCTTTCTTTATAGTCCAACTCTCACATCCATACATGACTACTGGAAAAACCATAGCCTTGGCTAGATGGACCTTTGTTGGCAAAATAATGTCTCTGCTTTTTAATATGCTGTCTAGGTTGGTCATAACTTTTCTTCCAAGGAGTAAATGTCTTTTTATTTCGTGGTGGCAGTCACCATCTGCAGTGATTTTGGAGCCTGAAAAAATAAAGTCTGCAACTGTTTCCACTGTTTCTCCGTCTATTTGCCATGAAGTGATGGGACGTGATGCCATGATCTTAGTTTTCTGAATGCTGAGTTTTAAGCCAACTTTTTCACTCTCCTCTTTCACTTTCATCAAGAGGCTCTTTAGTTCTTCTTCACTTTCTGCCATAACGTGAAAGTGAAAGTTGCTTAGTGAAAGTGTCCAATTCTTTGCGACCCCATAAACTGTAGCCTACCAGGCTCCTCTGTCCATGGGATTTTCCAGGCAATAGTACTGGTGTGGAATGCCATTTCTGTCTCCAGGAGATCTTCCCAACCCAGGGCTCAAACCCGTGTTTCCCACATTGGAGACAGACGCTTTACCGTCTGAGCCACCAGGGAAGTCCATCAGGGTGGTGTCATCTGCATATCTGAGGTTATTGATATTTCTCCCAGCAATCTTGATTCTAGTTTGTGCTTCATCAAGCCTAGCATTTCTTGTGGTGTACTCTGCATATAAGTTAAATAAGCAGAGTGACAATATACAGCCTTGACGTACTCCTTTTCCTATTTGGAACCAGTCTGTTGTTCTATGTCCAGTTCTAACTGTTGCCTCCTGATTTGCATATAGATTTTCCAAGAAGCAGGTCAGGTGGTCTGTATTCCTGGCTTGAGAACCCCATGAACAGTATGAAAAGGCAAAAAGATATGACACTGAAAGATGAACTCCCCAGGTGGGTAGGTGCCCAATATGCTACTGGAGATCAGTGGAGAAATAACTCCAGAAAGAATGAAGAGATGCTGCCAGAGCAAGCACAACACCCAGTTGTGGATGTGACTGGTGGTGGAAGCAAGGTCCAATGCTGTAAAGAGCAATATTACATAGGAACCTGGAATGTTAGGTCCATGAATCAAGGCAAATTGGTAGTGGTCAAACAGGAGATGGCAAGAGTGAACATCGACATTTTAGGAATTAGTGAACTAAAATGGACTGGAATGGACGAATTTAACTCAGCTGACCATTATATCTACTACTGTGGGCAAGAATCCATTAGAAGAAATGAAGTAGTCATCATAGTCAACAAAAGAGTTCAAAATGCAGTACTTGGGTGCAATCTCAAAGATGACAGAATGATCTCTGTTCATTTCCAAGGCAAACCATTTGATATCAGAGTAATCCAAGTCTATACCCCGGCCAGTAATGCTGAAGATGCTGAATATGCTGAAGTTGAATGGTTCTATGAAGACCTACAAGAACTTCTAGAACTAACACCCCAAAAATATGTCCTTTTCATTATAGGGGACTGGAATGCAAAAGTAGGAAGTCAAGAAACACCTGGGGTAACAGGCAAATTTGGCCTTGCAGTATGGAATGAAGCAGGGCAAAGGCTAATAGAGTTTTGCCAAGAGAACACACTGGTCATAGCAAACACCCTCTTCCAACAACACAAGAGAAGACTCTACACATGGACATCACCAGATGGTCAACACCGAAATCAGATTGATTATATTCTTTGCAGCCAAAGATGGAGAAGCTCTATACAGTCAGCAAAGACAATACTGGAAGCTGACTGTGGCTCAGATCATGAATTCCTTATTGCCAAATTCAGACTTAAATTGAAGAAAGTAGGGAAAACCACTGGTCCATTCAGGTATGACCTAAATCAAATCTTTAATGATTATACAGTGGAAGTGAGAAATAGATTTAAGGAACTAGATCTCATAGACAGAGTGCCTGATGAACTATGGACGGAGGTTTGTGACATTGTACAGGAGACAGGAAGCAAGACCATCCTCAAGAAAAAGAAATGTAAAAAAGTAAAATGGCTGTCTGAGGAGGCCTTACAAATAGCTGTGAAAAGAAGAGAAGCAAAGAGCAAAGGAGAAAAGGAAAGATATAAGCATCTGAATGCAGAGTTCCAAAGAATAGCAAGGAGAGATAAGAAAGCCTTCCTCAGTGATCAGTGCAAAGAAATAGAGGAAAACAATAGAATGGGAAAGACTAGAGATCTCTTCAAGAAAATTAGAGATACTAAGGGAGCATTTCATGCAAAGATGAGCTCAATAACGGACAGAAATGGTATGGACCTAACAGAAGCAGAAGATATTAAGAAGAGGTGGCAAGAATACACAGGAGAACTGTAGAATAAAAGATCTTCACAACCCGGATAAGCACGATGGTGTGATCATTCACCTAGAGCCAGACGGGCCTTAGGAAGCATCACTATGAACAAAGCTAGTGGGAGTGATGGAATTCCAGTTGAGCTATTTCAAATCCTGAAAGATGATGCTGTGGCAGTGCTGCACTCAATATGCCAGCAAATTTGGAAAACTCAGCAGTGGCCACAGGACTGGAAAAGGTCAGTTTTCATTCCAATCCCAAAGAAAGGCAATGCCAAAGAATGTTCAAACTACCACACAATTGCACTCATCTCATAGGCTCGTAAAGTAATGCTCAAAATTCTCCAAGCCAGGCTTCAACAATATGTGAACCATGAACTTCCAGATATTCAAGCTGGTTTTAGAAATGGCAGAGGAACCAGAGATCAAATTGCCAACATCCGCTGGATCATGGAAAAGCAAGAGAGTTCCAGAAAAACATCTATTTCTGCTTTATTGACTATGCCAAAGATGGGATATAAATGTCATAAAACATGAAGAACAGAAGGTTCAGCTGTATATTCCAGCACTTTAGCATCCTAGAAGATTGCACTAGTCTTCCAATGATTGCTGCAAAATATTCAGACCTGATCTTCATTGGGCAAATTTGGGACATGTATCTGTCCTTGAACCATTCTCTGTGGCCTGCAGAAAGAACATGCTGACTGGCCATTCTGAGAGAAAGCACCCACTTCAGACTGGAGGAAAAGATTTGTTCCATCTGAAGTGTACACTAATAGTGTAAGAAAAGTGGGTCCCCAAAGGAAAATTCAGGGTGCTGAACCCGAAGAAGGGATGTCCCCCTGGGGGACAGGCTAGCAACACCATGGAAAGGAGTTTGCATTTCATTCCAACTAGGATGGGAAGCCATTGAAGGGTTAGATATAAGAAGAGGCAAGTATTACCTAAGTTTTAAAATGATCACTGTACTTTAACACACAAAAAAGTCCTCTTTTACAGTGTTGTTTTGATGATAATGATGAAGATAACAATAAATATAAGGATGATAATGATTAGAAGAATGGGTCCCTTGTTTGGCACATGAAGCCACTCAGTAAGGTGCACTCAGAACTTGAAAAGGCAACTCTCTGATGGTGAAACTGATAAGAATCCCTGACTATTAGACGAATTTAATCACTTGAGAAAGTAAACCATCCTGAGAGAAGGCAAATGCCTGAAATAGGATTTTGGGAAACCACTAGATCAAATGAAGGGGAGCAGAATACTATTTCATCCAAATACAACTGAATGTTAAGGGGAGAAAACTCATAATATGATCAACTGGGTTATAATTTTTCTGCAAAAAGAATGTATTAATAGAAAGGCTGGTCTACACCTTCAAAATGGTGATGCGAGTCAAGTCTTGGCTTTTACCCAGCACTGTTTCAGCAGAAAAGGAAGAGAACAATGCATGCGACCACAGGCATGTGACGGTCATTAGCAAGGTGAACCCTGTTGTGGTACAGAGAGAATTCATCAGATAGAATCACAGTCTATATAAAAATACCCCTGCTGATTATGCAACTCTTTTTTTTTAACCATTCTTCTTTACCGTCTTGTGGCCAGGGAAGACCTCTTTTTCTTACAACCCTTCAGAGTATTTTATATTCCAGATACCCTGATGCCAGTAAGCAACTGCGTGGTGGGATCTCTTTCTCACCAGATCCCATCATCTTTGAGTCCTGTGGCAGAAGGAGAAACAGGCATAAACTTAAACGCCTGTTTTGTGAAGGGTGCCTGTCACCAGGGGAACACTCTGAGTGACAGGAGCAGGGGAACAGTGTGTTCCCTTGTGGCAGTCACTAGACAAGCAAGCCTCCTGTTCACCAACACGGGAACTTTCCAATTTGTTCTCTGGTCTCTTATGAATTAGGCTAGTGAGAGCCTCTGAAACTGATCAATATGAGGGGCTCTGAGAAAATCAAATTTTTAAACCTTTTGACCCAAGAATGGAGCCTGAGCTACTACTTAGGGAGTCTAGTCGTCAGAAGGCTTCCTTGTGCCATCTCAAGCTCTCCCTTCCTTACCTTCAGCTGCCGTGTCTTGAAACTTGTTTAGGTCACTGAACCCTCCAAGAATCCAATGAAAGCTACAAACCCTCTCACCTTCTAAATTGTGTAGATGGTTTTGAGGACTCGTGAGCCTCTTGAAGCTTATTCTTGGGCCTTACAGGATCCCGTGAGCCTTGTGTTAATGTTAAAAAAAATATTCAACCAAGTAAAATTGAAGATCTAAGTGGCTCCAAGGATTCAAGAATAAGCAGTATCCTGTCTAACAACTAAAAAGTATTTCCTGAGGGCTGCAGAAGGAAAAGAGAAAAGAGAGCAGGGCAAGGAAATCATTAGCAAAAGAAAAGAGAGATTTTAGGCCAGGACATCTTTTGGAGACCAGTATTAATCTGTATCACATGAATTGTCTCTTCTTGGGGTGGGAGAGGGAGATGCAGAGGGCCCACAGGACACAGTACCACATTGGTGCTGACCAGAAACTGGTCCCAAATTGGCTGATTAAGATTACGTTTCTGGGGAAGGTCGAAACTGCTATTAAGTCACATATCAAGTCTAGGTTTGGAATCATGGGCGTTAGCACAAGCGATGCCATATTGGGCCTGTGGTTTTCTCTTTAACATTAGAAACCCATATTTTACATGGATTAGGTGTGATAATGAAACGCAAAATGGCCATAATAATGATACAAATATTTACTGATCATTTTTAAGTGCTGCTGCTGCTGCTGCTAAGTCACTTCAGTCGTGTCCGACTCTGAGCTGAAACTGATAACTGAAACTGAAGTCGCTCAGTCGTGTCCGACTCTGTGCTAGATATGTATAATTCAATAAATCCTCATAGCAATTCGACAGAGTAGGCATTCACTATTTTCATTTTACAAATAAATGATAAATCTGAGACACATTGCTATTTTTACCCCAACTTTACAATTTAGAGAAGTAAAGATGACTTGCTAAAAGTCACAAGACAATAGATAATAAAGTTGAAATTATTGCTTTTCCTTAAATCGCTAGTTAAATTTCTAATTGTGCTGTCCTTAAACCTTTCAAAGTGAAATTAAAGGTCCCTCCATTTCTAGAATACTGTATTCAATTTAGAAACAATAGCACAAAAGGCTTGAATGTTACAGCTGTCGACAACAGCCAGAAATCAGGGATTCTGTGCTGCCTGAAAAGTTGTCCAACATATTTGTAGTTACTAAGAAACGAGAGTGGTGGCAGAATAATGGTCCTCCAAGATGGTTCCCCACCAGGGCTTCCCTACAATGACCTGGGTTTGATTCTTGGGTCAGGAAGGTCCCCTGGAGAAGGGAATGGCAACCCACTCCAGTATTCTTGCCTGGAGAATTCCATGGACAGAAGAGCTTAGCGGGTTACAGTCTGTGGGGTCCCAAAAAATTGGATGCGACTGAGAGACTAACACACACACACACACACACACACACACACAAGATGTCCACATCCTAATGACCAGAACCTGGGAATATGTCACCCTATATGGCACAAGGGAGTTTGTAGATGTGATTAGGTAAAGGCGTTTGAGGTGGGGAGATGACCCTGGGTTATCTGAGGGGTGGATGTGAGACAGGAGATAGAAGGGCCCCAGGCTAGACATTTACAACTGGCCTCCTAAAATGGTAAATATCCTGGCCTTGTGTCCTGTGAACACCTTAAGATAACAATCTTGGCAGAAACAAAAAGGGACTAAACCTCGTTTGCATAAAGGATCAGGAGGTCATGTGTTTCTCATCCTTGAGGCAAGGGAGACATTTCGCATGTGCAGAAAGGCTCCTTGGAGGTCATGTTGTTGCTGTGTGGGGGTTTCCTAGGTGGCACTAGTGGTAAAAAAAAAAAAAAAAAACCAGTTGCCAATACAGGAGCTACAAGAGACAGGAGTTTGATCCCTGAGTCGGGAAGATGTCCTGGTGGAGGACATGGCAACCCACTCTAGTATTCTTGCCTGGAGAATCCCATGGACTGAGGAGCCTGGCGGGCTGTAGTCCATGGGGTCGCAAAGAGTCGGACATGACTGAAGTGACTTGGCATAATGTTGTTGCTTAGTTGCTAGGCACCACCCAGTAACATATAATGTTAATATGTGATGCCATAGGCCTCTGGGCTGGTATCCATCTTGGAAAAGAGTTGTGCATACATTTGGGGAGAGTTCTGGGGTAGGTTAGATGTGGAAAAAGAAACCAGTTAATTGGGTAAAAGTAAACAAAGGCCTCTTGGAGGGCACAAACAAAATCTTGTGCATACCAGGACTGCTGCGTCCAGCACAAGCGGGTGAGAAAGACTTGAAATGGGGGCGAGCGCATAATGAAAAGACAAACACATATAATTTGGCAAGTGGGGAGTCAGAGGCCCCTCCTGCTCTCCATGGCAGGAAGACAAAATGGCTCCTTTCAGCCTGCACTTTTACTGGCAGAAGTCACACGAGATCATTAGGAAATAGCCATACTGGGGAGTTTGATTAGCGCAGGCTCCGCTGTTGATCAGGAATATCTTGCTTTGTTTCCATGGAGATGGATCCAAGGGTAGGCGGTGAAGCGGCGCCGAGCACATCCTGATACAAGAATGTCCCGTTCAGCATGCTTACTAGGACAATCACGAGGGTACAGTTTGCCGCACCCCCAAGTCATGGGGCAGGTTCTGGTCTCTGCTCCACCAGGCTGCAACACAGGACTCAGGAGAAAGGAGCAGCGAACCCACGAGAGACTGACCCAGACGTGCCCCTGAGTGTCTAGGAGTCTCCGGAGGAGGTCTGCTGCAGGGTCGGGGCATTGAGTGCGGCAGTGCATACACAAGAATTTTGAAGAAGGTCACCATTACGTTCATTACCTCCACCATAGTTTGACCTCAGGTCAAACAACTGGAAGGGAACACAGCCCCGCCCACCAACAGAAAAGCCGATTAAAGATTTACTGAGCGTGGCCCCTCCCATCAGAACAAGACCCAGTTTTCCCCTCAGTCTCTCCCATCAGAAAGCTTCCATAAGTCTCTTATCCTTATGCATCAGAGGGCAGACAGAATGAAAACTACTATCACAGAAAACTAATCAGACTGATCACATGGACCACAGCTTTGCCCTACTCAATGAAACCATGAGCCATGCCACCCAAGATGGACAGGTCATGGTGGAGAGTTCTGACAAGATGTGGTCAACCAGAGAAGGAAATGGCAAACCACCTCAGTATTCTTGCCTTGAGAACCCCATGAACAGTATGAAAAAGCAAAAAGATAGGACACTGAAAGATGAACTCCCCAGGTGGGTAGGTGCCCAATATGCTACTGGAGATCAGTGGAGAAATAACTCCAGAAAGAATGAAGAGATGCTGCCAGAGCCAAAACAACACCCAGTTGTGGATGTGACTGGTGATGGAAGTAAAGTCCGATGCTGTAAAGAACAATATTGCATAGGAACCTGGAATGTTAGGTCCATGAATCAGGGTAAATTGGAAGTGGTCAAACAGGAGATGGCAAGACTAAACATCAACATTTTAGGAATCAGCGAACTAAAATGGACTGGAATGGGTAAATTTAACTTGGATGAGCATTATATCTACTACTGTGGGCAAGAATCCCTTAGAAGAAATGGAGTAGCCCCCGTAGTCAACAAAAGAGTCCAAAATGCAGTACTTGGGTGCAGTCTCAAAAATAACAGCATGATCTTTGTTCATTTCCAAGGCAAACCATTCAATATCAGAGTAATCCAAGTCTATGCCCCAACCAGTAATGCTGAAGATGCTGAAGTGGAACAGTTCTATGAAGACCTACAAGAACTTCTAGAACTAACACCCAAAACAGATGTCCTTTTCAGTTTAGGGGACTGAAATGCAAAAGTAGGAAGTCAAGAGATACCTGGAATAACAGGTAAATTTGGCCTTGAAGTACAAAATGAAGCAGGGCAAAGGCTAACAGAATTTTGCCAAGAGAACGAATTGGTCATAGCAAACATCCTCTTCCAACAGCACAAGAGAAGACTCTACACATGGACATCACCAGATGGTCAACACTGAAATCAGATTGATTATATTCTTTGCAGCCAAAGATGGAGAAGCTCTATACAGTCAGCAAAAACAAGACTGGGAGCTGATTGTGGCTCAGATCATGAACTCCTTATTGCCAAATTCAGACTTAAATTGAAGAAAGTAGGGGAAACCACTAGTCCATTCAGGTATGACATAAATCGAATCCCTTACGATTATACTGTGGAAGTTACAAATAGATTCAAGGGATTAGATCTGATAGACAAAATGTCTAAAGAACTATGGACAGGGGTTCGTGACATTGTACAGGAGGCAGTGATCAAGACCATCCCCAAGGAAAAGAAATACAAAAAGGCAAAATGGTTGTCTGAGGAGGCCTTACAAATAGTTGCGAAAAGAAAAGTGAAAGGCAAAGAAGAAAAGGAAAGATATACCCATTTGAATGCAGAGTTCCAAAGAATAGCAAGAAGAGATAAGAAGGCCTTCCTCAGTGATCAATGCAGAAAAAGAGGAAAACAATAGAATGGGAAAGACTAGAGATCTCTTCAAGAAAATTAGAGATAACAAGAGAACATTTCATGCAAAGATGGGCTCAATAAAGGACAGAAATGGTATGGACCTAACAGAAGCAGAAGATATTTTTCAAAAAGGTGGCAACAGTACACAGAAGAACTATACAAAAAAGATCTACATGACCCAGATAACCACAATGGTGTGATCACTCACCTAGAACCAGACATCCTGGAATGCTAAGTCAAGTGGGCCTTAGAAAGCATCACTACAAACAAAGCTAGTGGAGGTGATAGAATTCCAGTTGAGCTATTTCAAATCCTGGAAGATGATGCTGTGAAAGTGCTGCACTCAATATGCCAGCAAATTTGGAAAACTCAGCAATGGTCACAGGACTGGAAAAGGTCAGTTTTCATTCCAATCCCAAAGAAAGGCAATGCCAAAGAATGCTCAAACTACCGCACAATTGCACTCATCTCACACACTAGTAAAGTAATGCTCAAAATTCTCCAAGCCAGGCTTCAGCAATATGTGAACCATGAACTTCCTGATGTTCAAACTGGTTTTAGAAATGGCTGAGGAACCAGAGATCAAATCGCCAAAATCCGCTGGATCATTAATAAGCAAGAGAGTTCCAGAAAAACATCTATTTCTGCTTTATTGACTATGCCAAAGCCTTTGACTGTGTGGATCACAATAAACTGTGGAAAATTCTTAAAGAAATGGAAATATCAGACCACCTTACCTGCCTCCTAAGAAATCTGTATGCAGGTCAAGATGCAACAGTTAGAACTGGACATGGAACAACAGACTGGTTCCAAATAGGGAAAAGAGTAAGTCAAGGCTGTATATTGTCACCTTGCTTATTTAACTTATATGCAGAGTAAATCATGAGAAACTGTGGGCTAGATGAAGCACAAGCTGGAATCAAGATTGCTGGGAGAAATATCAATAACCTCAGATATGCAGATGACACCACCCTTATGGCAGAAAGCAAAGAAGAACTAAAAAGTCTTTTGATCAAAATGAAAGAGGAGAGTGAAAAAGCTGGCTTAAAACTCAACATTCAGAAAACTAAGATCATGGCATCTGGTCCCATCACTTCATGGCAAATAGATGGGGAAACAATGGAAACAGTGAGAGACCTTATTTTGGGGGGCTCCAAAATCATTGCAGATGGTAATGCAGCAATGAAATTAAAAGATGTTTGTTCCTTGGAAGAAAAGTTATGACCAACCTAGATAGCATATAGAAAAGCTGAGACATTACTTTGACAACAAAGGTCCGTCTAATCAAGGCTATGGTTTTTCCAGTAGTCATGTACGGATGTGAGGGTTGGACTGTGAAGAAAGCTGAACGCCGAAGAATTGATGCCTCTGAACTGTGGTGTTGGAGAAGACTCTTGAGAGTCCCTTGGACTGCAAGGAGATCCAACCAGTCCATCTTAAAGGAAATCAGTCCAGAATATTCATTGGAAGGACTGATGCTGAAGCTGAAGCTCCAATACTTCGGCTACCTGATTGGAAGAACTGACTCATTGGAAAAGACTCTGATGCTGGGAGGGATTGGGGGCAGGAGGATAAGGGGATGACAGAGGATGAGATGGTTGGATGGCATCACTGACTCGATAGACATGAGTTTGAGTAAGCTCTGGGAGTTGGTGATGGACAGAGAGGCCTGGCATGCTGCAATCCACAGGGTCACAAAGAGTCGGACATGACTAAGCAACTGAACTGAATGGAGAGATTAAGTAACACTGAAACAAAAATAAATTTTAGAAGCTAGAAAGGGTAGTGGAAAAAAGTGAAAGTGTTCGTCACTCAGTTGTATCCAACTCTTTTCGACCCCATGGACTTGTGGCACGCCCCAGTCCTCTGTCCATGGAATTTTCCAGGCAAGAATACTGCAGTGGGTTGCCATTCTCTTCTGCAGGAGATCTTCTCAACTCAGAAATTGAACCCAGGTCTTTTGCATTGCAAGCAGTTTCTTTACTGTCTGACCCACCAAGGAAGGGTAGATGGAAGATTAATGAACTCCTCTGATGGCCCCACTTCTAATTAAGAAGAGAATTTACATAAAATCAACATACATAGACACTGGTAGTCCTCCTTAAGCCTAAAGTGAGACAGAATGGATAGGACGAGAGAACTGTCCTGTTTTACCCTTCCTCAAGCATCTGTTTCCTGGAGTGGTTAGCTGATTAAGGGTGCCTGAAGCCAGAGATAAAAGAGACAGGAAATGAAGGGTGAAAGGCTGACTATCCCCCAACCAGTTCAAAAATATGGATTTTGAACCACTGGAGTGTGGCTCTATAGGCTAGATCTGAAAAAGGTATTTAAGGGAGGTGATCCTGAGTCACAGGGGAATGGATGCAGCTCCAGTGCACTCAGGTGACAGACATGGGAGGCAGGAGGGGTGCACTGCCCCCAGGCCTCATTCATTGTTTCCACACACTGTTTAAGTGAGTCACTACCACAAATCAGGTGGTTATAGGGCCCTAGCTTTCATGGAAGTTACTTCTAGTAGAAATGACAAGCATTAATCTAATTACCACACAAAGCTTATGGGGATATAAGCATTTAGTCCATCAGATCAGATCAGATCAGTCGCTCAGTCATGTCCAACTCTTTGCAACCCCACGAATCGCAGCACACCAGGCCTCCCTGTCCATCACCAACTCCTGGAGTTCACTCAAACTCATGTCCATCGAGTCGGTGATGCCATCCAGCCATCTCATCCTCTGTCATCCCCTTCTCCTCCTGCCCCCAGTCCCTCCCAGCATCAGAGTCTTTTCCAGTGAATCAACTCTTCGCATGAGCGCCCTCCGAAACTTAAGCATTTCTCCCACTCGCAAACCGGGGCTCCCGTGTCAGTCTTCTTCAACATATACCTCAAGTGCAACAGTCCTTACTTCTACAGCTCAGAGCACAGGAGATTTCAGAATCAAATACATATGGATAAGACAAGAATTGATGCTTTCGAACTATGGTGTTGGAGAAGACTCTTGAGAGTCCCTTGGACTGCAAGGAGATCCAACCAGTCCATCCTAAAGGAAATCAATCCTGAATACTCACAGGAAGGACTGATGGTGAAACTGAAGCTTCAGTACTTTGGCCACCTGATGTGAAGAGCCAACTCATTAGAAAAGACCCTGATGCTGGGAAAGATTGAAGGCAGGAGGAGAAGGGGACGACAGAGGATGAGATGGCTGGACGGCATCACTGACTCAATGGACATGAGTTTGAGCAAACTCCAGGGGATGGTGAGCGACAGGGAAGCCTGGTGTGCTGCAGTCCGTGGGGTCACAAAGAGTCAGACATGACTGAGCACCTGACAAACAACAACAAAGGAGAGTTACAAATTCAGTCTCCATTTACGCAGTCGACATTGACTGTCAACAACGTATTACTCTTTCTTTCTTTTCCTAATTTTATTCTTCTTCCAGATAGCAAGCTCCCTATTTCTTGCTTCAATAGTAGGAAAAAATAAGCCCTGAGACTAAGTATTGTTTTGGTCTTGCCTGACAAAGCTTAAGAGAAATACCTGAAAGGAGCAAACTGTTCCCAGTTCACTTAACCACATCCCAGAACAACTTGAGAATATATATAGACATACAGTAATAGCCAGCATGCAAGAAGGTAAAATTTGCCATGTTCAGGATTCAATAAAAGTGACCAGGCGAAGAAACAAGAGCATGTGACTCTTAACAAGGAGAAAAACCAGTCAACGGCAGCAACCCAGAACCTGGCGCAGACGGCAGAACGAGGAGATAAGAAGAGAAGAGTCAGGGTGATAAATTTGTTCCATGTATTAAAAAAAAACTAAAGGAAGGATTGAACATGTGAAGTGTAGACATGGATAGTATAAAAAAGAGTCAAATTCAAGTTCTCGAGATGGAAGCTACAGTGTTCGAGATGGAAAGTCACAGAATGGAATTAACTGCAGATTAGACAGTATAGAAGAAAAAAAATGGTAAATTTGAAGACATATCAATATAAACTCCCCAGAATTAAATACTACATAGAATAATAGGGCTAGGGAAAAATTAGCAATGAAAAGTTGGAAAACTTTAACTGGCCTAATATAAATGTTATGGGAGTCCCAAAGGAGAGGGAAGGGGTTGGGGTGGGGCGGGGGGTGGAGAGAAAAAACATTTGAAGTAACAATGGGCAAAAACTTTTCTCAGTTGGATGAAAATTATAAATCAACACATTCAGAAGCTCAATGAATTCCAAGCACAAGATGTAGGAGGAAAATTATACCAACTATTACAAAAAGTTGGAAAAAAAAATCATAAAAGCAGGCGGGGTGGTGGGGGGGAAACACATAATGTTAAATACAGAGAAACAAGGATAAGAATGATGGCAGATCTTTCATTAATGCAAGACAGAAGAAATTAAAACAATTTCTTTAAAGTACTGAAAAGGAAAAAAAAAATCTCTCCACCTAGAATTCTAAGACCAGCAAAAACATCTTTCAAAATGAAGACAAAGGGGGCTTCCCTGGTGGCTCAGTGTTAAAGAATCCACCTGCCAATGTAGGAGACACGGGTTCAATCCCTGGTCTGGAAAGATCTCACATACTGCAAAACAACTAAGCCTGTGTGCCGCAGCTATTGACCCTGCACTAGATAGCCATGCTCGGTGAGGAGTCTAGGGGCTTACATAAGATGTGGGCTTGCAGCCAGGAGTCGGTGATGAGGAACAAAGGTGTTAGGATCTTGTCAAAAACAGTCATAAACTGGCGTTAGTAACCCAGTAATTGAGGCTGGCAGTTCAGTGGCTCTGCGGCCTTCTTTCTGATCTGTAAAAAAAACAGAACTACCGAGGGGAAGAAGTGTTTAGCATAGAGTCAAAAGATGTGTGTGCGTGTGTTAGTTGCTCAGTCGTGTCCCACTCTTTGCAAGACCATGGAGCCACTCCAGTATTCTTGCCTGGAGAATCCCATGGACAGGGGAGCCTGGCAGGCTACAGGCCATAGGATTGCAGAGTTGCACACGACTAAAGCAACTTAGCATGCAGAGAGTCAAAGGAGACTGGGTGTGAAATGTAGCTCCTGCAGAGTTAGGGGGCAGAAAAGCAAACTTAGTTACAGACATGTAGTGTTAGGACCAGTTAAAGTTAAAAAACGAAAAAAGCTAGGAATGTTCAGATCCACTCACAGTTCTCTTTATCTGCTTTGTTTTCAGGAAAGGAAAAGAAAAAAGCTCATTCTTCTTTTTTCCTGCAACAAAAGATTATTTTTCCATCCAGAGGTTTTAAATTTAGTGATTGACACAGGACTTAGGCTCCTAAGAGAGGGGCGGGCAAAGACAAGTTGCCTGTGAATTCTAGAATCAAGCCCATGATTTCATCTTCTTTAGGAATTTGCTCAACAATCTGTATAACTGTTATTAGGCAATGATCTGTTATTAGGCAATGTACAGTATATGCAGATAAGCAGCGTGTGTCTGTATTCCCCAGAAGGCAAACTCTTGGGAAATTAGACAGGCAGATAAAGTAAAAATTTTCAGTCCAATAATCAAGAAGCTGTCCCAGTGACCTCATATTGAGTTAAAGACCTGAGCTAATAGACATTCAGTTTGGTCGTATAGTGGCTATAGGAACTTTGATTAATCACTTCCCTATGTAGCTCATATGAAAAATAGAGTTGTGAATGTGTCCTGGAAAAAATGATTGTGTAAATGTTTTGAAAATACACATTCTAAACAACTGTTACTTGTTATTATTATTTAGAGATAAGAAATTAGTCACTACTGATTTGAATATGTTTGATTTTTTAAAAGGCAAATGTGTTCAAAGATAACCATTTTCTGTCTTTCTACTATTCTATAACCATTTCCTTAAACCTGTTTTCCTTGAAGTCTCTTAATGTACTGATCTTTTTTTCACTCCAGTCTCTTCTTGCTTTGCCCATCTGTACAAGGTTATGAAAAGTACCTCAAATACAATTTAAACAAACAAAAGAGTTGATGCAAATAATACGAATATTGATTAATTCATTTATGTATGTATTTATTCACATTCATGCTTCAATTAAAGTATGACAGGAACTATGCAAATTAAAAAGATGCTATATCCTTGAAGAGCTCACAATGTGTGGGCCACCCAGTCAGGTAAAACAGTGACACTATTACCCAGCAGTGTGGAAAGTGCTAATGCTATCCTCTAAGAAATCAGCTAGGTTGTCTGAGCTGTGGGGCTGGGCTGAGGTAGCTCCTAATACCAGGGACACTGAGCTAAACATTGAAGGAGTCCTAGAGCAATCTATCTAGTAAATAAATCACACCTTGTGTAGAGGGAAACTGCAAGGAGATCAGTAGAATCAGAGCATAGAATGTGAGGGAGTAGTGATGAATAATGACTCCGTAGTTATTAGTTTTCCTATTCATATAGAAGCAGTTTGTGAGCTACAGTGACCACCAACTGCTCGCTACTATCATTAGAATATATAGAGCTTCCCTGGAGGCTCAGTGGTAAAGAATCTACCCGCCAATGCAGGAGACACAAGTTCAATCCCTGATCCAGGAGGATCCTGCATCCAGCAGGGTAACTAAGCCTGTGCATCGCAACTACTGACCCTGTGCTCTAGTGCCTGGGATCTGCAACTACCAAAGCCTGCGAGACCTCAAGCCCATGCTCTACAACAGGCGAACAAGAGAGGCCACGGCAATGAGAACCTGCAGCTGGAGAACAGCCCCTGCTTGCCACAGCTGGAGAAAACAGTCAAAAATAATAAGAGATCTTTTAAGAAGAGTTATGTATTGTGTCTAGATGCTTTGGATAGAGATATGATGATAATATAGGCAATATCTCCAACCCATTTGGATGAGTCGCTATTACAAGTAAATCCGGCAAAACCACTTATCAAGGCAGGAGATTCACTGAAAGATCAGAAATGGTTCTGTGAACTGCTCTGGCATGAAATGCTGCACAGAGTGATGATTTTGGTGCAGAAACACAGCGGGCAGCAAAGGAACAGCCTGTAATTGGAATCTTATCCCAATCCCTAAGGCTCAACAGACGTCCATGAATAATTATCCAGAGAGTGGAAAAACTGGCTTGTTGAGATTTGGGGATATTAATAACACCCTGTTTATCCAGTGATCTTTTCCCTCAGGGGAACCGGGGAGGGCTTGGCACGCATCCTCGTTACCCACAACGTTGTTCCTGCTTATGACTGACAAGATTGGGACGCATCATGAAACACACCATGGTTGGTACACCAGAAGTAAAGAAAGGTACAGATAGTCTTTCTTGGGCCACCCCAGGAAGTTAGGTCCATTCGATCGAGAAGAAATATTTACAGAGAGTGTATTTGCCTGGCACATAGTATGTGCTCAATAAACATTCGCCTCCTAGTCCATCACACAGTAAGTACTGCACACTTATTTATTGTGGAAGGGATCTAGAAACAGACTTACCATGCTCCTGGGCCAGAACTTCAGCTCCCACATGTTCTTCTAAGTCCACCCCAGCAGACACGGATAGCTAACTATCAACTCTCTTCTTGTCCAAGGCACACTACCTTATGGGCACACACACAAACCATATTTCCAGCCTTCTTAGAGTTGACTGTTATCACATGATTGACTTCTAGCAATGTAAGCAAAACTGATGAAAACCAATTCCAGTTCTGGCCCTTAAAATCTCCTTCATAGTTTCTGCTTCCCATAATAAGAGAGTAAGATGCTACAGGACCAATCTCCCTAAAGAAACAACTATCAACTCTGAACATAATGCAAAAAAGCAACTGTCCAATGGTGTTAGAAAGTACTAGATACTGATTTAGTACACTCTTTGCTTGGTCCATAATATATAAAGAACTCTTATAACTCAATAATAAGAAGACAACTTGATTTTTTTAATAAGCAAAAGATCTGAACAGATACTTCACAAAATAAAATATGCAAACAGCCAATAAACACATGAAAATATGCTCTACATCACTAATTGTTAGGATTGGGTGTTAGGACTGTGAAAACCAAAATTATATATCCACTAGAATGGCTGAAATTAAAGACATTAACAGTTCTAAGTATTGAGGAAGACCTGGATCAACTAGAACTTTCACACATTTCTGGTGAGAATGCAAGATGGTACAGCCATTTTAGTAAACAGTATCAATTAAGCATATACTTCCTATATGACCCAGGAATCAGACTCCTAGGTATTTACAGAAGAGGAATGAAAATATACGTACAAGTCCCTACATATGAATGAGTTCTATTCTGCGAGCATACTCCTAAGTCAGATTTGTAAGTCCAATAAAGTTAGCCTAGGTACCCAACTAACACAGTCGGTTCCATAGTATTGTACCTCAATAGGTTCATAATACTTTTCACACATAGAATACATACATAAAAAACAAACACAAAAAAATAAAGAAACCAATTTAATCTTACAGTACAGTACCTTGAAAATTACAGAAGTCCAGCACAACAGCTGGCCTACAGGGGCTGGGCACACGTGTTCACATCTTTGAAAGTTTGCTGCTTGAAGGTTCATATGCAGGGGACTTACTGTATACACACAAGATAGAGATCTACAAGTCACAGAACTACTCCTAATAAGATCTGGAACTCATCCAAGCATCTATCAACTGGTGAATGGATTAGCAAATTGTAATCTATCCATACAACGAAATCTTACTCAGCAATAGAAAGAAATGAACTACTAATGTAATTATCAACATGAATTATACCAAGAAAAAGAAGTATGACACAAAAGAAGACATACCATACTTCAGTGAGTGTGTGGGTACATCCTCAATCACTTAGTTATACCTGACTTTTTGTGACACTGTAGCCCGCCAGGCTTCTTCCATGGGATTTCCCAGGCAAGAAGAGTAGAGTGGGTTGTCATTTCCTTCTCCAGGGGATCTTGCCGACCCAGGGATTGAACCCGCGTCTCCTGCACTATCAGGTGGATTCTTTACCTGGGAAGCCCAGGTAAAGCCCAGGTAAAGCCCAAGCTTCCTGGGAAGCCCATTTCATTAAGTACAAGGAATTTAAAAACAGGCGAAATTTATCTATATTGACAGAACAGAAAGTTGCCTGGGGCTAAGGGTCAGGAGAAGGGATCAGATGTAAAGAGGCATCAGGAACTTACTGAGAACTTACGTTGAAAATGTCTCTATGGTGACTGCCACAGTGGACATACGACTGTATGTAATTACCAAAAGTTCATCCAACCATGCCATTGAAGTGGGTGAATTTTATTTTATGAAACTCTAACTCGAGCCTTTCTCTCCTACTCCTCTGCCTGCTGATGGTGGTATCCAGAGAAGTCTTGGAAATTCTGTGTTGACAATGGTAGAGCCCCCATCACCCTGGCCCCGAAGTGAATACCCGGGAAGGAGTCTCATCAACATTGCCGACTAGGAACCTCACATTGGATGGTTATATGAGTGAGAAGTTATTACAATGTTAGGTCCCTGAAGTTTTTGGATTTATAGAAACTACAATTCTCTTACGTAGGAACCTATCAAGTAAAACTTCATAATAAAGAGAAGAGAATCAAGTCACAGACACTCAGCCCAGGAACAGAGTCAGCGAAAAAGAAAGGCGATGATGAGAGAACTCTGTCATTTAGTTGGCCCTCCTTCAAACTCCAGACTCACAGGTGCTCGAGGAAGAATGGACTGCAAGGAAAAGCTCTCAAAAACCACAAGGCAGTTCCACTAAAATCTCCATGTTTGTGCTGCTTTTTAGCCTGTGTCCCTGATTCTGTCGCAGCGGCCTTGGAGATAGCATAGAAGCAAGCTAACCAAGGAGCTGAACTAGTCTTAGTTGGCTGATGGGAGAAGGATGAGAAGAGGATGTGGCAGTTTCTGAGATTTCTCAGATTTCTATGGCAGCATTAGCAAAAAGAGATGTTTCCAAAGAGAGACGCTAAAAACCAGGAGAAATTGCACATCACAGCTGGGAGGATTAGCTCCCAAAGCCTCAAGAACTAGTCAGGAAGGATTTGAGGGCTGGAATTTCTGCAGATTGAGTAGGGGTGGAATCAGAGAAATATTATCCAATTATTGTTCGTATGACTAATGTTCACCCCTGGGGTGATCTCACCTGTAGACACCTGTGATTTGTCTGTGTGGGTTTGTGTTTGTGTGCCTGTGTGTTTTTCATGATCTTTGTAAAAAAAATAGTCAAATGTATGAATACAGTATAAAACAGAACATACACATTAAAACATAGTAAAACAGGTTTATACATAATTTTTACTTTTGATTCTTTCCTATTATTGTTTTAATAGAAACTCATAATTACATATATATATAATTATATTTGCATTATGTGTCTCAGGGTCTACATTCAACCCTGTTCCTTTTAAAGTAGTTCTAAAAATAGAGCTATCATATGACCTTGCAATCTAACTGCTAGGCATACATCCAGAGAAAAACATGGCCCGGAAAGATACACGACCTCAGTGCTCATTGCAGCACTGTTTACAGTAGCCAAGACATGGAAGCAACCTAGATGTCCATCGGAATGGATAAAGAAGATATGGCACATATATACAATGGAATATTACTCAGCCATTAAAAAAGAAGGAAATAATGACATTTGTGACAATGCGGATAGAGCTAGAGAGTGTCTTACTGAGTGCAGTAGGTCAGACAGAGAAGGAGAAATATATGGCATCCTTTATACACAGAATCTAAAAAGGAATGATACAAATGAACTTACAAAACAGATAGATACTCGCAGACTTAGAAAATGAACTTACGGTTGCCAGGGGGAAGGGACAGTTAGGGACTTTCGGGAGGTCATGTACACACTGCTGAATTTAAAATGGGTAACCAGCCAGGATGTAGGTAGGGCACATGGAACTCTGCTCAATAATATGTGGCAGCCTGGATGGAAGTGGAGTTTGGGGGGAATGGATACATGTATACATATGGCTGAGTTCCTTCACTGTTCACCTGAAACTATCACAACATTGCTAATTGGCTATACCCCCAATACAAAATGTTTCTGGTGTCAAAAAAAAAGGAAAAAAAAAAAAAAAAGACCAACTAGCAAAGTCATCCACTAGCTTTAACACATGGTGCTTGATTGAATTAGTTTAATTAATTTGATAGCATAATAGGCTTCTGAATAAATGAAAACAGAAAGTTGGAGAAAGACCGCACCCTGGGGAGAAGATCAGAAAGCAGAGGCTTGATCTGGTTCAGATGCAACACGCTGCAGAGATGTTTAGCAGAGAGAAGTGCGGGAGACAGCTGTATTTTAGTGGAATGGGATGGGGGAGGGTGTAGGGGCTGCTGTGAAGATATTTTAGCTGAAGAGAAGCACTTTGGTCTTTTCCCTAAACTGTAGCTCACTGTCCTGAAACTTCAAAGAGAGTGCATTCCTGACCCTGTGATTTACGTGAGCTAGGGTTATCAGCTGTGGAGAAGGCAATGGCACCCCACTCCAGTACTCTTGCCTGGAAAATCCCCTGGACGGGGGAGCCTGGTAGGCTGCAGTCCATGGGGTTGCTGAGGGTCGGACACGACTGAGTGACTTCACTTTCACTTTTCACTTTCATGCATTGGAGAAGGAAATGGCAACTCACTCCAGTGTTCTTGCCTGGAGAATCCCAGGGACGGCAGAGCCTGGTGGGCTGCCATCTGTGTGGTTGCACAGAGTCGAACACGACTGAAGTGACTTAGCAGCAGCAGCAGCAGGGTTATCAGTTGACCTCATTTCAAAACTAACCCACATCTACTGAATTGATGCAGGCAGAGGTCAGAGGCTCAGTGGGTCAGAAGAATAGAAAGAAACCTAGAGAGCCTCTAGTCAATGAAACACATGCTTTTTGTCCCACTGAGTGTTTCAAAAGAAATGTGCGCCAATATTGGAAAATTAAGGTGTTACTATTTCCCAAGCTCATTAAGATTTCCACTTCTTTCCCAAAATCTAAGAACACTGCAATACTGGTGTTGGGTACACCCGGGACCCATTCATTAGCAGCAGTCCTCATTAGGAAGGAAGTGTTTGCCACCCCTGGGGCCCACTCTGGAGGCAGGGAACTGTGTTATTGGGGAATTGAGTAGGGCAGAGCTGAAAGTGCAGGGACTAGTTAAGTTACATACCAGAGCACTTGTGCACCTCATGGAGTTTCATCCCACAGAAGGCCTGGGTCCACCACCCTCAAACACTGCCCAGGCTCCAGGGGAATCTTATTGGTTCCCGGAGAACCTGTTTGGGATTTCAGAAGTCCTCTGGCCTGGAGTTGGTTTTATTTTTCAGTCGCAGGCACTGCTCTCACCCTTGGCAACTGGGAGAACTTATTCCTGGCTCCTCCCAATACCCCTTCAGGTTGGACATCAATATCCATTCCCAGCTTATACTAGATCAATATTTACTCTTTCAACAATTTCTGGTGGCTTATAATCTGTCAGTTGCACAAGATGCTGAAGCAGTGACAACAAGCCACAGCCCAGGCCAAAGAGGATGTTAAAATGCAGACACTGATACACTGTGACTAAAAGGTTCATGCCCAAGGCAGACACGTGTGACTTGGTAATAAAATCTGTCCACCAGATGGCGCCCAAGACATTCCAGGGGCAAGTGATGGTGATGGGGTAGTAGCAGTAATGTTAGTCGCTCAGCCATACCTGACTCTTGCGACCCCATGGATTGTAGCCCGCCAGGCTCCTCTGTCCACGGGACTCTCCAGGCAAGAATACTGGAGTGGGTCGCCATTCATTCCCTTCTCCAGAGGATCTTCCTCCCGCCAGGCTCCTCTGTCCACGGGACTCTCCAGGCAAGAATACTGGAGTGGGTCGCCATTCATTCCCTTCTCCAGAGGATCTTCCCGAACCAGGGATCGAACCCAGGTCTCCTGCATTGCAGGCAGCTTCTTTACCGTCTGAGCTACAGGGGATGGGGTGGTTACTCCTTGCAAGACAAACAGCACTACGCCTTTCATTTCGCATGTGCTTTGATGTTCTGCCACGCCTCTAACTGGTCCGTTTCCCAACCCCCAGAACTCGGGACTTGGCGTGGCGTTTGGACATACAGGCACTCCAGTTCCACACTGCCCCCTGCCCTACCAACCCTAATCTCCTGAAGGCAGAGCACTTGAGAGGCAGCGGGAAAGAACAGGACATCCTTGAGGTGTGCTGCGGTGAGGAAATTCCTCGTTGGATGGAGGCCTGGATGGAGAACTTACCAGAGTTCATTACCCAGCTGGGGGGCTTCCTCTGGGAACAAGCCACGCCTCTCCTTGCTGGGCGTGCCCTCTCCCTATCTGCTCATCTGCTCCCTCATCTGATCAAATATATTGATTTTTTAAAAATGTACCCGTCCTTTCCAACTGTTTTTAGCTTTTGAAACTCTCTTCTCAGACTATAATAAGCTTATCAAAAGTAATGCAAACAGAGAAATTGATGATTTAGAAAGGATGTAATTCCAACATAATTCAACTCTTGGAAATACCCACTGATAAAAGTGTGGCTTATGTTCATCTAGAAGAGAATTTCTTAACCTCGACACTGCTGGTATTTGGGGCCAGAAAATTCTTTGGAAAACTGCCCTGGGCAGTGTCAGATGTTCAGCATCAGCAGTAACCTCGCTATACCACCCAGTTATGACAACCGAAAATGTACTCAGTGCTGAAGCAACTTGTTTTCTCTCCTTTAACTTAATAACCCCTCTTGGCCATCTTTTCCATTTCAGAACCAGAACACCTGGATCCATTACTTTCTTTATTGTATCATGATTTATTCAACCTGGTATCTTCTATTAATGACCGTTTGAATCATCTTTACTTTCCCTACTATTACAAATGTAGTTCGATTAAAAAAAATTATTTGAAACCAAAACTGTCTGTAGCCACTTTTTTTTTTTCTCTGCGGTGCTTCCTAGTTTGTGGGATCTTGGTTACTCCACCAGGGATTGAACCCGTGCCCCCTGCAGGGGAAGTGCAGGATCCTAACCACTGGACCACCAGGCTATTCCCCACTTGTGCCTTTTAAGGGAAGGGGAAAGTTATATTTCATATCAAAAGGAAAGCAAACATCTCTGTTGAGTCCTGCCCCCAAGGCCACAGGTGTGAGGCCTTGCACCAAGGCCACAGAAGTGGAATCCAGAATCAAGGTCACCTCCAAAGCTGACTGAGCCCCTTTGGAACCTTGCCAAAAGCCCTCTGATAGTCGGTAACAAGCTTCCTGACTCCCAGCTAAGCAAAGATGCCCACTCCAGTAAACACCCAATAGCTCCCCCAACCAATCACCTCTTGCCAACTGTCCAGCAGGAATTTTCTTTCTCTTAAGGCTAAAAAATTGACTATTAACTCACAAAACCTGTCGGCTTTCCCTGTTCTGTCAGGAGATCAGCCCATTGGGCTTGCAGTGCCCACTTTATCTCTGCTCTTTGTTCTTATTAATAAACTCACTTCCTTCTGAAATGCTCTCTGTCTGGAAATTCTTTTCCAACCCATGCTCGGACTGCCTCAACAATCTATACTGCTTCCCTTTTCTTTATAAGAGAGAGAGAAAGTCTGAAATATGAAAATCTCTATACCTTTCTGTTACTAGAGATTGAGGCCAAATTAATGAGCCTTTGAGTAGTCTGGCTGATTACTGAAGCTTTAGGTAGGCTGGGGGCTGGGGAAGGTGTAGAAAGAAAAGCTGCTCTGAAAAACAGGAGGCATTTTTCCTGTCCCTGAGCAGCCCAAGTGAGAGGTAAGCCCTGGAAACACAGCCTGATAAGATGTGGGCAAAGTCCAAAGTTGAAGAGAGGAGGCCAAATGACCATCAGGACAGGAGTGCATGGGGAAATACAGCCAGTGAGAAATCCTCATGAGAGCGTAGCCAAAGCAGTTTTACGCATACGAATGTCTAACATTAAGTTTTGAATGAGTCCATTTGTGTGGCTATAAAAATCCCTTTTATCATCTGAACCCTGTAAAAGTTGCTACATATTCAAATACCTTGGGAGGTGTTTTTGTTGTTGAGCTTCATTTGTTTTAAGAAGATGGAAAATCAGGGAAAGGGGACTGACGGCCATGTGTAAGTTTGTTCAGATAAAAAAAAGATGAGACTGGCTGTGAGAGGTGAGACCCAGGTGGAACCAAGGATTCAAACAGAACCAGATCTCCTAGTGAGACAGAAGTAACTATGAGAAAACAAAGCAGCCAAAACTCACAGAAATCATGAAGTGGGCAGTGAACAGTTTGATTAGTTTCTGTTATCAATTTCACTTAAACCTCAAGGTATAAATAGCCTACTGGCAACTGACTTATACAACCAGGACTGCAATGACATCTGTGTTTATACACCTTTAAGTTTTTTGCAACATTTTTTCTTTTGCTTATTCCACAAACATTTATTGAATTCCTACTCTTCCCACTGAAGCAACTTAGACTTAGCAACTCTATCTAGACAGAGCAATAAGCAATAGTCAATGGTCTTAGATCCCTAACAATGAAGTTTGCATTCTCTTAGTTAAATTGCTGTGTCAAAGGACATGACAATTTCAAAATTCTGAAAGATATTTCAAAATGTTATTTCCCATCCAGAAATGAGATTCCTCCAGGTTTCGTTTATATTTGCTAATGGCTTAGTATGTTTCCTCATTCTTAAATCATATCTGTCAAAAGTGTATACCAATGCATCATGTGAATCTCTAAATTCATTCCCACCCCCACCAATGTCCAACTGGTTTTTTTGAGCCATAATTTTTTCAGTAGTTCAAACTTCCACTATTGATTTGTGATGTTTCCCTCATGGTAATTTTTTTATTGTTTGTTTTTATTCATTTATTTATTCAGCTGCCCTAGGTCTTGGTTGCAGCATGTGGGATTTAGTTCTCTGACAAGGGGTTGAACCCCAGCACCCTGTACTGGAAGCATAGACACGGGACCATCAGGGAAGTCCCTCTCTCATAATAGAGTCTGTTTCCGAACTATTCCCACTGTCTCACTGATTTGGCTATCTTTTCTTATGTCAGAACCACAGTTGTTGTTTTCATTATTATAGCTTTATGAGTAACTTAGTGTCTTAGGACTTCCCTGGTGGCTCAGACGGTAAAGTGTCTGCCTACAGTGTGGGAGACCTGGGCTCAATCCCTGAGTCGGGGAAATCTCCTGGAGAAGGAAGTGGCAACCCACTCCAGTACTCTTGCCTGGAAAATCCTATGGACAGAGGAGCCTGGTAGGCTGCAGTCCATGGGGTCACAAAGAGTCGGACACAACTGAGTGACTTCACTTTAAATCTCTGGGGAGGCAAGTACTACCTCTTTACTCTCTTTTTTTTGTTTGTTTTGAAAATTCTTAGTGATTCTTAGCTATTTATTCTTTCATGTGAAGCTAGGAATTGGGGAAGTTTAAAATCTTACAGAAGTCAGTCTGCCCATTCTGACATGTCTCTTCAGAAGCAGGAAGGGTCTACAGTGGTACTCTGCTCGCAAACTAACAAGCTAACCTGCACAGTGTTATGGATGTTGGCAGAACACATGAGATACCCAGGTCAGAGACAAACGGCTTTATTTCTCACAGCATTAGCAGTCATCAGAGTATCAGCATTTGTTATCAGTTACCTGGGCCTGATTCCCATTGGGTGAGGTAAGGAAGGCAAGCCTGCGTCTGCAGAGAATTGCATCACCGAAGAATCTGGAGCTCAGGGAATCAGATTTTTACCAAGGACACTTTTCCTGAAGGGAGATATTCTCTGTATTATACCGGACAGTAGCAACTCTGTCCTTTGCTCTGGATGGAGACTAGCTCTCAAGGCCATTCACTGGGCAAACAGCCCGGAAAAGGAAGAAACAAACGCTGCCAGTGCTACTGCCCACAGATGTGCAGAAATGGGAGAGACTGTGAAAACGTGCTTCCCAGCACTTTCAGCCGATGATAACTCAACAGTGATAAGAATAGCTGTAACAATGATAGTGACAATAAAAATGAGGCTTAGTTAATTCTAGTTCCATTTCATACGAGCTTTGTGACCTTGGGCAAGCTAATCTGTTTCCCTAAACCCCAGTTCCCTCTTTTATAGAATGGAGATAATGATAGTACGTAGCTCATAAGTGTTGCTATGAAGCTTTATTAATTAATGACTAAAGGGCTTTTAAAAGATTAAATTACATCGTGAATGAAAAGCACTCAGTACGATGTCTACCTTGCAACATGTGCTCATTTAATATGAATATTATCTTTACTGTTATCAAAAGAAGATACTGAGTTATATGGACCTTGGGTTTGGTCATTATACTTTCTGTTCTTATTAATTTTAACTATTTTTTTTCAGTTTCTTTCTTTGAGTGTTCTAGTGGATGTTATCATTTTTAAAATCATGATTATTCGTGTTCTCTTTTCTAACAATCTCATTTTTGTGACATATCAATGTATTAACCAGGACCTTTCAAATGATAACAGTATTAGAGATAGTAGGTATTTGGTGAGATGACTTTCAATGATTCATATTAAATACTGTGTCTCTTGCTCTGAAGCATATTCTTTATCATTTTTAAGGAAGCATTCTTGTATGAGCAGTTTTTTAAAAAATAGACTTAATTTTTTAAAAGGAGTGTTAAATTCGCAGCAGAATTGAGCAGAAAGTACAGAGTTCCCCATACACTCCCTACCCCCGCCACGCACTGCCTCCCCCCGCTCACCTCCCCACCCCCGAGTCGACACCCCACAGCAGTGTGTTACGTTTGTTACAATGGATAGGCCAACGCTGATACATCATTACCTTCCCAGAGTCCATAGTTTACATTAGGTTCATTCTTGGTGTTGTACCAACTGTGAATGACTAGGGTTTTTTGTTTTGCTTTTAATTTATTTTTAATTGGAGGATAATTGCTGTGCGACCTTACACAGGTTTCTGTTGTACAGTAATGTGAATCGGGTATAAGTATACTCATATTTTGTTCAGCCTCCCTCATACTCCCCCCATGCCACCCACCTAGGCCATCACAGAGCACCAAACTGAGTGCCCTGTGCTATACAGAAGCTTCCTGCTCACTATTTTACACATGGCAGTGTATATGGGTCAGAGCTACTGTCTCAGCTTGCCCCCCTCTCCTTCCCCCATTGTGTCCACAAGCCCTTTTTTCACATCTGTGCCTCTAGTCCTGCTCTGCAAATAGGTTCATCAGCACCATTTTTTTCCTAGATTCCATATATATGGGCTAATATATGATATTTGTTTTTCTCTTTCTGACTTATTTCACTCTGTATAACAGGCTCTAGGTTCATTCACTTCTCTAGAACTGACTCAAACTCATTCCACTTTATGGCTGAGTAATATTCCATTGTATACATGTATTACAACTTCTTTATCCATTCATCTGTCAGTGGGTATCTAGGTTGCTTCTATGCCTTGGTTATTGTAAACAGTGCTGCTATGAATATGGAGGTACATGTGGAATGACTAGTTTTAAAAGCCTTTATCAGGAATAGATATTTTATCAAAGGACATTTTACCATCAACTGAATTGGTATGGTTTTCTTTTTTGAGCTATTGCTGATATTGATAGACTTTTTAATAGTGCTTTGTCCTTGCATCCTTGATATAAAACTGCACTCTCATCGTGATTTCTTGATTATTGGTACTGTCACATTTGACTCATTGGTATTTTTGGTCAAGATTATCATAGGTTGAACTGTGACTCCTAGTGTGATCTTTGTCAAACCTAGCAAAGGCCTTCCAAACCCTCTTAGCCATTTGCCCCTCAATTTAATCTTCTTTCTATTAAAAAAAAATCTGTTTTTTATAACCATTTTGCCCCTTTCAGTTTGCAAATAATTTACTCTCTAAGAACTGACACCAATTGCTTCCAAATTCTTCCCAAAAAACAAAAAAGGAGGGAGTACTTTCCAAGTTATTCTCTGAGGTTAGTACCACCCTGGTCCCCAAAGCAAAGACATCATAATACAGACCAATATCCTTTATGAGCTGTTCAGCCACTGAGTCATGTCTGACTCTTTGCAACCCCATAGACTGCAGCATGCCAGGCTCCTCTATCGTCCCCTACCTCCTGGAGTTTGCTCAAATGCATGTTCATTTAGTCGGTGATGATATCTAACCATCTCATCCTCTGTCGCCCCCTTCTCCTTTTGCCTTGGCTCTTTCTCAGCATCAGGGTCTTTTCCAATGAGTCGGCTCTTCACATCAGGTGGCAAAAGTACTGGAGCTGCAACTTCAACATCATTCCTTCCAATGAATATTTAGGGTTGATTTCCTTTAGGATTGACTGGTTTGAGCTCCTTGCATTCCAAGGGACTCTCAAATGTCTTTTCCAGCACCACAGTTGAAAGCATCAACTCTTTAGTGCTCAGCCTTCTTTATGGCCCAGCTCTCACATCCATACATGACTACTGAAAGAACCATAACTTTGACCACACGGGCTTTCTCAGTGAAGTGATGTCTCTGCTTTTTAATATGCTTTGTCATAACTTTCTTTCCAAGGAGCAGGCATGTTTTAATTTCATGGCAGTCTGCAATGATTTTGGAGCCCAAGAAAATAAAATCTGTCACTTTCCATTTTGTCCCCATTTGCCATGAAGTGATGGCATCCTTTAAGAGTACTGACACCAAATTCCTCAACAAAATACTAGCAAGTTGAATCTAGCAACATGTAAAAAGAATTATACACCTTGACCAAGTGACTTTTATCCCTGGAATACATGATTGATTTAGCATGTAAAAATTAATATATTACACTACAATCAATAAAGTACAAAATTCATATGATCATTTTAATAGATGCAGAAAGAAGATTTCATAGAATCCAGTACCCTTACATGATGGAAAGACTCAACAACTAGGAACAGTAGGGCACTTCCTCAACCTGATAAAGGAATCTATGAAAGACCCACAGGTAACATCATTAATGTTAACATTCACTTAATGGGAAGACTGACTGAGCTCTTCCTAAGATCACGAGTACTGTAGGGGCTAGCTAGGGAAATCTGGCAGAAATGAAATGAAGTGTACCCAAAATTAAAAGGAAGAAGCAAAACTATTTCTATCTGCAGATGATCTGATAGTGCATAAAGGAAATAGTAGGGCTTTACTAAAAAAAAAAAAAAACTATTAGAATTAATGCCAAATTGCAGGATTTGAGAATGATATAAAAATTGCCCTTCAATACACTTTATGAAAAAATCTAAAAAGATAAGAAAACAGTTTATTTAAAACAGCACCAAGATTAATAAAGCAAGATTATAAATTAATACTAGGAATGAATTTAGCAAAAGACGTATAAATTTTGTTCTCTGAAAACTGCAGAATATGTTGAATGAACTTAAGACGTAACAAATGGAAGCTTTCCCATGTTCATGGATAAGAGAACTTGATATTGTTAAGACGTCAATACTCCATACTTGATATACTTATTCAATATACCTGAAAATTGAACAGAAATTGACAAATGAATTCCAGAATTCATATGTACATGCAAGGCACCCAAAATAGCCCAAACAACCTTGAAAAAGGAGAAAAAAAATGAAAGATTTATATTTCCTGATTTCAAAACTTAGTAGAAGCCACAGTAACCAAGACATTTCAGTGGGGGAAAAAACAGTCTTTTCAAGAAAGTGATGCTGGGACAACAGATTGTTGCTCAGTCAGTCATGCTTGACTCTTGCGACCCCATGGACTGCAGCCCACCAGGCTCCTCTGTCCACGGGATTTCCCAGCCAAGAATACTGGAGTGGGCTGCCATTTCTTTCTTCAGGGGATCTTCCTGACCCAGGGATTGAACCCACATCTCCTGCGTTGCAGACAGATTCTTCACTACTGAGCCATCAGGGAAATCTTGGGGCAACTATATATCAACATGTAAAAGAATAAAGTTGGACCCTTCCTCAATTCATTCAAAAATTAACTGAAAAATCGGGCATAGATGTAAATTTAAGAACAAAGTCTACAAAACTCTTAGGGAAAAGACATTAATATAATTTTTGTGACCTTGGTTTAGGCAAAGCCTTCTTAAATGCAATACTCAAAACACAAGCAATGAAAGAAAAATACATAAATTCAGTTCAGTCAGTTCAGTCACTCAGTCATGTTCGAGTCTTTGTGACCCCATGGAATGCAGCACGCCAGGCTTCCTTGTCCATCACCAACTCCCAGAGCTTGCTCAAGCTCATGTCCATCGAGTTGGTAATGCCATCCAACCATCTCATCCTCTGTTGTCCCCTTCTCCTCCTGCCTTCAATCTTTCCCAGCATCAGGGCCTTTTCCAATGAGTCAGTTCTTTGCATCAGGTGGCCAAAGTATTGGAGCTTCAACTTCAGCATCAGTCTTTCCATTGAGTATTCAGGATTGATTTCCTTTAGGATAGACTGGTTTGATTTCCTTGCAGTCCAAAG
This sequence comes from Ovis canadensis, assembly GCF_042477335.2. NCBI lineage: Eukaryota > Metazoa > Chordata > Mammalia > Artiodactyla > Bovidae > Ovis > Ovis canadensis. The sequence continues at coordinate 97,691,730 of NC_091245.1, read as the reverse complement.
GACTCTCAAGAGTCTTCTTCAACACCACAGTTCAAAAGCATCAATTCTTCGGTGCTTAGTTTTCTTTGTAGTCCAACTCTCACATCCATACATGACTACTGGCAAAACTATAGCTTTGACTATGGTTAATATAATAATATAATATCATAGATAAATTATATTTCTTCAAATTAAACACTTCTGTACTTCAAAGAATACCATAAGGAAAATGGAAAGATAGTTCACATAATATAATATTTGCAAATTATAAAGCTTACTAGAGATTTATCCAGAATATAAAAAAGACACTCTTAAACCTCAATAATGAAAACAATCCAATTTTCATAAAAGAGTAAAGGATTTGAATAGACATTCTTCCAAGGAAGGTATACAAGTGGCCAATAAATGCATAAAAGTATGCTCAACATCATTAGTCATTAGGGAAATAGACCACCACCTCACATATAACCAGAGCTCCTTCTGACCCGCCCCTCTGTTGTCCACCATCACTTTGATCATCTCTGAGACCTGGTCTTGCCACTGCTGTCCTTCTCTGGACATTGAATTCTCTCCCAGTCTGCTGTCCTCTCTTTTCTCTGGCCAGTATGTCAACGTGTCCAGTTCATCTGTGTTTTATAAACCTTTAGAGATATGATTCTAGCATTTCTACCACAGTCCTACCCTATTCAGGGCTCACAGATACTCTAGGAATGATGAGGACTGGTTGGAAGAGTAAAGTACTCTACATGATACCTAGAACAGCTGCTCCTGCTAACTCAGGTGGTCCCATTCTAGACACACTTGTTTATTCCTGGTCATTTGCTCTCTAGGGGGCAGTCTGGAAGTCCTTACTGTCCTGCCTCCCTCAGGGTTCTCTAGTTCACAAGATATCCTATATATTTCTGAACTCCAATTACAAACAAGGTTGAAGTTCTTTCTAATTAGGAGGATGACAAATTCATTCTAGTTTGCTTCGGATTTTCCCAGTTTTAGCACTGAAAAGCCCATGTCCCCAAGGCCTCCCCGGTCAGTCCCAGGCAAACCAGGGTGACTGGTCGCCCCACCATTCTGGCTCCTGGATCCCAGAATGACCCCACTAGAGTAGCTGAATATCGTTTAATTGCCCCCAAATCTTCTATGTCAGCTGAGAAGCTAACACACTCAGTGCACACACGGGACCCTTAACGGGACAGTATTGCTTATCTTTATTGTTGTTATTGTTAGTCATGTCCAACTCTTTGTGGACCCTATGAACTACAGCCCACCAGGCTCCTCTGTCCCTGGGATTTCCCAGATAACAATACTGCAGTGGGTTGCCTAGGAGATCTTCCCAACCCAGGGATCGAACTCATGTCTTCTTCATTGGCAGACAGATTCTTTACCACTGAGCCAGCCCACTGCTTATGTTTACATGCTGTCTACTGGCTAGATCTTGAGAATAAAATCGAGAAATTGAGAATTACAAAACACAAAAACCTTGGACCAACAGTCCATTGAAGAGTCTGACTTAAATCTGAAGGAAACAATTCTTCTTGGCCAACATGAAACACATCTATCCGGTTCTTAGCCTGGACCTGAAGAATCTTCCATTTCCAGACCAATCATTTGCATAAAAGCAAGACTCCCAGGGAAGTGAGCCAGGTAAGGAGAACAATCACAGATCATCACCAAAGACGTTGGCAACAGACAGCCTGAACATCCTGGTGACCCAGCACAAGCAATCCTGGAAGGCTCAATTCTTTAGAATGAGCGTCAACCAAGGAGAGAAAATTTCCACTCTAATGCCCTGAAGCTTGAAGTAAACAGGTTGGATTGGCTACAGTGCCTTCAGTTGGGAGGTTCATCAGCATTAGAATGAAAGCTGTCAAATAATTAAATACTAACTAGCCCATTATTCTCAGATGACACACTGAACAGAACTGATTTTAGGTAGTGGTTCTTAAACACAGTAAGATGAAGAACAGTCTGAAGTCAAAGTATCGCAGCAAAAACAAACAAGCAAAAAACTCCCAAAACAAAACGAAGTCCCCCTGCAAAAATACTACTATACTAATGTTTACTAAATGAATACGTCTCTTCTGATACTAGATTTTAGAATAAGTGAGAGAAATAATTTTGAATGGAACAAAAAACATTTTTTCCCATGACTTCCTTTTTTTCTGGGAAATTTCATGATTTGGCTCAGCCAGTTCAGGAAGCCTTCTTGTTTATGGAATAAGTAGGAGGTGAACTTGAGAACCACTGTTCTAAGGAACAAGTAAAACTCATTAGGATTTGTGCTTTGGCTTGTTTTAGATCTGGTTTCTTAAGTTAAACATTTCCTACCACTGTGATCTTTGCTTTGCTATTCATTTACCTTGCAAATTCTGTTATTCAGACAGCTCAAAGATGTCCAATTACTGAGCATTTACTGTATGCAATAAGAGCCAGTTTCTCCTTTAAGCATGATCCTGTTTACTTATTACCCTAGGCTTCCAGTTTCTTTCCCAGGTGGCTACCAGAGGGATCCAGGGTGGTTGTGTATACTCTCTGCAATGCATGGACTTAGTGCCATAGTCAACAAACCTCACTCAGCAACTAGGGAAGTGAATTATTGGCGAGGGGGGAGGGGGATAGCAAGGCTGTTGCAAATAAGCATCCTATGACTCCAAATGGTGGCTTTGGAAAGGACCATTAGTTCTTCCCTGCTGGGTAGCTTGGCTTACCATCTGGAAAACTCCTTTGCCCACAGCCTATCAAGCTCAGTTACAACCCTTTTGCTGCAGGAAAGGTTTCAGGGAAATGGGTTGATGGTTTCCTACTGTAGATCCATTTGTTCTGGTGTTGGCAACAGGCAAAACTCAGAGGGTGGGCAAAATGTCCCAGTATTTGCCCTGGTTAAGCCGTATCCACTTTGTCCAGCCCCAATATCCAGTCTGCTCTCTTTCTCTATTGGTTTACAACATGAAGGGTGACCTTGGTGAAGTCCTTAACCACTTCTTATTCTATTTCCGTGGAAGCCGCATCATCCCACCACACAGGTGTTGATCAGAAGAGGTCACACGCAGGTGGCTTGTAAAAAAAGTGTATCGCTCTAAAGTATGTTCATCTTGGTCAATTCTTCCTGGAGGATGAAACAGAGAATTGAACTGAGTTCTGTAAATCTCCATTAGGGGGCCCCCTTTCATTCCAAATTCCCTCAGCTGTTCTAAATTCAGCAGGTTGAATGCCAAGGCTTTTTTCTTAGCTTTAAGTGGCAAGGAAATGGAGGGTACATCTCGTGCCTCCTCAGTCTAGAAATTGGAAGCAATTCTCTTAATTTTATGACCAGAAAGAGTCGCTTTTCTTTAGCAAACAATACCCTAGGAAATCTATTGATTTTGAAGCCTATTTTTAATGGGATAATATTATTGCCAGGAGTGCGGAAAAATAAATGATAAACAACATATTCATATGTATCAACTACAGTAGAGTGGGGTAATGGGGTGCAAGCCACTTGCAGGGCGGGGGGGGGGGTAGGGGGGCAAAAGCCACTTTGGCAGAGACTGGAGTGGTTGTTTAAAGTGATCTTACGTTAGGTGCTGTATAGGTATTATTTCACTTAATCCTCTATAACATGGGTGAGCAAACTGTGATCCCAAGGTCATATTCGTCTGGGTGACTGGTTTTGTAAGTGAAATGTTTCTGGGACATGGCCATGCTCATTTGTTTACCAGTTACCTGTGTGCCTTCACTGCAGAATGGCAGTGACCATATGGCCCACCGAGTCTGAAATATTTAGTCTGGTTCATTACAGAAAAGGTTTGCTGACTCCTGCTTTATAACCAGGTGAGATGGGAATTTCTGATGAATAAACAGCAACTCAGAAAAATTCAGTCACTAGCCAAACTCACAGTTAGAAAATTACCGAGTTAGACTTTGAATCAAAGTTGACCTTCTGTCCAATGCACTTGGTCTTTCTGCTTTTACTGCACAGCAACCCTGGTGGGTGATCAAATGCCTACACAGGGCTGGTGTTTCCCACCATGGATCTCATTTATTATGATTTCAAACTACTTTGTGTTGTTTTCCAGGATTTGCACCATCTGATTTCAGCTTGCCTTTCCTGCTTCAGCTCCTACCTCTTCCCCAGTGAGCCTCGCTCAAGTGACCTGGCGCCTTCACTGTTTCCAAACACATCTTTTGCTTCTTCATTCCTTATTTCCATTTCATGATTTCACTACTCCAAATGAATACCCTCTCTGCCTCTTGAGATCCTGCCTCATCCTTCAGGAATCCTGCCTTGACCGTCTATTCGGAAGTGATTTCTCTTCCAATATGAACAGCAGTTCTCTGTCCTGTTGATTTAGCCCTTGTGATTGGCTCCCTTGGATACGCTTTGATAGGCTTGTCTTACCTTCTAAAGGAGGTTATAAATCTCCCTGAGAGTGAGAACTGTATGTACCCCACTCCCTGGAAGGCTGTATCATTCACTTGGGGGCCATGTAATGGCAGGCCCATTGATCCATGAACATTCTTCCACAGAGATAAATTCTGATCACTCTTCCACTCAACTTAGCATGTCACTAGAAGTGCAGTATTGGAATCTGAACATGAACTGCGAATGTGATAAAGTGAAGAAAACTAGGGAAAGGAAATAAGCAGCTAACCCTTATTTTATCATTTGGATCATAGGGCTAGGTTTCCTTTCTGGTGCTTTTCCTAAGACAACATGGGAAATAGCAGCGTGAGGTCTGGAGTCAGACCCTGGATTTGAAATCTGACCCTGTTACTTGTTGTTGGCTGTGTGACCTTGGGCAAATCACCGAGCCCTCTGAATTTCAGTGTCCTCACATTTACAATAGAGAAAGCGGAAATGACTAATTGGATTGTTGTGAGGAATGAAGGGGGGCTTCCCTGGTGGTGGTAGTAGGAGAGTCCGCCTGCCAATGCAGGAGACTTCTGGCAGGTTACAGTCCATACGTTGAAAAGCGAGATACTCTTAAAGCTCTTTGCAGAGTCTCTGCATGTATGAAGCTCTTTAAGTATTCCCAGGCATTGTTTTTCCACAGCTCTGTCCTTAAATGGGCACCAGATCTCGGCACTTAGGACTGACCGGGTCCTCTTCACCCTACTGCTGTGCATTAGCCATCCATCCTGACTGGGTCAACAAACAACACTACAGAATTCAGTTCAGTTCAGTCGCTGAATTGTGTCCAACTCTTTGCGACCCCATAGACAGCAGCATGCCAGGCTTCCCTGTCGATCACCAGTTCCCGGAGTTTACTCAAACTCATGTTCATTGAGTCGGTAATGCCATCCAACCATCTCATCCTTTGTCGTCCCCTTCTCCTCCTGCCTTCTTCAGTCTTTCCCAGCATCAGGGTCTCTTCAGATGAGTCAGTTCATCACATCGTGTGGCCAAAGTATTGGAGTCTCAGCTTCAGCATCAATCCTTCCAATGAATATTCAGGATTGATTTCCTTTAGGATGGACTGATTGGATCTCCTTGTAGTCCAGGGGACTCTCAAGAGTCTTCTCCAACACCACAGTTCAAAATCATCAATTCTTTGGCGCTCAGCTTTCTGGATAGTCCAACTCTCACATCCATACATGACTACTGGAAAAACCATAGCTTTGACTAGATGGACCTTTGTTGGCAAAGTAACGTCTCTGCTTTTTAATATGCTGTCTAGGTTGGTCATAACTTTTCTCCCAAGGAGTAAGCGTCTTTTAATTTCATGGCTGCATTCACAATCTGCAGTGATTTTGGAGCCCAAAAAAAAAAAGTCTGACACTGTTTCCACTGTTTCCCCATCTATTCCCCATGAAGTGATGGGACCAGATGCCATGATCTTAGTTTTCTGAATGTTGAGTTTTAAGCCAACTTTTTCACTCTCCTCTTTCATTTTCATCAAGAGGCTCTTCAGTTCTTCTATGCTTTCTGCCATAAGGGTGGTGTCATCTGCATATCTGAGGTTATTGATGTTCCTCCCAGCAATCTTGATTCCAGCTTATGCTTCTTCCAGCCTGGCATTTTGCATGATGTACTCTGTATATAAGTTAAATAAGCAGGGTGACAATATACAGCCTTGACGTACTCCTTTCCTGATTTGGAACCAGTCTGTTGTTCCATGTCCAGTTCTAACTGTTGCTTCCTGACCTGCATACAGATTTCTCAAGAGGCAGGTCAGGTGGTCTGGTATTCCCATCTCTTGAAGAATTTTCCAGAGTTTATTGTGATCCACACAGTCAAACGCTTTGGCATAGTCAATAAAGCAGAAGTAAATGTTTTTATGGAACTCTCTTGCTTTTTCTGGAGAAGGCAATGGCACCCCACTCCAGTACTCTTGCCTGGAAACTCCCATGGATGGAGGAGCCTGGAAGGCTGCAGTCCGTGGAGTAGCTAAGAGTCGAGCACAAGTAAGCCACTTCACTTTCACTTTTCACTTTCATGCATTGGAGGAGGAAATGGCAACTCACTCCAGTGTTCTTGCCTGGAGAATCCCAGGGACGGGGGAGCCTGGTGGGCTGCCGTCTGTGGGGTCACACAGAGTCAGACATGACTGAAGCAACTTAGAAGCAGCAGCTTGCTTTTTCGATGATCCAACAGATGTTGGCAATTTGATCTCTGGTTCCTCTGCCTGTTCTAAATCCAGCTTGAACATCTGGAAGTTCACGACTCACGTACTGTTGAAGCCTGGCTTGGAGAATTTTGAGCATTACTTTACTAGCAATTGTGAATGCAATTGTGAGTGCAATTGTGAGTGCAATTGTGAGTGCAATTGTGCGCCTTTCTTTGGGATTAGAATGAAAACTGACCTTTTCCAGTCCTGTAGCCACTGCTGAGTTTTCCAAATTTGCTGACATGTTGAGTGCAGCACTTTCACAGCATCATCTTTCAGGATTTGAAACAGCTCAACTGGAATTCCATCACGTCCATCAGCTTTGTTCATAGTGATGCTTCCTAAGGCCCACTTGACTTCACATTCCAGGATGTCTGGCTCTAGGTGAGTGATCATACCATCGTGATTATCTGGGTTGTGATGATCTTTTTTGTATAGTTCTTCTGTGTATTCTTGCCACCTCTTCTTAATATCTTCTGCTTCTGTTAGGTCCATACCATTTCTGCCCTTTATTGTGCCCATCTTTGCATGAAATGTTCCCTTAGTATCTCTAATTTTCTTGAAGAGATCTCTAGACTTTCCCATTCTATTGTTTTTTTCTATTTTTTGCACTGATCACCGAGGAAGGCTTTCTTATCGCTCCTTGCTATTCTTTGGAACTCTGCATTCAAATCAGTATATCTTTTCTTTTCTTGTTTGCCTTTTGCTTCTCTTCTATTCACAACTATTTGTAAGGCCTCCTCAGACAACCATTTTGCCTTTTTGCATTTCCTTTCCTTGGGGATGGTCTTGATCCCTGCCTCCTGTACAATGTCACAAACCTCCATCCATAGTTCTTCAGGCACTCTGTCTATCAGATCTAATCCCTTGAACCTATTTGTCATTTTAGCCCTCTGCAGTTTGCGGGATCGCCAAGAAAGGAGATGATGAATGCCCTACCCACAGCAGCTACATTTTAATAGAGCCATAGGAAGCAGAAACGCAGACCTGTCATCTCCTCCCCACTCTCCAAACACCATTTATAGCAGGCATGTGGTTCCAAACTGGAGACAGTTGGGGAAGAGTCGCCTGTGCTAGTCTGCTAATATAATGCCTCCGGGTCTCTCGCGTAGGGAACTCTCTTGTTAACAACAGGTTCCCTTCATCCACCACCTCCAAGAGAATCCACTTACTCATTTTTACTCTTGTTAACCTGGGGCTCCGGCTTAGTCCCGCCCACCTATTCTTTCTTCTTTACACTTTCTCAGCTGTTTATCAGTTCAAGGACACACTTGAGTTTTCAGATTTAAACACGGACTCTCCTGCAGGATGAGGATTTGGGGTTGATGTAAGCAGTGAACAGATAGAGAAGTTCCTGGTATTAACCATGGGCACTGAATCTGGTCTGAGTCACTGAACTTGGGCTTTAAGGCTCTTTCCTTTTCTACTTGGTCAGCCAACTTTTCAATAAGGTCCTTGAAAACACCTGGTGTTTTCTGGTGAGCCTGGGGTTTTATTTCTGTTTCTAGTTAGAACTGCATTCTTTGGAACCATCTAAATTCTTAAAATAATTATTCTCCTGAATTCTTTGCTTTTAAAGTCCTGCTGCTGCTGCTGCTAAGTCGCTTCAGTTGTGTCCGACTCTATGCGACCCCATAGACGGCAGCCCACCAGGCTCCCTTGTCCCTGGGATTCTCCAGGCAAGAACACTGGAGTGGGTTGCCATTTCCTTCTCCAATGCATGAAAGTGAAAAGTGAAAGTGAAGTCGCTCAGTTGTGTCCAACTCTTAGCGACCCCATGGACTGCAGCCCACCAGGCTTCTCCATCTGTGGGATTTTCCAGGCAAGAGTACTGGAGTGGGGTGCCATTGCCTTCTCCGTTTAAAGTCCTACATATAATATTTATCTCCTGAGACCCCAGCCTAGGATAAATGCTTATTCTGGTTTTCACATGTGTAAACCCAAATATCACAGAGATGTAGCTAAGGGTATAATCCCAATTTACCACCTGGTCAGCATTCCACTCCCCCTCAAAAAAAAAAAAAAAAGGCAGTCTTTAAAAAAAATTTCAGTTATTTATTTAGCTGTGCCAGGTGGCACATGGAATCTTGCTTGCATCATCTGGGATCTTTTGTTGTGGTACACGGCATGGCCTCTCCGGTTGTGGCACACGGCTCAGTAGTTACAATGTGCAGGCTTACTTTACTCCACATGTGGGATCTTAGTTCCCTGACCAGGGATCAAACCCGCGCCCCGTGCATTGCAAGGCGGAATCTCAACCAATGGACCACCAAAAAAGTACCCCTCCCGCCCCCGCCAAACAATCTTGACATAAGATGTGATAATAACTCTCCATAACTCTTCCTTTTATTTTTTAATGTGTACACAGGTTGACTAGTTCCTTTTTCAATTGACGTTTTGAAGCCGTTAAACTGGTTTCTTTATATCAATGGCCAAAACAAATGATCATGAATAAAATCTCACAGGAAAAAAAAAGTGCATTATTTTCTCTTCAAAGTTAAATCACTTAAACTTTGGACAGACTGTGATGTAGGCAGAAGAACATGCTGGTACCATCCAAACACATAAAACACAACCATCCTGGACAGAATTTCCATTTGCGTGGACCTGACTGGAGTCAAATATTTCATGGACTGGTGTCAGTAATCTCTATAAATAACTATTGGTGTTAATGATTAAAAGAACTACTAGCAAGCCCTTTGGCAATGGGTAAAGTGTTTCTGGAAGCAGCCAGAAGAAACAAGCTTATACAGTGCAGGAGAGGGGAACAAAGTTAGCAAAAGAAGAGAATGTAGGTGAAGTCCTGGACCAGAAAGGATTTCTCTCTGAGAGTAGTCAGGAATTAAGCCAGGAACTTGGTGCAGCTGGAGTGCTGACTATAGGTCCAAAAAGAGTTGACTTGGGAGATCAGGTCCAGGAAGAGACTTAGTGAGTTTGTGGAGGGGGACTGCCCTTGGCCCCCAGGCACACAAAGCCAGCCAACGTGTAGCTCTGCAACGGGAAAACATGGAAGTGTGAAGTGTTAGTCGATCAGTCATATCTGACTCTTTGCGACCCTGTGGACTGTAGCCCACCAGGTTCCTCAGTCCATGAAATTCTCCACGCAAGAATACTGGAGTGGGTTTCCATGCCCTCCTCCAGGGGATCTTTCCCACCCAGGGATCGAACCTGCAACTCTTGCATCTCCTGAATTGGCAGACGGGTTCTTTACTGCTGATCCACCTGGGATAATTTGCCCCAGTTATACGTGCATGCACTTATTTTAACTCCTTATAGTTTCCTTGTATTTTGTTTCCCAAGGAGACACTTGTCCAGGTGTGAGCTCTGCAGCAAAGTGTTCCAGATCCAAGCCTGTCTCACTCCGCCATGTCAAAGAGAAAGAGGTAGGTAGGTTCTATACCCCCTAGAGAAAGAGGTTCTACACCCCTCTGGAGATTGTGAACCAGCCCAGTGCACATTGCCGCAAGGGCACTCAGTGGAAAAGGCAGGGAGAGGACAGACGTGGAGCAAAATTCCTCCTGCAAGAAGCTTTGAGTTTAGCTACGAAGACAGACCAATGATTTGTGCAAAACATCTCATGAACCAGTGAAAATAGTATAAAATAAAACACAAGTCTTTTGTGGTACAGTCTATCAGAACAGGCATTCACAAGGCTGGAAATACGATAGTGAAAGGAGCAAAGAATTTAGAGTAAAAAAAAAGAAACATCTGCAGAATAAAAGAATGGAGCCTCAGCCATTGAATTGAGGCCTCAAGGGGCAGATCCAGAGCCTGGATAATGTGGTGTCCCTTTAAATCAATATTGTTTAATAGAGGGGTGACAAAAGATGATGCCCATTTCCACCAGTGAAAATGAACTCTCTCTTTAGGCTCAAATGAAGGATTTATTATTTGCATGAAATATAACAGAATATTTTACTTATTTGGAATTGTCTTTTGTTTCACAGTTTTTCCAGCATTTAGAACTGGAAAGCATTAGTCACTCACACTTAGCCATGAGCAGAGAAAACTTACTCGGATCTAGTTACACAGACTTGTTCAAGATATGGTTCTAAGAAAATATTTTTCTTAAATCACTGGAAGGGTCGCATAGTATGTGAAAAGCGACTGTTATTTTTAATCTAAATATTTAATTAACTCCATTAGCATTCCAGACATTAGCAAGAATGTACTCATGTATCACTTGTATAATCTATAATGTGAATATATGTATATATGTAAGTGCTTTAAAGTTTTCTTTCCAGTACTTATTTATTGGCTTCACACCAATAAAACATTTACTACATTTCTGCAGCTTTTGTTCTCTCTTCATTTTTCCTTTCCAACCAGATGAGTTTTATGTGAAGTATATTAAAGGAATTAAAACATATATATATATATACATATATATGTATATATATATATATATATATTTAAATCTGTTTCCCTGCACAGTGTCACATACTTTTGGTTTCAGAATTCAGCTGCCAATTTCAGGTCCTCTTGGAACTAGGGCAGGACTCTGATTACACCAAGAAACAGGCCTGTGTAGATCACAGAAACTCTCAGCTAAGATAAATCTGCAGCCCTGGGAATGTTTTTACATTTCTATCCAAGGAAGCTTCCTTCTTGAGTGGGAATAGAACCAGTTTACATTTCATCACTAGTTTTGAGAGTGTTGGTAGAAACGTGAGTGAAAGGGAACAGAATCTCGGGTTTATTCCCGGGATATTTGAGCGCATCTGTGGACTGAGGCCTGGGACAGCTGACCCTGCCTTTCTGGCTCTTCATTTGTGATTGTGCTCATGCCGCTGAAACTCTAAAACTCATTTTCCGTATCTCTATGAGGGTATTCATATCTACAGAATCTACCTCGTTGGGTCCCCTGAAGCTCAACTGAGATAAAAAATGTGAAAACATTTTTGTAAACTGGACAAAGTTGGCCATAGGTAAGCTGTTACCTTGTGAGAGGGGGAAAATGTTAGATTGGCAAAGAAGGGCTCCAATGAGAATCCTGACTTATATCACCCGTCAGCTTCTTGGCAACACTTCTCTTGAACACATGGCTCAGAATATATAAGGTAGTGAGGTATCGCTGAAAAGAGTAATGGCTTGGAAGTACGACTCTAGGTCAAGTTTCATTACCTCACTACACTGAGATATGTGAATTTGGGTAAATCGCTTAATCTTCCTTGTTTCTTTATCTGTAGATGTTTGGGCAAAAAAGCCTTATACATTCTATAAATATGAAACCCATGCTTTCAGACTTTCTAAGATATTTGTTGTGTCACTGAGTCATGTCCAACTCTTTTGTGACTCCATGGACTGCAGCCCACCAGGTTTCTCTGTTAGGATTTGCTGAAATATGCGTAGTGAAAGCTCAGGGACCTCTCATCCTCATGGCAGTGTCCTCTGGTGTCATACACCAGGCCTGACACATAGTAGGTGCTCAATAATAAATGTTGCATATAAGAATGACCACCCAATCACAGCAGTGACTGCTGTTATACTTATTTTAGTGTAATTTTAGTCACTTCAACAAAGATGAATGTTTAGATATAAAATTCCATATAATTAATAAGGTAATTAATAAGAAATACTTTTCTAAAACATTACCTAAATGAATCCATGAATCCAAAAAATGACTCTGATTTTGGTTTGAATAAACAGTGGTCATTCTGCCTTAACCAGGATATAATATTCAATTTCAAGATTTTCTGGAACTTGTCTACTGGATTTCTTCTAGCCCTAATGTGTGAGGTAATGCCAATCTTATTTCTATTTTTCCCTACCCTCATGCCCACCCCCTCATCCTCATTTTTACTTTCCAGGATGCTCCGCAGTAAATGCCAAGTCGTTTCTAAGCTCAGCATCTCTGAATATAAGATTTCTTCAACTCTCCCTTCCTCTGTCACCTTATCTAAATCCTCCTCCTCCTTTCAGGCTCAGCTTGAAACTTTACCAGAAATGTTTTCTGACCCATAAGATTGGGTTGGTAGCACGTTGGATGCTACTCTGATGCAGCTTATCTGCATCAGGCTATTTACCACATTAGGCCATTAAGGTAAAGGGGATCAGAACACAGACACTGAAGCTTTACTGCTGGGATTCCTAGCCCACTAGCAGGCTGAGCTGGGCAGGGATTGCCCCTTAAACAGCCTCTGTCATAGCGCTGTTGAGCATATTAAATGACTGAAGGAATCATATATGGAAGCACATAGAACAAGATTTGGTGCATAGTATCATATAACGTTTGCGGATTCTGGTGTTAAATGTTATTATCTGCTCAGTCAACTTGAGCCTACAAGACTCCTCAAGAGTAGGAAGCATGTTTTATTCACCGCTGTACCCTAGCACTGCAAATGCTTCATAAATAATTTTTGAATAAATGGAATTATCTTTTCTGCTTCACTGGAACTATACTGGGGGACCCTCTTACTAGTGATGAAGTCACAATGCTTCAAAGAAAAGAGAGGCCCAGTGGGTGGAAGGTACCTTTCAAGTCTGTGGATGCTAAAGCAACGCTATTCAAAATAGGATAAAGTTTTTGGTCACATCATTTAAAAAGCTGTGACTAGTGGTAAACTATAGGAAAATTGGCATGCCAGTGGAAGTGATAATTGATGCTGTTGTGTGTAGACACAGTAAAACAAAACAAAGCAGTGTAACGCCACTTCCTCCGGCAACCTCTAAGGACTGAGCCATTTTCTTTTCAATCTGTCTCATTATCCCAGTGCTGCATCCACAGCCCACACTCTTACGTTAGCAAAGTTTACAGAATCATTCAGTGGTAGAATTCTTGCCTCCCACGCGGGAGCCCTGGTTTGATTCCCAGCCAATGCATCATGCTCGTGTTTGGGCTTCCCTGGTGGCTCAGATGGTAAAGAGTCCACCCGCAATGTGGGAGACCTTGGTTCAATCCCTGGGTTGGGAAGGTCCCTTGGAGAAGGAAATGGCAACCCACTCCAGTATTCTTGCCTGAAGAATCCCCCGGACAGAAGATCCTTGTGGGCTAGAGTCCAAGGGGTCACAAAGAGTTGGACATGACTGAGCGACTAACATACACACAGTGTCGTGCAGGTCCGGGTTTATGCCTAGATCTCTAGCCTCAGTCATCACCATCCTGCAGGACTGTCTGCCCCATCCCCTACTCTATAGCATCTCCCTCACCTGATGTCCAGCCCCTCACTCAGAAAAGCTACTTCTATATCCATTCCTCTGTTGAAGATGTGTGCATACATCAGTGGAATACTTGTTCAGTCACTAAGTGGTGTCCAACTTTTTGTGATCCCATGAACTGCAGCATGCCTGGCTTTCCTGTCCTCCACCATCTTCCGGAGTTTGCTCAAGTTCATGCCCAGTGAGTTGGTGAAACTAACTAAGCACCTCATCCTCTGCAGCCCTCTTCTTCTCCTGCCTTCAATCTCTCCCAGCATCAGGGTCTTTTCCAATGAGCTGGCTCTTTGCATAAAGTGGCCAAAGTATTGGAGCTTCAGCTTCAGCATCCATCCTTTCAATGAATATTCAGGTTGATTTCCTTTAGGATTGACTAGTTTGATCTCCAGTGAAAGAGCCAATGGAATAATACTTGGCCATAAAAAGAATGAAATTGTGCCATTTGCAGTGACATGGATGGGCCCAGAAACTGTCACCCAGAGTGAAATAAGTCAGAGAAAAATAAATATTGTATACTAACACATATATGTGTAACCTGGAAAGATGGTATAGAGGAACTTATCTGAAAAGCAGAAATAGAGAAAAAGGCATAGAGGACAAGGGTATGGATACCAAGTGGGGAGGGAAGGTGGAGTAGATTGGGAGACTGGGATTGCCATATATACACTATTGATACTATGTATAGAATAGATAACTAAGGAGGGCTCCTCTGGTGGCTCAGTCAGTAGGGAATCTGCCTACAATACAGGAGACCCAGGTGCCATCCCAGGGTTGGGAAGATTCCCCTGGAGAAGGAAATGGCAACCCACTCCAGTATTCTTGTCTGGAAAATCCACAGGGTACACGAGTCAGACACAACTTGGTGACTCAATCACCACAATGAGAAGCTACTGTATATGAACGTATAACCTACTGTAGAGCATAGGGAACTCTACTCAGTGCTCTGCGGTGACCTAAATGGGAGGGAAATCCAAAATGAGGGATATATATATATGTATATATATATGTACTCCAATAAAAAAAGAACACCTACCTCTATTCTTTAAGACTCAGTTCTGGTGTCAGCACTGGGAAAGCAATCTCAGACAATCCCAGTTTCTCCTGTGCCCCAGTTTGCTATGTGAGCTCAGTCACAGCCATCTTCTCACGCGGGGTCATTTTCCCACCAGACTGCTATCAGGACACGCAGCTTTCATTCTGGAATCACGGGAACCAAGCACTGTGCACGGAAGGGAGAAAACGTACACTGACGCAACAAGTGTCCAACCCCCGAGTGAACGGATGGATGGATGGGTGGAACTGCACTGCTCTCCCCTTCACAGTCTCACTGTCAGTGTTCTTGTTCTTTCTTCTTGCCTCATGAGGCCTTACATTCAATCTCTGAGGTATGCTGCTGCTAAGTCACTTCAGTCGTGTCCGACTCTGTGCGACCCCATAGACGGCAGCCCACCAGGCTCCCCCGCCCCTGGGATTCTCCAGGCAAGAACACTGGAGTGGGTTGCCATTTCCTTCTCCAATGCATGAAAGTGAAAAGTGAAAGTGAAGTTGCTCAGTCATGTCCGACCCTCAGCGACCCCGCGGACTGCAGCCTTCCAGGCTCCTCCATCCAGGGGATTTTCCAGGCAAGAGTACTGGAGTGGGTTGCCATTGCCTTCTCCAGGAGATCTTCCCGACCCAGGGAATGAACCGAGGTCTTCCGCATTGTCGGTAGATGCTTCAAATGTAGCCTCTCAGAGACTCATTTTCCTTGTTTGTGAAACAGAGACAATTTGTGAATCTAAGCAAATAGATGATTCATTGTTTACAACACGTTCCACGTAGATGATCACATATCTGTAAATAACAGTTTTGTTTCTCTGTTTTTAATATTTATACCTTTGATTTTTCTTCTCTTGTTGGGTTGCCACAGGTTTCCAGTACCAAGTGGAAGAGTAGTAGCGATATTGGGTGTCCTTATTTTGCTTCTAATCTTAGAGAGAGAATATCTTTCTCCATTCTGTCAAATACAGACTTATTTTAGAAGATTAGTGGACCAAATATCTTTCTAATCTTTGGCATACATAGGTGATGGAAATCTATACATTAGTCTGTGTTACTGTTTATTTTTCTGTGGCTCAAAATTTATTATACTTCTCTCCCCATCCTTCAGGGATAAGGGGTTCCAGGGTATATGGAGCTCAGCAGAGCAATGACAACAAGCAGTCTTCTGCTCATGATCGGGGGGATAGGGGAGTCATGTGTCGGAGGCAGACTATTTGAAAGCCAGCCCGAGGCCCAGCTAATCCTGGTAAAATGCGCTCTTCCCTCTACTGCTTTTGATCAGATGGGAAATATTCCCACTTTCCCCTCCCCCAAATTCTCTTCCAGGGATTAAGATATTCAATGTCATTTTTATACAAAACAGTTTAATAAAAAGTTTACTTTTAAAAAGTGTATTCAATGGGGACTTCCCGGGTGGTCCAGTTGTTAAGAATTTGCCTTCCAATGCAGGAGACACAGGTTCCAGCCCTGGTCGTGGAACTATATCCCATGTGCCATGGAGAAACTAATCCCACATGCCACTATATTCCACATGCTACTATATCCCTCATGCCACGGAGCAACTAAGCTTGAGTGTCACAACTAAGCATCTATTCAGCCAAAAATAAATTTCAGAAAAAGAGACAGAGAGAAAAGTGCATCCAATGGACTTCTAAGGCATTATGCTAGTGAAATGAGTCAGAAAAAGATAAAAATAGATGATGTCACTTATAGGTGGAATTTCAAAATTCAACAAACTTACACACTACTACATATAAAATAGGCAAATGATAAGGACCTACTGTAAGGCAGAGGGAATTATACTCAGTATCTTGTATTAACTTAGAAAAGAATCTGAAAAAGAATATATAGATACAGTCATATAAATATATGACTGAATCACTTTGCTGTATACTTGAAATTAGCACAAGATTGTAAATTAACTATATTTCAGTTAAACAAGAACAAACAAAAATATAGCAAACTAGCAAATACAGCAAACAAGAAGCTGACTGACAGATATAGAGAACCAGTGGTTACCAGTAGGGAGGGGAAAGTGGGCAGGGGCACGATAGAGACAGGGATTAAGAAAGGCAAACTACTATGTATCAAATAAGCCTACAAGGATATATTGTACAACACAGGGAATATAACCCATATTTTATGATGACTATGATGGAATATAACCTTTAAAAATCACTACATTGTATACCTACAAGTCATATAACACTGAGCAGCAACTATATTTCCGTTTTAAAAAGGTATATCCAAGAGAGGTTGCCCACAATTGAACACTGATACTCCTCTCAGTTGCTTAAAAAATATTTCTTTATTAAATGTGCTCCACAGATATCTTTTCTGCATTTATAAGCTGAGTACTGTGCTAGATTCTTGGGACAAAACTATGAATAAGACGGATATAGAACTCACTGTCATGGAGTTTGTAGGCTACTTGCAGGAGAGAAAGGAAACAGGGAAAACAAAGGATAAAATGTTTCAAACATGAAAAGAATAAAAGACTAAGGAAGAAGAGGGGGAGATGGTTTTAGATAGAGCGGTCAGAGAAGGTCTCTATAATGAAGCGACATTTAAGTTTAGGATGAGAGAGAGCTCCCCTCAGAAAGGTTGGAACAGGAGTTGGGGCTGACTCTAGGCAAAAACCTACTAACAAGCGAATCAGGCTAAAGAATAACTGTAAGAGTTGAAAATCTTTTTTTTTTTTTAAACAAAAGAACCAGTAGAATGAGGAAAACATGACTGAGTTCTCCCAACAGTCAGGCACTGACTGATCCATGTGTCTGTGTCATTTCAGTCCTAGGAGGTCAGTTTATCATTCAGCCTGGATGATCGGATTAGAGAGCTGGCACTGTCAACATCAGGGGCTGTGCTGAGAGCACTTCATTGATAGTGTTGCCCTGTGAGTCTACTCCTGTCCTAGTCTCTCCTCTTTCCTGAGAATTTCCACCATGAGAAACACTGAGAAGTTGTCAGAATCTCCGCGTTTAGTCAGAATTATTTCTCTTGAAACAGGCAGAAATCCAACTCTAATTTATCACATTATGTTGTGTGGGGGGATAGATTTAGTCATTCATGTAACAGAGAAGAACAGGGATAGATTAGGAAAGACTGAATTGAAGGCCTCATATAAACACTGTTTCCTCCCTCTTTCTGCTTTTCTTTGCTTTGACTCCACTTTCAGGCCACACCCTCCAGCATCTCTAGTTTGTGTTGTCTTTTCAATTAGCAATTCCAGCAGGGAATGAGGGCTTCTTTAACCTTCGCTTCCGGGTCACATGCCCATGTCTGACCCCATTGCAGGTCTGGGATTTGGGAGGTGCTGACGGGCAGGTCTGGGTTACAGACCCAGACCTGGAACTGAGGATGCAGAGACAGAGGTGGGGGAAGGGTGACAGCTTCTTACAGACAAATCTACAGTTCTTTGATCAGTTTAGCTATTTTCACTTTAACTCTCAAGAAAGATTCTTATTGACTGTTTTCCTATGCGACCACAACTGCAATGGGAATTGGGGAGAGTTCCCCATCTGGGGACTGTATAACTTTCAGCTCCCACTTGCTAATGTAGTTCAGTGGTGTGGAGTTCTGCTGCACTCTAAACATTGACCTGAGGGGCTCAGTCTTTAAGGAAAGATTTTAGGGCTGATTCACCTTTCAGTCTTCAGCCTAATGGCTGCTATCGTGACCTCTGCCTGGGGGCAATTTGAATCAATGAACTGGGGGTAAAGAAGACTAAAGATAGGCCTCTTGAACCCAGGCTGTGTTCTAGCGTATAGCTCCTTTAATTAGGGTGACCTGTTTTAGAGCTGTCACTCCAGTGTAATTATTAATAGCACCCCTACTCACACTCAAAATTGCTCCATTTGGATGACAAATTATATAGTCACCCTACTTAAAATGGGGTTATTTCTTCCCTTTCTTAAACAGGAATGGCATAGCAGGAGGAGTCTGAGATAGACTCTGCAAATAGTCTTTCCATTATCAGGGGTTTGTTTTTGCTTTTTAATCTTCAAGCCTTTGCTGTCACTCTGGAAGGAGCAGAGAATTTCATTTTTCCTATCGGGCATGGCTCAATACATCTGATTCTTGACCATTTAAGTTTCCTGGCAAGAGGCAGAAAGAGCATCTTTTAGCCAGACTGTAATTTCTTCCTCATTGCTTCTACATAGGCCCAGGTTCAATATCAGCATGTCTGTTTCTTTCAGTTCAGTTCAGTTCAGTTCAGTCGTTCAGTCATGTCCGACTCTTTGCAACCCCATGAATTGCTGCACGCCAGGCCTCCCTGTTCATCACCATCCCCCGGAGTTCACTCAGACTCAAGTCCATCGAGTCAGTGATGCCATCCAGCCATCTCGTCCTCTGTTGTCCCCTTCTCCTCCTGCCCCCAATCCCTCCCAGCATCAGAGTCTTTTCCAATGAGTCAACTCTTTGCATGAGGTGGCCAAAGTACTGGAGCTTCAGCTTTAGCATCATTCCTTCCAAAGAAATCCCAGGGCTGATCTCCTTCAGAATGGACTGGTTGGATCTCCTTGCAGTCCAAGTGACTCTCAAGAGTCTTCTCCAACACCACAGTTCAAAAGCACCAATTCTTCAGTGCTCAGTTTTCTTCACAGTCCAACTCTCACATCCATACATGACTACTGGGAAAACAATAGTCTTGATTAGACGGACCTTTGTTGGCAAAGTAATGTCTCTGCTTTTCAATATGCTATCTAGGTTGGTCATAATTTTCCTTCCAAGGAGTAAGCGTCTTTTAATTTCATGGCTGCAGTCACCATCTGCAGTGATTTTGGAGCACAAGAAAATAAAGTCTGATACTGTTTCCCCATCTATTTGCCATGAAGTGATGGGACCAAATGCCATGATCTTAGTTTTCTGAATGCTGAGCTTTAAGCCAACTTTTTCACTCTCTTCTTTCACTTTCATCAAGAGGCTTTTGAGTTCCTCTTCACTTTCTGCCTTAAGGGTGGTGTCATCTGCATATCTGAGGTTATTGATATTTCTCCCGGCAATCTTGATTCCAGCTTGTGCTTCTTCCAGTCCAGTGTTTCTCATGATGTACTCTGCATATAAGTTAAATAAGCAGGGTAACAATATACAGCCTTGATGTACTCCTTTTCCTATTTGGAACCAGTCTGTTGTTCCGTGTCCAGTTCTAATTGTTGCTTCCTGACCTGCATATAGGTTTCTCAAGAGGCAGGTCAGGTGGTCTGGTATTCCCATCTCTTGAAGAATTTTCCACAGTTTATTCTGATCCACACAGTCAAAGGCTTTGGCATAATCAATAAAGCAGAAATAGATGTTTTTCTGGAACTCTCTTGCTTTTTCCATGATCCAGCAGATGTTGGCAATTTGATCTCTGGTTCCTCTGCCTTTTCTAAAACCAGCTTGAACATCAGGGAGTTCACGGTTCACGTATTGCTGAAGTCTGGCTTGGAGAATTTTGAGCATTACTTTACTAACATGTGAGATGAGTGCAATTGTGTGGTAGTTTGAGCATTCTTTGGCATTGCCTTTCTTTGGGATTGGAATGAAACCTGACCTATTCCAGTCCTGTGGCCACTGCTGAGTTTTCCAAATTTGCTGGCATATTGAATGAAGCACTTTCACAGCATCATCTTTTAGGATTTGAAACAGCTTAACTGAAATTCCATCACCTCCACTAGCTTTGTTTGTAGTGATGCTTTCTAAGGCCCTCTTGACTTCACATTCCAAGATGTCTGGCTCTAGATGAGTGATCACATCATCATGATTATCTGGGTCATGAAGATCTTTTTTTTACAGTTCTTCCGTGTATTCTTGCCACCTCTTCTTAATATCTTCTGCTTCTGTTAGGTCCAGACCATTTCTGTCCTTTATTGAGCCCATCTTTGCATGAAATGTTCCCTTGGTATCTCTAATTTTCTTGAAGAGATCTCTAGTCTTTTCCATTCTGTTGTTTCCCTCTATTTCTTTGCATTGATTGCTGAAGAAGGCTTTCTTATCTCTTCTTGCTATTCTTTGGAACTCTGCATTCAGATGCTTATATCTTTCCTTTTCTCCTTTGCTTTTTGCCTCTCTTCTTTTCACAGCTATTTGTAAGGCCTCCCCAGACAGCCATTTTGCTTTTTTTTCCATGGGGATGTTCTTGATCCCTGTTTCCTGTACAATGTCACAAACCTCCGTCCATAGTTCATCAGGCACTCTATCTATCAGATCTAGACTCTTAAATTTATTCCTGACTTCCACTGTATAATCATAAGCGATTCGATTTAGGTCATACCTGAATGCTCTAGTGGTTTTCCCTTCTTTCTTCAATTTAAGTCTGAATTTGGCAATAATCACACTAGGACCACGGCCTTGTCTAACTCAATGAAACCAAGTGATGCCTGCGGGGCCACCCAAGATGGGCAGGTCATGGTGGAGAGGCCTGACAGAATGTGGTCCACTGGAGAAAGGAATGGCAAGCCACTTCAGTATTCTTGCCTTGAGAACCCCATGAACAATATGAAAAGGCAAAATGATAGGATACCAAAAGAGGAACTCCCCAGGTCATTAGGTGCCCAATATGCTACTGGAGATCAGTGGAGAAATAACTCCAGAAAGAATGAAAGGATGGAGCCAAAGCAAAAACAATACCCAGTTGTTGATGTGACTGGTGATAGAAGCAAGGTCTGATGCTGTAAAGAGCAATATTGCATAGGAACCTGGAATGTCAGGTCCATGAATCAAGGCAAATTGGAAGTGGTCAAACAAGAGATGGCAAGGGTGAACGTCGGCATTCTAGGAATCAGCGGACTAAAATGGACTGGAATGGGTGAATTTAACTCAGATGACCATTATATCTACTACTGCGGGCAGGAATCCCTCAGAAGAAATGGAGTAGCCATCATGGTCAACAAAAGAGTCCGAAATGCAATACTTGGATGCAATCTCAAAAATGACAGAATGATCTCTGTTCGTCTCCAAGGCAAACCATTCACTATCATAGTTATCCAAGTCTATGCCCCAACCAGTAACGCTGAAGAAACTGAAGTTGAACGATTTTATGAAGACCTAAAAGATCTTTTAGAACTAACACCCAAAAAAGATGTCCTTTTCACTACAGAGGACTGGAATGCAAAAGTAGGAAGTCAAGAAACACCTGGAGTAACATGCAAATTTGTCCTTGGAATGCGGAATGAAGCAGGGCAAAGACTAATAGAGTTTTGCCAAGAAAATGCACTGGTCTGTTTCTTTAGAACATTTATAGAAACTACAGGGAGCCCAAACCTTTGAAAACCCTGACATATGTCAATCAAGACCGCTAAAACTCCACTCTTACAATGCTGGGGTCTGAGACCTTTCACTCAATTTTTTGATTACCATATCACAAGTACTTCCAATTTTCCAGCCCCATACAGAGGGGTCCTTTCTACTGTCACCCTTCCTCAACTTAGCCAATTGCACATTTAAGAATCTGCATCACAATACCGCATGACCAGCTAGCCCTATAGAACTCTTGGCCTGAGACAGGACTTAACTCAAAATAATGTAAGCCCAAAGAGAATGTTTTGGTTCATAAAACTAACTAAAAAGTCTAGGAGTATTTTGGCTTCAGGCATAATCAACAATAGCATAAGGATTTGCTTGTGATAGTATTCCGCCCCCCATACACATCTTTTCCTAGTTCTGCTTCTTCCGTTAGCTTATCTCTTGCACAGCAACAGAATAGATTCATTGGCACATGTTGATCTTGTATCCACCATGATCTGCCACTCTCTAACCCACAACAACTAAGGACTGAGAATGGAATTATTTTCCCAAAGTTCCTGTTATCAAAAAAGGGAGATGGATGCTCTCAAGGGTAAGAAAAACAATAGTTGTCCACCTTATACTTGAAAGCTTAAAAAATGTAGGTGCAATTTCCCATTTTGAAAGGTGAGGATGAAAATAGTTATCTAGTCTGTGTCAAAGTAAAGTTAAAAAAAAAAAAAAAGCAAGGGTAAAATATTTGCTTACTTTACTAATAAAATAATACCCAAACCCACAGTCGTAAAAGCTTAGATTTTTCTGAAGTTGCTGAGTGCTTTTGGAACTTGTCATCAAGTTGGAGAACTTGACATCCATCTTCTAACAGCTGGGGAGCCCTTCTTTCCCCCCTTTATCCGATTATCTATTACCTTCCCCTGAGGACAAGGAGTGTGGGGGAGCGCCGATGACGAGGGAGAAAGGAATGTCATTTCTGTCTGGTCTCAGACTCTGCATATTTTTGCTGGGAATGTGCAGTTTATTAATCGCAACCTCAATATCTTCAGCAATGATCCGTAACAGGAATTAGTTAATTCAACAAGTATTTGTTGAATGCCTAATTCTTTACCCTTTCTCTCTTCTCTGTCTTCACCCTCTGTCTGTCTCCAAGTCCTTTCCCATCAGCATTTAAACATCCCCAAGGAGCTCTCATGTTAAAAACCAAATAAAACTCCTACAAACAGAGAATGCTCCTTAGATCCTACTTCCTTCCCAGCTACCCCCACCCCCTACACAACCACATTTCACACACTAAGCATCCTGATGTACTATCTGCATTTTCCTGTCTCCCATTCCCTCTTCTGGTCACTCTTGTCCTACTCCTGTTCTCACTGGAACAAAAGAGTTTATGTAAAGGGCACCACTTTTGGGGAACACAGACATCTTCGTTAAATACCGCGCGGTAATTGTCTGTGTGATGTTAAGTAGAGTGAACTTCTTGAGGGTAAGACTCGAGGGCATGCATGCTCAGTGGATCAGTTGTGTCCAACTCTTTTTGATGCTATGGACTGCAGCCCACCAGACTCCTCTGTCCATGGAATATTCCAGGCAAGAGTACTAGAGTTGCATGTCATTTCCAACTCCAGGGGATCTTCCTGATCCAGGGATCAAATCTGCATCTCCTGCATTGGCACTTGAAGCCAGAGGGTAAGACATAGCTTGCAGTTGTTACTCAGTAGGTATCCTGTTAAATGTTATCATTTGTCTACTCTAGGCATAGTGACTAGTAAGAGTTAAACTGATCTTTGTTAAAGTAATGAATTAACTTGGGTTGGCAAAATAAAATGGGGAGCAGGTTTGATATGGGATACAGATAGTGAAGTTTCAGGTATCATGAGCTGAAGTTAGAGATGTAGAAGGAGGAGAGGGTACCATATTAGAAGCATCGCAGAAAACAGCTTCAACCAAGGCCTGGTAGATAATGTTAAATGCTTCAAGAGGGTATATCATTTTTTTTTTCCCCCAAGCTGAACCCTAGAAAAGGTCGACAGATTTGCCAAACCATCATCACCAATATATCTTTTGGGAGAGGGGCACGCTTTCACTGGAATGTTACCAGACTGCAAACCGTTAAGGAATAGTAATTTGTAGGGAATGGAAAATTCGAGGATCACAGCACCGTTCATTTAGGTGGATAATGGACTCAGTGCCATGCAACAGGAGCTCCTGGAAGGGAAGCAAGCATATCTTCATGCTTCGCATCAGTTCTACACCTTAAATTAATCCAGCCCATTCCATGCCTGTGGCCAGTCATGTAATCTCTAAGTGGCCCTTCCTTGATTTTCCCAAGAGGTTCCTGGGAATTACATAGGAATTTGTGGAGGATGTTACAGACCCTTGATAGTCTGAAAGCAGTTTCTCTGTTGTAGGCAACCTCCTCCTTCCCTAACCCCTTCACAGGCTCTACAGTGGCCACCACGACCGTTTTGTAGAACCCAGGAAACCGAATCCTAAAAGGTGAAAGGAAAAGATAAGCAGAGAGCCCAGCAAGTTCCTCATTCAAGAGCACATGGGTTTTTACGTGTCTTAGAGTTAATTCATGTAGTTTGTTTTTAATCTCTTAGTTGAATTACTTTTCTTGAAAAGATGCCTGGGACAAGGCCAACATCGCAGGGAGGAATGCCACTGGGTCAGGATCTGGGAACAATCAGCTCTTCTGGTTTTAAGGATGAAGCGCCAAGATCTTAAGGAATCTGAATTCCTGGTGAGCAGTCAACTTCGTTCATTCGCCCCCAGCAGCATTCCGGTGACTTAAAACAGAAAAAAGAAAATCTATTTAAAAAAACCCAGTTGACCTAAAGCGAACCCATCCCCAACGTCTTCATTTCTTAAAAAAAAAGGGCCTCTCCCATCGCAGTTCCCCGGCACACAGCGACAGATCAGTGGCAGGACTCTACTCGGGACTAGGGCGCCCGGCGCCCACCCGAGCCGCAGGCTAGGCGCGAGCCCAGGGTCCGACCCTCCCGCCGCTCCCTTCTCGGGAGCGCTTCGGGGAAGGCGGGAGCGCCTCTCCTCCGGGCCCGGGGTCCTAGTCCGGCCGGGGCTGCCTCCCGGGCGCCCGCTGCCGTGGTGGCAGGAAGTCCCCGGGAACTACAAATCGAGGCATGCTGGGAACATTCCCCTGCTCCTCCCAGGAAATGTCCTTTGTCCAGCCCTACAGGAAGCCCCAGTGAGGAGTCAGCCGGGCAACCAGCCAGTCTGCCAGCCAGCCCGCGGCCGCTGCACCCGCCGCCGCCGCCGCCGCAGCAGCAGCACAAGGGCAGTCGCGCCGCGGCGCGGGGCTTGGGCCCGGGCGCGCGGTGCCCTCGCCCCTTGCCGCGCCCGCCGCCGCGCAGGTAGGAGCGTGGCTGCGGCTGGGCTCCCACGCCGCCCGGGGATGGGGCTGATCAGGACCCGACCGGACTGCTGCGGGGATGGGGCGTGCGCCCCGGAGCGGATGGCCGTACCGCTGGGCGAACTTGTACCGTTGTCTGTTCCCGCGGGGCGCAGGGGCCCCGGGACTGTGGGCGCAGGGTGGGGGTGTACTTACGGCCCCCCAAGCCGGGACCGAGCTCCTTTCGGGGTCTGTGGCGAGGGGCGGGGAGAATGAGGCTAAGTAGCGAGCGAGGAGGCAGCGTTTGGAGAGGCAGTCAGACCGTCCCGCCGACCACCGAAGGGGGCATCCGAGACCCTCGGAAAAAAACGAAGCCCAGGGAGGAGCTTGGGAGGCAAGGAGAAGGTGAAGGGCTTTGTGTGCAGCTGCGGACGGGGACCGACTGCACCCCCTCGCCGTGTCTCCCCGCGCCCCCAGCCCCACTTGGGGCTATGGACAGTGGGGATGGGAGACTCCGAGGAAGGCCAGCGGGTCATCTCGGGTCCTTGTGAAACGTGTACTCCCTTTTCCTCTCAGCTGCATTCTAACCTGACTCGGAGTAGCGGCTTGGGCTGCCATCAGACTGGACAAATGGCACAATGGGGATGAGAGGGTAGATGGGGCAGCAGCAGCTCGCCGTCCTGGGAGTGGTCGCCGCCGTTTAGCTCCGGTAGACTTTGCACCCTGAAACGCCCACGTCGCCGGTGTGGCCAGGCTTGTACCGTCACCCAGGGAGAATGCCGAGACGGAGGACTGTCAGTGGAGGCACCGTGTGAAGCGTGATGGGAGGAGAGGACGAGTAAGAGGTTGAGGGGGAGAGTCAGCGCCAACAGAGTCAGCTGAGTGTACCTGATGGCCACGTTTCGAGATCGGATGGCTACTTCCTCTGGGACTTTCCGATTTTCCTTTTTCCTAACCGCCCCGTCCCTACCCCAAATAATGAATCACCCACCCTTTGCTACGTGAGCTGGATTCAATCTGGTGGTGTTTATCTTTGCTCTGATAGCTGGCCTGTTTGTCCTTTACCTGTGGGTTGACTTGAATACTCTGCATCCCCGATGGCGTTATCCTCCCCTCGTGGGATTCAGGGTGTGGTGAAGGCGGTTGGATAATGGCTACTGTAATGGATGAGTGGGAAACTTTGAACACAGCCCAGGTGTTACTGCTGTGTACCTGAACTCCCTCGCCTAAGCAGCCCGTTTCTCCTTTCTACCCCCACCCTCGCCCCCTACTTCTGTTTAGTTTACTGCTCTACAAGTATTTTTACCCTCTGAGCCACCAGGAAAGCCCAAGAATACAGCAGTGGGTAGCCTATCCCTTTTCCAGCAGATCTTCCTGACCCAGGAATTGAACCGGGGTCTCCTGCATTTCCGTTGACTTTACCTGCTCAGCTACCAGGAAAGCCTTCTCTTAAGCCAACATAGGGATATTATTTAATGTGGCGTATGTTTTAAGAGTCAAATGAATCTTTAAAGATGGTATTTGGGTGGTAAGGCAGGGATACCCAAGGCTCTTGATGATGTAGGCACAGAGCCCTGTCTCCTATATAAATAGCTTGTGGGGAAAAACAAACCCTTCCCACTGGCTTCTCTGGAAGAGATGAGACATCTGGAGTGACTTAAGAATGGAGGGGGGAAAAACCCAGTTGTTGAGGCTGAAGACATGAGGATGGCAAAATAAAGAGAACACGCTCTGTGAATTTAGAAGATTTTCAATTGGAGCATATTGGCTGTGTGTGTGTGTGTGTGTGTGTGTGTGTGTGTTGGAGGTTATTGCTGGGGGAAATTTGATATTCAAAGTTTAACTGGGCCCCAAGAAGAATATGATGATACCATAGTGAACAAAGGTCATAAATGGGAAGTCAGGCTACCTTTTACAGAAAGGGGAACATAGATGGCCTTCAAAAATGACTGGGATTAAGGGAATGAATGGAAAGAAATCCGGTTGAGAAGCACTGGTGATGGAACTGAATTGGCCTGGGAAGGGTGACCTCGCCAAAGGTTGCATGACTAAGGATGATGGAGTTGCATCACATTTCCTCTCCTTCCCCTCAAAGCTCTTTGGATTTCCTCTGAAGCTACACATTTGCCCAATTTCTCATGTCTAGTTAAGGCAAGGAGAACGGGTAAAAGCTGGGTAAAGATGATAAAGCAAGAAAGATCTTGCCTGTTCATGTAGAGTGAGAAAAAACAAAACAAAACCCGGCAATGTCATTAAGAGGTCTGGAGCCTGATCCTGTGTTAATGCCATTTGGGCTTTTCCTTTGATCTGTGCTCCTACTTCTTTTTTTCTTTTTCTTCATTCTGCACAGCTCCCCCGCCCCCTGCCCTGCCCCACCTCTTTCCTAACAGGTTTCTTAGTACATAGTATGTAGTGTTAATGTAATCAGAAAGGTAACTCCAGAGTTTGGCATTCAAAACCCTTAACAATTCAGTGCTTACCTACCTCTGTTCTCCACTGGATCTGGGCCACTCATATTACCTATCCATTCTGGCAGCAAACAGCTCCCTAAGTCTGAGATGCAGCATTCTTCCACCTGTGTGTTTCCATCAAGTTGAACTCCATGCCTGTTGGGCATCCCTGCCCTGCCCTGATTATTGTCTCCAAATTCTAGCCCAGCTGGTGCAGAAGTCTTACAGAAGTCTTCCTAGACCTCCCAGTCAGAATCCATCTTATCCCCATTGTACTCTGCATCCTCTGAAGGATACCCATCTCTGGTCTGCCTTGTGATAGGTCAATGTTCTCCTTCTCTCCTTCAAAATGTAAATCCCTGAGGGCAACGGCTCTGCACCCTATACTTTAAACCTAACAAGTGCACAGAGGATGCTATTTGAAAAACATGACTAAATGAAGTAATGAGTGAAAGAACTGAAAAAAATACATACGTCTTAATTTATCTCTTTATGTGAAAAGGATGAAGTCTTTTTACAGACCTATAAGGATTCACTGCAGATGTGACTCTAAAGCATCTAGCCTTTTTCGTTTTGTTCTTGCGTTTGGAGACCCTAAATGGATCTGTTACAGAGTCTAGTACAAAGACACTCATTAAGAGTTGTTGAATAGGGTCTTAGCTAGCCTAAATTTTAAAACTCTATAGGCAGGATATAGAATGGATTAATCCTAAGGGGATAACCAGTGACTTTTGCCATGTTCTTGGAGGTGATATTTTCTTCTCAGTTGTGAAAGTTCATTGTGCTTTCTAGAAAGTAGCGCTACAAAGATCATCCTGCTGTTTGCAACTAAGCCAATGACTCCCATCACGTCACTTTGACTTTTATAGCCCAAGCAGTCTACTAGGATTAAAATGTGGCATATAGAAGTTCAAGACAGATCAGACTTTCAAACATTCTGTAAAGACATTGCAGTTTTGTAGTTGCTCATTTATCTCTAACTGGAAAGCTTTTAATGCTTTTTTTTTTTAATGTGATGACAAGAGTTACTGTTTAAACGTTTAAACATTTACTATTGAATGTTTAAAATGTATCAACTATTGTTGCTTAGTTGCTAAGTCATATCTGACTCTTTGTGACCCCATGGACTGCAGTCTGCCAGGCTCCTCTGTCCGTGGGATTTCCCAGACATGAATCCTGGAGTGGGCATTTATGATAGATTTCTAAGGGATCTATCTGACCCAGGGATTGAACCCACATCTCCTGCTTGGCAGGTG
Organism: Ovis canadensis; assembly: GCF_042477335.2. Taxonomy (NCBI): domain Eukaryota; kingdom Metazoa; phylum Chordata; class Mammalia; order Artiodactyla; family Bovidae; genus Ovis; species Ovis canadensis. The sequence continues at coordinate 97,662,689 of NC_091245.1, read as the reverse complement.
GATTCTTTACCACTGAGCCACCTGTTTTTTATGCTTTTTTTTTTTTTAATGTGATGAAGGAATTACTGTTTATTGGACATCTATGTATTAGCTATTACTCTAAAGAATTTCTATGCATTGTCTTAATCGGATGATTTATATATTATAATCATCTCTGTTCTAAAAAGGAGGAAACTGGGTCTCAGAGAGAAATTAGGGATCTTGCTTGGAGTCCCAGATGCTGGAGATAGACTGGAATTTAGGTCTGTTTTCGAAACGGGTGTGTCTTTGTTTTCCCTGGGAGAAAACTGGTGGATCTGTGTTCTTCCTCTGAGGTTCTTCACTTTACAGATTTCCTTCCTGGAATATTGTTGGGCTTCTAAATGCATCCTAATGGATCTCCTGTGAGAGGCTTGGGTTTTTCATACATTCGTTATTTTTATACCCTCATAATCCCGTGGCCATCATTTGGAAAGACCAGGTTCAGAATCCATAATAAGACCTTTGGGCAGAGAACTGTTTCCCTGGAATTCTTTCCCCTTTTCTCACAGCCTATTATCTGAATTCTTTCTGTCTTCCCTCCAAGGCAAGTCTCACCCTTTGCCCCTTCTGTAGCCTTTCTTGACCACTCCAGGCTATATTCAGGCTCTCCTCTAACCTTTGGCATTGCCTGAAATACCTGAGGCTCAGTGTCTTCTTGATGAGTGTAGACTTGAATGAGCCCCCACCGTGTGCTGGAACATTTGCCTATTCTCTGGACTGCATGTCCAGAACACACCCCAGCATATGGTGGACTTTCAGGAATTGTGAGTTGGTAATGAACTGGAAATGACTCAAAATGCAAAAGTGTAGGCATGAAACATTATTTGCATGTTGCCAGTTTGTAAGAGAGATCAGAGGGTCATTTTCTTAGTTATTATAATTTTCATCCTTTTCACCAGACTGCCTGAAAAATTAAGCACCGTCTGGAAATAAATGAGAGCAGATCTGGGTATTGCTCAGTTGTATGAGCTTGAGCAGTGCTAAACGATGATGGTGTTTTATTGATGTTGGGTAGATGGGCCTCCCTGGTGGCTCAGCTGGTAAAGAATCTGCCCGCAATGCGGGAGACCTGGGTTCGACCGCTGGGTTGGGAAGATCCCCTGGAGACGGGAATGGCTACCCACTTCAATATTCTGGCCTGAAGAATTCCATGGACTGCAGTCCATGAGGTCGCAGAGTCAGACCCGACTGAGGGACTTTCACTTCACAGCCTGGGTGGGGTCACAGGTTCAGTAACTTCCCCCTTGCTGTCATGCACACCTTCTGCCATATCTCCTCGGAGAGGCCTTTATGGTGCACATCAGAGAAAATTGGAAGGGTTTCCCTGCTGCTGCAGATATGTGGGGGTGGGAGGGTGGAAAAAGGGCTGGAATGAGGAAGGAAGAGAGTTCCTTCTATTTTTACCTCTGAGAAGAGTAGCATGATTTGTATGGGGTATGGAATTGGGTTTTATTGTATCATGTATTAATGGGAATGTTAAAAAGATCAGCAGCTGCTCCTCTGTGGGTGAAGAGGCTTTGCCACAAGATGGCTTTGCCTTCTCCTGAGGCTGACTGTGCCTCCTTTTCCCTGACCTCAAGGCCCCACAGTGCTGTGGACGCCTTGGTACAAACACAGTGTGTGTGGGTTCTTAAAAGCACATCAGTCATTTTAAATGAGGATAGGGCAGTTCTTGGGCTTCCCAGGTGGTGCTAGTGGTAAAGAACTCACCTGCTAATGCAGGAGACTAGAGACTCGGGTTCAGTCCCTGAGTCAGGGAGCTCCCCTGGAGGTGGGTATGGCAACCCACTCCAGTAGTCTTGGCCGGAGAATCCCATGGACAGAGGAGTCTGGCCAGCTACAGTCCACAGGGTCACAAGGAGTCACTGAAGCAGCTTTGCATGGACACAGTTCTTGGGGTCCCTGCACTTGTTCAGCAAGTCATGCACAATACACCCAGAGGCTGGCAACAATGTTCCAGTCAGATGTGTGGAGCACCACCTGCAGGTCTCTAGTTTCCCCTTCCTGCAGTGTATGTCAAGTCGGGGTCATGTGCACACAGCTCTAATTTGCTAAAATGTGTGTAAAGGGGAAAAGAGCCTACGTTCATTCAGAGAGGCATTTGAAATATATTTTCTCCCCAGAACTTTGTCAGCATCTTATCCAGACTTACAAAACAAGAACCATTCTTTCTGGGTTTTATTAATAAGAATCGTATCACTTTGGTCTCAGTGTCCTGCCTATTTGGGAGGTTAGCTCATCTCTGATGCTTGATCATGCTTAAACACGACACTCTGGGAAGAACACCTTTCCAGTTAGTCAACTTTTTCCAACAGGTAAGAACCTTGGTGAATTTCAAAGAATCTCTTAAGGGGCAAAAAAAATCCCTCATGCCGGTATTGACAATGATTTCTGGTAGCAGTAAGTAGTTTTGAAAGCAGTGGGTTTTAGAAAGTATTTCATCTGAATGTAATCTCCACAAGGCAGAACTTAGTGTAACGGGTAGCACATGGTACATGTTAAAAAAAAAAATTGCTGAACGAATCGATGTATTATACTTTAAAACATTTCACTTTGATGCTTTCCTAGTATGATGGCCCTGCCAATTTTTTATAAAGAGATATGGTAAAGGGTGTAGCTTATGTATGATATTAGATGGGGAAAGGACCTTTTATATGTACATATACATTTTTTTTAAATGGATTTTATTTTTAAAAATTTAAAAATTATTTTAAAAACATTTGGCTGCATTGGATCTTAGCTACAGCAAGCAGCATCTTTGCTGTGCCAGGTGAGATCTTTCCTTGGGGTGCACAGACTCTCTAGTTGTGTCTTGTGGGATCCAGAGTGCTTGAGCTTCAGTAGTTGTGGCAGCCAGGCGTAGCTGCTCCGTGGCATGTGGGATCTTAGCTCCCCGACCACGGACTGAAGCTGTGACCCCTGTATTGCAAGGTGGATTCTTAGTCACTGGGCCACCAGGGAAGTCCCTTAGACTTTATTTTTTAGAGCACTTTTAGGCGCACGGCAGTATTTTATTTTATTTTATTTTTCTATTTTTGGCTGTGCTGGGTCTTCGTTGCTGCATGGATTTTCTCTGGTTGTGGTGAGAGGAGGACTGCTCTTGGTTGCAGTGTATGGACTTATTGCGGTGCCTTCTCTTATTGTGGAGTACGGGCTCTGGGGGGGGAGGTGGCCTTCAGAAGCTGCAGTCCCTGGGTCCTAGAGCATAGGCTCAGTTGTTGTGCACCCTGGCTTAGTTGCTCTGTGGCATGTGGGGTCTTCCCAGACCAGAGATTGAACAGGTGGTCTGGCATTGGCAGGTGAATTCTTTGCCACTGAGCCACCAGGAAAGCCCTCACAACTATATTGAGCAGAAAATACAGAGAGTTCCCATATGCTCTCTGTGTCTTTTCATGATTTGATAGCTCATTTCTTTTTAACTCCGAATAATATCGTTTGAATGTACCACAGCTTATCCATTCACCTACTGTGGACATCTCGGTTGCTTCTAAGTTTTGGCAATTATGAATAAAGCTCCCATAAACTTCCATTCGTGGAGACGTAAGTTTTCAACTTACTTGCATAAATAGCCAGGCATACAATTGCTAGATTTCACCAATGCAATGGACATGATCTTGAGCAAACTTCAGGAGACGGTGAGGGACAGAGAGGCCTGTCCCTCTGCAGTCCATAGGGTCACAGAGAGTCGGACACGACTGGGTGACTGAACAAAAACATAACATGCTTAGTTTTCTAAGAAACTGACAAATTCTCTTTCAGAGTGATTGTGTCATTTTGCCTCTTTTGTCAGCCGTGAATAAGAGTTCCTGTTCTTATACATCCTCACCAGTATAAAGTGTTGTCAATGTTTTGGCTGTTTTGCTGTTCTAATAGGTGGTGGTGGTTGTTCATTCGCTCAGTCATGTCTGACTCTTTACAACCTGGTGGACTGCAGCAGGCCAGGTCTCCCTGTATCTCACCATCTCCCAGAGCTTGCTCAAATGCAAGTCTATTGAGTTGGTGATGCCATCCAACCATCTCATCCACCGTCATCCCCTTTTCTTCCTGCCTTCAATCTTTCCCAGCATCAAGGTCTTTTCAATGAGTCATTTCTTCACATCAGGTGGCCAAAGTATTGGAGCTTCAGCTTCAACATCAGTCCTTCCAAGGAATATTCAGGGTTGATTTCCTTTAGGATTGACTGGTTTGATCTCCTTGCTGTCCAAGGAACTCAAGAGTCTTCTCTAGTATCACAATTCAAAAGCATCAATTCTTCAGTAGTATATCATTAATTTACAGTTCCATAGTGACATAAGAAAACCTGTGGCCTCTGCATTGAAAGTGTGGAGTTTTAACCACAGGACCACCAGGGAAATCCCTGCTTATTTTTAAATTAAGTTACTCATTTTCTTACTGTTAAGTTTTAAGAATTCTCTGTATATTTTGGATAATAGTCCTTTATCAGATATGTGTTGTGCAGATATTTTCTCCCAGCTTAGGTTCTCATTCTCTTGATATATTTTCATATATATGAACTTTTCTTATATTTTTCTTTTTGAGAAGTATACCAGATCTACTTTAATATAAAACAGGTTTACCCCAGAAATGAAGACAGATAGTGTGAAACAAACTTGAAGTAATGCTCCCCTACTTAAAAAAAAATTATTTGTTTCCTGTATTTTTGGCTGTGCTGTCTTCTTTGCTGCATATGGCTTTCTCTGGTTGCGGCTGGTAGGGGCTGCTCGCGAGCTGTGGTGGCCAGGTTTCTCATTGTGGCGGCTTCTGTTGTGGAGTGCAGGCTCTAGGTGCCTGGGCTTCAGTAGCTGTGGCTCCCAGGCTCTAGACCACAGGCCCAGTAGTTGTGGCCGCCAGCTTAGTTGCCTTGAGGCATGGGGAACCAGACCAGGGATTGAATCTCCTGCATTGGTGAGTGAATTCTTAACCACTGGACCACCAGGGAAGTCCCCTACTGTTTTTTTAATAAGGTAAATGCCAATTAAATTTAACCATATGGTGGCCACAGCCTTGGGGGCAGTTACCATAGGAACTGTTTTATTTCTGTTTCCCCATTCCCTCATAGGTACTTGCATTTGTTGACTGAATTAGTGGATTAGTAAATATTTCTGGTCACCTACTTCCTAAGTGGCACATACCCATTTAAAAAACTGCTTTAAGAGCCTATGTTTGTCTCATAGCTTAATTATGGACCCTTAGGAAAGGGTTTGGAGAAGGCAATGGCACCCCACTCCAGTACTCTTGCCTGGAAAATCCCCTGGACGGAGAAGCCTGGTAGGCTGCAGTCCATGGGGTCGCTGAGGGTCAGACACAATTGAGCTACTTCACTTTCCTGCCTTGGGGAAGGAAATGGCAACCCACTCCAGTGTTCTGCCTGGAGAATCCCAGGGATGGGGGAGCCTGGTAGGCTGCTGTCTATGGGGTCGCACAGAGTTGAACACGACTGAAGCGACTTAGCAGCAGCAGCAGCAGCAGCAGGAAAGGGTTTCTGTAGGCTGATGACTATAAGTGAGAAGAGAAATCAAGATATGCGGATCCTTCCTGTCAGAGCCAGCAAACAAAACAGAATCCCAAAGCCCATGAAAACTGCTGGAGAATAAACTCTGGTCTGAGTAGACGCTCTAATAATAAATATTGAATACAGATTTCTCCTGTATTTGATGGTGCTTCCTGTTGCCCTCTCCTCCCAAGCAACTTTTTATTTAGTCTCCTGACTACTTTGTAAAAGTTGAATGTTGATCTTTTCTCATCCTCATTTAATTTCTGTTGGTTCTAGTCCTGTCTTTCCTGCAGGGATGGGAGAGAAGCAGTTGTCCTGTCCGACTAGGAGAGCCCAGGAACAACCACGGATCCACACACAGCTCTAGGCCACCTCTTCTCTGTATTAGCAACTGTTAAGTTGCTTGTTGAAGCCTTGGAGAGGAGGCAGGACACGCACAAGACTATTCGATGCCAACAAGGGCTGCTGTCATTTGGCCATGGGACTCGGGATTCTCTTTTGAGAAGGTTCTAACTTTTGAAGCTAATCACCACTCTCATATCTACCTGTGTAGCAAGATAATTAAGCATGCTTGGCTCCTGGTGCTGACAGGTTACTGGATCCAGTTAGGACAGCTAGCTTGTTTCCAGGGCTCTCTGCCTAACATAATCTTGGCCAGATCACTAGATTTCCTGGTCCTATTAGTCCTTCATTTTGAGACTGAGGAAGGAAATAATTAGCTCTAACTTTATCCATTTAAAGAACTATTTGACAGTTTGGGAATGGCAGATGTAATATAATATATACAGAATGAATATATATATATATAGTCTAATATAGAGAATGAATAAACTAAAAGATCCTACTGTATAGCACAGAGAACTATATACAGTATCCTGTAGTAAAACATAATGGAAAAGATTTTGAAAAATAATGTATGTGTATATATATGGTATATATATATATATACACATGTATATTATATATGTGTGTGTGTGTGATGCTTAGCATGCATGCTAAGTCACTTCATTCATGTCTGATTCTTTGAAACCCTATGGAATGTAGCCCCCCCAGGCTCCTATGTCTATGGGATTCTCTAGGCAAGAATACTGGAGTGAATCTCCTCCAGGCATCTTCCCAACCCAGGGATCAAACCTGGATTTTTTATGTCTCTCCTGCATTGGCAGGCAGATTCTTTACCACTTTACCACTATTCCCATTATATATGGGAAGCCTTATATATATATAAAGTGAGTCACTATGCTGTACAACAGAAATTAATACAACATTGTAAATCAACTATACCTCAATACAATAAACTTTTGTATTGGAGAACTATTTGAAGGCTCATTTTGTGGGGAATCATGGAATTGTATTAAGCAGTGTGTTCCCACCAGGACTTACATTTGGGAGTGGGAGGGAGGGAGAGAGGGCAAACAATAAGGTACAACTTATAACTATGATTATATTTTTAAAACTAACATTCAGTTCAGTCCAGTCACTCAGTCATATTCAACTCTTTGCAACTCCATGGACTCCATGGACTGTAGCATGCCAGACTTCCCTGTCCATCACCAACTTCAAGAGCTTGCTTAAACTCATGATGCCATCCAACCATCTCATCCTCTGTCATCCCCTTCTACTACTACCTTCAATCTTTCCCAGCATCAGAGTCTTTTCTGATGAGTCATTTCTTCGCATCAGCTTCAGCATCAGTCCTTCCAATGAATATTCAGGACTGATTTCCTTTAGGATTGACTGGTTTGATAGCCTTTCTGTCCAAGGGACTCTCAAGAGTTAGGCAGAATGAAATAAGAGTACCCTAAAGAATCATATACAAAGTGAGATAATAATAATTCTCCTTGAGCATTTAACACTAGTCTGAGAAGGTAGACCCAGTTGTTTCTCTCATTTTGTAGATGAAAAAGCCCAGGCTCAAAGACATTGAGCTAGAGACTGGATTCACATAGGTGGTCTGGCTCCAGAATCTGAGCTTTCCTTTGATTATTGGAGTATAACTGCTTTACAGTGTTGTGTTAGTTTCTGCTGTACAATGAAGTCAATCAGCTATATGTATACATGTATCTCTTCTCCCTTGGACCTCCCTCCCCATAACCCCTTCCCACCACTCTAGGTCATCCTAGAGTACCATCTGAGCTTTTAACCACTACCATTATTGCTTCCCACTAGAAAAGGAGAGACTTGTTTCTTGAGAGAGAACAGCCCAGTGAGAGAGAAGAAACACAAGGTGCCTTTTGGGAAGGCTTGAATCATGCCTTTTTGGCTGAGGTTAGCTGGCAGAAGTCAGGGAGAGGTTAGCGCTTTCAGCTACATTGTCCAGGGCTTGGAGTTTGCACTTCTCTGCTTCTCTAGACAGAATGGCACAGTCAGAGGTTTCTGAGCAAGAGAATGGTGAATGGTAAATGGAGTGGCAACTATGTTTTAAGATGCATCTGGAAGCATCTACTACAGTAATAAGGGAAAATAGAGGAGAGAATTGAAAAGGAAGGACTTGGCAGCTGATTGGATTGAAAGGGGTGAGGGGAGGGGCCAAAGTTGACTCCAGGGTTTTAAACCTGATGAGTAAGAACAAAGAGGCTTTTAACAGAAATGGGCAGCTGATTTGTAACAGAGATTTGGAAGGAGAACTAATGTTTTTCAATATGAGGAGGGCCAGATCCTTTCCAAATGGAAATTCCCTTCGAGTTTTCAACAACCTTTCAAGGTAACTTGTTGCTCTCATTGTATAGATGAGAAAAGTAAGACTCAATTTGGTGAACAGCCATCCTAGGAGCATAGACTGTATAAGTGACAAACTTCTGTTTGCAGCCAGATCTGTTGCTGCCGTTACCGGTGCTTTCCTTCCAGTTTGGACTGCCCATCCCCGCCGCCCCCCGCCCCCTGGCCCCGCGTTCCGAGTCCCATGTGACATACAGCGCTTCAGTACGGAAGGGACATTGGAGCTCCTCAGCTCTGATGCTTGATGCACCATTAGAAATATGGATCTGGAATACAGGTCAGGGGTTGGGGGGAGAGTTTTGTATTCGTGGGGGTCTCTGGACAGAGGAGGTATTTCCTGAAAACTGGGGGAAGCGCGTAACGTGATTGAGAGGAGAGGGGGAAGAAAATGCAAAGAGAAACATGGGAGTCGACCTGTTGGGAGATAAGAGAAGCAGGGTGCTGAGGGAAGTGGTGAAGCCTAGAACAGTGGATGCTAAGATATGAGAGAATTCCAAGGACAGCATCTCAACAGGATTTCTGTAGTCATTTATTGCATCTCGACTATGCACATTCCAGTGTTGATGGGAGATCATAGTAGAGACTGAATATTGGATTGGAAGATGGAAAATTATAGCTGATAGGAGCCAGACTCAGTGTTAGCAATGACTGTGATCTTCTGAGATGGTACACACCTGGGAAGACCATGGTTCACTAGGAAACTGATGTGTGTGGTGATGAGGTTAAAACTGATCAGGGCTCACTGAGCCCAGCCCTGCTTTTCCCAGTAGCTTGTAAGACCTGTTGGCTCTGCAGAAAGAAATATAATATTGTTTGATAACTGGCTTTAGGCATTTAAAAAATGAAAAGGAAGGAAAGTCTCTGCAGAAGAAAAAGTCTCTCCTTTCAATGAAAGTGTTTCATTCATAGTTTGAATTTTTGAGTCTTTAAAAAATATTTTTAATTGCATGATGGAAATACTCTATTAAGATTCTCTTTTAAATTTTTAATTTAATTTTTTTGCCTTTTGGCCACACTGCATGGCACGTGGGATGGTTTCCGGACCAGGAATTGACCTCTGGCCTCTGCAGTGGAAGTGCTGGATCCTAGCCACAAGTCCACCAGGGAACTCCCTAAAATTCTTTGAAAATGACATAGTACCAGTTGTTCAGGTTGATGCTCCATAGGTATTCTTTTCTCTCCAGCTGTCTCTCTGTCTTTTATGATGCCTTCTTTCTCAAATGCTGTACCAAAGACATAGAAGTATTCATTGTTTTACCATAACACTTCCATTAAGTCAATGTTAATTCAGAATGACTGCTTTTTTCTGGGCAACAAGATGTCTTTTTTTTCTAAGGAAGACAGTAGGTAATCTAAAATCTGTTAATTTGGAGATAATTTCTGAGGATCACATGAATTTAAGTTTGAAGAATATCTTCTATGTTTTTTAGAGGAAAGCTATTTAAAAATCAATATCTGGGGGTGATAGCGTTGAGCGGGGGAAGCAAGAATCCAGAAGAGAACAAGAAAAATAGGAAGAAAGAAGGTAGTGTCAGTGAGTGCTGTCAGCAAAGCCAGAGCACTAAACCCGTGAATATGGCAGAGCTGGTTGGGAGAGTCTGGTGCAGGGCAGATGGTACTTGAAAGGAATCGGGGAACCCGAGTGGTAGTCCCAGTTCTGCCACCAACTCCGTGTTTGTGAATTCAGACAAGGCATTTATCTTCTCTGGTCCTCATTTTCCTTATCTGCAAAATGGTGGATCCTTTAAAGAAATGTTCAACAAAAACACGTGTGATCCTCTCATCTGTGGATGGAGTCTCTTCCCTTAGGTTATGGTTGGCTTGCTCCTGCCACCTGGCCCACTTCAGCACCACCCTCCACACAGAATGCAGAGCTATTAAAACAAGCCAAAAGATAATGATAGAAAAGAGGGTGAGTCTGAGAAACTGTATCTGTAGTCATGGGCCATGTTGGATGAGTATGGGTGGGTGATACCCTTCCTTAATGGTCCTTTCATGTGACCCGGGCTCTTCGTATTGAGGATTTCGAGTTTATCCCAGAACTCCCTTCTTCACATGGCTATTTCCATGTTATTATGTATTTGCAGGCAGGATGACTTTGCGAACACTCTGATGATGTGTTAGGAATGAGTTGGTGACTTTGGCCAGATTTAAATTCCTTTTCTTTTGAGAACAGAAGGATTAACGAACAAAGCGTTTTGTGTCCTGGGTAGGTTATGGCTTGATTAACGTGCTCTGACTCACTGCCCAAATAAGCTGCTGATGGGAGCCATAAACCCAGGGTCAAACGTGTCTATATTGGCCACGTCCCAGAGAGGCAGGGTGTTAGAGGCTGGAAGAGCAAGTGAACATCCTCTCAGTGCACCTGCCATGAAACACAAGCGATCAGGACATGAAAAGCAGATGAACTACTGATGCCAAGTTGCCAGCCTGAGTATGTCAGCCAAGCACCACAGGCAATGCTAGGTTGAGCAGAAAGGGGATTAGAACACAAGTTGAGATGCCAGGGATTTAGGCTCCTGTCTGTTCTCAACTGGTGCATTCGTGGGTAATTCACTTACCCTTTCTGGGTCCCTGTTGCCTGACTCATCTGTCATACAGGATGCTAGACTAAACCAGGGCTTCCCTGGTAGCTCAGCTGGTAAAGAATCCACCTACAATGTGGGAGATCTGGGTTCAGTCTCTGGGTTGGGAAGATCCCCTGGAGGAGGGCACAGCAACACACTCCAGTATTCTTGCCTGGAGATTCCCATGGACAGAGGAGCCTGGCGGGCTACAGTCCCTGGGGTCGCAAAGAGTTGGACACGACTGAGTGACTAAGCACACACAGACTAAACCAGCCAATTGGATCAAGCAAGTTGCATTTGCCATGTGCCTCATTCTGCCCCATCCTTTTGGAGACACACTGATGTGTTGTTTGTGCCTGATTTGGGGTTTACTGTCGCTATCATCTCCTGTGCCTGCCCACCAGAAGATCTTGTGGCCTGTAGTAGTGAAACTGCTATTATTCCCCTTACCCAAAACTGCTCTGGATGTTTTCTGAAATGATAGGAATGCATCATGAATCCTCTTAGTAGAGGTTTATATCAGGGATTTTGCTTTGTTTTTGCGTCCTGTATCCTTTCAGAGCCTGAGGGAAAGCTATGGGCTCTCTCATCAGAAGAGAGGTTCTGCAAACACATTCATGTAAGGTATCCAGAGTTCATGGACTCTCAGGGCCCTCAGGCTAAGAACCCAGGCCTAAGAAAAATAGGATTGTTCTGTTTACAAGCTTGTTTAGGACTACTGTTCTCTCCAGGAAATGCCAGGAGCTGGAGGTAAACGGACAGAAGGAACCCAAACAGCCTGGGCCTGATGGTTGACTTAGGAACTGTGATGTTCAAGCTATGAGGGGGCCCTGGACACTCTGACCTCCTCCTTGAGACAGATGCCCCACTGCTTGGATGAAGGTTGTGTCCTGTCATTGCTTCCATGCACCGCAGACTTACCGTGTACTCTTGGTTAAGATGGAAACTATCTGCAAGCCTTTAGTTTCCAACATGAAGTGGGAACATGATCTCTTCTAGCTGTTCTCTCTGTAATGTGCTATCTCGAGCATATTTGGATGGCATCCTTAGTGGTTCCCTGAGAAGGACACAACTTAAAAGTCCTCAGTTTGGGCTACTAAAGTAATTCTGTTCCTGCCAGGGTACATCTCATGGAGATAACATTTTCATAAATCACTAGAGTATTAGCTTTCTTTTCATCTACACACATTTTTTTTAAAAATTCCCTTAGAACAGTGGTCCCCCGGGGACCAGCTTTGTGGGAGACAATTTTTCCATGGACCCAGGCAGTGTGGGGTTGGGAGGGGCGGGGGAAGGTTGGTTTCAGGATGATTCAAGCATATTACATTTACTATGCATTTTATTTCTATTATTATTACATCTGCTCCACCTCAGATCATCAGGTGTTAGATCCCAGCAGTTGGAGACACCTGCCTTAGGAGACCATTCTGGAGATGACCAGTTACTGATGTACTTCATCTGTTGGACCATTGCATCGGTTCGTCGGCCTGACTTTCCTGGGGATAAAGCATTCCTCTACCAGAGCTGTCACAGCCAGGGCCCCCAGCCAGGTTTATTTTCTCCATTCCCAGGCACCACCACCCCACCCCCATTTTTGGCCTCGCTACTTGGTTTGTGGGATTTTAGTTCCCCGACTGGGGACTGAACTCAGGACCTTGGCAGTAAGACTGCAGACTCCTCACCCCTGGACTGCCAGGGATTTCCCTCCTCTTCCCTCTTGAGTGTAGAGTGGCTGAACTAATGGTGGAAAGAAACAAGCACTGGCTGTGGTGTTAAGAACTCCTTCTTTGAGTTCTTGGGAAAATGCAAGTAGATGAAAGCAGAAACAGTTTTCTTTTTCTTTTTTTTTTTTTCCAGAAACAGTTTTCTGATTCTATTTTGTATATAACAGCTGTTCCTCTATTTCTTAAATAGGAAAAAAAGGAGAGATTCAAAATCATGAAACTTGCATTTTCTTTCATCTTTTCCCTTCTGCCTCTCCTCTCCATACCCATGAGCTCTATTCAGTATTAAGGATTGTAATCACTCCTGACTTGGCACACTTTGTAAAACACAGACTAATCCTTTGGTGGAAGTTACTGACATTTTATTATGGTCTGCTCAGAATGTAAACAAATACAGGTGTGTGCTGTCACGTTAGTCGTGTCTGACCCCAGGCTCCTCTGTCCATGGGATTCTCCAGGCAGGAATACTGGAGTGGGTTGCCGTGCCCTCCTCCAGGGGATCTTCCTGACTCAGGGGTGGAACCTGCATCTCTTACTGCAGGCAGGTTCTTTACCCCTAGTGTCACCTGGGAAGCCCTAAATGAATATAAGCAACCTTAAATTTCAGGGAAAAAAATGATTTATGTTTTGTTTTTAAACTTTATTAATAAGCTTTCTAGTGAATGCGGAAGTAAAATCAGATCTCCTACCACCCAGCTTCAACAGAGATCAGGGTATGCCCATCTTATTTCATCTGTATATACTCCCCTCCGTCCTGGAATTCCAGACATATCACTTCAAATAAAGCAAATTCCAGACATAGCATTTCACCTGTAAATATTTTCTTATGTATTTCTCAAAACCACAAGAGTAATTCCTCAATATCAAATAAGTAACCCTCATTCACAAGTTCACAGTTGTGTTATACTTTGTTTTTGTAGTTTGTTTATTTGGGATACAAATAAGGTCTATATATTGAGGTTGGGTGATACATTCCAAGTGTTTTAACTTGTATGTTTTTCTCCTTTTGTATTTTGCTATTTTTGCTACCATTTTTTTTGTTGTTGTTGTTTTTGCCACATTTGAAGAAACTGGATTGTGTCTTAAAATTTTCTATGATCTTGGTTTTGCTGATACTGTTATTTGTGAGGAAATAAGAGTAACACAAGTAAGTGAATTTTTAAAAGGTGTAGTTAAGTGTATGTAAATGTTTCACTTTATGCTGAAAACAGTCTAACTACGGGGTTTAAAGTTTTCTTAGGCAGAAACACTGAAGGATTAGGTGACATCACTACCATGTTTATTCTTGCTTTCTCTTCATTGGAAGACACCTTGGCAGGTTATATGGAGAGGTGTCACCCACTGCTGAAATGAACTGGTCTGAAACATGCCAGCCATTCTTCATCAGTGACACCAAATGGTTATTTTAGGCAGATAATTGGAAGGGCTCTTTTTCTTGTTGAATTTGCAGTGGGAAACTCAGGTGATTGAATGTGTGCCTCAAACCTTTTGGTCCCAACATTCTTCTCTCCCTATTCACTGTGATTAACATTCTCTTGATGGCTAGTCATTCCAGTAGAATATGATCACAGAATAATTTGGGTTGGAAAAGACTTCCTGAGGTCACCTGACCCCATCAAATAACCTTAACAAGGGATTCCAGCTTCAACTCTCCCAGAACAAAGCTGTTTGTTAACAACTCCCATATTTCCCAATCTCCCCGCTGTGCATTCTAAGTCTGTGTTCTCTTTTGTCCTTCAGTGAAATAGATTATTAAATTGCATCTCTTTCTGCTATGGGGGAGGGATGCCTATATACATACATGTGTCTGTAGATCTTTAATTAAGATTGATTTTGATTCTTCCCCCACTTGCCTTCTACACTGCATATACCCTGAGACTCTGTTTCACTCTCTGTATATAATAATAGTTTTTATGAAAAATAAGATGTTTTCATGAGTAAATGTCCACATAGGATGGGATTATTGCAGACTGTTTTTTAGCCACGGTGTGATGGTTAGTTTTATGCATCAACTTGGCTGGGCCAGCAGGTACACAGATATTTGGTCAAACATTATTCTGGGTGTTTCTGTGACAGAGTGTTTGGATGAGGTTAACCTTTAAGTTGGTAAACTTTGAGAAGTCACATAACTGGGCTTCCCTGGTGTCTCAGTGGTAGAAAATTCGCCTGCCATGCAGGAGACATGGGTTTGATCCCTGGGTGGAGAAGATCCCCTGGAGAAGAAAATGGCAATCCACTCCAGTATTCTTGCCTGGGATAATCCTATGGATAGAGGAGCCTGGTGGGCTATATAGTCCATGGGCTCACAAACGAATCAGAGTCAGACGTGACTTAGTGACTAAACAACTACAGCCGCAACAAACTTTGAGGAAAGCAGACTGGCCACCGTGATGTGGGTGGGGCTCTTCCAGTCAGCTGAACAGAGCAAAAATCGGAGTCCCCCCGAGCAAGGAGGGGCTCTCCAGTAAACAGCCGTCAGACTGGAACTGCAGCATCAGTTCTCCCAAGTCTCGTCTGCTGGCCCACCCTGCAGAGTTTGGAGCTTGCCAGTCTCCATAAGCACACGAGCCAATTCCGTATAGTAACTCTCTCTATACACATCCTATTGGTTCTGTTAAACTGGTTCTGACAAATAGTGTGGGGGGAAAAGACAAGTAAGTATACACCCCAAATGTATCTGGCTGTTCTTGAAGTGATGTTTTATGTTAAAGAGATGGAAAGATCACTGGAGAAGCCATTAGAAGAGTGAGATTCTGGCTGTAACTTTTCTAGCAAACTGTCTTTCAGTCTCAGATCTGGTCGCTTTCCCTCTCTGAGCCTCTTTCCTGTCTGTGGAAGGAGTTTCAGCACAGGGATTCCCAAGTGTATGATTCCATGAAGTACAGACATTGGAGCCAGCTGCTGAGGAATTGTGTGTGTGCGTGTGTGTGCTCAGTTATGTCTGACTCTGCGACCCCATGGACTGCAGCCCATCAGGCTGCTCTGTCCATGCGATTTCCCAGGCAAGAATACTGGAGTGGGTAGCCATTTCCCTCTCCAAGGGATCTTCCTGACCCAGGGATCGAATCTGTGTCTCCTGGGTCCTCTTGCAATGGCAGGCAGATTCTTCACCACTAGTGCTACCTGGGAAGCACGCTGAGGAGTTATCTGAATTCTTCTGAGGACTGCCCAGTTGCTAGATAAGAATCACTGAGGCTGTACACAGATAGTGGTGGTAGATGATGCGGGCAGAGCAAAGAAAAAAAATCTTGAACAGAACGATTTTCTGTGCATCAGGTAGAATATTCTATTTCAGTTAAATGTAAAATATGGATGAGTAAGCACCTGCATGAAAGCCTTTAGCTTCTGTGCCTTCCCATCTTAGGGCGGATGGTCTAACTTTGAAGGCGTTTAGGATCTGTCTCTGCATTGCAGTAATTTTTATTTTGTGCAGAAGGCGTGGGATGGTGGTGCAGGCTTGGCAGCTGTGACAAGCTGAGGCCCTTTGGCCAAACTGAGGGGCTCTGGCCCAACCAACAGGAAATGCCTGACCCCAAGGACATATGTGCTATTCTTGACCATAAAGATTGGAAAGAATCTCAGACTAGCTCTGGCCAACAAGGTTGTAAATGGATTTCTCTGTTGCCTTGGTTTTGAGCCTTTCTCTCTCTTTTTTTCCCCACTTGGGCTTCCCTCTCCAGGTTAAAAAACAAAAACACAACAACAGTAACCACAAGGAGGAAACCGTATTATTTTAGCTCCTCCTGTCTGGAGAGTGGTCAGTACTTAGCTGCAGTAATCTTTTGGCTCTGTCTGGAATTACTGTGCACCTCACCGCAGCAGTCTGCCACTTGGGAGGTTGGCATGTGGGGCTGGACGGTCTGGGTGTGTGCCTGGGAAGTCAGCTGCCCCTTGGGATGCGGACCCATTCCCAGGGTTCACTGGAGGCATCTCCTCCTTGTATGGGGGGTGGAGTTCTTTGCCCTTTGCATCCTTTCTGACCACAGGCTCACTCACGAGGAGGCAGGACTCCTGGGGGCCATATCCCCCTGGTTGACTGTTTACCCAGTTGATGCTTGAAGACTGACAAATGATTAACCCCCTGGAATTCCCGGTTAGACCCCAGTTACAGTCATGAGTTCAGCCTTGGGAGCCACAGACTTAAATTGTTTTTCCAGCATTTTACCCAGCCTGGCGTCCCTGCTGGACTCTACGCTGGAAACTCTCCCGGGGGAGAGCTTGGTGCGCAGGGGGCGTGGGAAGTGAAGGGAGGAGGCCCCGGGGCTGTGGGGGAGGCCGGAGACTGAGCCGCTGCGAGGTAAGGAAGGGACCCGCCACAGCAGAGGGGACAGGAAAGGAGCTGCTCCTGCCCGGCCTCTTGGCCGCTTCCTTCCCCTGACATGACAGCCCCGCCGGCCTGGCTCCCCGCCACCTGGCAGGCCTTGGCACATGACTCCCCATCCTGCCTGAGAACGGGGCGGGAGAGGTCTGTGCTCGTGCGGCGGCTCCCCCAGCTTGGGGCCGCCTGCCCTTCCTGGGGGTTGGGGGTGTTAGGGGGTGGGGAGCTGCAGGTGGACCCGCTCCTGGGGGTGAAGGGTGTCTGTCCTTTTCCCTGGGAGTAGGAATGCAATGGCAAGGCGACTGGAGAGGCCTGACTACCTCAGAGCCCTGTCATCTGGAGCTCAGCTAGCGAGCCTAAGTTCTTGTCACATGGAAAACTGGGTGACCCTCGGTGCTCACCCCACAGAATTACTCAAATGAGAGGGATGTCCTCAAGTGCAGGGTCAGCTCCATTGGTGGTCCCAGTGGAAGACATCCGGCCTCGGGGGAGCTGTGAGCACCGCCCTCTACCCAGCCCATCCCCACCAGCAGGTGGCTGTTCCCTGCACAAGGTCCCAGAAAAGGAGGGTCAATGGCTCATCCATAAGAAGGTGGGGGGCGAGGTGTGTGCTTGTCGGCTTTCACCTCTTGGAAGGAAGGGAGGTTGAATCCATAAAGTGATGAGGCTTCTGCTGTCGGAAAGGAATGGCTTTTGCCTTTCTAGAGGTCCAGAGAGGAGCTACTGGGAGACGGTGCCAATAAACTCAGGCAGCTTAAATTCTAATTCTGGCCCAGCTGCTGGCTTCACTTCCTGGTCTTCCACTTCATTCTGTCCCACCCTCCCTCCCTCCCTCCTTCCACCATACTTGATCACATTTACTTCCACTCTGTAGCAGCATCTTCAGACCGATCTTTCAGATGGGGTTGAGTTTGTCTGGAAGGCACTAGAGCCTAGTGACTTTACAGAGTTAGAAACATTACTGTTTTGAGATGTGGGGAAGGTGTGGGTTGAGAAGAAAGGAACATGAACATATTTCAAATTCTGAAAACTAGGATCCGAGCAGTCTTGGCAAAGTTGGCTGATCACACCCTGAAATGATCTGACCCTGGAGAAGGTTTCTGTGGTGGCGCTGGTGGGTGTTGAGGGAGCTAACAGCTTGCCGTGGGAGTCAAGTAAACAAGCTGGGGCTGGAGATGTCTAAGGAAACTGACAGTGGTGCCTCCCTGGATTCATGCTCTTTTCTTGTCACGTGACTTTGAGAAGAGGATTCAGGCACATTCAAACCCAATCCCCTCATTGAACAGAAGTCAAGAGGGGCAAATACTTTGAGTCACATAGCACAGTGTCTGTGATGGCCAAAACCAAGGCTCTCCCTGCTAGTTCAGTGATTAGAACCAGATGGCACTAGTGGTAAAGAACTTGCCTGCCAGTGCAGGAGGTGTAAGAGATGTAGGTTCAATCCTTGGTTCAGGAAGATCCCCTGGGTGAGGGCATGGCAACTCACTCCAGTATTCTTGCCTGGAGAATCCCTTGGACAGAGGAGCCTGCTGGGCAACAGTCCATGGGGTTGCAAAGAGCTGGACACTGAGTGACTAACATTTTCATTTTTTCATTTTCCTCCTGAAGATGAAATTCACACCCTGCTTCATTACGTTCTTGTTAAGATTAAATGATGTTAAGTCCCTAGAAATGGCCAAGAGACGTTTAACATTTTAATAAGTAATCTTCTGATTTTCCTCTCTGAACCTGTGTAAATGTATAACGATATGTATGCTAGTGTGCATATCCTAATAAATGGGATTATTTTTAAACCAGCTAGTTTTCATCTAACAATACATTGTGACTGCCCTTCCTTACCTCTAAATAGCCTTCTCTGTTACTTGATAGCTGCCTAGAACCCTGTAATATGATGGATGGAGCTGAATCCATATTCTGGTTTTGCACTAACATAATGCATTTTTCGGAGAAGGCAATGGCACCCCACTCCAGTACTCTTGCCTGGAAAATCCCATGGACGGAGGAGCCTGGAAGGCTGCAGTCCATGGGGCCGCTGAGGGTCGGACACGACTGAGTGACTTCACTTTCACTTTTCACTTTCATGCATTGGAGAAGGAAATGGCAACCCACTCCAGTGTTCTTGCCTGGAGAATCCCAGGGACGGGGGAGCCTGGTGGGTTGCCGTCTATGGGGTTGTATAGAGTCGGACATGACTGAAGCGACTTAGCAGCAGCAGCAGCAGCAGCAGCAGCAATGCATTTTTAAACAAATTGGAGTAGATGTTGTACCATGAATGTATCTCTAGAGTTGACAGAAGCTTCTCACTCTTCTCAGAACATAACCTAATCCTTCCTCCCCTGTTGTGAATAAGGATCTGGACATCTTCCCTTTGGGAGCTCAGAGCCTCCTTAACTCTGAGTAGGGCAGCATTATGAATTTCATACACCGGCCCTAAATGAGGAACTCAGACTCTGCCTCTCCTCCTGTCTCCCCACTTAAATCTAAAAAAAAAAAAAAAAAAAAATGTTTATTTATTTAGTATCTCTGGTATGAACTGTCTCTTGGTTCCCAAGAAATCACAATCAGAAAGTCCACTGTTCCATTTTTGCTGTCTGCTGTGTTCTCTCGGAACGCGCTCTGCCCTTCTTAAAAGACTTAGAGGTAAAACCCTAAGATGTCCTGCTTCCCAAGGTAGACCCTTGAGCCCCGCCCTTCATGATGGAGAGCAGCAGTCATTTCTGTACCATTCTGGGTACCATACCCTGCCATTTTAGTTTTATGAGTTTCTGGTGATGCTCATTCTTATTTGATTCCTTTGCTTCACGGATATAAAATTCTTCTTGCTGGTCTTAGGTTGGCAGAAATCATTGATTAGTTTCCCTTTAAGTTCCCCCCCCCCCCCGCCCCCCAACGCCTCTGCTGCTTTTGCTTTTAGTCACAAACCTTCCTCTTACCTCTCCACCCCCCTACCTTCAGGGTGTGTTACACCTGCTGACTCAAGGTGGGTAGCTGTCTGTTATAGAGACTGACCTCCAGGAGACAGAGAGCTGATGGGTAGAAGTGATTTAGGGTCAAGAGTCCCTTGAGGGCTTTATGGCTTTAAAGGGATTTTCTCCTATGGCCTAATCCTGCGTTTGGGACCTGGCACTATAACCAGTTACACCTTCTAAAGGGACTCTGCTGTGTTTCAGGACACTGCTTAGTGACCATCCTCAGTCCCAGCTATTTTCCTGTGATGTTTAAGAGAAAGGCTTGATTTTTCCCTCTAATTGAGGGCATATATCAACTCTAGATGGCGCTGGTGGTAAAGAACCCACCTGCCAATGCAGGAGACATGGGTTCCATCTCTGGGTTAGGAAGATCCCCGGGAGGTGGGCATGGCAACCCACTCCAGAAGTTTTTCCTGGAGATTCCCAGGGACAGAGGAGCCTAACGGGCTACAGTCCGTAGAGTCGCAAAGAGTTGGACACGACTGAAGCAACTTGGCACACACATAGCACACACATTATCAACTCTGAGGATAGATATAATGTGTTCTTTAGGGCCATGAGCCCGTCAAAATTAAGGAGGGGCTGCGGTGTCTCTGAGGTCTGTTGAAATGGCATCAGGAGTTAGAAGAAGACTGTGAATTCCACATCTGGACTACTCAGAATATCAAGTATTTTCCAAAGTGCTTTTTTAATGTTTCCTGCTGACACCCTCCCTGAGAGAAAGGTTAAGTAGCATTATCCTCCTTGCACTGATGAGGACACTGAAACAGTAAGAGGTTTACTGACTTGCCTTGGGCTCTGGGGGAAGGCTGGCCCTGCTGGAATGGCAGCTGCCCATAACTCCTGCTTTCCATGCCCAAGAGTCTGGTTGCAGAGCCCGGGCTGCCTCTGGGAAGCCCTCTCAGCGGAAGCAGGCAGGAAAAGCCGAAGTAGGGGCATCTTACTCAACCATAATTTTTTTTCCAAAGATTTTTTTGATGTGGACCATTTTTAAACTCTTTTGTTGAATTTGTCACAATATTGCTTCTGCTTTGTTTTGGTTTTTTGCCTGCAAGGCAGGAGGGATCCTAGCTCCCTGACCAGGGATTGAACCCACCCCCACACCCTCCCCACATTGGAAGGCAAAGTCTTAACCACTGGGCCAACAGGGAAGACCCACTGCTCAGCCATATTCTTGCAAGTCCTGTTTGGGGACTGCCGAGGCAGAGAAAGAGCTGGACACTTCAAAGTCAGTCCAAGATCTTTGACCTATAAACTGTTTTGCTGCCTTGAGCTAAGCTGTAAGAGTGATAGATGGCAGGGGTCAATTATTTTTGGCTCAAGTGCTCAGACTTGGCAGGGTGCCCTATACATTTGATATATAAACCTGACATCTACAAAAAGGTTTAGGAATCTGATGTCATCTCTCTACAGCTCCCGTGATGGCCTGTTCTGTAGAGGGGCTCTGTAGATGGTAGATTCTAGAAGCTCCACCTCATGCTTTAAAGAGAATCAGTTGAAAAGGAGGCTGGTCTGGGTGGCAGAGGAACAATGTCAACTCATGAGGCCACACACCAGCTCTCACTGGACTACAGTTCAGTCTACTTCCATCCATGAAGTGGATGGGTTTCCCTGGTGTCTCAGACAGTAAAGAATGTGCCTATAATTCAGGAGACCTGAGTTTGATCCCTGGGTCGGGAAGATCCCCTGGAGAAGGGAATGGCTACCTACTCCAGTGTTCTTGCCTGGAGAATTCCACGGACAGAGGAGCCTGGCAGTCTGCAGTCCACTGGGTCACAGAGAGTTGAACACGACTGAGTGACTAACACTTTCATGAAGTGGATTATTCTATTAAAATGGCTGTATAGCTTTAATGATGGGGTAACTGGTATTCCTATTTTACAGATGAGAAGCCTGAAGCTCAAAAAGGGGACTGCACAAGCCTAAGGCCAGCTTGGAAACAGTACCATTCTGGGCACCATACCTTTCTGCTTTAGTTTTGCCAATTGTGCCAGGGGATGTTCCTATTAAGGTTGATCTACAATTAAAGTGCATAAATACGCCAAAATATGTAATCAGGTTCTAGAGATGGCTTCTAATAGAGGGTTCCTGCGTCCCTTCCATCTGTCCCCAGGAGACCTGCTAAAGCTTGAACTTCTTGGCTCACTACTCATAGGAGGCAGCAGGCCCTCACTGCAGAGCCAGGTGCTGCTGCTGGTAGTGACGCAGTCTTAGATGAGCAGTCACTATCCTGATGCTTCTGTTATTCTTGTGTCTTGACTCTGCTTTTCCTCTGGTTCCTTTGAGGCCCCCTCCTAATTAGCTAAAATCCTCACAAAGACTGTTGTGGGTTTCAGGAGGTCAAGATGCACGCCCCCCCACCCCAACCCAGTTTTACTGAGCTATAGTTGACAAATAAAAATTGTGTATGTTTAGAGAAAGGGCAAGCTTTAACAAGAGTAAAGAACTCATGGAACTTTGAGGCAGCATGATTAGTTTAATCCCCAATTTCTGTCAATCTGGCTGAGACAGCAAAGAATCTGCCTGCAGTGCAGGAGACCTGAGTTTGATCCCTGGGTCAGGAAGATCCCTTGGAGAAGGCTGAGCGACTATCACTAGCCAGAAAAATTTTATATCAGTAAAGTAAAGAAATCAAATAAGTGTCACCAGAAACTCATAACACTAAGATGGCAGTGTATGGTACCCAGAATGGTACTGCTTACCAGTTGGGCTTAGGCTTGTGGGGTCCTCTTTTTGAGCTTTAAGTTTTCTCCTCTGTAAAATGGGAATACCACTGTTACCCACTGTTAAAGCTATAGAGCCATGCTAATAGAATAATCTACTTCATGAAGGTGTTAGTCACTCAGTCCTGTCTGACTCTCTGCGACTCCATGAACTGTAGCCCGCCAGGCTCCTTTGTTCATGGAATTCTCTAAGCAAGAATACTGGAGTGGGTAGTCATTCCCTTCTCTGGTCAGGGTATGTTCCCTACCCAGAGGCTGAATTCGGGTCTCCTAAATTGCAGGCAGATTCTTTACCTTCTGAGCCACCAGGGAGTGGGTAGTCATTCCCTTCTCTGGTCAGGGTATCTTCCCTACCCAGAGGCTGAATTCGGGTCTCCTAAATTGCAGGCAGATTCTTTACCTTCTGAGCCACCAGGGAGTGGGTAGTCATTCCCTTCTCTGGTCAGGGTATCTTCCCTACCCAGAGGCTGAATTCGGGTCTCCTAAATTGCAGGCAGATTCTTTACCTTCTGAGCCACCAGGGAAACCCATCCATTTCATGGATGGAAGCAGATCAGCTGTAACTGATGGCAGTTGGCATATGGCCCCGCGAGTTACCACTGTTCCTCTGCCACCTAGATCAGCCTCCTTTTCAATTGATTCTATTTACTCTACAGCATGAAATGGAGCCTCTAGGATCTGCCATCTAGGGCTTGGAACTCTACACATAATTTTATTGGACTGTGCCATCAATTTTCATGGCAATCAAAGCCAGACCTGGTGAGGGGATGAGGCCAGACCCACGTGATCTTGATTTGTGTTTGTTTTGTCTGGAGCAGGTATCCCTGGTCACCGCCCTCATCCTGTTCTTCCTGGATGGAACAAGAAGACAGACAGGGTGTGTGTGAAGCCCAGGACTCACAAGACAAGGGCATGGGCTCTGATTCTGAGAACTGTGAAGACAGGGAAGGGGACCCAGATGAAAGAGGAATGGGCTCCAACCCACAGGACGAAGCTCCAAGAGGACACTCAGAGGAGAGGGAGCTCATGCCGAATATCTGCACAGGTGAGGAAAGAGCTGGGGGATTTCTCTTGAAGTTACCCCATTCACATTGTTTTCTAGCTCCTTTAGAGTGACAATCAGGGGCAACATTCTTAGGAGGCGGCTTTCTAGCTGCTGCTGCTGCTAAGTCACTTCAGTCGTGTCCAATTCTGCGTGACCCCATAGACGGCAGCCCACCAGGCTCCCCCGTCCCTGGGATTCTCCAGGCAAGAACACTGGAGTGGGTTGCCATTTCCTTCTCCAATGCATGAAGTGAAAAGTGAAAGGGAAGTCGCTCAGTCGTGTCCTACTCTTAGTGACCTCATGGACTGCAGCCTACTAGGGTCCTCCATCAGAGACCATTAAGGAGATTCTGTACCACCTTACAGAATCTTCCCAGGTGGTGCAGTGGTAAAGAATCTGCCTGCCAATGCAGGAAATGCAAAGGGACACAGGTTAGATCCCTGGGTCAGCAAGATGCCCTGGAGCAGGAAAATGGCAACCCACTCCAGTATTCTTGCCTGGGAAATCCCATGGACAGAGGAACCTGGCAGACTAAAGTCCATGGAATCACAAAGAGTTGGACATGACTAAGCGATGGCACACACACCGTCTTAAGTCTGAGGAACATCTCTTTTCTTTAGTCTGGTCTGGGGAGGAGCTGTAGCTGATAAACAAGGGTGAAGAGGGTAACTCACTGGTGTGCACTTTATAGTACAAAACATTGCTACAAAATGACAGTTGTAACAGCACAAGAAGGAACACAGGTAACACTGGGTCCTACCTTCCAGAGGTTGCTGGAGAGCTATATGAATTGCTTAGCACAGATCCAGATGTTTACAGTTACAGTCACCATCCCTGCTTGCAGATAAATAAACCCAATGGTGAGAGACCTGCCTGGGGTCACATGGCTAATACCCAAAGTACCCAAGGACTCTCCTAAATCTTTGCTGTTCTTCATCTAGAAAGAGTAAATACTGGGCCTCCATCCACTTCCTTGGTTCCATCTTTGGGCTTTTGTTGCTTGATCCTGCTCATGCCCTGGGGACTGAAATGAGCTGAAATACCTTACGATCAGGATCCTGAGGTTACAGTTCTTCCCCAGGACACTTCCCAGACCTTCTGTGCCCTCCCCTGCAGTGCACAGAATGGTCTTTCATATATCTGGGGATAAGCAACCAGAGGCAGATAGATGTGTGTTCTGGATCAGCCTCCAGGCTGGACTCACCAGCTAGCTCCAGATCCTGCACTCACCTCCCCTTTTCCCTAACCACCACCACGCGCCGCGCACCGCCCCCCCCCACCCACACACACAGTAAAGCCCTTAGGTTGGGATGTATTTGGTTTGCTGTTGCAGACTGACGAATCATACTAAAAAACAGACGAATGAGCTAGGCCAGGTGATCTCTTCTTGTGCTTCGCCAGAGTGGCCTTGTCTTTTAAGGCTAGGGCCGTGAAAGGGATTGGTGGCTCGCAGAGTGGAGGAGATCTCTTCTGAGATCACAAAAAGTCTCAAGTGCGCCGCCAGGCCTTCTTCAGGCAGCCACGCTGAGCAGAGCCCCAGGTCCAGTGGATGGGGCATAGGCCCAGAGACAGCTGCCTGAAGAACTGGAGGGGCAAGGGGCAGGTGAGCGCTCTCGCTTTAGGCCATCCCTGAGTCTCCAGGTGGGAAGGAGGCTGGAATTGAGGACTGAGTGAGCAGGGACCTTGGAGAGACATGTTAAGAGGTCCCGGGGGAGATTACCCTGTGGCCCACACTCTTACTGAGACAGGCTTCCTCTGGGTTTCTCTCTTGAGTGCCAAGCGTAGTCATCCCCATGGCCGCCTTTTCTGTTGCAGAGGGGCTGCTGAGCGAGGAAGACGGGGTTGCAGGCCGTGAGGAAGAGGATGACCCATCTGGTGTAGCTGAGATGGCCATGTTCCCAGGGCTGTCTGAGTCCGACAGCATTTCCCGGAGTCCCCAGGAAGAAGAGGAAGAGGAGAGCGCTGGGGAGAACCGGCTAGAGGAGGAAGAGGAGCAGCCGCCCCCTGCCGTGCTTCCCTGGAGGCGGCACCTCTCCCTGGGGAGTCGGCACCGGGGCGACAAGTCTGCCCACCGCCGCTTCCGCCGCCTCCATCACCCCGTGTCCATGGACCTCGGGGAGCTCGACAGCCTGATGGCCAGCATCATGGACGCGCCCACCATCTGCCCCGACTGCGGGGAGAGCTTCAGCCCTGGCGCCGCCTTCCTGCAGCACCAGCGCATCCACCGCCTGGCCGAGGCCGCCGCGGCCGCCAGCCTGGAGCCCTTCGGCTTCGCTGGCGAGTGCGAAGCGGTGGTGGGGATGATGGGCGTGGGCGGGGGCTTCGGGGCAGGGCCCGCGCTGGCCCGGCCCCCGCGCGAGAAGCCCTTCCGCTGCGGGGAGTGCGGCAAGGGCTTCAGCCGCAACACCTACCTGACCAACCACCTGCGGCTGCACACAGGCGAGCGTCCCAACCTGTGCGCCGACTGCGGCAAGAGCTTCAGCTGGCGCGCCGACCTGCTCAAACACCGGCGGTTGCACACGGGCGAGAAGCCCTACCCGTGCCCCGAGTGCGGCGAGGCCTTCAGCCTCAGCTCGCACCTGCTGAGCCACCGGCGCGCGCACGCCGCGGCTAGTGGCGCGGGGCCGGCGGCGCTGCGGCCCTTCGCCTGCGGGGAGTGCGGCAAGGGCTTCGTGCGCCGCTCGCACCTGGCCAACCACCAGCGCATCCACACGGGCGAGAAGCCCCATGGCTGCGGCGAGTGCGGCAAGCGCTTCAGCTGGCGCTCGGACCTGGTGAAGCACCAGCGCGTGCACACGGGCGAGAAGCCCTACATGTGTTCCGAGTGCGGGGAGACCTTCAGCGTCAGCTCGCACCTCTTCACGCACAAGCGCACGCACTCGGGCGAGCGGCCCTACGTGTGCCGCGAGTGCGGCAAGGGCTTCGGGCGCAACTCGCACCTGGTGAACCACCTGCGAGTGCACACGGGCGAGAAGCCCTTCCGCTGCGGCCAGTGCGAGAAGCGCTTCAGCGACTTCTCCACGCTCACGCAGCACCAGCGCACGCACACGGGCGAGAAGCCCTACACGTGCATCGAGTGCGGCAAGAGCTTCATCCAGAGCTCGCACCTTATCCGCCACCGCCGCATCCACACAGGCAACAAGCCGCACAAGTGCGCGGGCTGTGGCAAGGGCTTCCGCTACAAGACGCACCTGGCGCAGCATCAGAAGCTGCACCTGTGTTAGGGCTGGGCCCAACGGAGGCTGCCCTGGGTGGGGCGGGGGTGGGGTGGGAAATCACGCGGGGACTAGGTGTCCTGGGGACAGACCCTATAGAAAGAAACGGGGAAGGGAGGTGGGAGGCACAATCTGAGAATGACTGGGGGGCCTTTTAGGTGTTAGGAGTCCCGAAGGGGTGGGTTGAATAAGAGTTGTTCTTTGGGAGGGGCTGTATTTTGCCTACCTCCTCCCTAACTGTGAAATGTTTGGGAGATGTGCTTGAGCGTGGTGATTTCATCAAATGCACGCTATAGGGAGTGAAGGATGTGGAGGAGCAGGCATTCTGAAGACTTTTAGGAAGAGGAGATAGTGGGGTGGGGGAGGGTACAGGATGGCAGGCGACACAGTAGGTTGGGCCGTGATGGCCTCTGGGAAGCAGGGAGAGGGTGTGGATGGAGTGAGAGTTATGGGATAAAATCAAAGGCATGTATGAGTAAGTCTGTCCTGGCTTCACCAGGTATTAAGCCACTGTTTGTCCTGTTCCCCCCACATCAGCTGCAGTCCCACAAAAAGTAGAGGAACTTTGTCAGTCCTACAGGAGTGGATATTTTGTGTACTCTTCCCTTCCTTTCTCTGAGCCACAGTTAGCTGCTATTTTGAGGTGTCCAGAAGAAACTGGGCAGAATTTTCAGCTACACACCCTCATTTCCAGGGCAGAATCTCTGAGGTTTAGAAATCCATTCGTAACTGGTTTTCAGATCAGGGAGCTCTTGGTACTGCTCCTGGTTCTTTGCTACTTTAAAATACTCTAGCTTCATGCTGGGTTAGGGTGGTCTGTGTGGATGACCAGTCCCCCACCCCTGGTGTCAGGTGTGTTCCAGGCGCAGTGTTCTTTCAGGTCTCATCTGTGGTCTTTAAGTGCTGGGAAATAGAACAATCCCAGCATGCGTGACTCTTCCTTTCCCAGGTCAGCTTGATGCTTGTTTCAAGTGAAACTTGGGCTATCAGTGGTTGCCCTAGTGACCTGCTGCAAAAGTCAGTTTGCTCAGAGTTTTGCTGGCCTTCTATGAGAAATCCAGGAAATCAAGATGTTCCCGTGTTGGGCTGCCAGGCTCCCTGGTCTCATTTGTATCTGTATACCCCTCCGCCTCTGCAGTGATTGGGGAGCAATTCCAACTCCCGCCTCCACCCATATGGTTATGGGCTCTGGTCTGAGCAGAAGTTTCTCTTTCCTACACAGGGAGGCACAGTAGAAAGCTCAAGACTTCACACAAGGAGGGCACACGCAGCGAGAGGTATAAATGCAGAATTGCCAAATAGCACAAGCAGTGAATGTTGTCTGGTGGTTATATTAATGCCAAAACAGCACTTTTGTGTTTGTAAAGTGCTTTATGCTTTTGAATGATTGTTAGTTGTTCCTCACGTCTTTGTGAGGTAGGACAGTATTATGACCCCTGTCTTAGGGAAGGCCAGGGGACAGGAGTGCGACAGGCGGTTCTGAAGTGAGGCAGACAGCAGTGTGGATAGGTGGGTCTGACCTACTGTGCTCTCCAGTTCAGCTGCTAGGAAGACTGACCTATCGTGATTTATATAAAAGGACACTGAAAATTCTTACGCTTGATGGAAAAACTCAAGGCTAGTATAGAAGGGCCAAAGATGTCCTTGTTGACAAAGCTGGTCTTTGTCATGTAATTAGAGTGTCCTAGATATGTTCCATTTCTAGTCGGGGCGGTAGATGACTCTTGTACAGACTTCAGTGACCTATGCTGAAAATCCCTCCCTTAGGTTAGCCTTTAGAAGGTAGAGTTGTGGAAAGCGGTTTTGTTTTCTTTATTAGTGATTGTTACCCTCTACTTTTCATGAAAGCATCTTCACAAACTGTTGGACACACTTGACGGGGAAAAAAAAAATCCACAAGCTTGTTTTTGTCATTCTAGCAAACTTTCTATGGATGCTGGTAAGTTATACTTGGTCAGTTGTATTTTAGCAAAGAACTTCTTTGGGGACTGTAGGAAAGCATGTTTTTGCCATCATAACACTTAAAAAAAAATTCCTGAGAAATCTGGGTTTGTATAATGCCTGTTGATCTTGCTCTCTAAATTGGTTTATTGTTATTCACAAACGCAAATAGATTTTTAAACTATAGTTTTGGAAGATACTAATTCCTTTTTATTTTGGTTGAGAGTAATCTGAGCAAAGCAAGTGTCCATTATTTATTCTGACTCTTGAAGTCTGAATACTAAGTGTGTAAGACTCACATGAAAATAATATAGCCAGTTTGTAGGTAATCTTATTCCTTTTTTTTTTTTTTTAATGCACATCTACCTCTTCCAGCTGTTTTAAGTTCTCTCAAGTCTGTGCCTATGAAATCTCATCCAACTTTTGGTTCCTCATGGGTTTATGATCCACATTCTGGGTCACTCGGTCTTTTGCTGACATTTTCATACTATTGCAGTCAGTCTCATCTGCAGCAGCTCTCAAGCATGGGTTCAATGGGAAGAGGAGACTGAAAGTAACGTTCAGTAATTTTCTGGCAGCGGAAATCTTTGGATGTCACTGACCTCCTCTGTTCTTTCAGTTACCACAGATAAGAAAGCCAGCTACTACTTCAGGATCCCTTCTGTGAGTGCATCCCTTAGCAAAAGGAAAGAGTCCAGCCACCAACCCCCTACTCATGGTGCATCTAAGATGTGATTCCATTTTCCTTATGATTCTTCAGGGAACATAGCTGCATTAAGTGAGGTTAAATGCATTCAGGAAGTTGTTTCTTACATTAGTCCTAGAAAATTAGTATTTCTAAAGCAAACCCTGGTAACTGTGGTTCGCCCTTAAAAATGTTCATCTGAAGACTCCTTCTACCAACTCATTCATGATGGTGGAGGCAAATATATCATTTGTTTCCTGGGGAGCTGGGTCAAGTGCAGGCTGCACTTTTCTGAGAACAGAGAGCAGGTTTAAATAGGTTAAATGGCTTGATTAAATATTGAGCGCTGAGTTGGAAGGAGAAGATAAGTTAACCCCTTGAGCCATGTGGCCTCTTTTAAGATCCTGAGGCTACACATATGTGAAAAAGTACAAATTAAGAACCTGTGTTCATAGACAATCGGAACTGTGTTTCTGAAGTTTGTGCACATTTTCCTTCACTGTAATGTTATTTTACAACCGTTTGTTATAATAGTGAATAATTTAATGATTTAAAAGTAACAGGTTTTGTGTGAGTGTGTGCTTGTATATGTGAGAATTGCCTTATTTTCAGGTTGTTTTATTTAAATGATGGTTCCTTGGACAGCACTCTGGTGTTCAGCAACCAGTATGGAATATTTGTCATTAAATCCAGATCAGTCTTTTACCATGTCAGTCTTTCTTCTTTACCCATTAAATAGCACTTGTCACCCATTAAATAGCACTCAGTTCAATCTATGGAAGTTATGCTCTGGTAGAACAAGGGTCAGCAAGATGCCAAATCCAACCCTTCCCTTTATGTGAATAAAATTTTATTGGGAGACTTCCCTGGTGGTCCAGTGGTTAAGAATCCACCTTTCAATGCAGAGGACTTGGTGTGATCCCTGATCAGGGAACTAAGATCCTGCCACAACTGGAGAGTCCAGTACTGCAGCATAAGATCCTGAGTGCCGAAACTGCTGCTGCTGCTGCTGCTAAGTCGCTTCAGTCGTGTCCGACTCTGTGCGACCCCAGAGACGGCATCCCACCAGGCTCCCCCGTCCCTGGGGTTCTCCAGGCAAGAATGCTGGAGTGGGTTGCCGTTTCCTTCTCCAATGCACGAAAGTGAAAGTGAAGTCACTCGGTCGTGTCTGCAGGCTCCTCCGTCCATGGGATTTGCCAGGCAAGAGTGCTAGAGTGGGGTGCCATTGCCTTCGCCGAGGACTGAAACTAAGACCCAACAAAGAAAAATAAATTAAAAAAAAATTATTGGAGTACAGTTCTACTTAGCCTTCCTTACATAGTGTCTATGGCTGCTTGCGCACTAAAATGGCAAGGTTGAGTAGTTGGGACAGAGGCGATGTGACCCACGATCCCAAGATATCTACCATCTGAATCTTTACAGAAAATGTTTGTGCACTCCTGATTTAGAATGTCTAGGTGGACCCTAGATCATTCTGGAATTGGCTGATGTCTAAGTAGTCTGCCCATTCTAACCAATAATTCAGAGCAACATTTCTGCACTAACGTGGCTTTGGGCTGTTAGGAATGTGTTAATGTTATACTGTTGTTGCAGTTTCCACAGATTTGTCTTCATTCCTTGTAAGAAGCAATCTGTGGGGGATTTTGGCAGTAGGCAAGAGGACTACAGTGATGGAGGAGGGAAACAGCTTCAGGTCCAGCTTCCGACCTGTAAAAAGTGTATTCCTGAATCACACAACAAAGTATTTACTTCCACCCAGTTTTCAAAAATATAGCTTAATGACTCCAGATAATATGGAATGCAGCTTATCAGCTCGACTGAACTTTTGCTGAAAGTATTTTCTAGTTAGTCTCTGCCCGTGAAAACAATGACACAGCAGTTTGAAAAGAAGGGGTTCTCAAGTAATAGAAAAGAGCATGAAAGGCAGCCTAATTTCTTTTAGTGATCGCAACTGCCTCCTCAAGTGAATATCCACAGCCCTTGGGCTGCTGAGCAGGGCCAACAACTGCTGGGTTCTAGTCCCGTAAGGAGGCAGTCAGTTCTGTGACTGCAGCGTTTCTCACTGAGCCTGACTATTCCGGCTCGAAGCAACCACCAGTCTAACTTCTAGTCCCTGGGAAGCTATGTTAAACCAAGCATTTGAAGTACCTCTTCAGTGCCCTATGGGAACACAGCAGTAAACCTGGCCTTAGGTGCTGCCTGGTGAGGGGTGCTCAACCTGGACTTCAATTAGGGTAGCCTCTATCCATGTTCCAGTTAGAGAAAGTATGTCTAATCAACTTGGAATTCTCCAGGTTTGATTCATTTCAGACAGATTTTCTTAATACAACATTAACTGCACAGTAGGATTACCTTGTTAGTTGCTAAGTCATGTCTGACTCTCTGTGACCCCATGGACTACAGCATGCCAGGCTTCCCTGCCCTTCAGTATCTCCTGAAGTTTGCTCAAACTCATATTCATTGAATTGGTGATGCCACCCAACCATCTCATCCTCTGTCACCTCCTTCTCCTCCTGTTGTCCCTCTTTCCCAGCAGCAGGGTCTTTTCCAGTGAGTCAGCTCTTCCTATCAGGTGGCCAAAGTATTGGAGCTTCAGCTTCAGCATCAGTTCTTCCAATGAATATTTAGGGTTGATTTCCTTTAGAACTGACAGGTTTG
The DNA here is from genome assembly GCF_042477335.2 of Ovis canadensis. NCBI lineage: Eukaryota > Metazoa > Chordata > Mammalia > Artiodactyla > Bovidae > Ovis > Ovis canadensis. The sequence continues at coordinate 97,630,611 of NC_091245.1, read as the reverse complement.
ATCTGGAGAGTTTTAAAAACAACCCTCTCCCAAACAAACAAAACTGTTCAAGGTACTGGTTAACTGGTCTGGGGTGATGTCCAAGTACCCATGATTTTATAAAGGCTTCCCAGGTGATTTTAATGGGTATTTCATGGAAACTGAGCCAGGATTGAGAGGTCTGTAGGATGAATTAAGCACCTCCTTTCTTCCTTGGGGATTATGGTTAGGTAAGACTCCTAAGCCACAAATCCTTTTGTCTGCCAGGGTGTACAGAGGGGACCGGTCAGATGCAAAGGGTGTTGTCAGATATAGCAGGCTCTGCCGCCTGTCTACTCTTGGTAGGCTTCTGTTTCACACATGCCTTCCCCAAATAGTTAAAGATAATAAGTCAGAATCAGGAAGAATGCCTGTCTTTGCTGTTCCTCAGATAATGCCCCAGGGGCATCGCTGGCTGCCACCAGCCCTCCTCTGTATTTGCCAGCTGCAGAAAGCCTGCCTTCCCTTCTTTCTGACCTTCATCCCTTGTCTCAGCTCACTTAACAAAGAAAAATTCCACACATTTCTCTTTTTCTCAGCTGCACTTGGCAGTCAAATTGCTTCCTAAATTTTGCCGCTGGAGGGAAAGAGGAGGAGGTCCCAGCTTGAGCAGATGAGTGTCGTGCTCGTCTTTCCCGGCCAGAGCTCGTGTCTGTAGTTCCCTGCTGCCTGCCTGTGTTTCAAGGTCACTTCTGCTAACCCCAGACACATTCCATTGGTTTTCAATTTCCAGCTTCCCCGATGGGATCCAAGTCACACTGTTCACAGCCCTCTGTAGCCTCATCACAGTGACCAAGATGCTCAGCTTTGAAAACCAAAGAGGTGGGTGGCAAAGTGTCCCACATACCAAGTTGTCCTATGCTTAAGAAGGTTGACAAAAAGGTATCAGTGTGTGTGCAGTGCTCAGGCTGGCATTCCCACATATGTATTTGGAGGGATTTCATCCTGACTGAAAGGTTCCAGGCCCCCCAAGTTGCTGGAGACTAGGCATTCAATGGAAGCAGTTCAGAACAGACATCTGCAGAAGATGCTCCTTTGATTTCCCCTGCAGGAGACAGCCTTTCCTGTATACCTATGATTAAGCAAGAGCTGTTTTGCCCACTGCTGAAAGACACGCTCCTAATCAGGGCTGGCTGTGTAATTTTCAGGGCTCTGCAAAATCAAAGGGGGGCCCTTGAGGCAGAGCATGAAGTCAAACACAGGTCACCTCGCAATCCACATGCTGGTGAAGATGCCCTGCTCATAACTACCAGTGACTTCACACTCCAGCTGGTAGGGGGAGGAATCTAGATCTCCGGCCGTGAGTAGGCTCTCCCTACCTTAAGGGCCAGGGTCTGTGCCAGGAGGGCCAGTAGTCTACCTCATGCCCACCCCTTGTCTCCAGCATCTATTGTGGAAGAAGGGCTGACTTTGCTGATACAGTTTCTTCTGTTTATGGTGGAAAGACTGCGTATGAGAAGCTTCAGTTTTCTAGGACAGACTGGTGACTGTACCCCAGTTTGTGACTAACCTTAGGGCCCCCTGGGCATCCCTTATGGCTCAGATGGTAAAGCATCTGCCTGCAATGCGGGATTCCTGGGTTCGATCCCTGGGTTGGGAAGATCCCCTGGAGAAGGAAATGGCAACCCACTCCAGTACTCTTGCCTGGAAAATTCCATGGACGCAGGAACCTGGTAGGGTTTAGCTCATGGAATCGCAGAGTCAGACACGACTGAGCAACTTCGCTTATCTCTTATCAGGGGCCCCTGCCCTTGGGAACAGAGTGATCAATCCACTTTTTCTTGGATTCCATCCCAACAGAGCCTCCATTCTGTCATAATGAACCTCTTTCCTGCCTTGAAATACCAGGTTCCCTCCCTGCTCAAGACCCCTGGGATCTTGGGCCGCAACAAAGGAAAAGGACTCCCCCATGAACTTGTCCCAGACACCCCCAGTGCTTTTTAAAATGACTCATTTATGGCTGCCCTGGGTCTTCGTTGCCACATGCGGCCTTTCTCTAGTCGGAGCGCGAGGGCTGCTCACTGTGGTGGTTTCTTTTGTGGAGCTCAGGCTGTAGGGGCCTGGGCTTTAGTAGCTGTGGGGCACGGGTTTAGTTGTCCCTTGGCATGTGGGATCTTTCCAAACCAGGGGTTGAACCCATGTTTCCTGCCTTGGCAGGTGGATTCTTAACCACTTGGACCACCAGGGAAGCCCCCTCGCTTTAGGAAGCACTTACTATAGCTTGAGGGATTGAGCTGTCCTCACCCTGAGTCACCTGGGCTTCCCGAGTGGCTCTGTGGTAAAGAATCCAGCTGCAATGCAGGAGACGCAGGTTTGACCCCTGAGTCAGGAAGATCCCATGGCAGAGGGCATGACCACCCACTGCGTATTCTTGCCTGGGAAATCCTATAGACAGAGGAGGCTGGTGGGCTACGGTCCTTGGGGTCGAAAAGAGTCACATGACTGAGCATGCACACATTCCAAGTCACTTAAGGGAATGGGAGATTTTCTTGTGAGTTCAGCTTTTCAGTAAAAGGATCCCCTTTTTTTCTGTAGCTCAAAAACTCTCTGGGCATGAGGGTGTTTCAGGTTGTGTGTCTAATGTCTAGAACCCTCAAAATCTTGGCAGCTGTTTTGCCTTCACAAAAGCCTCTTTCCTCTCATATTCTCTTCACTCATCACTCACTCACTCTTCATGTTTCTACCCCTAACCCCCCGAGAAGTGTGGCTTCTTCTCTTTTTCCTGATTCTCTAATGAAGGTCCAGCTTCTTCAGGTTCATTAATACCCTGACGTGTTCGCTGAATTCTTTCTAGAATTGTCATTTCTTCTGCCTCCCTGCCTCCCTTCGCTCCCCACCTCAGCAATTCAGTTGTTTGTGTGCGTTTTGTCTATTCATCCACCTGTCATCTGTCCATCGTGTGACTGTTTTGTGACAGACACAGGACCAGGCATAGGGGACACAGAGATGAAATGGTGAGTTCTCACCCTCAAGAATATAACTGTGTAGTGAGGGAGGCAGAATACGTGAATAGCAATTAGATACCCACACAGTGCAGAGGTGATAAAATGGGAAGCACTGGATGTTAAATAAGGAGTTGAGAAGGATGTGGCAGGAGTGGTGGGCGAACCCAAAGCAGAAGGAGCACCACACCATGGTACAGGAATATGCAAAAGATGATACATGCCAGCAGCTCCCAATTTGGGCCTGTTATTGGAGCATAAAGTTGGAGAATCTGGAGACAGGGCAGAGATTGGTGGGAATTTAGTCTGGAGAGGTAGGCAAGGGCTAGCTCTTAAGATTTTTTTCAAAAAAAAAAAAAAAAGATTTTTTTCTTTTAAAATTGAGGTGTAAAAAAAAAATAAATAAATAAAATAAAATTGAGGTGTAGTTGATTTATAAAGTTGTGTTAATTACTGCTATAGAGAAGTGATTCAGTTATGCACACATACATATATATCTGTGTATGTATATATATATGTATACATATACATACATACATATATCCCTGAAGGAGGAAATGGCAACCCACTCCAGTACTCTTGCCTGGAAAATCCCATGGACAAAGGAGCCTAGTGGGCTACAGTCCATGGGGTTGCAAACAGCTGGACACAACTGAGCGACTTAAGACTACTAATACATACATATATATATTTGCATGTATATATATATATAGGAGAAGGAAATGACAACCCACTCCAGTACTCTTGCCTAGAGAATCCCATGGATGGAGGAGCCTGGTAGGCTACAGTCCATGGGGTCGCAAAGAGTCGGACACGACTGAGTGACTTCACTTTCACTTTTCATATATATATATACCCACATAGAAATGTATATATGTATGTGTGCATAACTGAACCACTTCTATACAGCAGCCATTAACACAATGTTGTGTTAATATATCTATATATATATACACACACAGTCATCTTGAGACAAGCCTGGGACCTGGGACACTTTACTTCACTGTGGCAATGCTTGCACCTGGATACACCTCTCCTCAAGAAATAAAATAGAAAGGAACTATACAGGACTAGGGACTAAAAATAACTGTGGTTCAGTTGGGGCAAATTCTGGATCCAAAAGATACAAAGAAATAAAAAAAAACCTGCCACTTTTGAAGAGCCTGGAGGAAAAGTTGGGGGTGGGGAGCATGCCCCCTGCATGCAATACCACCAAAAGGGTGGGCAAAGCACCTAAGCCACCCCTTAAACCCGACCCCTGGACACACCCTACCCTCACCCCATAGAAGGAACAAGCTTGCCCTCCCAGCAGGGGAATGAGCAAGCAAGGGAACACGTTGTTTGTTCTTGTTCCCCTTTGCCGCAGCAGGGACCCCAATAAAGCCTTGCTTGAATTTCTCATCTGGCCTCTAGTCAATTTCTATTGATTGGGAAAGGCCAAGAACCCTGTTTGGTAGCAACAGGATATTGAATATAGTTCTCTGTGCTCTACAATAGGACCGTGTTGCTTATCCTTTCTATATATAAAGGCTTACATCTGCTAACCAGTTATCCTCCCCCTCCTCCTTCCATCTTGGCAACCACCAGTCTGTTGAGCAGCTTTCTATGTTGTCTTAAGACACTCAGGATTATCCTCAGAGTCCTGAGGCTCCTCCACTGGATGGTTTCACGGAAGAGAGTGACATGGTCAGTTTTTATGTTGGACGGATAACTCTGGCAAAACTACTGAGGATGAATTTCATACATAATGACTGAGGCAGGGAGGCCTGAACCAGGCTGGGTTACTAGGCAGACAACACCTCCGGGAGGTGTCTGGGAGGTGAAACCCATAAGACTGAATGATAGGCTGGAGGGAGAGTAAGGGAAGGACATCGAGGTCTCTGGCTTCAGGAAGTGGGTACATGGGGTGCTCTCACTCAGGCCTTGCCCAAAGTAGTGTCTGTTCTGCCTCAGGCTGGCCTCAGCTGCCCTGTGTGTTCCCTTTGTTAACACTACATAAATCAAGCCTTTATTTCTTGCCTACATTCTTGAAGTAGCCTTTTAATCTTTTCCAATCCATCCTACACATCACTGCCAAAGTAATCTTCCAGGGACAGCTGAACAAGAATCTTCAGTGGTTTCCCATTGCATATTGAATAATCTCTACATTCTATAGTCTGATTACTGATATTTGTTGTTGAGGGGCGTGGGGAGAGGGGGTAAGTATGGAGACAAGCTCCTTGTTCCTAAAAGAGCCTAATTTTCCAGAGATCGTGAGGCACGTGACATGTAGTTAAATGTCAAATGGTCTCTGGAAGGGGAAAGAAGGCAGTCTCCTACAGGTGACCCAAGGTAACCCATCAAGTTTTTCCAGGTGTGTTCTCCATTCTCTCCTGCATCTGGTCTTTCCATATTGGTCTCTTCGCTGCCTGAAAATGACTCCGCTTCTCACCTCTGTATCTTTCCTGTCTCTATCACCTCTGCCTGGCATACATTACCCCACATTTCTGCCTGTTGAAGTCCTACCCATCTGTCAACATTAAGCCCCAGTACAAGGGCTCTGTGGAGTACCCTACCCAGAGAGGACCCTCCAAAAACATTTTACCTTTCTAAGGGCACTTGGTACATTTTACTGTGCACAGAACTCACCATGCCTCATATTTTATTGCTTCCACTAGACTGAGAGCAGAGATGCAAAACCAGAAGCCTTAGGTGTCAGTCCAGCCCAGAGATGTGTTTTATTATTTTGAACTCTTTTTAAAAATCAAAATTAATGTATTAAAAATTATAACCTATATCAAACATACAGAAAAGTACAGAAGATAATGTTATGTATACTTGAGACCTAGCGCCAAAAAGGAACAGATTGCCTTCAACCCCTCACTGCCCATTTTTAAAGAAATAAGCTATTACACATAAAATTTGAGCACTAACCCACACTGGTCCCATTCCCAGAACTGGTCTTCACACTGTTTTTAAAATTTAGAATTACTTGACAGTATTTAGAAATCAAAAGATTTCACATAAAAAATTAGGAAACTTTGCTTTCCTTGTCAGAGAAGGCAATGGCGACCTACTCCAGTACTCTTGCCTGGAAAATCCCATGGGTGGAGGAGCCTGATAGGCTGTAGTCCATGGGGTCGCTAAGAGTCAGACACGACTGAGCAACTTCACTTTCACTCTTCACTTTCATGCATTGGAGAAGGACATGGCAACCCACTCCAGTGTTCTTGCCTGGAGAATCCCAGGGACAGAGGAACCTGGTGGGCTGCCGTCTATGGGGTCACACAGAGTCGGACACGACTGAAGAGACTTACCAGCAGCAGCAAGGAGACTTACCTTCTCCTTGAAGAGTCAGAAGGTCTGGTGACTTGGGGTATATTCCCACTTGAGTCATGGGAAGGGGGCTCTGTGACTGCTGCCCCCCAAGATGAAGTATGTGCTCCCCTGCACACCACACTCCCCACCATTCCCTGAGGCCTCTTAGCTCTTGCCTGCCTCATTTACACATGGTACCTGGCTCCTGCAGGCATGTGAGTTTGCCATCTTTATGAAAGATCTTTGAAGTCAAAAGCTTTTTATTACTGGAACTGAACCACAACTTGCTGGATGACTCTGAGCAAGTTATTGACCTCTCTGTCTCCATTTCCTTGAGTATCAGGCTAGGATAATAAGCGTACCTACTTTTGGATGTTGACTGAGTATTATTATATATACATGGGACTTCCCAGGTGGCACTGGTGGTAAAGAACCTGCCTGACAATGCAGGAGATGAAAGAGATGCAGGTTCGATCCCTGAGCTGGGAAGATTCACTGGAGGAGGGAATGGCAAGCCACCTCAGTGTTTTTGCTTGGAGAATCCTATGGGCAGAGAAGCCTGGTGTGCTATGGTTCATAGGTCCACACAGAGTCCAACATGACTGAAGCGACTCAGCAGGCACAGGCGGTGCTAGTGGTACAGGACCTGCCTGGCAATGCAGGAGACATAGGAGATGTGGTTTGATCCCCGGCTTGGGAAGATTCCCTGGAGGAGGAAGTGGCAACCCACTCCAGTATTCTTGCCTGGGAAATCCCACAGACAGAGGAGCCTGGCGGGCTGCAGTTCACGGGTCTGCAAAGAGTCAGACAGGACTGAACGACTGAGCACACACACACTCACAAAGTGTGTTAGAACCATCCTTCGTTCATAATTTTGCTGGTTGAGGTCCACCTTCTTTTCTCCAAAACCCTCAGGGCTGGATACATTTTGGAATTCAGATTTCTTTTGGATTTTAACAAGGTAATAAGGGTATGTATCATATATTACAGTACACCCCAGCAAGATCCAGGTTAGCCCCTTGTCATTAAACACACTGAAATTTCTGCAGAAAAAAACCTAGAGTACACATGAAGTGTGATCCAGACTTAAATTGCTCCATCCATTCTGGGGTGGGCCAGGCTGCCTACAAACATTCAGGCCTTCGGGGAGAAGGTAGGTCTCGATCCCAGAGCTCCCAGACTTGGACTCTTTTGGGGATATTTGGGATTTCTTAGCAGAAATTGTGAGGTTGGGTTTTGTCACTGTCCTCATCTGTTTGTTAATAAAGTAACAGAATATTGTAGCTGTCCTGCAGCTGCGGGGTCTGCCTTCCTCCAGCCCCTTTAGGTCCTTTGTCGCTTTTCTGCCCCTCCTTCCCCGGGCCAGCCACCCTCCTGCCAGCTCCACCTCGGCCCTCTGAGGCGTGCCTCCTCCAGCTTGGGGGGCAGTCTAAACTACCTAATCTCCCCGGGCAAACCCTTCTCACCTGGCGGACCTGTGTCCTCTCTGCTCTCCCCGCTCCTCCTCTCTCCCAGCCCCGCCCCCGCCTGGCCCCCACCACTGCTCAGCTTCTTCCCGCTGCCTGGACCCGCTCACTCACTTCCTGCCTAAGTCCCATCTCCCTCCTCCAAGACCTAGCTGCGGTCCCACCTCGTCCTTGAGGCTTTTCCCAATAGCTTCTGTTCAGCTCCGTTCTCCAGACTCAGTACCCAGAGCACTTAACCGGTGGCTGAGCACGTGCCTGGCTTTCGCTGACTCATTCAGCCGTACCCCACGCGGTCACCCAGGTGTGTGTGGCGGGGGGCGGGGGCGGGGGCGGGGAGGGGAGAGGCGCTGCGGGGCGGTTTCCTTCTTCCCTCCGGGTCTCTGCTGCCCCCGTGCGGTGCTTTCCCTGTAGTGCACCTGGGGCTCCTGTGCACGAGCTCGGACCACCCCGCGCGGGAGTCAGGGAGCATAGTGTCAGTAAGGACGCGGCTTCGTTGGTCAAAGCATTCCCAGGTCTTTATGCTTATTCAGTAGAGACCAACAGTCGGGCAGATCCGCTCTCCTCTTTCTTCTCTCACATCAACCCCCGCTTGCCCTTTGGTGACAACGCCACCTCCCTCCCCTGGGAGAACAGCTCTGAAGGGTTTATGTTTGTGGGATTTCACTAGACTAAAAACGGCTGGAGGGAACTTTTGTCTCAGCCTCCACCACCCTCCTTTCCTTCCTTCCTTATCGGCATAAACATATGAGGGTTTGCACATCACCAGGCTGGACAGAGGCTGCCTCTTGTGTTTTGTGTACTGGAGGAAGCGGGTGTTCCATCTCTCACTTTGTCTCACCCCTGGGACCATTTACTGATCTCCCAGGGCTGATCCTCTGTCCCTTGTCCCCCCCACCCCCATCCCCCTTTGGGGTTTTGAAGGTGATGGAAACCTGTTCCTCCGGGCCAGAGTGCTTTTTCCCTTTTCTCCTTAAGAGTGAATACTTAAACAATCTCCTTTGCATCAAATTCAACTGAATTCATAATCTGTAAATTCCCTGGGTAAGAGAGAGGCCATCTTGGTGTTGCGTACGACTCTTGTTGTGGCCGTGGCTCACAAAGACAGGCGACTCCCTGGTGTAGAAGAGACAGCCGCACCTCCCCTCCAACGACCCCTTCCCCGCCCCGCCCCCCCAACCTCACCCCGGGCTTCGGTTGCACGGTCCTGGTTGATCTGACAGTGTCTCTTTTGAATGCTTGTCCTCCACTCAGTTAATGGACGTGTCATCATTTAAGTCCCCAAACATGTCTCAATTGGTCTCCCTTCCTTGAAGACACTGAGAAGGATGAGAGGGCTAGTGGTTAGGGAGCGATGGAGGGAAGGGAAAGAGGCTGAGAAGGAGAGAGGGAAGGGAAGAGAGGGGGCGGGGTGAGGGAGAGATGGGAGGAGGAAGGAGGAGGAGGAGGAGCAGGAGCTAAATCTGGAGGAGCTAAATCTCTACTTTTGCACCGAGTGGGAGAGACATTTCAGGGACGTTCACATCTGTTCCCTTTACTTGCCTAGGAACCCATCATGTGGCTTCACCGAGATTTGAAAGAACGTTGAATTACTGGCTTCTGAGTTACCGGAGGGGCCAACGCGCACATCCATCCAAGTGTGTTCTAGGGACCTTCGAGGGCACTGGTACTGGCAGCGGGGCTGGCTGCAGCTCTGCTTCTCCCTCTCCTCTCGGCTGGCGAGGGTAGGAGAACCTCCCAGATTCCGTGAGGGGCTCTCCTCAGTCCTGGGGTGTTTCCTGCCCAGGAGCGGGCAAGGAGGAGGTGACCCAAGAGATCTGGGCTCTCTCAAGAATCAATACCCTATGTCCAGTTCTCCCGCCGCACCCTGGCAGCTCATTCACCAGCAGCAGACGCAATTCAGTGGCAGATAAGGGTTTTCAAGTTTATCTGGGTTAAATGTCCCGGTCTCTCACTAGTTAGTGTGATTGTGAACATGTTTCCTTATTCATAAAAGGGAATAGTCAGTCATCCCTACCTCGTAGGTTTCTGGTGAGGGTTAAATAAGTGTTATATGTGAGTCATTCAGTGGGTTCCTGAAACATAGTAAGTCCTAGTCAATCCCATTGTCCACCTCCCCAGCACTCTGCCCAACCCGGTCCCATGCTGCTTCTCTGAATAGAAAAGGCTGATATCTGGAAATGGAGGGGAAAACACAAGAGACTGTATTCACGTAAACCACAGCTTCCTCCAGATTAGTCATGAAAACGATCATTTTTATTGAGCTACATGAAGGAATATGAACTTTTAAAAGAAATGCTTCCACATTTAACAAAGAAAGTGGAACTAAGAGGCAAAACTCAAAGTTACAAGAAGCCCAAATAACTCAGAATCTGCCACTGAGATTTTGGTACCAGCAGCTGCAGCAAATCACCTTGTCTGTCCCCTGGAGGCAGGTAGGGAAGAAAGCTTCCACTTGGGCCAGTGACCGACACGGTTTCTGGTAGCAGAAGGCAGATAGTAAGATGAGCATCTTCTAAAAGGGAGGCAGGAGGACCCAGGCTTGTGTCTATGTTACTTTCTGTATGAAGCCTCAAGGGAAGTGCTTGATCGACATTTACTAACTATACCCACATGTCCACGTCCCCATCATTGTCACTCCTAGGTCAGTGAATCTTTGTTTTCAGGGTCTCTTTGTGCTGTTTCACCAGGGAGCCAATCCATTCCTTGGTTTTCTGCTTGGCTTCCTCCCAAGTGTAGAGGGGCTCATACCCCAGATCTTGCTGAGCTTTCTTATAGGAGAAGGTGAACACACTGTTGCAAAGAGTCACTAGGTGGCGGTTGAAGCAGGGGTGGTATTTGTAAATTGGACTGAGCAGGAAGCTCACTATTTCCAGCAGGAAGGCAAGCCAGTACTGCAGAGAAATAGGAAGGCTCATCCGGGAATCCAGGCAGAAGCCCCATTCTTTGCTCAAAGTGTAATTGAGGTCATCGTAGCTTTGGTGTGGTGTGTCATCTGAGATGTAGTAGAACTGTCCTTGGATGTTCGGGACCTTTTTGGGGTCCCGCAGGGCCCTCAAGGCCAGAATGTGGGCCCAGGCCACATTGCCAACATAGACTGGGTTGACTCTGGAAAACTTGCAGTAATTGGTCAGGATGCCGTTGTTCTTCAAGGCTCCATGCATGTAGGCAGAAAGGAATGGGCTCCCCTCCCCGTAGATGTACATGGGCCTCAAGGCACAAGTGTACAAGGTGCTGCCATTCTTCAGAGCCCACCCATTAGCTTCCAGCACAGCCTTCTCGGCAAGCTTCTTGCTGTATGGGTATGGAGAGAACCATGCCGATTCATGATGCTCTTCTTCATGGCCGTCTTGGATGATCTCCCTGTAGGAGTTGGGCCCAGCCACCTCTATGGTGCTGGTGTGGATAAAGACTGGCACGCTAGCCTGGACACAGGCCTCCAGCAGCAGCTGGGTACCTGCCCGAAGGAAGCACACCATCAGTGTCAGGACACAGCCCAGGGCCAGCCCGGCCATGGGCCGTGTCTGCGCCTCGTCCTGAAGTGCAGTGGCCATTACCTCTGAGCAGCGCATTGTCTCTCGCTAAGATTCAACCATGCTAAAGCCATAGGACAAGAGTGAAAATGAAGCAATGAAAGGGGAACGAGACTTGGGTTCTGGACTGCACGCATTTGGGTTCCATGGACTTTGGGGATTTACACGGAACATGTTTGCACTTTTAATGTTGGAAAAGAATGAGTTGCCACTTTATATTTTGCAGAGTAAAGAGATTTTAAAGTGATCATTTGTCATCTCCAGCACCTCATTAAAGGTGGGCTGAAATGAAAAAGTGAAAGTGTTAGTTGCTGAGTCGTGTCTGACTCTGAGACCCCATGGACTGTAGCCTACCGGGCTCCTCTGTCCATGGAATTCTCCAGGCAAGAATACTGGAGTGGGTGCCATTTCATTTTCCAGGGGATCTTCCCTTCCGGGGTTGAACCTGGGTTTCCTGCATTGCAGGCGGATTCTTTACCATCTGAGCCACCTGGGAAGTCCTGAAGACAGCTGTTGTAAACTTAAAAAATTAGGATGCCATACTTTAGAGTAGGGACAACTCTGGTCCATAGGAGGACAGTTGAAGGACTCACATCACACACACACACACACACACACACACAGAGTTGTATGTAAGTAATGCGAGCGTGCATGCTAAGTTGTTTCAGTTGTGTCCAGCTCTTTGTGATCCTATGGACTGTAGCCCACCAGCCTCCCTGTCCAGGGGATACTCCAGGGAAGATGCAAGTAATACTCTTAAATATACATTGAATTGTTGATATTATCTTTTTTTTTTGAAGACCAATAAAAAATTGTCACAAGGACTTTTTGTCACTGAGCAAATGAATGGTGGGTTCTGGGGAGAAGCTGGAGATCCGGACTGTGTCTCTGATTTTGCTTCTTGCAAAGACAACTCCTAATTCTGGTTATGACTCCTTTTACCGAAGTATGAAAAACGGGTGGTAAACCTTTTATCAATACTAGTCTTCTGGAGCCTGGCAATGGCCTTATATGTTGAGCCTGGTGAAGAACCAGAAAGGAGTGCGCCCTCTGCTGGTAATATCTGTCATGGAGGATCTCGTAGAATTCCTTAACCTGGGGAGAATTTTAGCTCCTAGAGGTAACCCAGAGTCTTCCCTACAGGAAAGAAGTGATTTCCTGGAAAAAACATCATTTTGGAGTGGTATTTTTTAAAAAAAAACCCTCATAATGTCTTTGTGCAATTTGATTTTCAGGAAAGACAGCCTTGTTAAAAAAATTTAAATCTAAAAGCAAAGATAATTCAGAGCTAATGGTAAAGAATCTCCTGCCAATGCAGGAGGTGAAGGAGACACAGATTTGATCCCTGGGTCAGGAAGATCCCCTGGAGAAGGAAATGGCAACCCACTCCAGTACTGTTGCCTGGAGAACCCCATGGACATAGGGGCCTGGTGGGCTGTGGTCCATGGGGCCAAAGAGTCAGACCTGACTGAGCCACTGAGCATGCGCTCAGGTAAACTGCACAAGAAGAAATGCCCGTGACTGTGAAGCGTTTTCTAAACCAGAGGGTGATGCAGTGATACTAGTTTTAGTCGATGGAGGCCTCTAACCCTTCCCAGGGAGCCGTGGAGAGTAGGAAATCATGAAGTCGAGGAGCTGAGAACTCAAGACCCCTTACTGCACTCTTGGCAGAGTGGGTGTAACCAGGGACATGGCTAAGGCAAAACTAGAAAGGGTCTTTTTTTGAGACTGTGATTTTAGGCCAGAGATGCAAAAACAAAGAGTTGCTTTAGAAAAAATTCTCTGTGTAGAGTAATTCTGGTGGGCAGGGTGTGGAAGGTAGATGCGCTGGGGGTTGGGATGCTGTGGTCCTAGAGAGACTGGCCTCCAGGAATCAGAGGAGGATACTACACAGCAAGCCAATAAGGGATTTAAGCTAATCCCTTGAGTGAAGTGTCTAGATTTAAAGTAGATTGGAAAGTCACAGTTCAGAGAGAGCCAGGAAGCATTTAAGTGATAAGGATCTTAAGATGCTATACTTTGGACACCTGACTAGGAGCTACTCTTCAATAATAGACCTGGTGGGACTTCCCTGGTGGTCCACTTCTAAAGCAGGAGGGCATGGGTTTGATCCCTGGATAGGGAACTAAGATTCCATATGCCATGTGGCACAGCCAAAAAAAATGAACGGAAAAAAAAAAAAAAAAGACCTGGTAGTGAACTGAAGCTGAAGCGCCAGTACTCTGGTGACCTGATGTGAAGAGGTAACTCACTGGAAAAGACCCTTATGCTGGAAAGATAGAGGGCAGGAGGAGAAGGGGGTGACAGAGGATGAGATGGTTGGACAGCATCATTGATTCAGTGGACATGAGTTCGAGCAAACTCTGGGAAATAGTGAAGGACAGGGAGACCTGGCGTGCTGCAGTCCAAGGGGTTGCAAAGAGTCAGACACGACTGAGCAACTGCATAACAAGTAAACTGAAGAGATGGTGTTACGGATAATGTGAACTAGTCTTGTTAAGAAGATATTACAGGAAGACCAGAGCTGGCTAATTCTGTACTGCCAGACCACTGTGAGCCAGCTTTGGTAGTTTTCTTGTGAGGAACTCTTCTCGGGGGTGAGCAGAAATTCTCTCAACATTCTCACTCCCCCTATGATCCTTCCTTTGCAGGAAGTCTTGCCTGAAGGAAACCAGCCCAGAGCTGTGGCCCATCACTCCTGACCTGGGGGCACCTCGTATCACAAAGCTGTTAGTTAGTTCTTGGCCGTACTGTGACTCCCACCTTGTAACCACACAGAAGAGCTAATGGGATGACTAAACACTTGTGAATTCTGGTTCCAATGCAGTGGAGGCAGGAGGTGGTCGGAGAACAAGAGTTTGAGGTTGGGGTTGAGTCAGCACTTGACTGGACCAGCAGAAAGGTTATTGTGGCCTTTGGACTTACAGAGGCGTGCATTTAAATTCTAGCCCTTTCACTCCTCTCCAAAGGGCCTTAGACAAGTTATTTAGCCTGTCTAAGCCCCAGTTTCCTCATCTAAAAAACTGAGGATGATGGCTGTGAATCTCGGCTGATTGGAAGAAAGTGTGAAAGCTTTAATCGTTCAGTCATATCTGACTGTTTGCGACCCCACAGGCTGTAGCCCACCAGGCTCCTCTGTCCACGGAATTCTCCAGGCAAGAATAGTGGAGTGGGTTGACCTGTCCTCCTCCAGGGGATCTTCCCGACCCAGGGATTGAACCCCGGTCTCCCAAGTTGCAGGCAGGTGTTCACCAGGTGCCCTCCCCCTTATCCTGGCCTCTGATCCTCACTGGCCCGCCTCCCTCCAGCTCCTCCCAGGATCCTGTACCTTTCACATTGACGTTCATGATGGTCTCTCGAGGGACAGCATTCCTGACGTCAATGACAGAGGCGGTGTGGATGACCACCGAGATGCCCTGGAAGGCCCTCTTCAGGCACTGCTCATCCAGAATGTCTCCTTCCAGCAGGGTCAGCTTGATCTTGCTCTGGAGCTCTGTGTGAACAGGAGGCAGGTCACTGGAAAGCTCTCTGAATCTGAAAGTTTCCTGATAAAGGTGGCATTTTACGTAGGTCTTCAAGGACAGGTAGACTGAGGGGAAGGAGAGATAGGGAGGAGAGGTGAGCAGCCCATGGAAGAAGCAAGTCAACAAGGACATAGCAATCAATGTGCAGCATTTCTTGAGAAGGAGCAAACATCTCTTTTCATCCCATCTCCTTCCAAAAAAGATAAAAAAGAGAGTTTGAGCTATGAGGACTCAAGAGTGTCTGGAACACGAAATTGTGAAAGAGACTCATGGGGCCAGTATAAAATTCATTAAGGAAAGAATTTGCATTTAATTCAAATTAAATGCAATGGGGAATCAGGTATGGATTTGGAATTAAAAGAGAAATGTAAGCAAAAGTTGTGGTGTAGGAAGCAAACCCTGGCTGAAGTATTCTAAAGTGGATCAAGGTGGGGGGTGGCTAAGAGAAAGCAAGGTGATTGAGGGATTAATCAGGCTATGGCACCACAGTTCCTATGAGGAGGACTGGAACCAGGGATCCGGCAGAGGGAGCTGAGAAGAGAAGAAGTCCACAAGGTTTGACTTTCAGATCTTACCTTCCAGGTCCTGGTTCTTACTGGAGATAGGCTGAGAGGAAGAGTCAAAGGCGGCCTGGGTTTTTTCCACTTGAGTGATTAAGAGGATGGTGGTGCTTTTTAACAGGAATTTACAATGGGCCCCAATGGTTAACTGAACTGCACGAGCTCTTATTAGATATCATCAAAAGCAGATATCAGTGCTGAAAATGAGCCAGTCACCAAGGGACTAACATTCTGGCTATCTTAGCCAAGGGTCACAGAGATGTTATCAGGGTCTCTGGCTCCTCTGAAGCTCACTGGAGGCTGCACAGCATCATCACCTCAGATTAGTGTTGTTGCTCAGCTGTGTCCTACTCTGTGCGACCCCACAGACTGTAGCCTGCCAGGCTCCTCTGTCCATGGGATTCTCCAGGCAAGAATACTCCAGTGGGTAGCCTTCCCTTTCTCCAAGGAATCTTCCCAACCCGGGGGTCGAACCCGGGTCTCCTGCATTGCAGCCAGGTTCTTTACTGTCTGAACTACCAGGGAAGCCCCACCTTAGATTAGCCCATGAAATAAATGCCACACAAAGAGCTTGGCTAAGTACCCTGCACTTATTTTGTGCTATTTATTTCACACATGACTTTCAGCTTTCTAATTTTCTTTTCCAGCCATCTCATGAGACAGGGATTCCGATTTCCACTTTACAGGCAAGGACATCCAGGCTCAGAGGAATAGTCTTAAGTCATACTTCCAATGAAGGCTCCAGCCTGCCCACCTGCCTTCAAGCCTTGCTTGCTGTCCCATCACCCACTTGCAGGACTGCAGAGCAGTTTAGGATCAGTCAATTTAAATGAAATGGGCAGCGGAGGCCAGAGAACAGTGAGAGAGAAATCCAGAGTGAAAAATCTCCTGCATTGCAGTAGATTCTTTACCACTGAGCCACGAGGGGAGCCAGCCAGACAGCCTGGGTTCAAATCCAGTTTTGCCATTTTCCAGGTGTGGGACCTTGAACAAGTTAATTAACTTCTGCTACATCTGGTCCGTATGTTTGTGTCCCCTCAGATCCATTGTTGAAATCCTAATGTGATGTGTTAGGAGTTAGGGGCCTTTGGGAGGTTATTAGATCGTGAAGGTGGAGACCTCATAGACTGAATTTTCTTCTTAGGTTACAACTTGATAAAACCATCTGCGCTCCTTTAAGCCTCTTTGAGATTAGCTCCACCCCAGCCCCTTCCACTCCCAAAAGGCCACAGAGTGGGAGAAAGGCAGAGGAGTTAGCTGGAGGGCAGAATTTTCTGATTGTGTCTCCACCTCTGCCCTGCCTGTCCCTTCCACTTCCTCTCTTTCAAGGCTGACTTCAGCAGACTGGCTCAAAGGCCAAGTGAGGAAAGACCGCTCACCCGTTAGTCTGCAGGGATGCAGAGTGACGAGCAGAGGGCGCTGTAGATGCCTCAGCGGGATCCCCTAGCTCCCTCCCAGTGTTTTGCATAGACTGAATATGTGATGTAAGCTACCCGTTGTGAGCGGGGTTGGAGGGAGGCCCAGAGAGAAGCTACTAGACAGACTAGCAGTTGAGAGCACAGATACTGCAGCCAGACCCTGCGTGACTCTTTGTAACCCTATGGACTGTTGCCTCCAGGCTCCTATGTCCGTGAGATTCTCCGGGCAAGAATACTGGATTGGGTTGCCATGACCTCCTCCAGGGGGCCTCCCTGACCCAGGGATGGAACCAGTGTCTCCTGAGGTGGGACCCTGAACAAGTCAGTCAACCCCTGCTATGTCTGCATGTTTCTGTTGAAATCCTAGTGTGATGGTGTTAGGAGTTGGGGCATTTGGGAGCTTATTAGATCATGAAGGTAGAGCATGGAGAGGGTTAATGTTCTTATAGAAAAGACCCCAGAGAGACCCCTCATGCCTTCCACTGGGAGAGGGCACAGCAAGATGGTGCAGCCATGAACCAGGAAGAGACCTCTGACAAGAACTTGACCTTGCCTTGATTCTGGACTTCCAGACTTCAGATGGCTCAGTGGATAAATAATTCATCTACAGTGCAGGAGACACGGGGAGTGCAGGTTCGATCCCCAGGTTGGGAAGGTCCCCTGGAGGAGGAAATGGCAACCCACTCCAGTATTCTTGCCTGGAAAATCCCACGGGACAGAGAAGCCTGGTGGGCTACAGTCCATGGGGTCACAAAGAGTTGGACATGACTGAGAGACTAAGCACACACCCACACACAGACTTCAGAACTGTGACCCATACATTTCAAAGTATAAGATTCCCAGCCTGCAGCATTTTGTTATAGCAGCCCCGAATCGACTGGATTCTTCTATGCCTGTATTCTCATTAAAAAAAAAAAAAGAAGAAAATAAACTGCAGACACTGTTACCCATCCCAGAGAGAGGGTTGTGATGACGAGCGAATGAGTTGACACGCATAAAATGCTGGGCACAGCGCCTGGCACAAAAGGAACCTTGTGAGTATTCTCTATCATTATCTTGACGGAGGCCCCTGCCCACCCACAACAGCACCTGACTTATTCACCTTGGGAGCTGTTCTGCTAGGTTGAGCATCCCTCTCTCTGGGCATAAGTCATCAGCCTACATATATTGCTGGGATGTAGGGATTGGGATTGCCAAAGATTGGTGTTAATCATTTGTGAGTTTTGTGTTTTTTTTTTAATCAAAGACACTGTTGAAGCAGAGGGTAGAGGAAACAGGATGTTTGCAGAGGTCGGGTAGGGGAAAGGAGAAGAGAGTGATGGGCAGGGTCCAGGAGAGTGAGCTAGGGAGGGGGACTTTAAGTGGGGAGGGGGGTCCTGGGCAGGACCTTCCTCACAAGGTTATTTTGAGGATCCGGGAGCAAAGCAGGTTGGAAAATACACTATAAATCAAGCATTTGCCTTGGCACTATGGGCAGCAATCAGGAAAGAGAGCCATGAGCTGCTTTAGCAGATTCTGTAGTCACGTCCTTGTGATGTGAAAGTGAAGTCGCTCAGTTGTGCCCGACTCTTTGTGACCCCATGGATAGTAGCCTGCACCAAGCTCCTTCGTCCATGGGATTTTCAAGGCAAGAAGTACTGGAGTGGGTTGCCATTTCCTTCTCCAGGGAATCTTCCCAACCCAGGGATCGAACCCAGGTCTCTCACACTGTAGACAGATGCTTACCATCTGAGCCACCAGGGAAGTCCTGTGATGATGAGGAGAGAGGCAAATAGTACAAAGAGACGCACAGGGAATCCCCTCGAGGCGTGTCTCCATTCACGCTGCCTCTGGTCCTATTGCTGGCTCCCTTGTTGCATGCCTGTGCGTCCTCTCCTCCCCCCTCTTTCTGGCTCCTTCTCTAATTCCCTCTCTCTCATTCACACACACACACTCACAGACACACACACTCACACACTTCACCCTCTCTTCCTTCTATTTCACCTGCAACAGAGATGCTCAGTGAAGCCACAGAAAGATAAGGGCAATCAAGAAGCTCTGGAACTCACTGGTGGCATCTCCAGGCTAACAGCCCTGGCTCACTCTTTGCAGACAGTACACAACAAGTACCAAGCTGAAACACTGAAGACTCGTGGACAGGGAGAAAATGGAAACGTGAGTTTCTAGATGAGAAGGACAGACTCGAAGTGTTGGGGCCCCTGACCCATCTGGGACTGCACCATGTATTACCCTACCCCATCTTCTGACACTGTTTGTGATTACACCATGGTATTACCCCATCTGTGATCTTTCTTTCTGATAACAGGATTAGCCTTGATTTGGCTACAATTTTCCTTAAGCTGCTAGACAAGAACCCCCTCCCGCACACCCACATAGGTCTTCAAAGGGAGCTACACATCCATGACTCGAGCTTACTTACTAGAAAATTCCTCCCGAACTTCTGGTCTGAAGACTTTGTCTAGCACCCGGATTTCCTGCAGATCCTTCTCCTCCACCAACAGGCAGATGATCCTCCGGCCCAGAAATCCTCCTCCTCCAGTCACAAGGCAGCTCCACCCCGCCATGGCCAAATCTGAGCCCTGAGAAACGCTCACCAGGAACCAGAAAGCACTGGGGGGCAGATTGGGCGAGAGGACGATGCTGGAGAGAGCCACAAAGAGAGTTCAAGTGATTCCGTGCTCGTAAAGACACACTGTGTTCCTTCTATTCCATTTTTGCAAAAATCCCTTGTGCCCCCCTCCCAAGAATAGCAGAAAGAAAGTGAAAAAGCTCTAACCGGTCAGATTGTGGTAAGCCAGATGAAAGCTCCTGGGTTCTGATCTCCAGATCTCCAAAAGACGGGACTGGAGAGAGCTTTATAGAGCTGCTGCCTCTGACTCAGCCCACTCAGCCTTGAACTCTTACAGTGTACTCATTGCTCACATCTCCTCACTTCCCCTCCAAGCAATAGTGACCTTTACCTTGTAGCTCTCACTCCTCCAAGGCATAGGAAGAGAGAACAAGCTTCGAGGCCACAGCGCGATAAAGATTCTTGATTCTACCCTCAACAGGACTCCTGGCAGTCAGTGTCTGCTGCCTGGGATCCACAATCTGTGAACTTAAATTGGGCGGGGCGAAATCTCCAGCAATGGGAACTGTTTCCTCGTACAGCAAATACAGCTGGAGGGTGTGGGGGTGAGGTGGATCCACTGTAGCCCATTATCTCCTCTGTCAGAGTGTTTTTTGAAGTGTTGCTGTTTTGCAGAGTTTAGAGTTTAGAAATTTGCAGTGATGGAAGCTCCAATCACTAAATTCTGTGGAAGGCAATTTTCTTTCCCACCCAATATATCTGGATCCTCAGTTTCTTTCCCCCTGCAGAGGTCTGGGTTTCTGGAGGAAGAGCACCATTGAAGGGAAGCTATCTGGTGATAACTGTCTAGTTCTATGACCTGTACAACTTGAGTAGGTGTATGGCTGTTAGCATAACTGTCTCCACCTTGGTCCCTTGCAGTTTCTCCTGCCCTTTCACTAAGCCTACCCAGGACTGTACAGTGAATCACTTCTCTGTCATCAAGGGTTTCTTTAAAAGGTATTAGTTGTTGTTGTTATTTGGTCACTAAATGGTGTGCGACTCTTTGTGAACCCATGGACTGTAGTCCAACAGGCTCCTCAGTCGATGAGATTCTCCAAGCAAGAATGCTGGACTGGGTTGCCATTTTCTTCTCCAGGGGATCTTCCTGACCCAGGGATAGAACCTGAGTTTCTTGTGTCTCCTTCACTGGCAGGAGGATTCTTTACCACTGAGTCACCTGGGAGGTGCAATAGATATTGCTTAATAACTGTTAGGACCAAACAGCCTCTACGCTCTGTTAGTCCCAAACGACAATGAAACTATTTGTATTCTTGGCACCCATGAAACTAGTTACCCTTTCATAAATACTAATTTAGGAATGTATGTATGCAGGTGTTCCTAGCACCTAACCTCATACCCTAGGTTAGTTGTAAAATTGTCCCCAAGGCCCCTCAGCAATGCTGAGTACATGTGTGAATGCTTCTGGGTCATTATCCACCAAACCCTACTCTGTGAGTTACACTCTGATAAACTGATCCAATGATTACATGGAGCTACCTGCTTCATTTTTCCTTCCCAAGATGTCTTCTCAGTTTGATGGGCATGCCTCCAACAGTAGGGGTCTGAAGCTGTGGGCCATAGTAGCTTTTATTATGAATGTTTGCACTCAATCCACATTTTGTTTGCAAAAACACTCTCAGTAGATTCTTGAACAGAGGATGCTTATATGGTTCAGAAGCCTATACCCCAGGGATGTCCAAATACCACTGCCATCAGCATCTCAAGATACTGTCAAAAGATTGAGGTATAATTTATGTGCATTAAAATGTCCAGATCTTAAATGTTAGTTCAATGAACCATTGCAATTATGTACAGCTATGTAAGAAACCACTCAAAACAAGATCTAGAATTTTTTTCCCTGCAGAAAATTCTTTCGTGCCCATTTTCAGTCAATTCCCACCCTTCCAACCTACCCAGGAAACAGCTGCACTCTGATATTTAGTGGATAGATACTCTCCTAACTTTTCTTCTAAAGTCTTCATCATTCTGGATGTATATTTAAATATAGAATTCATCTAAAATCAAGTTTTATACACTGCAGACAGGAAATTTTACTATTGTATTCCTCTATTGTCTATCCATTTTCTCTCATTAATGTCTCTTGTTTTGATTATTTTCTTGCTTTTATGTACTTTGTGTTTAATTTATACTTTTCAAGTTTCTTGTGGTCAAAGATTAGATACTTGATTTCTTCTTTTTGACAATGGGCATTTGCATTTAAAGCTACATATTTCTGTCTAAGCACCATATTACCTGCAACCAGCAGTGTTTTTTTTGTGGGAGGGGGCGGTGGGGGCATATTGAAGGCATGTGGGATCTTAGTTCCCCGACCAGAGGCTGAACCTGCAGACTACAGTGGAAGCACAGGGTCTTACCCACTGGACCACCAGGGAAGTCCCTTAACAGTTTTGATACCATTCAGATAAAAATATTTTCTGACTCACCTGTGATTTCTTCCTTAATGCATGAGTTATTCATAAGCATGTTGTTAAATGTCAAAAACCAGAGGTTTTCTAGATAATGTCATCAATTTCTAATTTAACACTATAGTGGTCAGAGAATATAGTCTGTATGGTTTTGATTTTCAGATGTTTATTGAAAGTTGTTTGGTGGCTCAGTACAAATGGTCTGTCTTAGTGAAATGCCACATGCACTTGAAAAGGATTCTTTAAATTGCCAACAGTTGCTGAGAGTGATGCTTTATAAGAGTGGGTTTGACACCTTCCTTCAGGTCTCACCCTCCTCCTGTGTTGTGGAGGAGGGTGACTTGACTCTTGTCACTTGGGACTTGACTCCCAATTCCTCAAACGCCCTTGCTTGGGAAAGGCACTGAGCTACAGCATCTTGTTCTCTCAGCACTGACTAAAGGTCCTCGGTCTCACTGAGACCCATGGTGCCTATCTGAGATCATCAAAATGCATCGTACAGCTTTGCCTGCTGTAGGGATGCTGTAAGTGGGCATTTATACCTCCTATCCCCTCCAAGGCTGGGGTTGAAGAGCTAATTCCCCCAGCTCTTGGAAATGTTGGAGGCTGGTAGACTTTATCTAGTGTCTCTGAAGACTGCCTTCAGCCAAAGAAGTAGTAGAACAAGAGTTTAGAGTCGATGAGTGGAACTGATGAACCATGTAGACAGAGAAATAAAGGGGAAGGCAGATGGGGGCCAGAACATTACTTTTGTTTTATTTTCAAACATCTTTGCTGTAAAACAAATTTACGTGTCATAAAATTAACTTATTTTAAGTATACAATTCAACTATCTTAAGTAAAATTATGAACTTGTATAACCATCACCATAGTCCTATTTTGGAACATTTCTGTGTTTGTGTATGTACATGTGTGTTTGTGTTAAGTTCCTTCAATCGTGCCCAACTTTTTGCAACCCTGTGGTCTATAACCTGCCAGGCTCCTCTGTCCATGGGATTTCCCAGGAGAGAATGCTGGAGCGGGTTGTCTTGTCCTCTTCCAGGGGACCTTCCTGACCCAGGGATGGAAGGTGAGTTTCTTACATCCCCTGCATTGGCAGATGGGTTCTTTACCACTAGTGTTACCTGGGAAGCCCTGGGACATTTCCATTCCCACTAAAATATCTCCGGCACCCATTAGCAGCAACTCCTCATTCACGCTCGCCAGCTACGTCAAAGCCGCTCAGTCATGTCCAACTCTTTGTGACACCATGGACTATACGGTCCGTGGAATACATCAGTATTTCATTCCTTTTGGGTGTCGAATACTATTTCATTGTAGTGATCTCCCATTGTCTGTTTATTCTTTTACCAGCTGATAGTTGGGATGTTTCCACTTTTTGTACTATTGTGGATAAAGCTGTTAGGAAAATTCACATCCAAGTGTTCGTGTGGATGTATGTTTTCATTTCTTTTGGGTGGATAGCTAGGAGTGAAGCTGTTGGGTCATATGGTAAATTTATCTTTAACTTAAGAAATTGCCTAACTGTTTTCCAAAGTGGTTGTGCTCTCTACCAGTACTGAGTGAATATTTCAGTTTTCCCACATTATTGTTTCTTCATATTCTTCAACTGACATTCTCTATTTTTAAAAAAAATCATTTACTTTTGGTTGCGCTGGGTCTTCATTGCTCTGCACAGGCTTTTTCTGGTGGTGGCAAGTAGGGGTTACTCCTTCTGGTGCATGGGCATCTCGCTGCGGTGACTTCTCTTGTTGGAGAGCATGAGCTCTAGGCGCACAGGCTTCAGTAGTTGCAGCACGTGGGCTCCGAAGTTGGGGCTCATGGATTCTGGAGCATGGGCTCGGTAGCTGCAGACATGCGTTTCGTTGCTTCGCAGCACGCGGAATCTTCCTAGACCAGGGGCTGAACCCAGGTTCCCCGCATCGGCAGATGGGCTTTTATCCACTGCGCCACCAACGAAGTCCAATGTTATCTATTTTTAAAACCATAGCCATTCTTGTGGGTAAGAAGTCGTATCTCATCTTGGTTTTGATTTGTATTTCACTAATAATGAGTGATGCTAAGCATGTTTTCATATGCTTATTAAACATTCCTATAGCTTTTCGGTGAAAAAATCTATGTGGTTCTTTGACCATTTTAAAACTGGGTTATTTATCTTTTTGTTTTGATTTGTAAAGTGTTTTATATTCTGTATCAAGTTCTTTCATAGATACACGATTTGAAAATATTTTTCCAAGCCTATAACCTGTCTTACCATTTTATTGATAATGTCTTTTGTTTTAATACTTAAAACATTTTTTTACAATGTTGTGTTGGTTTCTGCCATACAACAGTGCAAATCATGCCTAATGACACATACACCCCTCCCCTCCCTGGCCTCCCTCCTCCCCCCTCCCATCCCTCCAGGTCGTCACAGAGTGTCAGCCTGGGCTCCCTGTGCTGTGCAGAAACTTCTCGCCAGTTGTCCATCTTACACCCCATAATGTGTATATGTTGATGCTGCTTTCTCCACTCTTCTTGCTCTCTCCCTCCCCGCTGTGTCCACAGCCCATTCTCTACACCTATGTCTCCTTTCCTTCCCTGCAAATGCTGGAGAGAATATGGGGGAAAGGGAACCCTTCTGCACTGTCAGTGGGGATGTAAACTGATACAGCCATTATGGAGAAATGTAAGGCGATTCCTTAAAAAACTAAGAATAAATCTACCGTATGACCCAGCAACTCCACTACTGGGCATATACTCTGATCCAAAAAGACACATGTGCCCCAGTGTTTACAGCAGCACTGTTTACAATAGCCAGGACACAGAAGCAACCTAGATGTCCACTGACTGATGAATGGATAAGGAAGATGTGGTGCATACATACAATGGAATATTACTCAGCCATAAAAAAGAATGCATTTGAGTCAGTTCTAGTGAGGTGGGTGAACCTAGAGCCTATAATTCAGAGTGAAGTAAGTCAGAAAGAGAAAAGCAAATATAGTATATTAATGCATATGTACGGAATCTAGAAAAATGATATTGATAATGTCTTTTGAAGAATAAATATTTTTAATTTAGTCTCATTTTTCAATTTTTTTTCTTTTACCACTTGTGTTTTTGTCTAACTCAATGTCAAGATGTCAGGAAGATTTTTACTTCTAAGGAAGTGTATGGTTTTAGCCTTTACATTTATGTCTATGATTGATTTTGAGGGGATTTTTGCATGTGGTGTGAGTTAATGGTCTAGTTCAGATGGCCAATTGAAAAGATGTTGAGTAACTTCAGTGGGAGAAAATGATAGCCTTTAAACAAATGCCAATGGGACAACTGGATTGTCCTCCGTCCCCTTCAAGACTGAGATTTGTACCTGTTCGGGGAAGGTCAGAGCATGTTAAGTAAGGCCGGGCCCATCTGGGTTACCACCTGTTGGCATTGGAGGTTGGGAAGAACTCCTCAATATGACACAGCATGGGCTGAATAATATGCTGCATCAGGGACACTCACAAAGGCCAAAGGTCAGCAAAGGAACAGAGGGCATGATTCCCCCATCCTTCTATCTTACACTGATTGATGCATAAATGTTCAGGAAACTGCTAGGCCTACCGTATGGGTCTGTATTCTAGTGTAGGGACACAAGCTTCCTTTATTCTTTTTTTTTTTTTTTTTTAATATCCTGTTAGTATAAGAAAGTCGGCTAATCAATAGAGGAACATGCATACTGTTGGTGCTAAGCAGTCTGGATTTGGAGTGCCAGCTATTTATAAGTTATATGAGGGGACTTCCCTGATGGTCCAGTGGCTAAGACTCTGTGCTCCCAATACAGGGGACCTGGGTTCGGTCCCTGATCAGGAAACTAGATCCCACATGCTGCAACTAAAGATCCTGCATGCCACAAGGAAGACAGAAGATCCCATATGCCGCAGCTAAGATATGGTGTAGACAAATAAATAAATATTTTTAAAATAAAAAGTACTAATTAAAAATAATTAATTTTGAAAAAGAGTTGTATGGGAAAGTCAACTGCCCGGCACCTAGAGTCCATGGGGCTCATAGGAAGTGTTTCTCTCTCTTCGGAAAGAAGCCACTGTTTCCATGGGATCTATTCATGGTACAGTCTCTCATGCTGGGAAGACCTTTGCTTGGATAAGTTGTGAAAGTCCTGGGCCACTTAGGACAATTAAGTTCCTTGTGCCACAGTTCTAGAGAGGCAAATTTGGAAAGAGAAAGCTGATGATAATTTTTTAAGCCACAGGATTAGGTGAGATGTTATACGGAAAGAAGGATAAAAGGAAAAGCCTCAGAACCGAAACCCAGGAAAAACTTAACAACATATAGAGGTTGAGCAGAGGAGGAAGAGCCAGCTACGGTGATTGAGCAGGAGTGGTGTAAGGCAGGAGGAAAATCAGGAGAGTATGACGTTAGGAAAATCACATGAGGGAAGTACTTGAAGAAGGAAAACATGGCCAACTGTTTTGGATGTTGCTGAAGCATCAAGTGCGATGAAGAAAATAATTGTCCATTGGTTTCGACAACATGGAGTTCATAAGTAACTTGGTAAGAGCAATTTCCATGGATTTCGAGATTCTAATTGGAGTATATTGAGGAATAGATGAAAAGAAATCAACGGAGTGACTACAAAAACACACTGGGTCTTGTTTTTTGACCCACTCTGACAGTCTCTGTTTTTTAAATCTTATTTGGTGTATTTAGACCATTGATGCTTAAAGGAAGTATTTATATAGCTGGGTTAATATCTATCATATCATAAGAAATAACAAGTGTTGGTAAGGATATGGAGAAGAGGGAACACCTCCATTGTGTATTATTTGTGGGCATGTAAATTGCACCCACTACAGAAAATAGTATGGAGGCTCCTTGAAAAAATAAAAATAGAACTACCATATGATCCATCAGTTCCACTTTTGAGTGTTTATCCAAAGAGAATGAAAACACTAACTTGAAAAGCTTTATGCATCTCCCATGTTCATTGCAGCATTCTATACAATAAACAAGACATGCAAATAACCTAAATGTCCATCAGTGGGTAAACAGAAAAAGAAATGGAGAGTTCGTATATACGGAGAGTTAGTTCAAGGAACTGAACAATACAAGTGTGTGTCTGAAACACAAGAATCTGGGAGAGGGTGGGATTAGATGAGGTTGTCAAGGTGAGCTGGGCCTTGACATGCATAGTCTTGAAGTCGTGATAATGATTTTGGCTTTCTCCTAAGAGCAATGTGAAGTCAAAGAATTTGAGTCATGCAGTGGCATGAGGAGAATTACATTTTTGAAAGATCACTTTGGCTCCTGTGTGTAGAACAGAGGAGTGAGAGCTAAGAAGACTCAGAGAAATCCACTGGGAAAGGAGCTTAGAAGTGTAAGACAAAGGATGGTAACTCACTCTCAAGTAGTGATATGGAGACAGAGAAAAGGTGACAGGCTCATTAGAAATAGAAGGGAACACTGCGGTCCTTCTAAAGCACATGCCAGGTACACATGTTATGGTCTGTCTGAGTACAGCCACCGGCTGGTATGTGATACTCCCTGGAAATCCACGATTATTAGCTTTAAGTAGAATGTGCTAGTTCAGATTCATACCCCATGTTCTATGCTGTGTTAGTTGATTTTGTAAGAGGCAGGAGATGGACAGTTTGTAATAATGTCACAAGGTATGTGTTTTGCCTCCTGGAGCCAGCAGATGACAGGCAGCGTAAGGGGTGTAAGCAGGTCAAGAATGCAGGGGAAAGGCTCACCCACTCCCTGCAGGCCCATTGATTTCAAAGGTTAAACGTCAGTCAAACCTGTAGCCTTATCTAGTCTAGCTGAGCCACTCTTTCTACTCACTTGACAGGACTGTTAACCGTCATTAAACATATTTGATTAGTGAAAACTTGCCTCTAAACAGTCCCATGAAATGTACCACATTATTGAAAGAATGCATTAATCCTTCTAAATTCAGTACCAATAGCTCAACACAGAACCCAGTGTAAATATACCCCAAGTATATGATAACAAGGAGGGTTACCAGATAGGCAAAAGGAGAAGCAGTATGAGAACAAACAGTTTGTCTGCTCTACTCAAGTCTGATGTCATAGCATGAAAGCTACGAGTATCAAAAATTAAGTAGATGCCACAGACTGTGTGGTCTGCAGTGCCTAAAATTTTACCGTCTGGCCCTTTAGAGAGAAAAGTGGTCTGTCTCGAAACAGAATCTGTTTAAGAGAGTAGTAGGCTTCTTTTTTATTAGTAGTTTATTTATTTTTGGCTGTGCTGGGTCTTCCTTCCTGCGCAGGCTTCTCATTGCAGTGGCTTCTCTTGTGGAACACAGGCTCTAGGGCACGTGGGTGTCTGTAGTTGTAAGACGGGGGCTCAGTAGTTTCGGCTCTAGGGCTTTACAGCACAGGCTTGGTAGTTGGGGCATATGGGCTTAGTTGCTCCGAGGCATGTGGAACCTTCCTGAACCTGGCATTAAACTGGCATCCCTTGCACTGCAAAGAAGATTCTTATCCATTGGACCACCAATGGGAAGCCCTGCAAGTTCTTGATGTCCATGCATATATGTAGTTACTACTGTTTACAGAAACCTTTGAATAGAAATTCTATTTGGCATTAGTGACAAATGGAAATGGAATTGTTCATTGTTATTGAAGTGTAAAGCCAGACATGATGTACTGGGTAAGAGGAACTCCAGTCAATAGGCCTGTAGTGATGTGGTGGTAAGGTCTGTGTTAGGGAAAGTGTTTTCTAGTCCTGTGGTTAGTCTTGGTCTTTTGATGAGCCTGTAACCATGGACTGTGAATTTTACCAGTGCTTCTTGGTCTCGCCTTGCCCCCTTAAGTGGGACCAGGTGACTAGAGGGGGCTGGAGTTGGGTATTTCCCATCTCCCAAGTTGGTTTCGAAAAACTAAGATCACGGCATCTGGTCCCATCACTTCATGGCAAATATATGAGAAAACAATGGAAACAGTGACACACTTTATTTTCTTGGGCTCCAAAATCACTGCAGATGGTGACTACAGCTATGAAATTAAGACACTTGCTCCTTGGAAGAAAAGCTATGGCAAACCTAGATAGCATATTAAAAAGCAGAGACATTACTTTGCCACTAAAGGTCCACCTTTAGTGGACCATAGTCAAAGCTATGGTTTTTCCAGTAATCCTGTATGGGTATGAGAGTTGGACCATAAAGAAGACTGAGGGCCAAAGAATTGATGCTTTTGAGCTGTGTTGTTGGAGAAGACTCTTGAGAGTCCCTTGCATTGCAAGGAGATCAAACCAGTTCATCCTAAAGGAGATCATCCCTGAATATTCATTGGAAGGACTGATGCTGAAGCTGAAGCTCCAATGATTTGGCCACCTGATGAGAAGAGCTGATTCATTAGAAAAGACCCTGATGCTGGGAAAGGTTGAAGGCAGGAGAAGAAGGGGATGACAGAGAATGAGATGGTTGGATGGTACCACCAATTCAATGGACATGAGTTTGAGCAAGCTCTGAGAGATGGTGATGGACAGGGAAGTCTGGTGTGCTGCAGTCCATGGGATCTCAAAGAATCAGACATGACCGAGAGACTGAACAATAACAAGTTGGTTCAGTTCAGTTCAGTCGCTCAGTCGTGTCTGACTCTTTGCGACCCCATGAATTGCAACACGTCAGGCCTCCCTGTCCATCACCAACTCCCAGAGTTCACTCAAACTCATGTCCATTGAGTCGGTGATGCCATTCAGCCATCTCATCCTCTGTCATCCCCTTCTCCTCCTGCCCCCAATCCCTCCCAGCATCAGAGTCTTTTCCAATGAGTCAGTTCTTTTCATGAGGTGGCCAAAGTACTGGAGCTTCAGCTTTAGCATCATTCCTTCCAAAGAATTCCCAGGGCTGATCTCCTTTAGAATGGACTGGTTGGATCTCCTTGCAGTCCAAGGGACTCTCATTAGTCTTCTCCAACACCACAGTTCAAAAGCATCAATTCTTTGGCGCTCAGCTTTCTTCACAGTCCAAATCTCACATCCATACATGACTACTGGAAAAACCATAGCCTTGACTAGATGGACCTTTGTTGGCAAAGTAATGTCTCTGCTTTTGAATATGCTATCTAGGTTGGTCATAACTTTCTAGGTTGTGATAAAATCCTAGTACGTGAGGGTCTGGTAAAGTGGTTTCTCTTGAGGGCATGCTCATGTTCAGTCACTCAGTCATGTCTGACTCTTTGCGACCCCCATGGACTATAGTCTGCCAGGCTCTTCTGTCCATGGGATTAAATCAGCAAGAATACTGGAGTGTCTTGCCATTTCCTCCTCCAGGGTATCTCCCTGACCTAGGGATCCAACTCGCATCTCCTGGGCTCCTGCATTGGCAGGCTCTTTACCACTGCACCATCCGGGAAGTCTCTCTTGAGGGCAGGCCTAGTTAAGAACAGAACATACTAGTGGGACTTCCCTGGTGGTCTAGTGGCTAAAACTCCAGGCTCCCAATGAAAGGGGTCCGGGTTTGATCCCTGGTCAGGGAACTAGATCCTACATGCTACAACTACAACCCACTGCAGCCAAATAAATAGATAATAAATATTTTTTTTAAAAAAGAACAGAATTCACTGGAGTGCTTCAAAATGGTTACTTTCCCCTCCCAGTGGAAGCTCTGTGGGATTTTTCTGATATTCACTGTGAGAACCTAGTAGAGCTCCTGTTGGTAAAACTAAAGTATGGGGCAGAGTCTCCCCTGACTGTTTCCTCCTGGAATTTTTAATTCTCAGATTTGTCCACACTGAGCCTCCAGCTATTCATCAGTTACAGTTAAGGTTTTCTAACGTCAGGGCTGGTTTTCATGGAGGCTTCTGCTCATGGATTTCTGCTCAGACAAATTATAGTTCTCTGTATCTACTAGTTCTTCCAATCTGAGGGGCAGTGGTGTGCCCCATGACCTCACTTTTCTGGAGGAACTAGAGGAGCTGTCGATTTTTCAGTTTGTTCAACATTTTGCTTGTTTTTGGGATGGACTGGCAACTTCCAGGCTCCCTATATCTTATATTGGGAATCAGAAGTCCCCTATAGTGTTTAATTTTCACAGTGAGAATCCAAGGAGATTGGTATTATTTAGTAGAAGAAGCAAAAGATGTTTTGGGTCTTGCTAAGTGTCTTGAAGATAGTGGAGTCAGAATCTGAATCCAGATAGCCTGACCCTGGAGTGACTCAAAAGCTGATCCTCTTTATCAGAACACATTTCTTTTACATACTCAGTGTTCTATTCAATTGTTGAAACTTTCTAGTGGGGAGGATTTCTCTGCCTTCTTTACAAATATATTCTAGTGGCGCTAGTGGGAAAGAACCCACGTGCAATGCAGGAGACATAAAAGCTGCAGATTCAGTCCCTGGGTTGGGAAGATCCCCTGAAGGAGGGCATGGCAACCCACTCCAATATTCTTGCCTGGAGAATCCCATGGACAGAGGAGTCTGCTGGGCTACGTCTGTAGGGTCACAAAGAGTTGGACACAACTGAAGAGAGTGAATATGGAGGCACATAGGACATCTTTAGAGGCCAAGAAGTCCCTTCTGATGTTTCATATGTATCCCTCCATGTAACTGAGGACGTTCTGTTTTCCACACTTTTGATTCATTGGACACTCTATAACATCTTTGCCCATTTCCCTTTGAATCTTAGATCCATCCCTCTGAGTCCAGAAGGAAAAGCAACTAAAAAAATAACACACACATGTGTCCAGGAACAAAAAAAAAAAAAAAAAAAAGAGTACGGTTATCACCCAAGTAGATGTGCCCAGGGAGAACTTATATCAGATTCTCTCCTAAAGTAAGCTAACTCCATTATCTGCACACCAAGTTACCTTCATGCCACATGCTATTATGATTTATTTCTCTTTTACCCCAAACCAGTCTGGACGACTCGGTCAAGATTTCAGCTGGTGATTTCAGGACTGAAGAGAATTCCTGGCCATCATGCCTACTTAGAAGGTGCAGTAGGCAGTGTACCCTGTAATAAGTACAGTTATTACAGAGAAACTTGGCCAATTTTACTGCATGTTCATCAGCCATCAAGATAATCTTAGTATGAAAATAAAAAACCTGATTTATGAGATTGTGGTGAGGTGGCTAGCGGCGTGGATGTTCTCCTACCAGTGATTTCTCTGGTTTCAAACCTTACTGTCAAGGCTGCCTATTTATTCTTTTGGACCACAAAGGACAATGTGGTACTGCGATACTCTCATCTGGTTTCTGACATAAGAGAATCATGAGACCAGAGTCACAGACTTAACACAAATTGGAAGAGACTTCAACAAGTGGTATTTGAGGCATAGTTCTGTGATCCAGAAGTGGAATTCTAGAGAGTGAATTTCTACAAAATGCACTAAGCCCCAGGGGATGCGATGCTGAGTTGTAATGGGCAACGGGGATATGGGGGCTGAGGAACAGGGCAGAGAAGAGCAAAGTCCATCTAGACATGATGTGGCTGGGCTATCCAGTTCTCTCAGGAGTCTGCCCAAAGCCTATCGACTGTCAGAGTCCATGTTCTTGGGGACCCCTGTGTAAGAGATTACTTTTTAGACTTTAATCTGTTTAGTTGGTTGAGCACTCTGTGGAGAAAGCCTACATCTATCCAGTAAAACTAAAATATGAGTGCAATAAAGGCCTCTCCTTTCTCATGTACTGGTCAAGAAGTGATGCCTGTGTGCATGCTCAGCTTCCCAGTCATGTGTGATACTTTGCAACCCCAGGTTCCTCTGTCCATGGGATTATCCCGGCAAGAATACTGCAGTGGGTTGCCATTTCCCCCTCCTGGGGATATTCCCAACCCAGGGATCTAACCCTCATCTCCTGCATTGGCAGGTGGATTCTTTACAACTGAGCCACCCCGGGAAGCTCTCCAAGGACTGATACAGTCAATTTTAATTTGTGTCCAGAGTCCCCGAAGCTCTTGTCTGAAAACTCCTTACTACCTCTCCTGGAGGTCAGTGTGCTACACAGAACAGGTATACTTAATGGGCCATTAGGTCCTGTAGCATCCTAGGTCACAAGCACAGATGTTTTATGCTTTCTCTTGCCTTTCTGTTCTCTCATGTGTTTGGCCTTGGCTCTGTGAACTAAAGTAAAAAACATTCTGGAAGATTCCCGCAGCAGTGTATGAATTAGTCTACACTGTGACCACCCCTGCATCATAACCCTTTTAGATCCTGTGAACCTTCCACGTGTTTCTTCTCCAGTCTGTGTGTTGAGGGCCTTCTTCAAACCCATGGTCATTTAGGCCTCCTGTCCCACAGCTGTGTAACTGTGATTGCAGTGTCAGCCAGGCGGGTGCCCTTGGACATGGCACTTCCTTGGTATGTCCGTAAGCTTTGGGCACAAGCACCTATTCTTGCTGCCAAATTAAGACCCCCTCCTTGGCTTCAAACTGACCATGAGCCTGACAATGAAGGAGCCAATTTTAACTTTTAATTGAATAAAAAGATAGGGTCTAGCACAAGGGTCACAGTCAATTACCTTTTTCCTTTTAAAACCCATTAACAGTGCCATCTAACTCACTCTCCTGGGCATCTTTTCAAAGACCACAATTCTATAAAGAGGCTACTGCTCTTTAAGTATTCTAGCTGCAGTAACTTTCCTTTCCTTCTTTCTTCTGGTTCATCTGTTCTGCCCTGTCTGATAGATAGGGAGTATGATTCTTGTTGGGGAATATTTTATGTGGATAGCTCTCTGTCCAGAGTCCAAATTTCCACAGTTACGTCATAAAGATATAGCAGATGTACAAAAAGTAGAGCTATTTCCGTCATTGCTGATCTGCCCTTTAAAGATCTTTTATTCAGAGAAGAATCAAAGGAATCGATGATTTGGGAGTCTGGGTGTTCACATCTCCTATATTCTGGGTTCTGAATACACCCCAGTATAGGCAAACAAGATTCTCTAATGCCACCATAGTTTAATTTCTCTTTACAAATATGTAGGTGGCATATACTCCATACCTTTGGGTAGGCAGATGGTTAGAGTGTTAAGAGTTATG
Source organism: Ovis canadensis (assembly GCF_042477335.2). Classification (NCBI taxonomy): domain Eukaryota; kingdom Metazoa; phylum Chordata; class Mammalia; order Artiodactyla; family Bovidae; genus Ovis; species Ovis canadensis. The sequence continues at coordinate 97,596,836 of NC_091245.1, read as the reverse complement.
ATCAGGGAGGCTACCACAGGACTGCTTTCTCTTTCTGTCTTTCCCACGCTATCTAATGTTCCCTTGATCTTGGTTATATGCAATAAGCTGGGCAACAGAGTGAAGGGTTAATAGGGTAGCAGAGATGTGCCTGCAAACGGGTCTCTCTGCTCAGGCTGAGCGTCCTTGCATACGAGGCGTTCTGCCAAAGAGTCTGGACACAGCCTTGAGGTTAATGGTCCCTTGCAAACGAGGGAGCATTCCCTTCTTGAGATAAGAAGGAGATGAGGGCTTTGTGCAGACTCTTCAGTAGACAGAGATTTCACTCCCCTTTGCTGTACGATAACATGTATGCACCTGCACTGTGCTGAAAAGGCTTATTCTTACAGTCTGGAACTCTGCCTAAGGAGGGCTTTATAATAATAAACGGCAATTAGTTTGCCCAGTTGTTCCTCTGGCTAGAGTGGTGTACTGTCTGTCTTTTGTATGTCTTGTATGTTTTATGTCATTTCACTCGTAATCTCCAGAAATCTCCTACACAGAGGACCTTTGTTACAGCAGGAGTTCGTGCAGAAAAGTGTTGGCCTAGTGCTGATAGGAGACTTTCTGTGTCTATTGGCTTAGATAGTGATTGATCCAGCTTCTTTCTGTTGGGAACTAACTGTGTTCCCTCTGGGACCACTGTATTTCTCCATATGTGGCAACACAGTTTGATCCAGCTTTGTCTTTTTGGATTAATTCATTTAACACATATTTACTGAAAGCCTTCCATGGAGCTGGGCCTGGTTCATGCTCTGGGAATGAAGAGGTGACTACAGCTGATAAAGGGTGCTGTGCTAGTTCAGATGAGCAATAAATAAAGGATAAGTTAATTGCCAATGTATTAAGTGCTGGGAGGCGAAAACACAGGGTGATCTGGTGAGTAAAGGAGAGACTATTCTAGATGGGATGGTCAGGGAACTCTCATCTGATTGGGGTGGTGGCATTTAAGTGTAGTTAGTTGCTCAGTCTTGTTCGACTCTTTACAACCCCATGGACTGTAACCTGCCTGACTCCCCCTGTCCATGGGATTCTCCAGGCAAAAATACCGGAGTGGGTTGCCATTCCCTTCTGCAGGGAAATCTTCCCAACCCAAGGATTGAACTCAGGTCTCCTGCATTGAAGGCAGATTCTTTACCATCTGAGCTAAGCTGAGATCTAACTATAGGGAAAGAGCCATTCATGGGAAGAGGATGGGGAAGGACATTTTATGTAGAGGGAATAATAAGGATGAAAGTCCAGAGGCAAGAGTTTTACTTATTTAAGAAACAGGGATGTAGATGTAGAGAACGGACTTGTGGGCACAGAGGGGGAAGAAGGTGGGAAGAACTGGGAGAGCAGCATTGAAATACATACATTACCATGTGTAAAATAGACAGCTAGTGGGAAGCTGCTATATAGCACAAGGAGCTCAGCCTTGTGCTCAGTGATGACCTAGATGGGTGGGATGGGGTGGGAGTGGGTGGGAAGGAGGTTCAAGAGGGAGGGAATATGAGTATATTTATAGCTGATCCACTTTGTCATACAGCAGAAACCAACAATTGTAAAGTGATTATCCTCCAATTAGAAATAAAAATAAATTTAAAAAAAAGGAATAGAAAGGATGCATTTTGGCTAAGGCATGATGAGGGAAGGGGAGAATGAAGGCTGAGGGAAGAATCAGGAAGAACCAGATCATGCAATCTCCTGGACAGCTGATGCTCAGTGTAGAATTGATACTGAATGGAATAGGAAACAATAGAAAAGGCTTAAACAGGTAAGGTATAGGATTTGCCTATCAGAGATCATGGCACCCAGTCCCATCATTTCATGACAAATAGATGGGGAAACAATGGAAACAGTGACACACTTTATTTTCTTGGACTCCAAAATCACTGTAGATGGTGACTGCAGCCATGAAATTAAAAGACGCTTGCTCCTTGAAAGAAAAGCTATGACAAACCTAGACAGCATATTAAAAAACAGAGACATTACTTTGCCAACAAAGGTTTGTCTAGTCAAAGCTATGGTTTTTCCAGTAATCCTGTATGGGTGTGAGAGATGGACCATAAAGAAAGCTGAGCGCTGAAGAATTGATGCTTTCAAACTGTGTTGTTGGAGAAGACTCTTGAGTGTCCCTTGGACTGCAAGGAAATCAAACCAGTCCATCCTAAAGGAAATCAGTCCTGAATAATCATTGGAGGGACTGATGCTGAAGCTGAAGCTCCAATACTCTGGCCACCTGATGCGAAGAACCCACTCATTAGAAAGGACCCTGATGCTGGGAAAGGTTGAAGGCATGAGAAAGGGACAACAGAGAAGGAGATGGTTGGATGGCATCATCAACTCAATGGACATGAGTTTGAGCAAGCTCTGGGAGTTGGTGATGGACAAGAAAGGCTGGCATGCTACAGTCCATGGGGTTGCAAAGAGTAGGACATGACTGAGCAACTGAATTAAGCACTAAACTAGTAGGATTTGCTTGCACTTAAAAACGTCAATGACTGTTGTATAGAAAACAGACTAAAACAAGGACCAAGACAGAACATGAACACCAGTTATGAAATTATCAATATTTATTTAGGATATCGGGAATTTATCCTTAACTTCCTTAATGTCTTCAAGTGTCAGATCTTATTCAGCCAAGTGCCCCTGCTCTAGAAGTCTGTTCTTGCTGACTGCTGGTCTGGGGAGTTTTTACTCTGATAGGGCATTTATTCATTTTCCCATCTCCCTTTTCACCCTTTCCAGTCCATCTACCCATCTATCCATCCTACAAATGTTTCTTGAGATGCTGCTATATGCCAAACCCAGTACCAAGCATATAGTTTCTTGCTCAGGGACATGTAAAGTCTATTTATGGAGAGAGACAAATAAACATAACACATTATAATAAGGATTGTAATACTGTAATGTGCAAAGCACAATAGGAAACCTTTAGCAAGTAGCCAGGTAAGAATAGGTGATATTTGAACAAGATACTAAAAGATAAATAGGAATTTGCCAAATAATAATCATAAAAGCTACTAGCTCTTTATTTTTTAAGAGGAATTTTACAAGTTTTATTTCTGTATTTTAATTTTTGGCCACATCCTGCAGCATGTGGTAACTTAATTCCCTCACCATAGCTTGAACCCACACCCCCTACATTAGAAGGTGAAGTCTTAACCACTGGACCACTAGGGAAGTCCAAAAGCTACTCTTTCTTAAACTTGGCGGCTAAGCATTGTGCTCTGAATGTTATGTATGTTATCTCTCTTAATCTTTCTCCCAACCTAATAGGCTAGGTATTATAAACCTCATTTTATACACAAAGACATGGAAGAACAGAGATCAAAAAACATTCTCAAGTCTCAGTAACAGTCCTGGAAATCCTATGTCTGTAGGACTCCAAAGCTTATGTTTTTACCTATATAATTTCTCTGTTGTCTACAGATGGGAGTATGATTTTTGTTGAGGAATATTTTATAGGTATAGCTCTTCTGTTTCTGGGTACAGATTTCCATAGTTATTTCATAAAAACATAGTATATTCAAATAGTTTTCATCACTGGCTATTTCAGCCATTGCTGATCTGCTCTTTCAAGATCTCTGCTTTCAGAGGAGGATTTCGGGCAAGAGAGCAACATATACAAGGCAGTGAGGCAAAGAAGAGCATTGGCGTATTTGAGGAAGATGAGGGATTTGGGGTGGAGTGATTTAGGGTGCAGGAATAAGCTGCTGGCCAGGATGGGACTCAGGCAAGAGATAAGCTGCTAGCCAGGATGGGACTGAGGCAAGAGGGCATCACACACCCTACTGTGATTTTGTCTTCCTCCTATGGGCAAACTCTGCAGTCAGGCCATCGGCTCTCTTTCTTTACAACCTGGAGAACTGGATCAGGTCCTGATTGATCTCAGCAACCGATCGGCAACCTAAAAATTAAAAAAAAAATGTAGTTTGAAAGCTCATTTCTCTGAAACCCCAGTCACCACCCCACCATGGGGATAGAAACAAGCCTTGACCCTTGTCCTCACCCTGATAAAATGTTACATATACAGAATTCATATCACGTAATTCTGATTACACTGGGAATTGTTTTGTAAACCTGTGGTTGTGTCCTCTTTTAAAACATCCATGGCAAAATGGCACGGTAAAAAACTTAAAAGCAGTATTTCAGCCTTTTGAAAAGTCAGTTTGTGTGCAGTGAATACACCTGACTACTGAACCACTGGGGAAGCCCCTGGTGTTGATGATAGGTGACAGGAATGACAGGTGAGGGATGCATAAATAACTCATAAATGAACTAAGTCAGCAGAAGCAGGAATTTGGAGGCAGAGGTGCTCTCATCAGAAGTGACAATGGTTTTGACAGCTCTGGGTTTCCACGGGGCAGACAGAATAGTGCAGCTTTGGAGAGGGTAGACTTCCTCAAGGAGCACAGAGATGCCAGAATAGAAACTGCTGATACATTGTAGTAGAAATAAATATTTAAACTATGCAAAAATATCTCAGTAGTTGCATCAAAGTGTGTGATACCATTCTGAGACACTTTGAAGCATCTGTTCCCATCTAAGCCCTGGTGCTATTTGTGTACTTGTTCTGCTTATCAGTATAAGCTCATCAGATGGAGTCTTGGTCCACATGGTACCAGGGACACTGCCTTGTTCTTGGTAGAGGTTCACTAAAGGTTTAACAACGAATTCATGATTACAATGTATTCCTGTTTTTTCATTACTGTAAATTAGGTGGATATTCACACTAAAACACTTTGGCCAAATTAAAACAAAGTGAGTAATTTCGAGCAATAAAACTCAAGAAGATTCAGCCCCTGTTGAATCTTCTGTTTCAGCCCCTGTCCCTTACAAGAGATGAGACTTAAGTGAGGTCTGTGCACACATGATTTGTATGGGCACAGTTTCGTCTTCCAAGACAAACTGGGATTGTAACATTCCTATATACAGTTTTGGCGTATGGTCTCACAATTAGGAAAAGATGATTTCTAAGCTCATTTTCATTTCACAATAGTGCAAATAGGGTACTCTTCTCAGGGCTGCGATGTCACCAGGTTACAGAGGAAAAATGTCACACATCTCCAGGAGGTTTAGGATAGAGAAGTCATACTGACTGATCACCTCCTGGGTGCTGGTTTTGTGTCAAGTATCTTACATGCATTGTGCAGGGAAGGGCTAATCTTGGACTGCAAGGAGATCCAACCAGTCCATCCTAAAGGAGATCAGTCCTGGGTGTTCATTGGAAGGACTGATGTTGAAGCTGAAACTCCAATACTTTGACCACCTGATGCGAAGAGCTGACTCATTGGAAAAGACCCTGATGCTGGGAAAGATTGAGGGCAGGAGGAGAAGGGGCTGACAGAGGATGAGATGGTTGGATGGCATCACTGACTCAATGGACATGGGTCTGGGTGGACTGTGGGAGTTGGTGATGGACAGGGAGGCCTGGCGTGCTGCGGTTCATGGGGTTGCAAAGAGTCAGACTTGACTGAGCGACTGAACTGAATTGAACTGAATGTGAAACTCTGTGGGGTTTCACATTATGGTTTTCTACTTGAGTGAGTTCCACCGAAAACACAGCCCTCCTCACCTGAGACCCCTTTCTCCCCAGGGATCAGCTTGGGGAGTCTTCCCTGCGGGACCGATGCCCACAGAGAATGCTGAGGGGTGCCCTTCAGCCTGGGTTTTCTCTTCTTTCCCTTCTTCCCCAAACCCTCCTGCCCATCCCACATTTGGTTGTTGATTAGTCATTTTTCTCTGCATTTAAACAACACATTCTCATTGGAGAACAATTAGAAGGAAAGGAATATAAAAAGTTAGGCACAAAAGTATTCGTCATCCTGTTTTCTCTTTCTTTTTTTCCTGACCCCATTTAAAAAGAGTGCTCTCTACCCTTTGTTTCAGAAAAAGATTTTCCAGTCTCTATTTCCATTCCAATGGTTGTTAAGTATAAACTTTTGGTGGAATGAAAAAGCTTTGTTATTGTGAATCCCCCCACCAGGCTTCTGTTTTAAAAGTTCAGACATAATGTCACAAAGACAGGAGAAAATATTTGGGGGAGCAAGAGAAGTCACCTCAATCTCTTGGAACCTGCAGAACTCATAGATCTTTCCATCTCTCTCCCTCCCAAGGGCAAAAGACATCAACACGATATCTATTCACACTTGTGCCTTCCTTGCCCTCATGGGAGAGACTTAGTAACCTTGGGTTATTTATTGACTTATCTTCATAGGCATTGGCCTCAAATGGACAGTCCTGGTCCTTGATGCCTTAATCCACTCCCCAAGGTTTTTTTTTTTTTTCCCTATTAATCTACTCAGTTGAAAGGGACTGGCATTAATTCTGGTCTAAGTTTTCTAGCTTAAACTACTTAAGCCCAAAAGGCTGAGTTCACAGCCCCAGTGAACACTATGTAGCTTGGATGCTGAGTACAAGATACTTGTCTAAATAGCTGGTGAAAACCAGGCTAGGAAAGACCTGGACACCTTGCCTTGTGCCTGGCAGATGGCAGACACTTGGTAGCATCATCTGTGGAAATAAGTCAATGCCACAAAAATGGTCTTGACTCCACTTCAGAGCTCTTGATTCATTATTTTGTTACTTCTGGAGGAAGTGTCTGTTATTACCAAATTTTAGAGTTGAGGCCTGAATGGAGGTCTTATTTGGGTTTATCTTGTCTGCCTCTCACATTACAATCTGTTACCATCTACAGCAGACAAAGGCAAGCAGAGACAGAGCTACCGGTGACTGACTTTGGGCAGGCCAATTTTCTAGGAGACAGCTCCAAGCATTTTAGGACATTTAACATCCTTGATCCCTGAGTACTGAACACCTCCAATACCAACCCTGCATCACTGTGCCAATGAGAAAAAAAAGATAAGCCCCCCCACCTCCAAACCAAAGGATTCGGAAGAAGGAAGTTCCCATCATTAGCCGAGAATCACTATTTCACAGGATCCCTGGATTCCAGCGATCACATGGATTTGCTGAACACATACAAGTTTTTCTGAGCGCTGCTTTACAGTTACCTCATTTTTGCCTGATACCTGCCCGTGTGTAACTCTGAGACATTCAGGCCTGTCTTGCTGCCTGTGGTTATGCAGGATGATGTTTCTCCTTCTCTCTGTTCTGTCATCCTGCTTGCTCCCACCTCCCCAGTTCCTCCATGCTTTCCCGGTGACTTAATTTCTCTACTCTTCACAATCCATGAATCTTACTTAAAGATCACCCCTAGAACTACATCTGACAAGTCTGATGGGATCTGAGCAGGCCAAAGTGAAATGGGACCCTCTTTACCACCATCTGCAATTGCATCTGCTTTTGTATCACATTCGGAGTTTGTGCTTGACTGGCTCAGATGGTAGAGAATCCGCCTGTAATGCAGGAGACCCAGGCTCAATCCCTGGGTCGGGAAGATCCCTTGGAGAAGGAAATGGTGCCCACTCCAATGCTCTTGCCAGCGAAATCCCACGGACAGAGGAACCTGGCGGGTTTACAGTCCAGGCGGTCACGAAGAGTCAGACATGACTGAGCGACTAACACCTTCATTTCACTTTTGTGTCGGGCATTTCCTCTGTGCTCTCTCTGGGTTTGGGGGAGGCAAGTGAGAAGGAAGGGCCTGAGCTTCTCTTCTTCAGACAGCCTGCTTTCAGCTCTGAGTTAGGAAAAGAATGGTAAAAACTTACCTGCCAGCGTCATGGAAGTGTGGAATTCATTTTTTAAAATGTCCAAAACTTCCTTAACACCATGTTCACCCTGCTCACAAGACAGAGAAAAGAGGAGACACAAAGCGGCGTGAAGGAACATCCAGACCACAGACTGAGTTTCAATACTAAGTGCGGGGACTTCCCTGGTGGTCCAGGGGTGAAGACTCCATGCTGTCAATGCAGGGGCCTGGGTTTCATCCTTGGTCAGGAAACTAGATCCCATACACCTTGACTAAGAGTTCGTGTGCCTCCACTAAAGAACCCATATGCCACAACAAAACTGAAGATCCTGTGTGATGCAGCTAAGATCTGGCACAGCAAAGTAAATAAACATTAAAAAATATTTCTAAGTGAGCTCAGAGCTGTGGTGGGGAGGATGGGGGCAATCTGTGAAATTTGAACTATGTTGGGAATAAGAGGAAAAAGGTGGGGCTGAGAGCTCTTGAAAATTTACAACATGCTATGGAAGAAGTGTGGAGGGGCAGGTGAGGTGTCACTGTCCTTCAGGATCTGTGGCACCTCCAAAAACTGGTTAAACTTGGGGATGAAACCACAGAAGCACATGGAAACAAATGAGAGGTGGGGTGCCTTCCGGTTGGTTTTCATTTTAGCACTCTCACCTTGCAGGCAAGACCCCACAGGATGGGTCTCCCCACAAAAACGCACTTAGCCCCGAGGGCTAGAGCCTTCAGCACATCGTTGCCAGTCCGGATCCCACCATCCAGGTACACTTCAACCTTCCCTTTCACAGCGGCCACCACTTCTGTCAGGGCATCGATCTGAAAGCAAGAGACAAGTGTGGCTCAGAGACTTCCCTCTGGACTCTCAGGGCGTCACGGGACGGCACTGCCCCCCAGGTTTGGCCGGCTCCAGGAGGTCTAAGCTGGGGGCAACGCCTCGTGGTTCTACGCTTGAGGCTGCAGGTGCTGTCAAAGCAGGGTAGCTACATTCCCAAGGCCCAGGGATTCTTTCCAGGCTACCCTCTCCTGCCGTTTCCTGCTCTGACAGAGTTCAGGTGTTTACAACTTGGAAGAAATTCTTGGTATCTCTTAACATCCCCACGGGGGCATTTTCCATTTGTAGTGTTCGATTTTGTGTGCTGAGTCACTCACTTGTGTCTGACTCTTTTCTGCCCTGTGACTGTAGCCCTCCAGGCTCCTCTGTCCAGGGGATTCTCCAGGCAAGAATTCTGGAGCAGGTTGCCATGCCCTCCTCCAGGGGATCTTCCCAAGCCAGGGACTGAACCCAGGTTTCTTGTTTCTCCTGCATTGGCAGGGAGATTCTTCAGCACTAGTGCCGCCTGTTCTTTCTATTTCATTTTATTTTTTTACAAACATTTTATATTGGGGTATAGCCAATTAGCAATGTGATAGTTTCAAGGAGACAGCAAAAGGATTCAGGCATACATATACATGTATCCATTCACCCCCAAACTCCCCTCCCATCCAGGCTGCACACAACATTTTAATGTTCTTCTTTTTAAAGGACATTTTGACTTTTGATTCTCTTCCACCTTCTCTGCTTCTAAGGCGGCACAATTAGAAATGTTCTCCATTGCTAAGGCCCTAAGTCTTTTTGGCCAAACAAATGTGATCAACTGTGACCCTCGTGTCTGAACCACAGCCTGTTCCATATACCTGGGCTGTAACTTATTTCTGACACAACACATCTGAGCAACTTCTTCCTGACTCCCTTACGAGTTATCTGAGACGTGGGAGAGAAAGACAGCGGTGACAATGTAAGAGCGGGGTTGAAGCCTTAGAAAGACAAAACAAAAACACCTGATCACTCTGGCTGCCTCTCTCCAGCGGATCTTTTCTCCCGCCTTTTCTCTTTCATTCCCAGCTGTGTGGTCAACAGCCCTGTGGACTTAAGGTGCCCCAGACAGAGCCATGTTCCTGAGCACTTCCAAGTCAGTAAGGAGGGGTGAGGGCAGAGTCTGGGGGGAGGGTCCTGCAGGAAACATTTCTGGAACTGCCTCAGGGCTCCTGTTCTGTCTCTTTGAGGAATGACTGAAAAGGAGGAGTAGAATCTGCAACGGAAGGAGTCGATTGAATTCTGCCTGAATGAGATCCTTTGGTGAGACCGAGCAGAGTATGAAATCAGGGAGGAAAGAGCTTTGTACTTTCCAAGTGGGTGGGGGAGAATTGAACATTTTGTTAACCTACATGTAAAGACTGGAGAGAATGTGCATTTAAATCAGGGTATTTTTACAGTCCCACCATGGTATTATGAGAAACATTTCTACAAAAGGCTCAATAGCTGTGGCACTTGGGCTTAGTTGGTCTGTGGCCTGTGGGATCTTCCTGATCCAGGGATCGAACCTGTCTCCTGTACTGGCATGCTGTGAGAAAGAAAGAAATGTACTTGTGCAAACTCTTCGGCCCTGTGCACTTAGTTACTCAGTCATGTCCAACTCTTTGCAACCCCATAAACTGCACCCTGCCAGCCTCCTCTGTCCATGGGGATTCTCCAAGCAAGTATCCTGGAATGGGTAGCCATGCCCTCCTCCAGGGGATTTTCCCAACCCAGGGATTCAACCCAGGTCTCCCGCATTCCAGGGGGATTCCTTACTGTCTGGGCTGCCAGGAAAGCCCTTCTAGTGAGCCATATTGGACGATGGAACTGACAGTAGTTTAAGAAGCACGATAGGGGGTGAATTTCAGCCTAGGGTTCATGCAGTACGGCTTGAGAGTTAACGTTTGATAAGCCACAATAGGGCATTCATTAGAGCTTTCTGGGGCCAAAGCTAGCTCTCCCCTGGTTCTGGAAGGAAGCACAGGAGTGTTAGATATGGGACATTACAGAGATGGACTATCACTGAGACAGTCACACCCCTCACAAGGAGGGACTGGGTAGAGAAGAGTGAGCAACTTACCCCAGGCACAAAATTTAAAGGGTGTCAAAAATATAAAGAATATTTGAATACAACGTTTACAAAAATCAAATGGCAAACTTTGACCTGCAAGCTGGGGGCTTGTTTTTATAAATAAAACTTTATTGGAACCAGGGCCAGGGTTACAGTGAAATGAGTGAGGCAACGTTATGCAAGTGCAGGATCAGATCCTATCTTTATTAAAACTGTTGCTATTCACTGTGGGTTTTTCTGCATTAATTTTCATTTTTCAAACAGTGCATGAAACTATTATTCCTAATTCAGTTTTTTTAGCATCTTCTTGAATTTTGAGCCAAGTGTGGGTCTCTCACTAGCCTCCCACTAATCTTGGTACTGTTCCTGGGTGATCTTGGGTTTGGCTATTAGGTCAGATGGCTTGGGAGAACAGTGTGTTGATCAGTGTGATGGGGCAGAAGAAACTCTTTTTGTTCTGGTACCTTCCTTCATCACTGCTCATTCTTTATTGAGGAAGTGCAATTGGAAAATTAGTGGGCTACTCATCCCCACTCCTCTCTAAGAACTCCGTGAGGGAGCAAGACTAGCTAAACTGATTAATGAGAGACAGCCGATTATATACTGTTTTATTAGAGTTATTCCAAAAGTCAGTATTCTACCCTGTTTGCTGCTGGTTGGTGAGGGGCTCTTTGCTTTCTGTTCTTATTGTCAGCACAGTTGGGTCAGGTCAGGACATGCTATGCTCTGCACCCTCTATTATGTCAATTACTGGATGCGTGAGAGATGGCTTTATGGGTATCCTTGAAGGACTTGGGTGAGAGAGCTCAGCGCATGTTCTGAAGACCTGCTACTGCTAAGTCACTTCAGTCGTGTCCGACTCTATGTGACCCCATAGATGGCAGCCCACCAGGCTCTCTCTCTTCCCTGGGATTCTCCAGGCAAGAACACTGGAGTGGCTTGCCGTTTCCTTCTCCAATGTACGAAAGTGAAAAGTGAAAGTGAAGTTGCTCAGTCCTGTCCGACCCTTAGCGACCCCATGGACTGCAGCCCACCAGGCTCCTCCATCCATGGGATTTTCCAGGCAAGAGTACTGGAGTGGGGTGCCATTGCCATCTCCGTCTGAAGACCTACATTCTCCTAAAGTCTTAGGTCAAGAGTTGGGATGGGAAGTAGGAGGCTTGACCATTCCCTGTAGTTCAATCCATGCTTATTTGCCATGAGGTAGAACCTGGTAGAGAGGAGGAGGCCAGTGATTGGCATTTGAAACCTCCAAGTTTCATAAGCCTTGAAATGTATAAACTGGCTGGTGTAGCTCTTTCTATTTCCTGTAGTTCTTTTTAAAGGAGAAATTGAGAATGTGCTAAAGATTTCAGGATGGTCACTGATGTATTGTTTAAAAGAGTGAACCCTTGGAAGCAATCCAGATGTTAAACAATAGGAAGTTGGTCATATAAATTGTCCATTCATACTATATACCATTAAAAAGAAAAGCGAATTTATTGAAGTAAAATGATGCTCTTGATATATTGATAAATGAAGAGAAGAAAATTGCACAATATAATATATAGTTTTCAAACCTAAAATGTTACATTTACATTAAGTTGATTACCAAATTATTGTCATTAATGATTTTTATCTTAATTATTTTTGTTTAGGTATATTTTACAGTTTACTTGCAGTGAATATGTCCTACTTAAAAGACAAAAAAAAAAAGACACAAAACCTTAAGAGGAAAAAAACTCACTTGCATTTCTCAGAATGAGTCAAGCAGCACAGAAGAGTCCCTTGAAAAATACAAGCTATCAATCTCCATGAACATCAGTGAACTTCCTTTAAAAATTATTTCCCTGCCTCCCTCCTTTTCATTTTCTTTCCCCAGAGTCCATCTCTAATGGACAAATTCATAAGTTAGGGGAAAATTTAGACTGTCTTGGATTTTTAGCAAAGGATTCATAAGGCATTTTGAAGTTTTACTGTGAAAGTTATTTATTAGCTTAAGTGAGGCACCATTTCTTCCTGGGATGTGTCATATGAGAAAATATTAGGTTCCAATCCATGCAGACAGGCAAGCTTCCAGCTGAATGCTTCTTCCAGAAGGCAGGTGACCTTTATGCCTTGGGAACAACTCTTCTATCAAATTTCACCTTAACCACTTATTAACTGTGTGAACTCACAAGTTACTGAACATCTCTACATCTTACACCATCCTCATCTGTTAAGTAGGGATAATAATGCAGGACTGTTGTGTGCTTTAGAGATGACATATGTTGAGTTTGTAAAAATAGCCTGGCACACACTAGACTATTATTAATGATTAGAAGTCCTCCATATATATGTATACACACATACACACATACACAGACATATAACCAACATAGTCGGTTAGGGAGAGGGGAATGAGCACCAAATATCACAGAGTGCCTTGCTGTGGACACACACGTACAAACGCATGGGCACGTACACAGCACTTACAAACACACCCACTCTGAAGTCATTCTACTTACAGAAGCAGGAACCTCATCAAGCTGCCTCCCTCCGTGGTTGGAAACAATGATGCCCTGGACGTTGTGCTTCACAGCTAACTCTGCGTCCTCTTTTGTCAAGATCCCCTTAAGGATGATGGGCAATCGAGTCATGCTTTGAAACCAGGAGAGATCTTCCCAGCAGATGGATGGGTCAATTGGAGACATTTGGAAATAAGGCGTTACATTTCCCTGTGGGGAAAAAGAGAACCTTAGCCTTGAATTCCTTTGAGACTCTCATTCCAAAGATGAGGCACATTTGAAAAGCTGCCATTTGTAAGCTTGAAAAGAGGAACCATACAAGCCAACACTACTTCTAGGTCCTTTCCAAACACAACTTTTGTTAAAGAATTTCTACTCCCATTGCTTATTTGTTAACCATTACTTGTGTCACGGCTCAATAATTTTGCTAAGACCTGGGAACACAAAAACAAATGAGACACAGTCCTTACTTTCAAAAAACCCCCCAAAATCTCAGAGTTCATTAAGTGAGATAGATAAGCAAAAACATTTATAGGCCCATGTGATTGTTGTGACTGAGATATGTACAAGGTAACAATAACTAAGCAAAACTTCAATAATCTTAAGTCAGATATTGTGTGCCTGCTCAGTCATGTCGACTCTTTGTGACCCTCTGAACCATAGCCTGCCAGGCTCCTCTCTCCATGGAATTTCCCAGGCAAGAATACTGGAGTGGGTTTTCATTCCCTTTTCCAGTGGCTCTTCCCCATCCAAGTATCAAACTCACATCTCCTGTGTCTCCTGCATTGGCAGGCAGATTCTTTACCAATGGGAAGAATGGGAAGAATGGGAAGCCCAAGTCAGATATTACCCAATATTTATCTTGGCTTACCACGTGAAGCAAATATCTATAGGCCCCAAGGTGTCCCTGGAGTCTGAGCTAAGATTCCAGAAACCCTCAAGGCCAGTTTGTGGCTAAAGGGTAGAACTATTGAGTCACTTGGCTGGATATCACAGCTGCTCATTGGCTGAAAAGGCTGGTATCATTATTTCTAATGCAGTCAAGGGATTCCAACTTTACCACAGCTTTCTCTCTCTGGGACACTTCATCCCATTGGACTAAAGGATTTTAATGGAGGAAGTGCCCTTGTAGTCACCTTGTTCAAAAAACTACGCTGTGGCTCTCTGGTGCCCCATGGATGAGTTCCAGGTGTGCAGAGATATTGCTGCCCAGTTTTCAAGGCAGTCCTGCTCCATAGGCATTCACCTTGAATAGGAGCATCTTCTTCAGATGGTCCATTTATCTATGTGTGATCTTTTTCTAAGTGTGCGATAAAGTAGAAAATGTTGGAAGGAACTTTTACTCTCCTGTCTCATGAAAAACAAAAAAACAAAAAACTGCTTTCCCTAGCTTTCTTGTTTCCTAACACCCAGCCCTGCCCAGAACTCTTCTGGGGACAGACTGGCCAGCTCCAGAGGTGAGAACAATTTGTCTTATATTCTGCTTGTCTGGAAGTTCTGAGCAGCAGGAACTCCATCTGCTTTTTGAACTGTGGCATCCCTAGTGCCTGGCATAGAACAGGTACAGAACAATGACGTCTTGAGGAAAGAAAGAAGAGAGGACAGAGGGATGGAAATCTGCCTCCTGTTACACCTGCCCTCCCGGCTCTGGTATCTTTCCTACCATCTCAGGTGATCCGAGATCTTTCAACAATAAATTCTTCATCAAGTCCACTTGGTTTTTAAAGTCATGTCGTCTGTTGCCAACTTTGGGTACGTCCACAGTGATGACCAGAGCTTTGAAACCCAGGGATTCCACCTTTTGGATCATCTGTTTGTTTATCTGCCGGTTTAGGTGCACATACAGTTGGAACCACCGCAGGCCCCTGGGGGCAGCTGCAACGATATCTTCAAGGCTACAGCTGGCATACGTGCTGGTGATGTAGCAGATACTGGCTGCTTGTGCAGCTGTAAAGAAAATGAGCTCAGGTTGGAGGACAGTGACATTCTGAACTGGGGTGAAATGCCTTATAAGTCTCTGTCCCCTCTGGCCAGTTTGCCTGTGAGTGAAGATAAAGCTTGACTTCATTCTTCTTCCCTATCAGGCAGGCATCAGAGGTATTTGATCAGACTGCCTGGGTCCTCCACTGTATAACTGGTCTTATAAACTCTGTATTCCATTAAAATATTTCAGGCTAGAGATGACATTGGGTCCCCAGAACCATTTCCCCAAACCATTTGAACATGTTGCAGCTTTCAGATAGGAAACGGACATCTTATCAACCCATTAATGAAGCAGAAAGGAGCTAAAGAAGGCGAAGGTTGAGAACATAATTCCAAGGAGAAGACTGAGCTTTGCAGTAGAAAAAGCATGCTCTCTGGAGTTAGAAGAAAACTAGTTCTACCACTTCTTAGCTGTGTGGCCTTGAGTCTCTTTTTCTTTATCTGTAAAGGGGGAAAATGATAATATCACTCTTATAGGGTTGTTGCAAGATTAAATAGGATACCAGCTAGGGAAGTATTTTTTTTTTAAAGCTATGAAGTGAGGTACTGTACAAATGCTAGTAATAATGTTGTTGGTGATGGTGATGATGATGATGATGGTGACAATGATGTGCCAATTGCATCTTTCTCATTTCCCACTTTAATCATTTTCAGGGGATTCCCTAAGAGGTTAATGTCACTACCCTTCTACAACTCACGGGTAAAGAATTTGACCTAATCACAGTTAATATTTTCAGTTCCTAACATCAACAGGAGATATCGCTTTCTCCTGCCCCAAACAACCCAACACCCTCAACCATGAAGATTTAGTAAAGCAGTCATATTCATACAGGGTATTCATATTTCAACTCAGCCAAATTTGTTCCTAACCAGATGGATGTCACTTTAGCTCTGGAATTCTTGGATTCATCACTTCCTATATCACAGGGTCAAAGGAAAAGACCCCAGGGAAGCCTTGGGCAACTTGAGAAAAAAAGATTTGGTTTCAGTTGAAGATGGCAAATGAATCCCAGGAATATTTTTGCCCCCTGCCCTTCCCATCTCCTCTCTTCTTATTTTTTGGTGGTGGCAAATGAGGGAAGAGACTGAGATGGGACTAGGAAGAAGACAAATCCCAGCGGAAAACTTTTTGTCAAATAAGATGATCAAATCAACTGTGGTTTTTCGGTCATTAAGTTGTGTCCAGTTCTTTGCAACCCATGGACTGCAGCACACCAGGTTTCCCTATTCTTCATTATCACCTTGAGTTTGCTCAAACTCATGTCCACTGAATCAGTGATACCATCCAACCATCTCATCCTCTGTCATTCCCTTCTTTTCCTGCCCTCAACCTTTCCCAGAAGATAAGAGAAATGGAACATTTGGACAAAAGCACCTGCCAGGACCTTGTGTTAGAAGTAATGTCATGACTTTCTCCTCGACCTGAATTCAGAGACTCGGCATTTAGCCCCAGCCCTGGCCCACGAGGGTTCAAAGAAAGGCCTCCCACTTCTGGCCACACTAAGCAGTCCTTACCCCACAGGACCAGTGCCCCTTTCTTGGCATGGCTTGGTGGGGTTTTCATACTCTGCTATTCATCTGTAGCTCCCTCCCACCCTAACCATTCTTTATAATGGAAAACTGGTATTTCCTCAATCTTAGGTGAAATGTCAGGCAAATGTAGCTTTAACCATTCCTTTTCCTACCCTTGATTCCAACCAGGTTCATGTCCCTAAGCCCCTTCCATAGAGAAGCTGGTTGCCCCTGCCCTGAAGGACACGTCTGCACGCCTAAAGGGCCTTGGGAGGGGAGCCTCAGGGTGGGGGCAGCTCACACCTCTGGCTGTGCTCATTTCTCCATCAGGCCAGGCGAGGCGGTGGAAACCTGTGGGTGCGATACAAATGGGAGCGCTGATCTCTGCTCCTTGGATGGTGGTCCGCATGTCCACCTTAGACACATCTTTCAGGTACCGAGGACGGAGGCGGATTCTGTGCTGGACAACAAAGAGATGTTCTGTTGGTGGGATCATTCTCCAGCATGAAGAAGCTGCTGGGACCTCCAGGTTCCTGGCACAGGTCTAGGACCTCACTGGGTCCCAAGAAATCACTCTTGGGGTCAGTTGGCTGGTGAGGCAGTATAGACAACCAGGAGGCTCCTTTATTCTGGAAAGCCTCTCCCAACCCCCCATTCCACATTAACCTGGCCTTCCCTGAACTCCCACTGCACATATGATTTTTCTGTTCCCTGCCTGCTCAATCAGAGGTCTGTGTCTTGGAGCCATGCCTCCATGACCAGACTCTCAGCATGTGGAGGCTTTGATTGATGCATCACAACAAGAACTAGAATGGATATAAATGAGCAGGGCATAGTTCTAGGCTCTTCTCTCTTAGGTTAAACACAAGTCTGTGTGTGTGTGTGTGTGTGTGTGTGTGTGTGTTGCTCAAATGTCCGACTCTGTGTGACCCTGTGGATGCAGCATGCCAAGCTCCTCTGGAAATCTTGCCAAGATTTCCCAGGCAAGAATACTGGAGGGGGTTGCCATTTCCTCCTTCAGGGATCATCATGACCCAGGAAACAAACCCAGGTCTCCTGCATTACAGGCAGATTCTTTACTATCTGAGCCACTAAGGAAGCCCAGACACAAGTCTCTTTAAGGCAAGAAAAAGTCATTGCAAGAGGACAAATCCCAGAGAATGATCACAGGTTGTTTTTTTTTTTTTTTTTTTCCGGTTAGAGGCTAATTCATTGAAGATCTGACTTAAACACTACTTTAGAAGAAGGAAGGAAAATTAACAAGTATTAATTATATGAAACACATTTGTAAGCCCCAACAGAGACTTAGTTAGCTTCAGGGTCCAAAAGTGCTTGTTTTCCACAAAATACTATTATTCCTGTACATAAACTCAGAAAAATTTTTCTGGAAATGTTGACCATGCAAACTTGGGTCAGAGAGCCCCAGTTACTTTATCTTTTAAATAGGAGTAATAATTCGACTTTGCTAATAGTCTTGTGAAGACACATGAGAGGAGGCAATTAAAGTGCTTAATATAGTGTTCAATAAGCATGAAAACACAGAAGACAGTGTTCACCTTGCATCCCATTTTCCAGTTTTTTCTGGCCTCAGTATCACAGAGGTCAGCAAACAATTTCTGTAAAGGGTTAGATGGTATATGTTTTAGGCTTAGTGCCATGAGGTCTTTGTCACAGTTACTTGGCTCTGCTGTTGTAACATCACAGCAACCACTGATAAGATGTAGATGACTGAGCATGGCTGTGTTCCAATAAAATTTTATTTATGGACATTGAAATTGAAATTTCATAGAATTTTGACATATTGCAATTCCTCTTTTGATTTTTGTCAATGATTTAAAAATGAAAAAAAGCCCAGCCTTAGCTTGTGGGCCATCCACAAACAGTGGGCCTGACCTGACCATCCAGAAATTGGCAGTGGGCCTGACCTGACCTGACCTGTTTACTGACCCCTACTTTACCACTGTTGTGCCAGCCCAGCTCTTCTCTCTTGAATCAATCTCCTGTTCTCCCCAAGACTCCTTGGGTCTCCATATTTCCTCCCTCTCTCCTGTTATACCTCCAAGCCAGAGGTTCAGGCATTCAGGAGATTTAGGCTTACTCAGCTGGCTTCTCCTCCCTGCCCAGGATCCTGGAGACCCTGAGACTGTTGTGCTATCTTTTCAAGCGGCGGAGTCACCATGTTTAGCAGAGGGTGACTCACTTGCGCTAGTTGTGCAGAGGCACTGAGATTAAAGGTCTCTCCACCCATCTTATCCCCATTTACCCACTCACCTGTGGAGAAAAACCCCCCAAATCCCCACCACCACCAAAATCCCATTATGATGTTTTGAATACTCTCTTCTTTGGAGGCAGAAACCAGGACTGCTACCTTCCCAGGAGCTTTCAACCTGGGCACCTTAGCTTAGCAATAGAAAGGATACGGAAGACCAGACTTTTTAAACGCTGCCATGTTGTCATCCCGCGTGCAGCAGTCATCAGCTCCTCCTTCGATAAAATCCCAGGTTGACTTAGATAGGTGCTCCCGTGCATGCGCCTGAAAGTCTGTCAAACACACCAAGGGCATTTCTGGACCTTTAAAGGAAAAACCAAAACCGACCAAACAGAACTCAATGAGAATTCTTCAGATAGTTGAGGTGGGTGAAGGGGTAAGGGTGGACTATAGCACATCCCCTCATGTTTGGATTCAACATGAACCCCCGTGTAATCTTCATCTCCAAGGAGGGGCTGCCAGAGATGCTGATTCCCAGACTGAGAGCAGGGAGTCATGCTGCCCTCCTCTGCTCTCCCAACCCCGGCTCCCACTCCAGGTTGTTGGGTCTCCTAACTGTCCCTCAGGTCTGTCCCCTGTTTCTAGGCCTGCTGCCTCAGATCTTATTGAGGCCCACCGCCTCTTATAAGATTATTGTGAAAATTTCTTATCTTATCTCTTAGTCTCCATCTTGTCTCCCTCCAGCTGCCTGGGACCTTTCTAAAATGCAAGTCTGGTCGTGGCTGTTGGCTTTCAAGTGCCCATAGTGTGGCATTTGCACCTTTCTAGGACCTGGCTCCTGACACACCAGCTTAATTTCTTGGTGGCTTTTTCTTGTCAGCTGAGTCACTATAAACAGCTTCTGAACATTCTGGAAGGTTATTTCTATCTCTGCCTGTCAGGAAGGAGATCCACCAGGGCAAGAAAACTGGGTCTGAACAGAAATCAATATGTGGGAGTTCCTAGGAGCCTCTGAGTGTGTGAAGACATGGAGTAGTTAGTTCACCATCTGGTAGGAAGCTGACTCTTTTCAACTCTTTGGCTGGGTCATTGAACATGGTGCCAATTTTGAGCCAAAGAAAATGATACCTGCTCTCTCCATTCATTCCTATCCCCTTATTTGAACCTCGTAAATACCTGGAGCTTGGTACTTCTGCTATGACCATCCCTGAAAGAGGAAAGAGGGCAGGATCAGGGGGCAAATCTCTCTAGTAGGAGCAAGTATCTACAGAGATGCTGAAGGCACTGGTTATGATCAGTCTCAGCATGTAGAGCTTCTACATAAGAAGGTTCCACTCTGAAGGGTGATGAAATCTGTAGTACATAGCTCGGCACATCTCCCCAGCAGTTGGCCATGGGGTGAAAGTTACCCAAAGGCTGTGGGTAGAAACTAAGTGCCTACCAAGTTATCATCTGAAGGATGAGGCTAAGACCCAGGGACTAGGGCTTTCAACACTAATGAGGCAACTCCCTTAATGAATGATGGGACCAGAGAGGCCAGATGAAATGTGGGGTGTTGGGAATCTCGGTGGAGGTGGGGCTGTGCCAGAATCCAGTTAAGTCAAAGAGGAAAGTAGCCTAAACACCAGCCGGAAAGGCTAAGCAGAAAGAAGTTATACAACAGGCAGGAAGCACACCTGGGATGTGCCGTGAGTTCTGCAAGGAGGCCTGGAGGTGGACTTTGGAGCACAATCACAGAGCTTTTTGTGGATGGCACAACCTGTCATGGGCAGAGAGCAATTGGGTGCTGAGTTGAGTTTGGCAAAGTGTAGCAACAATGTCTAATTGATCTCATTCCTATCTGACCCTTGAAGGCTCAGTGACTTTCAGTGAATGAATTCATCATTGTATTTATCCAACTGTATTGCAATCAATTATTTAAACCTCTCTGTGCATAAAAGGGTTAATTAAGCAGACCCGAGAATGCTAGGCCTCGAAAAGCTTGCATAAAGTTTGGACCTTGGCTGAAGTCTGGGAACTTGGATTTCAAGCGGGTTCCCACCATTTCCTGATAAGAATGTCTCTCTGTGTCTAAACTATTTGTGCAAACAATGTGCTCTATGCTGAACATCTGCTTTCCCTCTGAAAGTCCAGAATTTTGGTACGGGTTAGGCAGACAGGGTCCCTATGACCAGCTCCCAGCAAAAAGCCTTGGGCATCAACTTTCTAAACAAGCTTCTCAGGTAGTCAACATCTCACAAAGTGCCGTCACAGCTCATTTTGGGAGGAATTAACTACATCGTGTGTGATTCTACCGAGAGAGGACTCATGGGAGCTTATGCCTGTTTTCCTCTAGATTTTGCCCTTTGTCCCTCGCTGATTTTGCTTTGCATTCTTTCACTGTAATGAATCATAGCCTCAACTGTCTACTGTGTCCTGTAGATCTTCCTCGTGAATCACTGAACCTGAGACCTCCAACACACTTTGCCTCCCCAAGCAGTGGGACACTATGTGATGCTGAGTTGCTGTTCATAAGTGTTTATTCCTTGAATTTACCGTTCCCCTGTGTATCATCTCTCTGCTTTGTGGGCTGAGAATTCATCATCAAGTTTCAGCTCCCAGTGTCTCAACAAATCCCCACATCCTACACATTACCCGCTCACAGAAATGTTCTGCAGACTTTTAGCATTAAAATGTAACAGGATTTGCTTCTAATCTAAAGGAAATGGTACAGCCTCACTCAGAATCACTTGCCTGGAATAATGTGAATAAAGCTGCTTGGAAATAAATAACGCAGCATCTTTACATATAGCAAACACAATTTAATCGAACGTCTATCTACTGTTTCCTTTCTCACCTACTATTTCCTTTTTGCTTCCTAGTGAAGTGGATGGAGAAGGTATTAGTTTCCTCTGAAGAGAATGGAGCCTGGGAAACAAAATACCTTGTGAAGGTTTAGACAGTAAATTATTACAGAGGAAGGCTCAGAATCATATCTTCTGGTAGTTTCTAAAGGTAGACAGTTTCCATTTTCAATTTCATGGTATGGAGCAAAGTAGTTGGTTTACCTAAATTACTTGTTATACTGAATTTGGAAGAGTTTTGTAGGGTGAAAGTATAATGATGATGCTTCTTTATTTTCTTTTCATAGCATATGTAAAGGTTAGTAGAGTCCTGAGCCCGTAATTTTTAGTAGAGATCCAACATAAGGTTTATAATTGAAGAGAAGGACAACTGTGTTGTTTCAGCATTTTCGTCTCTACCCCAGTCATGCAAGAGGAAGAGAAAATGGAGAAAAGGATGAAAGTCTTTTGCTCGCTGATCAGCAGCTTAGCTCATTTTAGCTCATTTCATCTGTTTAGCTTTTTTTGTCTAGGGTAAAAAAAAGATGAGGTGCAACTTACATACCAGTAATAAGGAAACTAAAACCTAAGAGTAAGGATGCTCAGTGGTACCTGTTATTAATGATCTGAAGTTCAAATCTTCCCGAGTGAGGGAAAGGGGAAGGTCATAGACTGGGGCTGGTTGGCATTTCAAGGCAGATTTTGCTGTCTTCAAAATTGCCAAGTCCCTACCAGATTAGGCTAGATAACAACCTGTCTTCCTCTGGAGTCTCATATGCCTCATATGTTGCTGTCTCTTCAGGAATACTTCGACTTGTATGCACTCCGTAAGAAATCTCGGGGTGGGGGGACATCGTGGTACAGGTGGCTGAGATTCAAGGGAGAATCTCAGGGCTATCTCAGATGACCTGCCTCCAGGATCAAATGCTTGGTGTCCTTTAAGACCATGTGGCCTTGTCCCCTAGGCGCTTAGGCTCCCCAGTTTCCCAATGGAGTGGTAGAGATAACATCAAGGCTACATGTTGGGAGCCTTGTTTGAGACATTACTCTGTTCAAGGTTGGCTGAGAGTGCTTTAATCTCTTTGTGAGTGACTGTCTTAAGGACAGTGGCTGCAAAGCCTGGAACCATTGCCATAGCAACAGTGGCCTTGGAACCAGAGAAGCTGTAGCAGGAGGAGGCCCTGGGAGTGGAAGGTGTGGGCAGGGGAAGGAGGGGTCCTGGTGTTGCTGGAGCCACAGGCAGTGTCAGGACCAGGAGATGGGAGTCAACAACACCCAAAACTGAGGTAGGCGAGCCCCCAGGGAACCCTGAAGTGAGGAGGAAAGGTCAAGGTCAGGGACTCAGATTCCTCTGTTGATGGATATCAGATGAATGGATAAGTAAGTTGTGGTAAATGGAATATTACTTGTCACAGAAAA
Organism: Ovis canadensis; assembly: GCF_042477335.2. Taxonomy (NCBI): domain Eukaryota; kingdom Metazoa; phylum Chordata; class Mammalia; order Artiodactyla; family Bovidae; genus Ovis; species Ovis canadensis. Next base: position 97,573,842 of record NC_091245.1, on the reverse strand, counting down.
AAAGGAACGGAACTGGGTCATTTGCAGAGATGTGGGTGGACCTTGAGATTATCATACAGAATGAAGTCAGAAAGAGAAAAACAAATACCATATATTAACGCATGTATGTGGAATCTAGAAATATGGCATAGATGATAGTATTTGCAAAACAGAAATAGAGACACAGACATAGAGAGCAAACATATGGACGCCAAGGGGGAAAGTGGGGGTGGGATGAATTGGGAGATTGGGATTAACATATATACTCTATTAATACTATGTATAAAATAGATAACTGAAGAGAACCTACTGTATAGCTCAGGGAACCCTATGCAGTGGTCTGTGGTAACCTAAATGGGAAGGAAATCCAAAAAGGAGAGGGTATATGTATGCGAATAGCAGATTGACTTTGCTGTACAGCAGAAATTAACACAACACTGTAAAGCAACTAAACTCCGATAAACTGTAATAACAAAAACAGGACTGGGGCTCTCAGGAACTTAAGGTCAGATATCAGAGTAAAGATGGCATGGAAGTGTCCCTAACATTGGAGTGCCTTGAGGAACCAAGGATGGCATTTATATGGCGGCCTGGAGGCAGAGGGCCCAGTGCGGGTCTGACGGGTGCCGGGAGTCTAATGCTCCAAGAAGGTACCCAGGGTTCTGTCAGCCCAGGGTCAGCTCTGGCCTTTTCCCTGAGGCTTCCCACACTGAACCGAGGATCAGGACCCCTTCCAGGACAAGAGGGCCGTGGTTTTGTTTTATTCTGTTTGTGCAATAATAATCTGTCCTCTCCAGCCACCACCCCATCATCCTTTCTCATTAGCTCGTTTTTCTTCCCAGTCATTAAAACTCTGCTCTTGACCTGTGGGCATATCCTCCTATGAAAAGTCGTACATGTGGGCTCTTCAGAACCTATTCTGCCATTAACTATGGAGACTGTCTTTGTTTTACTCTAGGATCTCTGTTTAAGGAGATTGTGAGGTTGTGAGGGGAGGTACATTTATATTAATGCTCATTCTGGAGCTGTGGTGACCTAGCTAGGTCATTAGTGACCCAGTGTCCCACCTCTGCTGATGGTAATGATTGCAAATCCTGCCTGGTGAGAATGAGAAGACAGAGCGGCTGTGCTTGATGGAGCTGAGAGGGACTTTAGAGAGATGGAGGGACGTCCACAAGCTCACAGCGCAGCAGAATTAAAAAATGAGCCTGGGTCTCCTGTCTCCATGCCCAGTGCTCTTTCTGATGTAGTATGTGACTCAGAATTTCCCTGAAGAGCCTGGCGAAATTACCTGGAATTTGCTTCTTCTTACACGGGCATTAGTTTCTAGCATAGACCTGAGGTTTCTAGAGACTGAACTTATCTACACTGGATTTTATCACTCCAACTCCTTCTGACCCTGCTTGGTTAGCTAATATCAGCAAAAAGGGGTGAAGCTGGAGGAATAGAATAGACTCTTGCTTGTGTAGTCAGTGGACCCACACTTGTGGGGGATGGAGAAGGAGGCCGCTTCAGAGGAGGTTACTGACACTTAGCTCTATGAGCAGAGGTAAGTTACTTCCCCTCTTTGGACCTCAGTTCCTCATTGGAGAAACTACGGGTTTTATATATTTAGGTATAATCTCTACCAGATTTGGGGGGCTTCCCAGATGGCACTGGGGCTTCCCAGGTGGTGCTAGTGGTAAAGAACCCTGCCAATACAGGTGACGTAAGAGATGCAGGTTCCATCCCTGGTTTGGGAAGATTCCCTGGAGTAGGAAACAGCAACCCACTCCAGTATTCTTGCCTGGACAATCTCATGGACCAAGGAGCCTGGCAGGCTACAGTTCATGGGGTTGCAAAGAGTTGGACATGACTGGGTGACTGAACAACAGTAATACCAGATTGAAGCCACTAGAAATTAAAGGTTGGGCTCATGTTCATGAGGTCCTCATTCTGTGCTTCCTTTGCCCATAAAAATGCAAAGACCTCTGTTTAGATGGATCACGTTAGCATTCTTGTTCAGCACTTCTTCACGGTGATAAAGCGCAGAACAGGGAACAGCCTTGTTTCCTGCAGAACAGCCCTTATCTGGGCTGGTTCCTGACACCAATCAGCTGGAAGCTCACAGACCTCCTTTGCTCTTCCTCACCAGCCTTGAGGCTGGTTTTTACAATCTCTTCTGACCCTGTGGTGCAACCAGAGGCTTCAGCGGGAACACTTTCACCAGCCAGGGCACTGTTTCCCTTTTACAGGCGGGTTCTCACCTCACCTGGGTTCCCAGACGGCCCACCAGCTAATCCATCATTCTACACACATATCCTCTTGTTTCCCTGATTACTCCAAACTATTGGTTGATTTTTCTTTCAGGAAACCTTTCTCACTTTTTTCCTTTCCCTAGTTTCTCCCGTCTCCTTCCCTTTTCCATTTGCAAACCAAAAATAACCCCCTCGAGGTGGATGAGACTGGTGTGGAGTTCCTTGGATTACGAACAAAGTGAAAAAGTTCTGAAGTCATGTTAGACTTGGTTAAAGAAAACCTCCAAAGCCTTTGAATATACCCTCAGGGGCACAAGATTTCTACCCTCTGTCACCACAGAGTTCTTTCTTTGTCTAATTAAGCCTGCTTGTCCTCTTCATCAGCATTTACAAAAACAAAAGAAACTATTTAGTACCCAACTTCTTCCTTTTCAGTTTTAGCCTATTAGTAGCCCTACAGGACTCTATACTCATTTGCATTGCAAATATGCTAATTTTCTGCTACTCTGGAAATCACGTGGGTATTTTCAGTAACCTAGGAATCCAGCCACTATCTTAAGAGCTTTCTTTCTATGGGAAAATATGCACTGAGTTCCAAACAAATGACCTAGTAGAGCTTTGGAGCGCAAGCCTCGTGAATAGTGTGCTTTCTATGGGGTGTTGGCTATCATTTAGGACATACTGGGAGACCTTGATCCAAGGGTTCACAGGGTGTTTGCAGAGACTGGGAATTTTCTTCTCTTGAGCAGTGGAATCATTTGATTACACAAAGACCTTTGGAGACAGTGTGGTGGCTCCTTAATAACAAGAATAGTGACAATAAATGCGCAACAATTTATGGAATGCTTCATAACGTGCCATGTGCTGTGTAACTTATTTTAGGTGCATTAATGTGTAATCTCCAAACACAAATATTATTATCCTCATTTTGCAGATGAGAAACTGGAGGTTCAGAGAGATTAAAATATTTTGCCCAGCATCACATATCTAGTCGTATACTCTGACTCCTGTGGCTTGGCTCTTAAGCATTATGAAAAGAAGCAAATATCTGCAGCCAAGTGTGGTTTGTAGGGTGAGAGCTGGCATCGAAAATGGTGAGAGTCCCATTTTATAGATGAAAAAATTAAAACTCAGAAAATTCCAATAAGTTGTCTCTATTCACACGATGAGGATGGCAGGGCCTGACTAGGAATTCCTCTGGTTTGCTCTGAATATTGTTTAGTTGGCCAGTACATGGTGTTAGTGGTTTGCTAGGCTTCCCGGATGGCGCTAGTTGCAAAGAAGCTGTCTGCCAATGCAGGAGGCATAAGAGACGTGGATTCAATCAGGAAGATTCCCTGGTGGAGGGACTGGCAAATGGCAAACCCACTCCAGTATTCTTGCCTGGAGAATCCCATGGATAGAGGAGCCTGACGGGCTATAGTCCATGGGGTGCCAAAAGAGCTGGACACGACTGAAGCGAATTAGCACAGATGCACAAGATCAGTTCAGGTCTCTGCTCTATAGGGTCAGAAGAGTTGCACAGGGACTTGCCTGTTGATCCAGTGGTTAAGACTCTGAGCTTCCAACACACGGGTTGTGGGTTCAATCCCTGGTCAGGGAATTAAGATCCCACACGCCTTGTGGCGTGGCAGAAAATAAAAGAGCTGCACAAAGTGAGCTTGATCAGTTCCACAAAATCTAGGCCACTGGGAAAGGTGTCCTGGGTGGAGATCACGGCCCTGCACCTTCATTTGCTCAGAAAGGGTGAAGGGCACTAAACAGATGTCAGAAATGACACAAAGGTTCAGAACAAGCTCTGAACTCTATTTTCACTCCTGACTTGAGGTCTTGTAGGCGTAGCTCTACGCAGGAGTGGCAGCTCCTGAGAGGTGGCAGGAGAGGAGTGAGAAGACAGAGAAGCTGCTCACGATACGCCATGAGACATTAGTAAGTAGCTGAGGGAGTGCATGGAGCGGGGAGGACAGGACCTCATAAGTGTTATGTCTTGGGAAACATGGGCTCAAACTCAGCTCTGCTGCTTGTTCACCAGGTGCCATGAACAGGTTCTTTGTAAAAGAAGATTATTAATGCCTGTCCCACAGGGCCTCATGAGGACTACAGTCCACATAACGTTCCTAGAGCAGTGCCTTGTATAGACTAAAGTGAAAGTGGAAGTGTTAGTCGCTCAGCCATGTCTGACTCTTTGTGACTTCCTGGACTGTGGTCCATCCTTCAGAGGACCAGGCTCCTCTGTCCATGGGATTCTCCAGGCAAGAATACTGGAGTGGGTTGCCGTGCTCTTCACCAGGGGATCTTCCTGACCCAGGGATTGAACCCAGGCCTCTGCATTGCAGGCAGATTTTTTACTGTCTGAGCCACCAGGGAAGCTCTTGTATAGACTAGACTATCCTTAAATGGTAGAACCATTGGCATTCTTTCTCTTGTTGATGACATTCTCCTCTGAGGCTCTGGAGGTTGAAAGTGGATTTCACCTTCGAGTAATTCTGTGATGGTATAATTTATTTCTTTCCCTCTTTATTGGAATATAATTGCCTTACAATGTTATGTTAGTTTCTGCTGTACAAGAAAGTGAATTGGCTGTATGCATACATATATCCCCTCCCTCTTGGACCTCTTCCTTCTACCCCCTTACCATCCCACCCATCTAGGTCATCACAGAACACTGAGCTGAGCTTCCTGCGCAATGCAGCAGCTTCCCACTAGCTAGCTATTTTACAAATGGTAGTTTATATTTGTCAGTCCCAATTTCCCAATTTGTCCCACCCTCCCCTCCCGCTCCTGTGTCTGCATGTCCATTCTCTAAGTCTGCCTCTCTATTCCTGCCTTGGAAGTTGGTTCATCTGTACCATTTTTCTAGATTCCATGTATATGCATTAACATGCAATATTTGTTTTTCTCTTTCTGACTTACTTTACCCTGTGTGACAGACTCCAGGTCCTTGTGATGGTATAATTCAAACCGAGTTGGAATTACTCATTGGTTAATCCCACAAGGCTTGTTTAGTGCACACTGTCAGCTAGGACGAGCAGAGGCAGTCACTGTTCCGCACGTGCTCCTCGGTGGTTCCCAGCTGCTTATAGGTAGGCAGGCTTTATATGACTACTTCTGGTCAATGGGCTAGGAGCGGAAGTGACATGTGTTCATTTTGGGCCAAGAATTTAAGAACTTCTATGTGACTCTCCATCTTTTTTTTTTTTTTTCTCCTGTTACAACACTCCAGGGGCCATGTCCATCGGGAGGTATTGCTATAGGATAAAGGTAGCTTCGATCCCTGAATCATCACCTGAAAAGAAGGAACCCTGGAGATCAGCTGATTTTTTGTGAGTAAGAAATAGATGTTTGAATGTTAAACCACAAAGAATTCAGGGTTTATTCCTTACCACAGCAAAGCCAAACCCAACCTATTATATCTAGGCATCGTGCCAAACACTACAGGTTTTTAACACTACAGGTTAAAAAAAGAGCTACATGATGTTAGTCTCCATTCCCAAGAAGCTTACAGTCAAAAGAGAAGATGTATTTCAACAGCTAATTCTCTTTTAGTCGATACGATGTTGCCTATAACAGAAATCCTTTTCTAGGAAGGGTTACCCAGGAATGTGGGAATATTCCCATTGCTTCTCAAATGGTAGCTGATAAGTGATGTTCCACTCCATCTAGTCTAGACAAGCTCCAATTTTCATCTATCTATAAAGTTAGGTTATGGCTGTCTATCCCACAGAGCTCTTGTGAGAATCAAAGGATCTTGTCAAATGCAGAATAGCCTAATGATAATAGCAAGCTATCATTTAAATAATAGTAATGAAGAGTTCCAAAGAATAGCAAGAAGAGATAAGAAAGCCTTCCTCAGCGATCAATGCAAAGAAATAGAGGAAAACAACAGAATGGGAAAGACTAGAGATCTCTTCAAGAAAATTAGAGATACCAAGGGAACATTTCATGCAAAGATGGGCTCAATAAAGGACAGAAATGGTATGGACCTAACAGAAGCAGAAGATATTAAGAAGAGGGGGAAAGAATACATGGAAGAACTGTACAAAAAGATCTTCACGACCCAGATAATCATGATGATGTGATCACTAATCTAGAGCCAGACATCTTGGAATATGAAGTCAAGTGAGCCTTAGAAAGCATCACTACGAACAAAGCTAGTGGAGGTGATAGAATTCCAGTTGAGCTATTTCAAATCCTGAAAGATGATGCTGTGAAAGTGCTGCACTCAATATGCCAGCAAATTTGGAAAGCTCAGCAGTGGCCACAGGACTGGAAAAGGTCAGTTTTCATTCCAATCCCAAAGAAAGGCAATGCCAAAGAATGCTCAAACTACCACACAATTGCACTCATCTCACACGCTAGTAAAGTAATGCTCAAAATTCTCCAAGCCAGGCTTCAGCAATATGTGAACTGTGAACTTCCAGATGTTCAAGCTGGTTTTAGAAAAGGCAGAGGAGCCAGAGATCAAATTGCCAACATCCACTGGATCATGGAAAAACAAGAGAGTTCCAGAAAAACATCTATTTCTGCTTTATTGATTATGCCAAAGCTTTTGACTGTGTGGATCAGAATAAACTGTGGAAAATTCTGAAAGAGATGGGAATACCAGACCACTTGACCTTCTTCTTGAGAAATCTATATGCAGGTCAGGAAGCAACAGTTAGACCAGGACATAGAACAACAGACTGGTTCCAAATAGGAAAAGGAGTACATCAAGCCTGTATATTGTCACCCTGCTCATTTAACTTCTATGCAGAGTACATCATCAGAAACGCTGGGCTGGAAAGAAGCACAAGCTGGAATCAAGACTGCCAAGAGAAATATCAATAACGTCAGATATGCAGATGACACCACCCTTATGGCAGAGAGTGAAGAGGAACTCAAAAGCCTCTTGAAAGTGAAAGAGAAGAGTGAAAAAGTTGGCTTAAAGCTCAACATTCAGAAAACGAAGATCATGGCATCTGGTCTCATCACTTCAAGGCAAATAGATGGGGAAACAGTGAAAACAGTGTCAGACTTTCTTTTTTTGGGCTCCAAAATCACTGCAGATGGTGATTGCAGCCATGAAATTAAAAGATGCTTACTCCTTGGAAGTTATGACCAACCTAGATAGCATATTCAAAAGCAGAGACATTACTTTGCCAACAAAGGTCCATCTAGTCAAGGCTAAGGTTTTTCCAGTGGTCATGTATGGATGTGAGAGTTGGACTGTGAAAAAGGCTGAGTGCCGAAGAATTGATGCTTTTGAGCTGTAGTGTTGGAGAAGACTCTTGAGAGTCCCTTGGACTGCAAGGAGATCCAACCAGTCCGTTCTGAAGGAGATCAGCCCTGGGATTTCTTTGGAAGGAATGATGTTGAAGCTGAAACTCCAGTACTTTGGCCACCTCATGCGAAGAGTTGACTCATTGGAAAAGACTCTGATGCTGGGAAGGATTGGGGGCAGGAGTGAAGGGGACGACAGAGGATGAGATGGCTGGATGGCATCACGGACTCGATGGACGTGAGTCTGAGTGAACTCTGGGAGTTGGTGATGGACAGGGAGGCCTGGAGTGCTGCAATTCATGGGGTCGCAAAGAGTTGGACACAACTGAGTAACTGAACTGAGCTGAATGATAATAGTAAATTATCATAGTAAATTATTACTATTACTTCAATAGTAAAGACTTTGGAGTTTTGCCTCCTGTTAGGAGGTAGGATATCACAAAAAGCAATTTCTCCCTTGATCCTGTTTCCAGACTCTCTACTACAATCCACTGATCTGGGTATCTTTCTCCCAATACCACCCTGACTTGATCACTGTTGAGGGCAGTTCTTCCCAGACTGATCCATCGATTCAACTTGCGTGCATGCATGCTCAGTCTCTGGAAACTTATGAATTATAGCCCGCCAGGCTCCTCTGTTCATGGGATTCTCCAAGCAAGAATACTAGAGTGGGTTGCCATGCTCTTCTCCAGGGGATCTTCCTGACCCAGGGATCGAACCTGCATCCCCTGTGTTGCAAGCAGATTTTTTTACTGCTGAGCCACTGGGGAAGCCAGACTCTGCTTGACCCAATCATAATTTCAAGAGGCTATACACTAGAGGGAATTGTTACCCAGTTCCAAGCAAACTTACTCCCCAAAGAAACTACACCAGCCCGACTGTCTGACAAACATTAACTTTTATGCTTTTTAGAAGCAGTCGCTGCATCACTTATCCTCTGTCTGTGGCCACGAAGCAGTGGTCAAGTGACAAAGTAGACCCCCGAGGGCAGAAACTGTGACTTTTAGATTTTCCAGAACCCTTTCAAGTGGACATCTGTTAAGCTATCTCCCCTCCTAAAGACATCCATAAATACTCCCTCGGGGCTGTTCCTTGGTGGCCTAGCAGTTAGGATTTCAGGCTTTCATTGCTAGGGCCAGGGTTCAATCCCAGGCCTGAGAACTGAGATCCTGCAAGTTGCTTGGTATGGCCAAAAAAAAAAAAAAAAAAATTACTCCCTCAGGTGGTTCTAAAACTTAACTTCCCTAGACATAACCTCTCTATCTATAGTTTTTTTTTTTTTTTTTGAGTATTATTGTATCACAATGTTGTGTCAGTTTCTGTTGTACAGCATAGTGAATCAGCTATTTATGTACATATATCCCTTCTTTTTTGATTTTCTTCCCATTTAGGTCATGACACAGCATTGGGTACATTAGGTTCTCATGAGTTACCTAGTTTATATACACTACTATGTATATAAACTATATACTATTATATACACTATATGTATATAAACTATGTAGATTTTATAAAATGGGACTTCCCTGTTGGCTCAGGGGTAAAGAATCTGCCTGCAATGCAGGAGACACGGGTTGGATCCCAGGGTCAGGAAGATCCCCTGCAGAAGGGAATGGCTACCTCCTCCAGTATTCTAGCCTGGAGAATTCCATGGACAGAGGAGCCTGGTGGGCTAAAGTCCATGGGGTCGCAAAGAGCTGGACACGACTGAATGACTAACACTTGCACTTTTTAACTTTTTTGTATATAATAGATAACTCATGGGAACCGACGGAGTGACTTTGCAGCAAAGCCTTCCTTTGCTAGGCCCCTCAGTGTCCTACTCCCTGCATCCACATGGCATCTTTCTGCCAAGACTCTTCCTTTGAAGACTCACATTTGAGCACCTCCAGTGCCTCCTGAAGTCTCTAGCCTCTCTTCTCGTCCCACCTGCCACCTGCTCTCCCACCCCAGTTCCAAGCACACGGGAGACAACCAGCAACACACCTGGTATTAGCCTCTTCCAGTACCTGGGATAGTGGTGTCCGGCGGCAGTCACCCCGATCTTGGCTCACAGCTGGCTGTGGTGGGAATAGCAGGTCTCCATCCACAGCCCCCTGAAGACAGAAGAGGTTCAAAGTTACAGGTTAATCTTTAATGGGAACAACATCTAGCTTGGCAGCCAGTGAGCAAGTGGGCCAAAGCATGTTAACCAGGAAATGAACTTTGCCAAGTTACATCACATTCAAGTGACATTCGTTACCAAACTCAACCTCAAAATAAAATAGTTGCTAATTTGCTCAAGCCATATATTTCTCCCCTTGGGCAGCAAGGAGATCAAACCAGTCAGTCCTAAGAGAAATCAACCCTGCATGTTCATTGGAAGGACTGGGGCAGAAGCTGAAGCTCCAATACTTAGGCCACCTGATGTAAAGAGCTAACTCAATGGAAGACAGTTGACTGGGAAAGATTGAGGGCAGGAGGAGAAGGGGATGAGAGGATGAGATGGTTCGATGGCATCACGGATGCCATGGACATGAGTTTGAGCAAACTCCTGGAGATGCTGAAGGGCAGGGAAGCTTGGCGTGCTGCAGTCATGGGGTTGCAAAGAGTAGGACACGACTTAGTGACTGAACAACAATGTATTTTCCCAGTGCTTCAAAGATGGCTAAAGGAAGAGAATCGGTGATTTCGGGGGAGAATTACAAAACCCCCCGTGTTGTAAAGGAAAGGCTTGTCTGGGGAAGTGCTGAGGGGATGGATAAGGAACAGTCACGCCTGGTAACTGGAACACAGGCAGCTGTCACCCAGCCAGGATGGACTGAGGGCTGTGCTGTTGAGCCCTCCAGGCCTGAACAGAGACGAATAAGGGAAGCAGGGAGAACCACCGACACTTCTGAGTGGGAGAATGACTCAGTAATCAGGTGGAAGGCTGAGGAAGCCAACACAAGTGTTGTTGTTCAATCGCTCAGACTCTTTGCAACCCCATGGACTGCAGCACCCTAGGCTTCCCTGTCCTTCACCATCTCCCAGAGCTTCCTCAAACCCACGTCCATTGAGTCGGTGATGCCATCCAACCGTCTTATTCTCTGTCGCCTCCTTCTCCTCCTACCCTCCATCTTTCCCAGCATCAGGGTCTTTTCCAATGAGTTGGCTCTTCGAATCAGGTGGCCAATGTATTTCACAATAGTACATGTTAAAAAAAAAAGAATCCCCCAAGAGCAGTCCTGTGGGGCTCACTAATGTCACTAATTATTGTCCAATTTGTCCAGGCCCTTCCCGCTGTGCTCCTGAGCCAGCCCCTCATTCTGCACCAACCCACCAGTTATGAAGTGCTGACAATAGGCCTCACATGTTACACACATTATTTCACTTGATCTTCACAGCAACCATATGGGTCAATATTATTTTCCCGTTTTTCAGAAGAGAAAATGAAGTTAACTGGCTGAAGCTTTCCATCAGTAATGAGAAGAGCTGGGATTTGCATCTAGCCTGTAGCCACCATTCAATGGCAGGGGAAAATTCTAGGCTATTTCAAGGATCATGGCAGTGGGATTTCCCTATCTTTCAGAATCTGCAGCTGAACTGAAAAACAACTTTGCTGCTGATGTATTTACCTTCCCCATTCAAGGCTCATTCTACATTCGCTTGAGGGTAATTGCTACCTGCTATATTACCACTAGATGGCAGGCTTACCTCAGAAATACTTTCAAAGTGAGCAGCCGGCAGGATCTGAAAATCGCTTTGCCACAGTGATTTTCACGCCTCCATAATCAGCTTCCAGGCCATGCCCACAGTCAGCTCTCACACCACCGGGCCTCCTAGCTATCCAGGAGACATTATGTTATGGTCAGGAACACAGGCCCTGGAGCCTTGAGAGCGCCTGAGTGCCAGTCTGTTGCTCCTTCTGACTTCTCAGTGCCGCAGTTTTCTCCCAACGTCTCCCACACTTTGATGAGAAGTAAATGAGTTAATACTTATAACGTTCGGGTAGTTGGTAGAACAGTGGAGGTTATATAGCTCTTATAGCTAGATTCATAGTTTGAATCAACTTCAAACTAGGTTCTCAAGTTTGAATCTAATGTGAAGTCCTGGGGATCTTTCAAATCTGGTCACTGAGCTAAGGAACATTTTCTCTTCTTTAGTATCAGCCTTCACTGCTGTAGCCTAAGTGAATTAATCCCCACAGGGGCACAGAGGGACACAAGCAGAGCTGTTTGAGGTGGTCTGTAGCATCTCTCGAATTCCAGAGACTGTGTTCATGATGGGTTCAACGTTGGATTTGACACTGGGTTGGACAGGACAGCACCGGTGGGTTTGGAGCATGTTTCGGGAAAAGGCTGTAAAGAGATGCTGTTTTTCAGGTGGCCCTGGGGCTCCCCAGCTGGCGCTTGTGGTAAAGAACCACAATGCAGGAGAGAAAGGAGAAGTGAATTTGATCCCTGGATGGGGAAGATCCCCTGGAGGAGGTCATGGCAGCCCACTCCAGTATTCTTGTCTGGAGAATCCCATGGACAGAAGAGTCTGGCGGGCTACAGTCCATAGGGTCACTAAGAGTTGGACATGACTAAAAAGCGACCTAGCATGCACGCACGCACGGGGTACCTACTAAACAATGTGTGTGTATGTGCTAAGTCACTTCAGTCGTGTCCGACTCTGTGCAACCCTATGGGCTGTAGCCCCCGAGGTTCATCTGTCAATGGGATTCTCCAGGCAAGAATACTGGAGTGGGTTGCTATTTCCTTCTCCTGGAGATCTTCCCAACCCAGGAACTGAACCCATGTCTTTTATGTCTCCTGTACTGGCAGGCAGGTTCTTTACCACTAGCACCACCCGGGAATGTGCCTGCTTAATTTGGGTGAAGAGAAATGATAGGTTATTCTTGAACAGTCATGGCCCAGCTCTCAGAGAACATAGTTCTGCGAGCATAAAGGCACCCCACAATCCCCTATGATGGGGGGCATCTGGGCCCTCCTGGTCCCAGCTGTGCCACACAGCCATCTGTCTTGCTTAAGCTAAGTACAGAAATCAGATGAACCTGGAACTTTGAGGTCTGGGCTCAAGCCCACCACATGCCTGACCCTAAGGAGCTGCAGGCAAGTTAATATTAACCTTGAATTATTGAAGCCTGAAGCCAACCAGTTGTGGATGGGGTCAGACGAGGGGCAGTTTGATCTTTCTGCAGCTACTGAACCTCTCAGAGGCTAAGAGGCCAGCAGTGTGGTTGTTCCCCTGGGTGGGGGCAACTGTGCAGTGAGTCACAGGGAATGATGGGGACACAGCCTGAAAAAGGGCTTTTTTTGGGGGGGGGATATGGTTATATGCCAGTGACTTTTGTCACAGGGCTACATTGTCTGTCCTGGTTTTACAGGGTCTGAAGGAGGAAGGAAAATTCTTTCTCCATTTGCTAAGTTTGCTACATAGAACAGGTCTGATAGGAAGTAGAGAGAGCTTCTGAATGTGGAGGTGAGGTAGGCAGCAAGAGCTGGGATTATAAAGCTTCCCAAGATCGTGGAGAAATTTGGGTGCTGGGTGCAGACAAGAGTTCAGGATCTCAGATTCTGCTGGGTGTCTGGGGTCACAGGCATGGCTATCCCCATGGGAGACAATGAGGGAGCTGCCATCAACAGCCATTGGCATCTTGGAGATGATTTGTATCCTTCAGAAGGCTTATGCTGATCCAGGATCAAACACAGTTTATTTATAAGTTAGGTGACAGGGAGGGACAGTTGGTACAGGAGAGGAAGCAGTGGTTTCCTCCCTAAAGACACCTCATTTGTGACTTGGTCTTGCACAGACACCAGGGTGTCTTACAGCTGCCCCACGATGAGGTGTGTAAAAGTCCTCACACTGTGCTCAATAAATGGTAGTGTTATCCTTAACAATAATCAATAACACTTAAAGGACATTTACAATGTGCCAGGCAGTGTTCTAAGGGCTTTGCATGTATTAATTCATAGGGATCAACTTTATCCCCATTTTATAGATAAGGAAACTGAAACACACAGCAGAAAAGTAACTTGTTCCAGATCACATAGCTGGCAAGCACAGAGCTGGGATTCAAAGCCAGAAAATCTGGCTCCAGAGTCTACACCGTTAGACAAAGTGACAAAGTGTTAGTTGCTTAGTCTTGTCCAACTCTTTGCCACCCCATGGATTGTAGCCCGCCAGGCTCCTCTGTCCATGGAATTCTCCAAGCAAGAATACTGGAGTGGGTTGCCATGCCCTCCTTCGGGGGGATCTTCCTGACCCAGGGATTGAACCCTGGTTGCCCACATTGCAGGCAGATTTTTTACTGTCTGAGCCACTAGGGAAGCCCCACACTGTTAACTATTATGCTATTAATTCATATTTCAGAGAAGCTTATGGGAGACCAGAGGAGGAAGAGGTTGCTTCTGGCTGGGGTGACCAACAAAGTGGGGGCCTAAACTAACAGATGTTCATCTGGCACTTTCACATAAATTTGATTCTATTTCCTGCTCTCAATCCCAGTCTGTGGGTCTGAAGTTGAGCCTACAAGTCCTGCTCCTATGGGGACGGAGCTAGGGTGTTCAGCTGAGGCCCCAGACCTGCTGAACCCAGAGCCAGTGGGCCAGTTAATGAAGGACTCCTAGAGATCAGGGACTCTGGAAGACTCAGCGAGGGCCTATGCGGCTCGCTGGCTGACTCTTGTCCCCGCTTGCAACTGAAACATGATGTTTCCATGTCTCTGCCTGTACTTGCCATTCCTTCTTCCTCAAATATTCCTTTTTTTTTTTTTAGTTTTTAAAATTAAACTTAAAAAAATGTTTTTCAGATAATTGTAGATTCACATGAATGGTTCCTGGAATATTCTTATCACTCCTACTTGTCCTTATGGTCCAGTTGATGTGTCTTCCCAACCATGAAGCCCTCCCCAGTGCTGTCAGGCAGAGCTGGCACTGTGTGTGCATGTGTGTGAGTGAATGAGTGTGTGTGAAACATGTCACACGGTATTCCAATGGGTCCATCATGGCTTTGCAGGATTTGGAGTTCCCTGAGGCCAGGAACCCTGTTGTATTCAGTCTTGAAACTCAGCCCACCAGAGCCTGACATGTGATGAGTATTTGTTGTAGAATTAGAGAATAGATGAAGAAGCAAGCATAGATGCTGTCAGCATCTTCCTTTACATTTCTACCCAGCCTCTCTCTCCTCTCTCCTTTTGATCATCTGTCTTACTGGAAGAGCACAGCCCGTTTAATACAAAGGTCAGGATAACTTTGGTTTTGTGGACTGTTGACTGATGTTCACATTCCTGAACATGCAATGCCCTCAGCAGATCTAGGGCCAAACTCCACATAAACATGCTGGGTCATGTAGGGACAATCAGCTTTGTGAGGTGGTAGCTTTATTAAAGTCCTTAGATTCTGATCAGCCCCAGCCCCTTGCCCACAAACACCACCACTGACTCCCATTGGAACCCAGTCCTGTGGTTGTTGAATGAGCTGCACCAGGCCTCAGTGGGCTAACTAGCCTGCGATGTCACTATGGATAAGAGGAGGCCTTAGAGTCTCTGAAAGCAGATGCTAGAATCTGCCTTCTCCTTCCCTCTTCATACACTGATTTTTCATGGTCTCCTTCCCTGAAAGTCTCCTGCGTGTGCTCAGGGCTCATTCCTTAAACAAGGCGTATTCAGGACAGGCATATTCAAGTTGCATGAACAGGCTGCCTAGCTATTCTTATATTTTGCAGGGAGGTGACAGCAACCATTTAATGTGCTTCAGTAATATTTGATCTGTGAATTGATAAAGAAGATGGGGTGCATACATACAGGGGAATATTACTCAGCCATAAAAAAGACCATTTGCAGCAACATGGAGGCAACTAGAGATTATCATACTAAGTGAAGTAAATAAGAAAAGACAAATGTCATATGATATCAGGTAAGTGTGGAGTCTAAAAAATGATACAAACAAACTTATTTACAAAAAAGAAGAAGACTCCCAGACATGAGAAACAAACTTGCGATTGATTACCAAAGGGGAAAGTTGGGGGAGGGATAAATTAGGAGTTTGGGATTAACACATACACACTGCTATATATAAAATGGTGGCTTAGATGATAATGAATTTGCCTGCAATGTGGGAGACCCAGGTTCAGTCCCTGGGTCAGGAAGATCCCCTCGGGGAGGGCATGGCAACCTACTCCAGTATTCTTGCCTGGAGAATCCCATAGAGAGAGGAACCTGGTGGGCTACAGTCCACACAGTCGCAAAGAGTCGGACATGACTGAGCAACTAATGTACATAAAATAGATAACCAATAAAGACCTACTGTATAGCAGTATACTCAATATTTTGTAATAACCTATAAGGGAAAAGAATCTGAAAAAGGATATCATACATAATATAAAAGGATATTATATATGTGTGTGTGTGTGCTGCTGTTGCTGCCTCTTAGTCACTTCAGTCGTGTCAGACTCTGTGCAACCCTATGGACTGTAGCCCACCAGTCTCCTCTGTCCATGGAATTCTCCACGCAAGAGTGCTGGAGTGAGTTTCCATGCTCTCCCCCAGGGGATCTTCCCAACTCAGGGATCAAACCCACGTCTCCTGCACTGCAGGCAAATTCTTTACCACTGAGCTACCAGGGAAGCCCTAGATATGTATATATGGAAGTCATATTCCAATATATATATTGAAATATATATATTCAGATATATATATATAAATCACTCTGTTGAAACTAACACCTGAAACTAACACAAGATTATAAATCAACTATACTCTAATAAAAAAAAAATCTGGGGACTTCCCAGATGGTGGGGCAATGGTTAAGACTCTGCACTCCCAATGCAGGAAACCCAGGTTGGATCCCTGGTCAGGGAACTAGATCCTGCATACCATAACCAAGACCCAGCTGAGTCAAAAAAAACAAACAAAAAAAAGATCTATAAGCTGCTGAATCTAATTTCTAGAACCGTGGGTTGACTATCATTTAACTACTAGACTACAATTGACCCTACTGTCCCAGCCCCAACTCCCAGTTATTTTCACTAAGGATTGACTGTAAGATTCTTGACGGTTTAAGGCCTAAGGCATGGAAAACAAAGTGGAAGAGAAGGCAGAAATAGAAACAGAACAGTTATGTTCCCCCAGTAGCAGAAACAATCTTAGGTTTCATTTTTAAAATTAGAGTGTAATTTTTATACAATAAAACAAACTCATTTTAAGTGTACAGTCTGATGAATTTTGGCATAACTGGTATAACCACTGCCAGTGTCAAGATACTGAACATTTTCATCACCACAGAAAATATCCTTGTTTCTTTCTGGTCAGTGGCTTCCCACCCACAGCAGAGATCACTGTTCTGATTCCTATCACTATAACTTAGTTCTGCCTGTCCTAGAATTTACATTATTGGAGTTAATTAGATGGTTATTTATGTATGGATAGGTCCTTTTACTCAACAAATGCTGTAGAGATACATTTCTGTTGTTACTGGTATAAGTAGTTTATTTCTTTTTTTTAACTGTTGAGTATTGCTCTATGGAAGAGGGTGAGATGGTTGGGTAGCATCACTGGTTCAGTGGACATGAACTTGGGCAAACTCTGGGATATAGTGAGGGACAGGGAGGCCTGGTGTGCTGCAGTCCATGGGGTTGCGAAGAGTCGGACGTGACTTAGTGACTGAACAACAGCAACATCATTGCTCTATTATATTAATATAACACAAATATGTTTCTCCATTCACCTGTTGGTAGGCATTCAAGTTGCTCCCAGTTTGGGGGTTATTATGAAAGTTTATTATGGAGCTTGGGGAAGCATTTCATAATTTCTGTGACATTTCTTTTACAATTCTTTTTGTGAATGTGTTTTCTTTTCTCTTGGATAGATGCCCAAGAGTAAAGTTGCTGAGTAACAGAGTGAGTACATTTTTAACTTTGTAAGAAAAGTGCTCCAGAACTTTGAAATGATTGTGCCATCTCACACTCTGAACCGTCAGAGTACTCCCACCATTCTCACAGTAGGAGAATTTGGTTACCACTGAGGCTTCATTGTATTATCTCATAGTGGCTACTTGGAGAAACAGGTCAAAGAACTTTAACATTGGTTCTTATAGATTTCAGAGAGTGGTTTGTCCCCATGAAATGCCTCATTCTTGAGTATCCTTGATAGGAAAAAGATTTTCCATTCCTTGGGACCTTAGACCCGGCGTGCAAACTTAGGAAGGATGCTTGAGGACTGGTGAAGGGGGATGGCACTATAGCTCAGCCCACCATGCAGGATCAAACCCAGCTATCAATTTGATGACAGATGTTCAAGCCAGATCACCCTCATCTCCAAGAGTGGCTTTGTAACAAGTCACTATCCCAGGCCTAAGTAATCAGAGAATTTATTTGCAGTCTGTTAGCTAATTGTTCCCATACTGAGCACAGATCTTAACTAAATGCCAAAGTGACATTTACATTTCTGGTCTCCATTATGAAACAGCTGATGAATTACCATGCTTATATCCTGCCAGTAGAGTTTAATTTGCTTAAGATTGCAGCTGATTTCTGAGATTCCTAAACAAGATAGGATAAATATCCCAGGATATGATGGAAAAGTTAGAGAAGACACAGATTTGCAGCCAGGACAGGGACATTGCACTCCAGCAGCAGCACATTTAGCAAGTCACGTCACTGCTCTCAGCTTTAGGTCCCTGAAAAGCAAAGTGGAAACAATTCCTATTTCTATCCACCTACCTGCTAGGGTGGGTATGAGATTCAAATCAGATGCAGCTGCATTCAAATGCTGGCTCTGCCACATTCTACCAAAAGTTTGACTGTGTTACTTATTTAATTCCCCAAATCTGGGGTTTCACCCCTGTTAGGTGAAGATCATAAATGAACGCTTTGTGTGTGTGTTAGTAGTCCAGTTGTGTCCAACTCTGTGTGACCCCATGGACTATAGCCCACCAGGCTTCTCTGTCCATGGGCTTCTCCAGGCAGGAATGCTGGAGTGCCATTCCCTCCTCCAGAGGACCTTCCTGACCCAGGGACTGAACGTGGGTCTCGATTGCAGGTAGATTCTTTACTGTCTGAACCGCCAGGGAAGCCCAAATGAATTCCTTGCACAGTTATAAGAATTAAGTAATGTACATAAAGCACCTACTGGTAATGAGAACCTCAATATTAAGCAGACTACTTGAGTTATACATCAACCAGATGGCAGTTTTCTCAATCAAATGGCAGATTTACTTACTTGCCAACCAACCGTTGTTGAACTAGGCACCATGTCCTGCTGATAAAGCTCACACAGCGACAGCAACACTGCCTGAGGGGTGTTTTGCAACCCAAATTTCAACTGTTTTTCTTGTTTTTATTCCTCATTGACCCAAATGTAAAACACATCTTTCCTCTTTCAGTAAAGTCATTTCCTCTTTTCTCCTATCATGTACTAATAACTCGGGTGGTCTGTTATTATTTATTCAAATAAAAGGATTTATTATAGCCCCTACCCATATTTCTCCCCTTTTATTTTCCTGCACTTCATGTATAGAATGGCTTCTGACAGTTATACTTTTCTTAAACTCAGACTTAATCATTTTGTGTAAGTGCAAACATGTGACCCAACTACCTGTCCTAATTTGTTCATGTGTGAATATCTACATATTGAAACACATTTTTTAAAAACCGTATGCTACTATATGTTCACCTTTGTACTATATAAATAGTTACGAAATTATATTAATTTTCATAATAATGTGCATAACTGATTTTATTGTCAGTGAATTTAATTTTAGAGTGGTAGAGGGGACAAAAGGCTTCCCAGATGGTGCTAGTGGTAAAGAACCCGCATGCCAATGCAAGAGATGTAAGAGATGCAGGCTTGATCCCTGGGTTGGGAAGATACCCTGGAAGAGGGCATGGCAACCCACTCCATAATTCTTGTCTGGAGAATCCCATGGATGTAGGAGCCTGGTGGGCTACAGTCCATAGGGTCGCAAACAGTTGGACATGACTGAAGCGTCTTAGCACAGCATGACACAAAGGGGACAAAAGCTAAGTATACATAGTACAAAGAGAGTGTTGGGGCCGATGGTGCTGAGAATGATTCTTATGGGTGAGTTGGAGCAGCATCTTTCCATTTCTTGCTCCTCTTTTTGCTAGCACCACTCTTGTTAGAGCACGGGCTGTTGAATGTAAACCTGCAGTAGAGTTTGGGGTCTCCTTGGGACCCTCCTTTGTCTGTGAGTGCTGTATCTGTGTGCCATCTGCTCCCCTGTCTTTCCACTAGATGCCAGCAATGTCCCAGGAGACTGCCTGGCTGTGCTGGGCCTCCCTGATGGTGATGGTTATGGTTTAGTCGCTAAGTCATGTTCAAGTTTTGTGACCCCTATGGACTGTAGCCTGCCAGACTCTTCTGTCCTTGGGATTTCCCAGGCAAGAATACTGGAGTGGGTTGCCGTTTCCTTCTCCAGGAGATCTTCCTGACCCAGGGATCGAACCCACATCTCCTGTGTCTCCTGAATTGCAGATGGATTCTTTACCCACTGAGTCATCAGGGAAGACCTGGGAATTTTCAAAACAGCACAAGGGAGTTGCTCCAGCTCCAAACATACAGCAGTCCTCCTGGAGTTGGAAGGTTGCTGATGGTATCTTGAGCACTTTGTTTCCTACCTGCTCTGGTTTCAGAACAAAAGGGTCAAGTTTAGGCACACAGCAACGTATCGGGTGAGATACATGGCATAACCATGGATAAGATCCCAGCTCCTGTGCTGCTGCCCTCGCTGACCCGCTCACTCACCCACTGACCCACCCACCCACAGAAAACATCTGCTGGAGACTGACCATAAATATTTACCTTTCATTAAATATGTCATCACTGCCGTTCATCCAAAGTCTCAAGAGTACCAGCTCAGAAGCCGGGGGGCTGGCGCTCAAGGCGGCCAAGAGCAAACCTGTGATTTTTCCAACCCCTGGAAAACAGTGCTGTGCATTCTGCCCTGGTCCAGGAGCCTAGGATAAGGCTCTGTCTGTGCTGAGAACTATCTAGCTCTTAGATTTTGCTGAACAGAATTGAAAATGAATGACAGCCCTCTCAAAGGAAACCTATGTCTTCTCTGGATGATTTTATAAAGCTGAATTTTTGGTTAATTTGCTTTCAGCCAATAATAGGTTTTTGTGAATTTCCTTTTGGCAAGCTGGTTTTGCTTCCGGGTTCCTAACAGTTTTCCTATTCCCTTAAAAATCTCCTTGCTTCCCCTCAACCTAACCATCCCTTTACCCCTTATGCCATCACCAGACATAAGCTGTATCTGGAAATATGCATTCCTTGTTCTTCTCCAGGGACGCCCCTTCCAGCCTGAGGAGGAAGCATTTCATTTCAGACTAGCTGTCTCGGACTGTGACAGTGGTGGGCTGTCATTGGTGTCATCTTGGTGAGGCTAGACCAAAGATTTGGCTTCAGTTCTGATTGGCTGGGGCTTGCATCATAATATCTATCAAATATTTTGATTATCATCTCTGGCAACTATTATGTGGATAGAACATCTGTTTTAAAGAGAGATAATCCCTGATGTTGGTAAAGGGATACTGTGTCCAGAAGCTTCCTACATTTTGCTCTTATCAGCCTATGAGAGCCTTAGGGCAAACCCCATGTCTGTATTTTTCTTGTTTGCATCTCTAATGACTGACCTGTGTCAGACGCACAGAGGCCTAGTGGTTAAAAGCGAATGAGGACTGGCCTGGATTCAGAGCCCGCTAGGTATGTGACACTGGTGAGTCCTTCCACCTCTCGGAGGTGTCTGTCCACTGGGGAAAATGACAACAGCCATCTGTCTCATCAGGATGCAGGGAGGAAGGGATGTCAAGGGCTTTGAACAGAGTGTGACACGTAGTGAGCACCCAGGAAGTGCTAAGGATCACTGATGAATGAGTGAGTGAATGAATGAGAGAGAGCTGGTTTGACGCTCACAGCAGTCCTGCCAGTTCGGCATTATAATATGCAGATAGCCCACATGTCCCTTGGGCCTCCATGCCCTTTGGGGAGGCGCTAGTGGTAAAGAACACACTTGCCAATGCAGGAGATGTAAGAGATGAGTGTTCGATCCCTGGGTCTGGAAGATCTCCTGGAGAAGGGCGCGGCAACCCACTCCAGTATTCTTGCCTGGAAAATTCCATGGACAGAGGAGCCTGGCAGGTTTCAGTCCATAGAGTCACAAAAAGTCAGACACGACTGAAGCAACTTAGTACACACAGGCCCTTTGGAGATTTAAGTAAAATATACTCACACCTCAATTCCAGGACTGAGTAAGCCTGACTTCTCCATAGGAATCCTCGCTTCTTACCCTTATGTTCTTACTGTTTTCTCTTCCTGACCCTCTTGATTCTCCTCTAAGAACCTCATATCAGATCCATATTTCCACAAGAATCCAACTATACTTAGCCTTTTCTGAAGTGGGTCATTTTACTGAAATTTTTACAGCAGGTCAATAGCACCCATTCATCTCTCCCCCCCAACCCCCCAAACAAGCCTCCACCATGCTCCCTGGACTTTTGAGCTCTAACTCTTTCTCCATTTGACCTTCCTCCTGACCCCATAACCCTGCAAAGTGCTGCCCAGTTCTGGTTCTCTGGCTGTGTCATTTCTCATGAGGAGGGGTCTTGCTGGGCCCGTTTGCTACTCCTCAGCCTTCCTCTCCCCAGCGTCTTACCTTCCACCCAGAATTCTGGTCCAAAACATCCTCAATATCAAGTACATCTTGTTTGGAGAAAAAGATTTCTAGCTTGTTTCAAATCATGCAGACAATCTCCTCATGCAGAGCTTAGCGAGAGGAAAGTATCTGGCTTTATCATATCTGTTTGTTAGTTTTTAATTTTTTATTGAAGTATAGTTGATTTATTGGGTTGGCCAAAAAGTTTGTTCACGTTTTTCCATAAGATCTTATGATTTTTTTGGCCAACCCAATAAAATGTTGTATTAGTTTCTGCCGTACAGCAATGTGAGTCAGTTGTACATATACATCTATCCATTCTTTTTAGATTCTTTGTGGATACAGGTCATTATAGGGTATTGGATAGAGTTCCCTGTGCTACACAGTAGATCCAGTCAGTTATCTATTTTATAGTTATATACGTGTGTGCATGCTCAGTCGCTTCAGTCGTGTCCAATTCTGCAGCCCTATGGACTGAAGCCCGCCAGGTTCCTCTGTCTGTGGGATTCCCCAGGCAAGAATACCAGAGTGAGTAGCCATGCCCTCCTCCAGCTTCCTGATCTAGGGACTGAACCTGCGCCTCCTGGGTCTCCTACATTGCAGGTGGATTCTTTACCGCTGAGCCACCGGGGAAGCCCTTATAATATATATAGTAATGTGTATATGTCATTTCCAATCTCTCCATTTATCCCTGCCTCACACTCTCCCCACCACCCCTGCCCTGGGTGGGTAAGTTTGTTTTCTACATCAGTGATGCTATTTCTGTGTTGTAAATAAGTTCATTCATACCATTATTTTAGATTCCATGTATAAATGATATCATATGATATTTGTCTTTCTTATTATCTGTTTACTTGTGGCATCCAGCTTGTCAACCCATTCCTCCAGAGAGGTTGCTGATATGGAGAGGGTCCCTTTCACTGCTGGCTAAGACGACCTCATTCCCCACTGGCTTCATCCATGCCAGTGAAGCAGCCATCCCAGGAGGATCAAAAGTGGCAGCATAGAGGAGAAAGGTGGCCTGGATGGTGGGCAGAATTCTCAGCCACATCTGCTGCTCGTCCTATCTCCCCATAGATAGATAGATAGATAGATAGTGAAGTCACTCAGTCGTGTCTGACTCTTTGCGACCCCATGGACAGTAGCCAACCAGGCTCCTCCATCCATGGGATTTTCCAGGCAAGAATACTGGAGTGGATTGCCATTTCCTTCTCCAGGGGATCTTCCCGATCCAGGGATGGGGAACCCAATTAGGTAGAGTGGCATGTTCTCTCTTCCCCACTTCAAAAGTTTTCTGTATTTTGTACATTTCAAGTTGTTTTGCTCTAGGCTCAGACAGTCCCTCACTCTGGCTTATTTTCCACCTGTAACTTGGGAAGGCTCCTGGAGGCAGGCAGTCAGTCACAAGGAGCCCATCTTACTGCAACTAAAACCAATGGGTAGACATTTCCACTCAGAGTTTTGAGCAATTCTTTGCTTTTCTGGAATCCACCCACCTCTACCAGGGCTAGGTAGTGAGGCTGGGGGGTGTGTGGGCCTATTTGAATGGTCACATGCAGACTGAGGGCCCTCCTGGCCAGAGCTGAGCAACCTGGACAGACTCCAGGTCAGATAGACTTTGAGGAGGAGAGGGAAGACAACGTGGAGGAAGGCCTAGCGGGAGCCCCAGAACTCAGTCTCTGGAGGCTCAGCCCTGCAGGCCGCTGGCTGTCGAGACTTCCCTGGTCTCCCTCTGGTCTCCATTCATTCTCATACTGACAACTTCTCCTTTCTTCTAGTCGCTGGTGAAGACTGAACCACTTCCAGAAGCTCACGCCCCACTAGATCTTGCTCCAGTAGGCCCAGTTTTCCAAGGTGATCTCTTGTGCCGTGGCTTACTCTTTTAGCTTGTTCACGAAAATCTCTTCTTTCTAGTATTGCTTCTGTTCTGCATTTTCTCCTTTTCTGAAGTTGAGTCTGGCTGAGGAGGCTGCTCTCGCTCTTTGCCCCATGAAGTCATAGGCCAGTTAGCGGTGAGGTGGAGGGGAGCTTTCCAGGATCTTCCCCAGCCTTGCTGACTTGCAGAAGCCTGCTCTGTATCAGCACAGATCTCTTGCGATTATAGCCCTAACCTGTGTCCCCCTTCTCTGCCATTGGACATACCTCAGTAGAAACATTTGAGAAGCGCTGGCTCTGGACAAAGGGGCTCACCTGGGCTGCTTTTCTCCTAAGCCTTAGGCTAGAAGCACGAACAAGCCTTTGGGGCTCACACATGGTCTACCTCACCAGGAAACTTCACAGAGATGTGGGTTCCAAAGCCTCAGAGGTATTTGCTCACCTGGGGCTCTGTCCTTATAAATCCCCTGGAGACTTGAGCCTTGTGGGAATGTTACAGCCATAACCAGCAGCCAACAGAATACTCTCTCTGCTAGTCACAAGCCAAGGAACCCATGACAAGTTACCCAAGTTCTCTGAGCCTTGATTAATTTATCTGTAATAGGAGAACTATAGTTTGTATTTTATGAGGGACTTTGATGAGAATTAAATAGGATGATGAGTGTGGGAACCTAATATGATGCTTGCTATGTAGTGGGTCTTCTGGACTGGCTTCTTGTTCATCCCTTGTTAGACATCATACTGCATTGTAGGCAGCAGGGCAATGCCTCATGCTCCCAACTTCCACATGTTCCCTTCTGTTTCATCATCAGAGTCTATCTGACCTGAGTCCTATCCCCTCACCTCTCTGTTCCCAGAACTAATGAAATAAGTCAAGCTAAGGTGGGATGAAATTCAACAGGCATCACTATCGTGTGTTATTTTATCAGACACTGTAGGCTGCACACATCAAATCGATCCTCACACTTCCCCCATTCCCAACTTCTTTTGTGCTAGTAGAATCTGATTTTTCCCCAGGTGTATACCCTCTTTCATGTAGCAGTGTCCCCAGAAAACTCCATCCAATTTCCAGCTCAAGGGTAAAACCTGAGTAGTCTAATCATGGGAAGTCCATTCTCTAAGCCAGTACTTAGTTTGGAAGTGGGCATATAGACCTGTTTCTGTCAAGGATGGGGAGGGAGTGTTTGCTCTGGGAGCTTTCGATAAAGGTTTCCTCATTTTTTCAGGGTTGCCCCTGGAGGCTGCCATGTCTGTGTGTGTCACGTACAGTTTCTGTGCGTGCTTGTCACCTTGAGGAGGGTCATGTGTCTGTGAGTAATAGCATGCCTGTCACCTTGAGGAGGGTCAACCCTGGTTGTGAGCCAACATGCTGAGGCTGGCAGAGGACAGAGACAGAGAGACCTTGGGACATTGCCGATGTCCTCGAGCTGTGCCATTCCTCAGTCCTGAGACATTCTAACTTCCTGTTATGGGAAGAAAACAAGCTGTCCATTAGGTTAGATCTACTTGAGTGATTTTCTGTTACTTTGGCTGAGACATTCTGAATGATACAGTGTATGGGTATGGAAGATGGAGAGAGGAACATGGCAGGATGTTAATTCCCAGGGAGTGTAAGATCTACTGGGAAAGGCAGTGTGTGTGTGTGTGTGTGTGTGTGTGTGTGTGTGTGCTTAGTTGCTCAGTGGTCTCCTACTCTGCAACCCCATGGACTATAGTTGGCTAGGCTCCTCTGACTATGGGGATTCTCTAGGCAAGAATACTGGAGTGGATTTTCATGCCCTCCTCCAGGGCATCTTCCCGGCCCAGGGATTGAACCCAGGTCTCCCACATTGCAGGCAGATTCTTTACTGTCTGAGCCACCAGGGAAGCCCATGGACACTGGAGTGGGTAGCCTATCCCTTCTCCAGGGGATCTTCCCAACACAGGAATCAAACCAAGGTCTCCTGCATTGCAGGTGGATTCTTTACCAGCTGAGCTATCAGGGAAGTCCCAGGGAAGGCAGAGGAGGACACAAAAATTTCTGAGAAGGGCTTAAGTAAAGGCATGGAAAACAGAGTGGGAGGAGAAAGGAGGGCTGGTTGTAATTCAACCACAAAAACAATCTAGATCCACAGTCCTCTTTCTCAAAGTGAGACAGCTTGGCTTGTTTTTCTGACCAGCTAAGCAATGGCATGATAGCATGAATCTTTAAGTGTTTTTATTTGTTTGTTTGTTTGTTTGTTTCGCTGTGCTGGGTCTTTGTTGCTGCGTGAGGGCTTTCTCTAGCTGTGAGCGGGGCTCCTCTCTAGTTGCGGTGCATGGCTTCTTGCGGTGGCGTCTCTTGTGGAGCACAGGCTCTAGGGTGCATGGGCTTCAGGAGTTGTGGTGTGTGGGCTTAGTTGCTCTGCAGCCTGTGGGATCCTAGTTCTGAAACCAGGGATTGAACCTGTGTCCTCTGGACTGGCAGGCAGATTCCTAACCGCTAGACCACCAGGGAAGTCCCAGTATTTAAACTCTTAAACAGGCAGGTGGTCAGTGGTGGGGCAGGTGGAGCAGGATGAAGGTAAGACAAACTTTTCTAGAGGGGTTTTTCTAGCCAGGTCATGCTAGGCAGAACCCACTTCATGCTCTCAAAGACCTTCCCAGACCCCAAGACCTAGGTCTTCTCTTCCTGGTTCAGTTTTATCCTGGTGTAGGTAAAGCAGGAAGAGCAGGAGGAATAGTGGGCTTGGAGCCTAGGCCCAGTTCCAACAAAGGGCTTTGTTGCTAGAAACATGAGGCTCAAGAGACATTGCCTGTTTCCTTCCAACAGCCTGACTCTGCCTCAGGCCTTCCCCGGCTCCTCTTATCTTGCCCACTACCATCACTCCAGCTTTCCACCCATCACAGGTGGTGGTGGCTGCGGTCTAGGAAGTTCAGTGGAAGAGATGGACAGCAGGAGAATCCTGAGTGCTGAGGGCAAGGTAAAGTGGGGCTCTGGCCAGCTTCCTGCTCCCTCTGTCCTGGAATGCTGAGTGCTGGAATTGAGTGGTGGCCAGCAAAACAGGCACTGGAAGAAAGAGCCCAGGGTTTCAAATTCTGGTGCTACCCAAGGACCGAGTCTGGCAACAGGGTAACACATGGGCTACAACTTGGGCTCCAGAGCTGGTCCAGCTGCATTGAGTTCTAGGTCCACCTCTTCCCAGCTATACTACCAAAGCTCCCTGTGCTCCCATTTCCTCATCTGTGTAAGGCTTTATTGATTAGCAGTTACTTAAACTTAAAGGGTGTCAACTGAAAAAAGATGCCCAGTGTGAGAGTTGTGAGTTACATTTTATTTGGAGCAAAATGAGGACTGCAGCCTGGAAGACAGCATCTCAGCTCTGAGAGACTGCTCCAAAGAGGTGGTGGTGGGAGGTCAATATATAAAATTTGGTGAAGGGGGAGTTCAGTGCAATCAAGCACTTATTTTATGAAAGGTTTTCTGCTACTCACGAGAAGCTGATGTCACCATGCAAGGATATACTGCTTTTCAAGATAAGAGATGCAAGGACTGGGGTCATGAAATCAGGGTCTGAGAATATTTAACTATGTAAAGACCTGTTCCATCAGTTTCCCTGGAGCACAGACTGCCTCACTCTCCACCCTGAACTCTCTTCAGGGTGGGTTGAAGGTCAACAGCTGTGGCAGCACAGGGTTCAATCTCCAGCGAGGTAGATGGCAAATGCCTTTGGCGAGTGCTAGTTTGTAGTTGACAAGGGCTAGAAGGATTCAATAAATGAAAAAAAATGTGTATACAAGGTTATAAGGGTGCCTGTCCCTGAGCTGAAGTGCAACCAATGTTAACCACTGTTGTTCTAGAAAACTGCAAACCTGTAGGCCTGGAGGGAGGCGATTATTCTGTGGCATTAAAATGATCAGGAAATTAGAAATTAACCTTTCACACAATGAATGTCTTCTTTATGTTGAAAGATTTCTTTTCAAAAGGGATGTCTGTAATCATTGTCTCTACTTTCTTTTATTTTCCAGTCAGGCTTTGGTTTCTTGCTTTAACGTTTGAATCCAAGCTTGAATTCTCAGGTCTCCTCTTGAGCTATCAGCGCTGTTAAGGTGGTGGTGGTGGTTTAGTCGCTCAGCCCTGTCCGACTTTTGTGACCCCCGGGACTGTAACCCACCAGGCTCCTCTGTCCATGGGATTTCCCAGGTAAAAACACTGGAGTGCTCTGCTGTCTCCTTCTCCAGGAGATCTGCCTGACCCTGGGACTGAACCTGTATCTCCTGCACTTCAGGTTGCCTCCTGCCTTGTGGGTAGATTCTTTACTGACTGAGGCACCCAGGGACGCTGGCGTTAAGCTAGGAGGTCACTATTTCTTTCAACTCTTTCTTCCTTTGGCCTTTAGGACATAATTCTGTCATGTATTTCCTCTCACCTCTTGCTGGTTCATCCCCATTTTCCTGCTTTTTCATGGTGAAGCATCCCAGGACTCAACCTCACGAACTTCTTCATCCCAGAGATGGGAGCTCCATGTTTCCAGTGTCTCAGGCCACTTTCCTCAGGTCTCTTTCAACACTCAGTCCAAACAAGAGGAACTGACCACTGAACCACGTCCACACGCCCTCCAGATCCGTGGGGACTTTTTGTGGCTCTTCATTCTGATAGTGCTTCATCTGGCTGCAGTGCTAAAGGAGAGATAGCTAGGAATTATGACAACGTGTGAGGAAAGAGTCAAGTAAACCAAAGACAATGAGATCAACATCACAAAGCTCAGTTCAGTTCAGTCGCTCAGTCGTGTCTGACTCCTTGCAACCCCATGAACTGCAGCACGCCAGGCCTCCCTGTCCATCACCAACTGCCGGAGTCCACCCAAACCCATGTCCACTGAGTCAGTGAGGCCATCCAACCATCTCATCCTCTGTCATCCCCTTCTTCTCCTGCCCTCAGTCTTTCCCAGCATCAGGTTCTTTTCAAATGCGTCAGCTCTTCACATCATATGGCCCAAGTATTGGAGTTTCAGCTTCAACATCAGTCCTTCCAATGAACACCCAGGACTGATCTGCTTTAGGATGGACTGGTTGGATCTCCTTGCAGTCCAAGGGACTCTCAAGAGTCTTCTCCAACACCACAGTTCAAAAGCATCAATTCTTCGGCACTCAGCTTTCTTTAGAGTCCAATTCTAACATCCATACATGACTACTGGAAAAACCATAGCCTTTACTAGACAGACCTTTGTGGACAAAGTTACATCACAAAAAGACAGGTTTAATCTCCCTTCTTCTCCTGCCTTTTCTACTACTTTTTCCGTTTTATATCTATCTAGTCAAAGCTATGGTTTTTCCAGTAGTCATGTACAGATGTGAGAGGTGGACCATGAAGAAGGCTGAGTGCCAAAGAATTGATGCTTTCAAATTGTGATGCTGAAGACTCTTAAGAGTCCACTGGACAACAAGGAGATCAAACCAGTCAACCCTAAAGGAAATCAACCCTGAATATTCATTGGAAGGACTGATGCTAAAGCTGAAGTTCCAATACTTTGGTTACCTGATGCAAAGAGCTGACTCATTGAAAAAGATCCTGATGCTGGGAAAGATCGTGGGTGAGAAGAGAAGGGGAAAACAGAGGATGAGATAGTCAATTGCTCAGTGACTCAGTGGACATGAGTTTGAGCAAACAATTGGAGGACAGAGGAGCCTACATGCTGCAGTCCATGGGGTCACAGAGTCGGACGTGACTTAGTGACTGAACAACAATCTGTCCTTTCCTGTCCCGTGGATGGACACCTTACATATGCACTGTGAGCTCATCTCTGAATCCCTACAACACTCTCACACACTGCCTTGAGCAGAACAGTGTCTGCTGAATAAACAGGTGGAGAATTTTCTTCAAGGATCCGTTCTTAGCTAGGGAATCTGGCCTGAAAGTTTTATTTTGGTGGGAATAAAAAAAGAGGTTTGGGTAGAATGACTAAACCACTTGGTTTTCTTTCAAGAAGACGTAGATGGCGGCTCGGTGGTAAAGAATCCGTCTGCCAGTGCAGATGACATGGGTTCAGTCCCTGGTCTGGGAAGATCCCTCCTGCCACGGAGCAGCTAAGCCCATGAGCCGCACTACTGAGGCTGTGCGCTAGAGCATAGGGGCAGCAACCCCTGTCCTCATGTTCTAGAGCCTACGCTCCATAACAAGAGGAATCTGCACCAAAACTAGCGAGGAGCCCCTGCTTGCCACAGCTAGAGAAAAAAAAATCCTGTATAGCAACAAAGACCCAGCACAGCCAAACATAAAATAATATTTTTTAAAAAAGAAGGCATACATGTGAAATGGAAAGGAGATTTGAGAAGGCAGACGTACGGCTTCTCTTCCTGACTCTCTCAGGTTCCACATTCTGGAAAATAACCCCAAAGTTCCCTGCCTTTATTTTTGTTTATCATGAAAAATGAGACTGAGTTTAAGTGGGTCAGGACCTCACATACCAAGTAAACGGGGAATCCGAAATGCTTGGTATCTGGGGGGAGCGGGGCAGTGGAGGGGTAGAGTGAAAGATCTAATACTTACCTTGTTGTTCTTTTTCATTATGAAAATCACAAAGTCATATAAAAATCCTTGCTTCTGTTTACCCAACGGGGATTTATGAGATTATCCTAGTGGCTACTTGCTCGAGCTCTGCAGAGAGAAAAAGTTTTATAAACTGATACAATGCCCACTATTCTATATGAAAATGAATTTAAGGACCAACCAGGACAGGTCCCAACCTGCACAGAGCCCAGTGAATGAATAGAACCACATTATAAGGTTCTCCAGAGAGTGGGGTAAAAGGAACCGATTGTCTTCCTAAAATATACCAGCAAGAATGCAAGCCTTAATTAACAAAGCCCAAGGTTGATTTTTCTTGCTGCCTTTTTCTCTGACAAATCATAAGAAATGAATGAGGCTGAAAACAAATGAGAACCATATTTGGAAAGCAAAGCAGAGTCTAACTCTTGGCTGAGCTGGTTGCAAAGAGCTAAAGTTCTTTAATCATCTCACTGGAGATGTAGCCAAAAAATGCAATTTGAAACACACACATGCACACACGCACACACACACACCGCACACACACATATTTCCACACCATGCCCTCCTCCTTTTTCACTGTAGATGAATCAAGATGGTGGAGACAGGATATGATCAGAACCATTCCTGTTCTCCACCAACTTTATAAAAGGCTTTGGCAATAGGTAATCTTTGCTGCCATGGTCTGGGGAATTCATCTATCAATTCCTATTCTTTAAATGTTCGCTGTGCGTGGTGCATCAGCTGCAAGGAGCAAACAAGCAGTTGGAATAGGTAATGGATTGTGAATATGCTAAGACGGCAACCTGTTTAAGATTCAGATTCTTCTAACAGATGATTTTTTTCTAGAAGAAGATTAGTCTGGCTTAAAAGAAGAACATTATTACATCTGAAGGTAGGGATGCGGTGGGAGGGGAAATAACAACTTTATGAGAATTAAAATAGTCTCTTATTAGCTAATAAATTGAGGAAGCACAGAAGGTTTTCCTTGTGTCTGGGTTAGCCACGTCAATTTCACACAGAGGCAGAACTGGTGGCTGAATATGGTGGTGTAGTTTCAAGATGGTTCAGGATACAGTCCATTTCACTCCACCCCACAGTACCTGACAGTTTGCTTAAGGCTTGAAAAATTACTGTCTTTGTTAACATAGAGACAGAAGACATATCTATCTTGCTTTATGGAAGCGGGTTAAATGAGATATGGGCTTTTCTAATGAAGCCTAACTTAAAATGCTATTAAATAAATCTAGCTTATTGTAGGAACGTTTTTACCCAACTCATGATGTTACTGTTTGTTAAAGGGAGCTCATTTAGTCTAACTCCTGGCCCCCATTCTCTCTATTACTCTCATTTCCCTAGGGGAGGATGGAGTATCTTAACTGACTGAAACATCTGGGTATGCTCAGCTCTGCCCCACCCTTCTTCCTCTTGGGCATGAGCTGCTTAGAGAGAGGAAGGATTCTATCCTGCTCTTCTGGGGGAGGGATCTTTCTCCTCACTGGGGTCCAGTGTTGGCAGATCTACTTGGCTAACAGAAAACCATATCCCCCAACCTGGTCTCTGTTACAAATGAGGGAGATTTTTGTCTCGACTTGACCAGGCTTTTGTTTTACTGTCAGTTTGTACAGAACATGGGCACAAAAGAGGAGTGCTATATACTAGGCTCCTTCAGACACCCCAGCGTGGCTTAGATATAAAGAAAGCTGAATAGAACTTGAAAATGTTAGTTCTGATCCTGGCTCTGTCTTACTTTTAGTTCAGTTCAGTCACTCAGTTGTGTCTGACTCCTTGCAACCCCATGAATCCCAGCACGGCAGGCCTCCCTGTCCATCACCAACTCCTGGAGTTCACTCAGACTCACATCCATCGAGTCAGTGATACCATCCAGCCATCTCAACCTCTGTCGTCCCCTTCTCCTCCTGCCCCCAATCCCTCCCAGCATCAGAGTCTTTTACAATGAGTCAACTCTTCGCATGAGGTGGCCAAAGTATTGGAGTTTCAGCTTTAGCATCATTCCTTCCAAAGAAATCCCAGGGCTGATCTCCTTCAGAATGCACTGGTTGGATCTCCTTGCAGTCCAAGGGACTCTCAAGAGTCTTCCCCAACACCACAGTTCAAAAGCATCAATTCTTCGGCACTCAGCTTTCTTCACAGTCCAAATCTCACATCCATACATGACCACAGGAAAAACCATAGCCTTGACTAGACGGACCTTTGTTGGCAAAGTAATGTCTCTGCTTTTGAATATGCTATTATCTAGGTTGGTCATAACTTTCCTTCCAAGGAGTAAGCATCTTTTAATTTCATGGCTGCAATCACCATCTGCAGTGATTTTGGAGCCCCAAAAACATAAAATCTGACACTGTTTCCACTGTTTCCCCATCTATTTCCCAAAAGTGATGGGATCAGACGCCATGATCTTTGTTTTCTGAATGTTGAGCTTTAAGCCAACTTTTTTACTCTCTTCTTTCAGTTTCAGCAAGAGGCATCTTATTTCCTCTTCACTTTCTGCCATAAAGGTGGTGTCATCTGCATATCTGAGGTTATTGATATTTCTCTCGGCAATCTTGATTCCAGCTTGTGTTTCTTCCAGCCCAGCGTTTCTCATGATGTACTCTGCATAGAAGTTAAATAAGCAGGGTGACAATACACAGCCTTGACGTACTCCTTTTCCTATTTGGAACCAGCCTGTTGTTCCATGTCCTGTTCTAACTGTTGCTTCCTGACCTGCATATAGGTTTCTCAAGAGGTAGGTCAGGTGGTCTGGTATTCCCAACTTTTTCAGAATTTTCCACAGTTTCTTGTGGTCCACACAGTCAAAGGCTTTGGCATAGTCAATAAAGCAGAAATAGATGTTTTTCTGGAACTCTCTTGCTTTTCCCATGATCCAGCAGATGTTGGCAATTTGATCTCTGGTTCCTCTGCCTTTTCTAAAACCAGCCTGAACATCTGGAAGTTCACGGTTCACATATTGCTGAAGCCTGGCTTGGAGAATTTTGAGCATTACTTTACTAGCGTGAGATGAGTGCAATTGTGTGGTAGTTTGAGCATTCTTTGGCATTGCCTTTCTTTGGGATTGGAATGAAAACTGACCTTTTCCAGTCCTGTGGCCACTGCTGAGCTTTCCAAATTTGCTGGCATATTGAGTGAAGCACTTTCACGGCATCATCTTTCAGGATTTGAAATAGCTCAACTGGAATTCCATCACCTTCACTAGCTTTGTTCGTAGGGATGCTTCCTAAGGCCCACTTGACTTCACATTCCAGGATGTCTGGCTCTAGGTGAGTGATCACAATATCATGATTATCTGGGTCATGAAGATTTTTTTGTACAGTTCTTCCGTGTATTCTTGCCACCTCTTCTTAATATCTTCTGCTTCTGTTAGGTCCATACCATTTCTGTCCTTTATCAAGCCCATCTTTGCATGAAATGTTCCCTTGGTATCTCTAATTTTCTTGAAGAGATCTCTAGTCTTTCCCATTCTGTTGTTTTCCTCTAGTACTTTAGGTGTTTAAAATTAGGGAAAACAACTTCTCAATGGGCTTCCCTCACAGTTCAGTTGGTAAAGAGTCTGTCTGCAATGCAGGACACCCGGGTTCGATTCCTGGGTTGGGAAGATCCCCTGGAGAAGGAAATGGCAACCCACTTCAGTATTCTTGCCTGGAGAATCCCATGGATAGAGGAACCTGGCAGGCTACACTCTTGGCGTCACAAGAGTCGAACAAGACTGAGCAACTAAGCACACACACATAACTTCTCAATATTTCAGTTTTCTTGAATATAAAAGTAGCTCCTAAGATCATTACCTTATAACTGTACATGTAATAGAATGTCACCTCAAGACTTATGTTTATATAATAACGTGTTCTGTTAGAGACCTTTTCCAAGCCAGAAAGGATTTCAGGGCTTTGTAAAGACAGAGTCCGAGGAGTCTCTGTTATTTACATAAGAGTTTGCTGAGCAAGTTGTAATTTTCCAGAGAATATAATTGGACCTTCTAGGTTTTGAGCCTTTAACACTGACTACCTCCTTGAGAAGAGGAAGTCTTGCAAGAGGTTAAGAATTATTTGCAAAAGGATCCCCAGTGTCTTCTGGGAAAACAGGATCTGAGATCTCAACCTTGTGTCCCAAGAATCAAAGTTATGATGATGCACTGGAGGTGGATGAGGCTAACCCTAACCAAGACCAGGGATGTGGAAGATCGATGACGTCCCTAAAAATGAAATTATCTTGAGAAAGGGGGGGAATTGAAGTTGATAGCTGGAGCTCAACACAGAGCTGATGGCACACGGATCAGCCAATAAGAGCACGCTAGCAGTGCATAACAAACAACCACACAACACATATGGGCTGTTGGCAAATTAATAGAAATACAGCTGTAAATGTACCCTGAATTGATGACACAAATAATTTCACATGCAAATGAAAACCATTCACACGTGGATCTCTATGTCTGACACTCTCCTCTTCTTCCCTTCACTTTCCTGTTTATTAGTTTTCCTGAGTTTGCAGTTACATGTACTGAGGAAGGGGAAATCTTGATTCCTATGGGAAATGGTCAGTGTTGTGGATGAGAGAAATAAGTATCATTCTGTTTCTTCTCTTCCTAAAATCAGTTTTGGAATAATCCTTTCACACCCACTTCCAACAACTGAGTGTGTGATGAAAATCTAGCCTCCAAGTTTCACTCAACCAGGGCAATGATTTCATGTTTCCTGTCTCTTGTTCAGACGAAGAATCCTTTCTTCCTACAAGGCCATGGGTCCTCTGACAAGAGACCACTGGTGCTGGCTGCTATGTGTTTAGAAAAGAGCAGAGGTCTGAGATCAGAGGATACTCTTCTGCCTGCACTGGCCCCTCCTCCCTCGGTCTGTGGGATCTTCCAGCATACCTCTCCCGTGTTACCACACTGTCCAAAATAGGGAGTCTCGCAGATTAATGAGCAAACATTTTAAATGAACAAAGAAAAATTACAGATCTTGTCTGCTGACCAGGGTCTGAGGCCATTTCAGTCTACACTGCCTATTTATAGCTTTTAAAGGAAAGGACAGGTCTGCTGGTCAGTTGAAGTCTGGTTTTCTGCAGTCAGTGCTTCAGGGACATTTACAAAGAAGAGATGGGAAAAGAATTAAACGGCTTGTGAATATCAATGTACTTTTGTACGGGGAGGATACGAAGACTGGGATAAGGTATTGTAAAAACATTAGCTTTATATGGATACAGAGAAAAGACTTGTGGTTGCCAGTGGGGGAGGGGTTGGGGGAGGGTTGGGGTTAGCAGATGTAAGTTATTATATACATAGAACAGATATACAACCAGGTCCTACTGTATAGCACAGGGAATTATAGTCAATATCCTGTGATAAACCATAGTGGAAAAGAATATAAAAAAAGAATGTTCGCATGCATAACTAAATCACTTAGCTGTACAGCAGAAATTAACACAGCATTTTGTAAAACAACTATATACTTCAATTAAAAAATCACTGAAAGACAATAGCTTTTGTTTTTTTGTTTTAATTATATTTATTGTTACAAACCCTGGAGGAAGGCACGGCAACCTACTCCAGTATCCTTGCCTGGAGAATCCCATGGACCGAGGAGCCTGGTGGGCTACAGTCCATGGGGTTGCAAAGAGTTAGACATGACTGAAGTGACTTAGCAGCAGCAGCAGCACTGTTATACAGGTTAACAGTATAGTTACATGACTTAAAATTCAAAGGTACAAATGTTATCCTTGATAAATTCTTCCCTCTAATCCCAAGAATGTATGTTTTCAAGTCATCAATACAGACACAAATCCTGGTCTAACTGATGATAAGCAGGGTGAGCTGCGTAGTTAACTTAATCTCTCCAGTCTCATGTAGTGGGAATGGTAATGCTTACATCATAAAGTTGTTATGATTAAATGAGATGATATGTATAAAGTACTTGGCATAACATTGACACCGGATAATGATAGACAATAGCTAATGTTAACAACTATTCACTTCACAAAACAGACTCAGGTGGGGGAAAAAAAAATGACTTCTATCTTTCCTATTTTTAGCCTTACTTTCTATCTTGAGTCTCAATCAAACTGTTAGAGAAAAGTTAATGTAAATATTTGTGATTTCTGAGTCATCCTGGGTTACAGCTGGGTCATGGTTGAGGTTTCCTTCTTCTCTTTTACCTTCTCCCAGCTTGGCCTTTGTTCCACTAGGGAAAGGGCTACCCACCCCCTCTCTGGCTGCTCTCATACTTGCCAACGTGGTGTTGAGGGCTGGGATGGGGTCCGGGCATCTGCTTCTCAGTATTGGTTTGCCTTGGTGCTCTGATGAGAGGGACCCTGTCCCATATCCATCTGAGACATCCACCCACACAACAACCACCCTCTGAAATGCAACTGCAGTTCTTTAGAACTTCAGCAGTGCTGTTCCGGGGCTGCAAGCTTCTGATGTGGCACTCCCTTATGCTGGTTCCAAGGCCCCATGGGCTTCCTCTCTCCAAGCTATTTTCTGTATCTCACTCAAGAGCCTTGGGTATTTTCAGATGGTCATGCATACCCCTTCAGGGATGCAGAAAACTCAGGGTAGCCTCTGGCTCCATTATGGTATGCCACCATTTTTACTCCATTGTTGATACACAGCCATGTGTCATGCCTGCAGTCTTTCTAGACTTCATGCAGGAAGTAAGACACAGATCCTCTCCATTTTCAGACGCCCAGTAGAAAGCATGCTGTCCAATAATTCTGGTGAAAGTGAAAGTCACTCGGTCGTGTCCAACTCTTTGCGACCCCATGGACTATAGAGTCCTTGGAATTCTCCAGGCCAGAATACTGGAGTGGGTAGCCTTTCCCTTCTCCAGGGGATCTTCCCAACCCTGCGATGGAACCCAGGTCTCCCAAATTGCAGGCAGATTCTTTACCAGCTGAGCCACAAGAGAAGCCCAAGAGTATTGGAGTGGGTAGCCTATCCCTTCTCCAGGGATCTTCCCGACCCAGGAATTGAACCAGGGTCTCCTGCATTGCAGGCAGACTTTTTACCAACTGAGCTACCAGGGAATCCTGGTGAGGAGAAGTTTTTGTGTGTGTGTGTGTGTGTGTGTGTGCTAAAAAGACATCTGTGGATTAAGGAGAGGGGCTTCCCAGGTGGCTCAGTGGTAAAGAATCTACCTGCCAATGCAGGAGATGCAGGAGATAAGGGTTCGATCCCTGAGTGAGGAATATCCCCCAGAGGAAGAAATGGCAGTCCACTTCAGTATTCTGGCCTGGAGAATCCCATAGACAGAGGAGCATGGTGAGTTACACTCCATGGGGTCACAAAGAGTTGGACAAGATGGAGCAGACAAAGAGAAGAGCATTGGCCTTGATACGAGAGCACCTGGGTGAAATCCAGACACTGCCTCTTCATTGCTTGGTCACCTTGAGCACTAAATCCTGTTGAGTCAGGGTTTTCTCATTTCAAATTAGGAACAAAGATCACAATACCTTCTCTCAAGCTTGCTGCAAAAATTGTCAGGTAATGTTTTGAAAGTGTTTTAATATCTGTTAAGTGGACTAAAATTTCAACTATGGTTTTCCCCAGTTTTCCATACAACGAACCTATCTTACTATCGAAAGTCATGCAAAGAAAATGGGAAGAGAAAAGTTACCAGATAGCCTGATAAGATTACTCATGATTAAAGGTGCTGAAACAAAAGCTGGTTGGTAATGAAGCCAACACAAATACGTAATTTACAAGAAGAGTTTATGAATTTCTGGTGTTTAAATCAAATAGGATTTCAATAATAATATCAATCCCTTAAAGAAATTTAGAGATACTTAGCTGTGATCTGATATTTGACAAAATAATTTTATATATCTGCTATGAACTTAATTGCATCCTTCTGAAATCCATGTGTTGAAACCCAGCCTTCATGTGATAATCTTTGGAGATGGGGCCCTTGGGAGATAGTCCGCTTTAGATAAGGTCATGAGGGTGGGAATTAGTGCCCTTACAAGAAAAGATATCAGAGAGCCAATACAGTTATTATACAGTTATTTCTAGAAAGAATGTAGGAAAGTTTCTGCCAGTTTTCAAATATGTATATGGTGAGGAGTTATTTTTGTTTGTTTTTGATTTTGTGTGTGTGTGTGTGAGAAACTCAACCAGTTCTTCTCTTGTCCTCTCTAGTAAGTCATAAATTCACTGAAAACAGCAACAATATCATGCTTGCTTTTGAATGATACGCAAATCCTATATGAGACCGACTTAGGCTTCTGTTCTCATCTTTCAGCTGTCATTGTGTCACTCAGGAGCTGTGTGACTTGAGTTTTTACCTAACCTCCCGGAATCACCCAGTTTTCTCATCTGTAAAGCAGGGAATGTGCCTGCCACACAGAGTTGCTATGAGTATCAAAGTGAATGGGGGAACACCTTTTCCATACTGCTTGATTCTCAGCATGTGCATAAGCAGAAGGTGTTGCTAATTGAGCCAAAAGAAAATGGAGCCCAAAGAAGTTGATCATCTGTAGCTGATGAGAGGAAGCTGGGCTCTCCCAGGGTCTGGGAGGTTCAGAAGCTATGCAGACACAGGCCTAAGTCTTCTAGGAACACAACGTCTCCCAGGGGAGCACAGAGGAGCTCAGAGATGCTCAAAGACCAGTGGGACCTTGAGTCAGGGAGATAAGCAGGAAATTGCCTTGAAGCCATGAGTCAGTTCTCCTCTAAGGTCTCATTAGTAATAATGGATGTACCCTCATATCAAGACTGTGGCTTCAGAGCTTAGGGTTCCCTCTCCTGTCCCCAGTTCTGAGCACCCAGACAAAGGGTCAATGCTAGGGCATGACCATGAGGGAGGAAAATGAAGGCACAGATTTCTAAGGAGTGTGTGTGTGTGTGTGTGTGTGTGTGTGTGTGTGTGTGTGTGTGGTGGCAGGAGTGAGTCCAAACCCAAGACCTTGAGAACAGAAAGCAGGGAAACCCAGGATGAACACCAACACCAAGGCAAAGGGCAGAATCATTCTGAAATAAGGAGAGATTTGAAACTGGAGGGGAGTAGGAACTGTTCTCGAATGAGGATAGGAAGTTCCTACCAGCTGCTGAAGGTAGCACGACAGCCCCTCAGGCTTCCCAAGAGGTCATCTGGAGCACGGGACACACATGTGCAGCGCTAGTTCACACACAGGCTGGGGCCCAAATTTCATCTCTTGAGCTATCCTCATGCTGTTCCTTCTCATTTTGATTCCTTTCTAAAATTTCCAGCAGAGCAGCGCCCTGCACATCACAGGGATTAAACCTTTGCTGACGTGAACTGAAAGTCATTGTCCATGGGGCTGGGATTCACCTGGGGCCTCCTTGGAAGATCCGCTTTATCTTAAATTACATTCAGAACAGTAAATAACCCTTAGAATGTGTTTCACAGGAGCAGGACACTCATTTTAGTGTCCTGGACATGGTCCAAGGGATTGTAGTTTAAATTCTCCATTTCATATGTTCGTGTTTCTAGCGTGGCTCAGAAAGGTCATTCCTGGGTTGCAATGGATTGTGAAGTGGGAAATAAGAACTCATTTTCAGCCCTGCCACGGACTCTTTCTGTTATTCTGAGTTCCCTAGCAAGCGATCTCCTAACTCTGCTCTCAGTCACTCCATCTGGGCAATGGGAAAAATAAACTCCCTCTTGAAAACATGAAAATGGATTAGAGATAATATTTTCAAAGTGATTTCCCAACTAGGTGAAAGAATGCTATCTATTTCATAGATACTCCCAGGGACAAGCTCACACACATGTAAAACCCATCTTCTTTCCTCTGGAATTGAGAAAAATTATAGAACTGGAACTGGGCAATTTATCATTATAAGGTTTGAGAGGGTGTGGCTGAGTAATCTAAACAGGTCATCATTCCCAGCTAACTTCCAGAGGGGGTGAATACTAGTGGCTTTATAAGGAAGCAGTAAATCGAAACCAGTTCACTCAACTCTAGTCTTGGCTCTGGTTTGAATCCTCCCAGGAGGGCTTTAAAGTGTGAAGCTTTTTTATTTTGCCAGGCACACATACCTGGGGCTAGTGGTAAAGAACCCACCTGCCAATGCAGGAGACATAAGAGACATGGATTCAATTCCTGGGGTGGGAAGATCCCTTGGAGAAGGGCATGGTAACCCACTCCAGGATTCTTGCCTAGAGAAAGTCATGGACAGAGAAGCCCGGTGGGCTATAGTCCATGGGGGTCATAAAGAGTCAGACACGATTTAGCAACTTGGCACAGCACAGTATCACCCTGGGGTCCAGCAGACCTTATAAGACTTTCAACTGTGCATAAACCTGCTTCTGCTCACCAAGCAGGGGAGGCATCCACCATGTGCTCTTCTGGTGAGCCCAGGACTCAGCCTAGCTGGAGGCTCCGTGTAAAACTGTCTCTCCAAAGCCTAGCCCAAGGCCTGGTATATTGTGGGTACACAGTGATAGCTGTTGAATGAATGAATGAATGAATATCCCTGCTTTGTGTAGCTGAAGAGCAGGGCAGCTTCACTTGCTCTTCTCTGAGAAAAGACACAACTGAGGGCATACTAAAGGGACACTTAGTGGGTGA
The DNA here is from genome assembly GCF_042477335.2 of Ovis canadensis. Taxonomy (NCBI): domain Eukaryota; kingdom Metazoa; phylum Chordata; class Mammalia; order Artiodactyla; family Bovidae; genus Ovis; species Ovis canadensis. The sequence goes on along the minus strand of NC_091245.1, from coordinate 97,532,803 downwards.
AAACGGGCCCTTGATGATAATGCTAACACATTTAGCAATGCCAAAACTACCATGATTATAAGCATTTTTTTAAAAACTTCACACACAATCCCATGAGGTAGGTTCTGTGATTATGACTCCTACTTTATAGATGAGGTCAGTGAGGCCCAAAGGAGGTTTGTATCTTGCCTGATGGTTCAGTTGCTGGAGGAGTTTACCTGATTGTGAGTGTTGGTCTCTCAGTTGTGTCCGACACTTTGTAGCCTACCAGGCTCCTCTGTCCACAGAATTCTCTAGGCAAGAATACTGGAGTGGGTTGTCATTTTCTCACCCGACTGTAGATGGCCTCAATCCAGACCCTGCCCCCTTAACCACTCAGTTAACGTGAACGTGACCCACAGCTCCAACCAGGGAGCAGACTGCTGAGCACATGGGCAGATCGCTGTCCTCTCCGGCCAGCTAGCATAAGACCAGAACTGCGGGCCACCACTGCTCAGTGTCAAGACACCCTAGGGTAAGCTGGACCTGGTGTTTCTGTTTTCAAACGGGGATCCGAGGCTGCAGAGCAATCAGGTGTCTTGCTCAGTCACTGGGCTCCACAGGAGAGCTGTAAGAGCTGTGATCGGAAAGCAAGTCGCCTGTCCTCTGATGTGTAGCTCAGATCTCTGCAGTCCGGCCCCTGGCATCAGAGATGCCTACCTGGTGCCTCTCCCAGTCCCACTATCAGCAGGCAGCTTGGCCCAAAGGTGGCAGTTGCTGCCATACTTGGGAATCAATCGATAAACACCTGCTATGAGGGAGGGACCTCAGGCACTAGAATAAAGAACCAGACATGGAAGAGACTTTAAGGAATGTTGAATCCAACCCTTCATTTTACAAAAAAGCAAAAACAAACAAACAAAACCCTGCAAAAACAGAGGCAGCTGGCAGTGTGAGGAGCAGGTCTCCCGAGGTGCCTCCTGTGCGTTTACTCCTCTGCTATACTGCGCTGGGGCTCCCCAAGGCTCAGATGGCAAGGAATCTGCGTGCAAAGTGAGAGACCTTGGTTTGATCCCTGGGTCAGGAAGATCCGCCGGAGAAGGAAATGGCTACCCACTCCAGTAATCTTGCCTGGAGAATCCCATGGACAGAGGAGCTGATGTGCTACAGTCCAGGGGTCACAAAGAGTCGGATGCTACTGAGCAACTAACACTTTCACTTTCATTTTGTGCTGTGCTCAGAGGTAGCAATGAACTCGACCAAGAGCCTCTCCTTACTGCCTGGAGTGCCTCTCTGGCCTGGGAGCAAACCCTCACCACACCTTGCACAGAATGTAAGCCCTGCCTTGTGGAGCAAAGCACCCATCCTCAGAGATCCATTCCTGTGTATAAAAGTGATCTTCAGCAACGGCCATCCGTCCTGACCATCCCCCTCCTGCTCCTCACCCAAAACTTAATTAATCATGTTTGCATCTGGATCCAGACAAGACAATAGCAGGGATGTGTTTTTGGTTAGGAACTGAAGCTGCATTCACAAAGGAATGTTGATTAGTTAGTGGTCGGTATCATTTTTCATGCCTTTTTAAGTTACAAAAAATTTTAATATCAAAGCATTTCTCCCTGCACCGCACATATCTATTTCTCATAAGTGCATTCTGCTGGCATAATTTTCTTTTCCTTCCTGTGGGCTCTGTTTATGAGATGATCCATCAGGTTGTCTGAGTCTTCATCCAGCCCTTCAGCAACCAGAGGCGTTCCAGGTGAGCTGCGAGCTACAGCCCACAGCCTCCCCCCATGTGGAAGGGGAAGGAGAAAGGCAGGGTTGCTCAGGGAGATGATTGGCTGGGACAGTAAGCTCTCCTTCTAGTCTGTTGGGGGTCAGACTGAGGCCTCATGATAAACGCTGCTGCTCTTTAGAACAGAGATAGACCCCTAAAGGGGAGATGGCATCCCAAACTTATTCTAGATTCAAAGATGCTGAGGTCCATCTGAATACCTCAATCCAGTCTTTCCTTCTGCACCAGGAAAATGTCCTCAATCTGGGGAAATCTCCTAAAGCAGGAAGCATGTATTAATGTGTACAACAAGCCCATGTGTGTAGAACATGTCCAGTCACAGATGATAAGTCATGGGAGCAAGTAATGTTGGAAATTTCTGGCTGAACCGGAAATCTACCTGTCCCACCAGCCCTCAAGCTAGATGTGCTTTTCATGCAAAGGTGAGGCAGCAGTCATGGGGGACGGTGAGGCACCTCTTCTTTCAGTTCAGTGGATTTTTCTGCTCAGTTCCAAATCTAACTCAGGCATCAAGAATATAGCTGTGACAGGACTGACCAGAGGGGGCAAAAATAATATGTCCTAAGATGCTCAGGTGCAGGCAGACCCTCTGTTTTAGAAGCCATCAGTGTCACAAGGTCACTGATTCCCCAAACACTGCTGGCTCCTGGGAATGGGAGAGGGCTGGTTACAGGAGACAGGAAACTCAGGGAACCCAGCTGAAGCACATGGTCCCCACAGCAGTTGGGGTTTACTGTTTGAATTGATCAGATAATATGTTATCATTGTTTTTCAGTCACTAAGTCGTGTCTGACTCTGCGACCCCATGGACTGCAGCATGCCAGGCTTCCTTGTCCTTCACTACTTCCCAGAGTTTGTTCAGAATCATGTCCTAAGCTGGTGATGCTATCTGACCATCTCATCCTCTGTCACCCCTCCTCTCCTTTTGCCTTCAACCCTTCCCAGCATCAGAGTCCTTTCCAATGGTCGGCTCTTTGCATCCCGTGGTCAAAGTATTGGAGCTTCAGTTTCAGCCTCAGTCCTTCCAGTGAATATTCAGGGTTAATTTCCTTTAGGATATATATCAGGTAATGGCCCCAGATAACTGTTCTCACTACTGATTTTGGCCAAAAAACATTGATTGTGGGCTTGGACATTGAAGCTGGTGACTGACCTGGGGACCAAGAGTAGTCTGGGATAATCAAACAACAAACTCACATTCCCAGAAATCAACCAACTAATTAAATGGCTACTTATTCAGAAAATAAATTAGGTGCCAAGTATGTGCCAGGTATTGTGTGGTGGACTGCACTGGTCCCATCTATCCTCCAGCTATTTCCTAAGGCATAACCTTGGGGTTGGACAGGGACAAGGCTGGGTGTGGAGTTGCAGCCAGCCTCAGCCAAAGGAAATATTTCAGGATGTCTGTTTTTATACTCAGAGGCGAGGATGGTACAAAGCAGAGGTCTGTAAACTATTGCCCTTGGGCCAAATCAGGCCTGCTGCCTATTTTGGTAATTAGCCTTATTGGAACAGGCCCCATCCATTTATCGTTGTACCATCCATGGCTGCTTTTACACTACCCCAACTGAGTTGAGTAGTTGAGACAGAGACTGTGTGACCTATAGGCTCTAAAATATTTACAATCTGGCTCTTTTTCATCCGGCTCTTTATAGAAAAATATCTTCTGTTTCCATGTAGAGAATCGATGGTCAAAGAGGAAGTATGCTCAGGTTTCGTGGTTTCTTCCCCAAGACCCAAACTACAAACTGGCTTTTTCATTAGAAAGTCCCCCTGGTGGCGCAGAGGTTAAAGCTTCTGCCTGCAATGTGGGAGACCTGGGTTCGATCCCTGGGTCGGGAAGATCCCCTGGAGAAGGAAATGGCAACCCACTCCAGTATTCTGGCCTGGAGAATCCCATGGACGGAGGAGCTTGGTGGGCTACAGTCCATGGGTCGCAAAGAGTCGGACACGATTGAGCGACTTCACTTCACTTTCACTTTTGTTCAGGTATTGTGATCAGCTAGAACTGTCCTTGGAACTTCCTTGGTGGCTTAGTGGTAGAGAATCTGCCTGCCAATGCAGCAGACATAAGACATGCGAGTTTGATCTCGGGATTGGGAAAATCCCCTGGAGGAGGAAATGGCAACTCACTCCTGTGTTCCTGCTGGGAAAATCCCATGGACAGAGGAGCCTGGTGGGCCACAGGCCATGAGGTCACAAAAGAGGAAGATGTGATTTAGCAACTAAACAACAACAACAAAACTGTCCTTGCAGTAAAATTAAATACTCAGTTTCATTAGTATCTGGGTAAATAACAGGTATATGTGGTCCTTTTTGGAGAAGGAAATGGCAACCCACTCCAGCGTTCTTGCCTGGAGAATCCCAGGGATGCGGGAGCCTGGTGGGCTGCCGTCCATGGGGTCGCACAGAGTAGGACACGACTGAAGTGACTTCGCAGCAGCAGCAGCAGCAGCAGTGGTCCTTTTGGGCCTCTGGGGCAGGTGAATAGATGAGGAACAAAGGTCAGAGTTGTTCAGGTTCTTCTACAGGGCCACAACACTGTCAGTCTGGCTAACCCAAGTCAGCCTTACTTAAATACTCACATGTCAAAAGTCCTACTCTCAACTCTGCTTTTTGTGGGGAAGCTTGGTGCCCTGGAAAGTTGGGCTCACGAGGCAGCCCTGGGATGATCCTCACAGCCGGGCTTGTGAAGGCTCTCCCAAGCCATGCTCCCAGACACCTGTGTCCTCAGATGACACATGAGGCCATTCCCAGACACCTCTCTGGCCCCTAGATCTTTTTCCATTCTTTTTGAGATGCTAAGTCAGAGTTTCAGAGTGTCCAAGAACTTGCTAGACCCGTGTGTGCCTTGGCACCTTCTCCTGGATCTCTGTCTTCTTGGACTATATGGACCATGGTCCAGGAAGGGTGGGATGGACAAAGAGAAGGAGGATGGCAGTGTTCACACAATTCATGAGTGTCAAAGAAGAGACAACATCTAAACCTTCTGGGAAGATTTTCAAGCTGCCAGTGGGATCTGCAGTGGAATGGAGGGCCATGAGGGAACACTGATAGTCCCCAAGTCTCCAGATCTGCTCAGCCCAGCCCAGCACACGTTAATGAGGGCCTGCTTGGCGACAAACCCATCTGAGTGCTGACTCCTGGGGAACTGGGGAGGAACAAGGCCCATGCCTTGCTTCAGAGGCTCTCTGTGGGGACTGCTGGCCTGGCCCTGCCAGTGGAGGGGCAGATGCTGCAGTGAAACCTGGGGCAGGGGTATGTGAGGCGACACCAGGGCTCTGGAGAGCACCTGCAGAGAAGTCCTCCCATTGGCAAGGGCTGACTACCCGTCATCCAGCCATCCCTTTCTTGCGCTTAAAGCCCTTTCCAGCTCAAAGGTTTGGAATTATCTCCTTACCATCCACTTTGTAAAATGAGATTGTCATTAGAAACATGAGGGGGTGGGCCTCGAACATCTAGACTATCTCTCAGTGGGAACTATATTTCCCTCACAAGAACCAGAGAGAGAGGCAACCCTATGCCTGTTTTATGAAAGGGGAAAGTACCTCAGGTACGTTCAGTATCCCATATAACAGATTAAAAAATGGAGGAGCTGGGACTCCCACGAGTCTGGACTTCAGATGCCCGCCAGGAGCCCTAAGGGAGGCCAGGAAGGGGCAGGCCAATCACAGAAGGGCAACTTGAGGGCTGGGTCTCCCTCACAGCTGTGCAGGTTGACCCCTGTAGAAAGGAGCCCCCAGCAGAGGGAACCTGTGGGCTGAAATTCAGTCTGTGTTCTAAATAATGAGTCTCAGTGATCTGGGCCCTCTGGGGAAGGGGCTCCTCTCTAATATCCACAAGAGGGGACACTGGGGGATGGTCCTGGTCCCTGCTCATGAGTGGATAGGTAGTGAGGTTGGGCGTGGGGAGGGATGGCAGATCCATCCCAGTGGGTCATGTGGGGAGGGCTGTGGACTGATCTTGTGCAAACCTATTTCATTTTAGAACTTTCACTGTTGTGGCTTCATCTGCTTCAGTCACTTCCTCTCTTCATCAAATACCTATGTGAAATCATTCAGCAGAACATTTACCCATAAAGTACTTTTCCCGAGATGAAGACAGGAGATAAAAAAGAGAGAAGATGAGTGACAAGAACAAAGCATGTTGTCAGTTGAGACATTCAAAAAAGTTGTTCCAAACACAATTTAGAGTTGTCCCTTTTCTATAATTGAGGGCAAAATGGAATTCTAGGAAAGAAGCAGGGACAAGTATTCCTTGAGTATTGTGAGCTGAGTTTTTATGAAGCCTGTTTCCTAACTGAAGACGCAACAATTAGTGATAAAACCATTGGCAGGACTTCCTGCCAATAATGTAGCCATTGGTGGTCCAGCCATTGGTGGTCCAGTGGCTAAGACCCCATGATCTCAATGCAGAGGGCCCGGGTTTGATCCCTGGTCAGGAAACTAGATCCCACAGGCCACACCTAAGATTTGGCATGCCACAGTGAAGATACCACAGCTAAGGCTTGAATCAGTGAAATAAATTAATATCAGAAAAATACTGGAATTCATCAAAATCATAAAAAGTTTTTCACCAACTTGGGGTACAAATGAAGTTTAATATCTTTTGTTTTTCCAGCCCCTCCCACCTGCCCTGTGAACAGTAAAATCCAAGGTCCTTTTCTGTGCTGTGACAAACAGTTGATTCTGGAGGAGCTTCTAGCATCAGCCACACCATGCCAGGTCAGCACCAGACCTCCTCTGTAATTCTTTTGGCTATTGTATCGAGCAGGCTTCCCTTTTCCTTAAGTTATTTCTGCAGCCCAAGTGTGTCTCTCTGTCCCTGGACTTTAGCTGGGGGCACCCCAGTGCCTCTCTCCCAGAAGTTTCTCAAGCTCTGTTTACAAGTGGATACCACTCCACTTCAGAGATTGGATTGGCATGCCAGTGGGTGGAAGGACTTGCAGCTTCATCATAGTGACAGGAAGTTCTCTTATCTCCCAAGGCCAGAACATGGTGGGCCTCCAGGTTTACATAACCAAGGAAGACCTTCAGATTTTTTTTTTCCCCCCAGAAAAACTAAATCCCCTAGATGACCTGGAGTCTTTACTTTCCGAAATGAGAAAGTAGATTTTATCTCTGCCTTAAGAGAAGCCCTGCTACACACACTAATAGAACACTGTGGCAAAGGGGGAGACGGGAGATCGGGTGACAGTCAAATCCATTTCCTGGGCGCCCAGTCCCAACTTCACTTTCTGTGGTCCAGTCTCACCCACACTGTCCTTCCTGCCCCCTTTCCTGGCGTCTTTCTAGTAATATCATCCTTCAGAGCTGGGCTGGAAACTCGACCTCCTAGATAAATCATAGACCCACCGTACTCAGTGTGTGTTTTCATCATTCCCATTTTACAGATGAGGGAGCAGATCCAGGGGAATTCGTCACTTGGATCCTTCATCTAACAGTGTCATAGGGCCAGAACGCCCACGCAGCTCTGAGGTCTTAGGTCCCCAGCGCCAGATGTAATGGTGAGAGATTTCAGACCGGTGTGAGGACCAGTGCGACCAGGGGCCGCCGCGAGACCCCACCCCGGCCTCGCACTGGGAGAAGCGGACGGTGGGGTGGGCGGCAAAGGGACCGCCCCGTCCTCAGGATCGCTGGGCACCCGGCGGAATTAAAGCCTGGGCTAAGGCGGCTGGCGACACCCTCACCCGGCTCAGGCTGCCAGCCACGGGAGAGAAGGCGCTGGCAAGAGCCCAGAGAGGATCCCCCGCGAGAAATATATCGCGTGCTGACATTTTTATGACCCGGGCCCGCTTACAAAACACAGGCCGGTGCACAGCTCCTCTCTCCCTGCCCAGCTTGAGATCACATGCTCGGCCCGCGGCTGCCACTTGGAGTCAGGAGAGCCCATATATTTCCCTCCTCAGATAGGCCTAGTGGTTCTCATCAGGTGCAGAAAGCCAATAAATCACCAGCGAGGTCTCCGCGTATCTATCAGTCAGGAGGCTTGTCATCTTCCCGGCGTCGATTCACTTGAAAGCAGCCGGCGGGCGGGGCGGGGCCGGGGCGGCGGGGGCGGGGCCAGCCGGCGCGGACACCTGGCGGAGCGGGCGGGGCCCGCGAATGTTCGCAGCTCCGAGGGGCGCGGAGATTTACACCTCCTCCCCCGCCGCACGCGCCGCCCTTGGCTTTGAAGTTCCGTGGCTCCGGGTTGGGGGAGGGGAGGTCGGTTTCTCCCTGCCCGTTGGTGGGGGTTTTAATATTCCCGTCACGTCCTCAGTGCAGCTACGGCTGGGAGGGATGGAAGCCGTGGGGGAAAGTTTCGGGCGACATCCCCGCAAGGCCGGGGGAGGCAGGGAGTCTTGACATCCTCAGCCGGATTCAGCTCAGCTTGGCTGAAAACATACTGAAACCGGAGTGAGAAGTTGGGGCGTCAGGCCCCTCAACCCTCTGCTCAGGAAACTCCGTTTCCCGTGTTTCAGTTAAGTCGCTCAGTTGTGTTCGACTCTTTGTGACCTCATGAATCGCAGCACGGCAGGCCTCCCTGTCCACCACCAACTCCAGGAGTTCACTCAGACTCACGTCCATCGAGACAGTGATGCCATCCAACCATCTCATCTTCTGTCGTCCCCTTCTCCTCCTGCCCCCAATCCCTCCCAGCATCAGAGTCTTTTCCAATGAGTCAACTCTTCACACGAGGTGGCCAATGTATTGGAGTTTCAGCTTTAGCATTATTCCTTCCAAAGAACACCCGGGGCTGATCTCCTTTACAATGGACTGGTTGGATCTCCTTGCAGTCCAAGGGACTCTCAAGAGTCTTCTCCAACACCACAGTTCAAAAGCATCAATTCTTCTGTGCTTAGCTTTCTTCACAGTCCAACTCTCACATCCATACATGACCACTGGAGAAACCATAGCCTTGACTAGACGGACCTTTGTTGGCAAAGTAATGTCTCTGCTTTTGAATATGCTATCTAGGTTGGTCATAACTTTCCTTCCAAGGAGTAAGCGTCTTTTAATTTCATGGCTGCAGTCACCATCTGCAGTAATTTTGGAGCTCAAAAAAATAAAGTCTGACACTGTTTCCACTGTCTCCCCATCTATTTTCCATGAAGTGATGGGACCAGATGCCATGATCTTCGTTTTCTGAATGTTGAGCTTTAAGCCAACTTTTTCATTCTCCTGTTTCACTTTCATCAAGAGGCTTTTGAGTTCCTCTTCACTTTCTGCCATAAGGGTGGTGTCATCTGCATATCTGAGGTTGTTGATATTTCTCTTGGCAGTCTTGATTCCAGCTTGTGCTTCTTTCCAGCCCAGCGTTTCTCATGATGTACTCTGCATGTAAGCTAAATAAGCAGGTTGACAATATACAGCTTCCTTTCAAATACCATAAAGTGGCTACAGAATCTGAGAGACCTTGATTCAAATCCCACCTTTGCCGCTTGCCTCTTTGGGATTCCCTAGTGGCTCAGACCGTTAAGAATTTTCCTGGCAATGCAAGAGACCTACATTCAATCCCTGGGTCGGCAAGATTCCCTAGAGAAGGGAATGGCAACCCACTCCAGTATTCTTGCCTGGAAAATCCCGCTGGACAGAGGAGCCTGGCGTATAGTCCATGGGGTTGCAAAGAGTCCAACACTTTCTTTGGGATTTGAGTAGGTTTACTGATGGGCTTCCCTGGTGGCTCAGACGGTAAAGAATCCTCCTGTAATGCCGGAGATCTGGGTTGGATCCCTCCCTCTGGTCCAGAAGATCTCCTGGAGAAGGAAATGGCTGCCCACTCCAGTATACTTGCCTGGAGAATTCGCTGGACAGAGAAGTCTGGCGGGCTACTGTCCACGGGGTTCACAGAGTCCGACAGGGCAGAGAGACTAACAGTGAACACTGATGCGCTGTACTTCCACTTTCCTCAGTGTGTGAGTGGGGGTACGAACACTCACCTCACAGAGCTGCCGTGGCAGTTACATGGGGCTGTGTGTGCTTAGTCTGTGACCACATGCAGTAGAATCATAAAAGATGATAGCTGCCTTTTTATTATTTTCTTTACCTATAAGATGTTGGGTTTGGACTACAAACACTTTAAGGCCACTTCTAGCTGGAAGTTGCACACCTGGTGCTGCTCAAGCAAGAGCGGGCAGGGGTGGAGCTGCTGACTACTCCCAGCCAGCCAGGAGCCCTGCTCAGGCCCTGGGACCCCTAGTTTTCAGCTCACTCTACCTTTAGGATTTCAGAGCCTTAGGCCTGGGAAGTCTGACTGCTGCTGCTGCTGCTAATTTGCTTCAGTCGTGTCTGACTCTGTGCGACCCCATAGGCGGTAGCACACCAGGCTTCTCCGTCCATGGGATTTTCCAGGCAAAAGTATTGGAGTGGGGCGCCATTGCTTTCTCCGGGGAAGTCTGGCTAGGTTGGATAAATGCCTCCTTACTTGGGAAGAATTTGGAAGGCTCCTTCTATGTCCTCATCACATCTGGGCTAGGAGCACCGCCCGGTTCTGGATGGGTGACCTATGTCTGGGGGGTTAACAGGAACTGCTCTTGGAGACATCATCAACTGTGCACCACAGGCTGGTGGAATCCAGTGGCCCTTTTCCTCCCACAGTCATGCCAACATGTTCAGGGACCACATTCACCAGGCAGAGGGGTAAAAGCGTTTTTGATCATATCCCTTGGGAAAGCCAAGGAGAACCTGTCATCTAACCATGCTAGGTCTCAGATTTTTCAACTGCAAATTGAGGCAGGAATACCAGTGTTTTTCAATGGGGAGCTGTCAGCATCTGGGGCCAGGCCTATCCTGCACTTAGGGAATATTTAGCACTCTGCCAGGCATTAGATCCCAGCTGGACCGCCTGGCATTGAGACAATCAAAATGTCCATGTTTCCAAATGCTTTTCATTGACGATCACTGGTTGATCCCGTCTCTCCTCTAGTCCTAATATTGTGTCAGTTTAGGAGTCCTGCTTCAGGCAGTAACCAATTATTCTCATTGTGACTTTGGCCAAACTGGTCAATGTTTTTACTTACTTAATTAATTAATTTTACTTTACAATATTGTATTGGTTTTGCCATACATTGACTTGAATCTGCCATGAGTGTACATGTGTTCCCCATCCTGAACCCCCTCCCACCTTCCTCCCTATCCCATCCCTCTGGGTCATCCCAGTGCACCAGCCCTGAGCACCCTGTATCATGCATCAAACCTGGACTGGTGATTTGTTTCACATATGATATTTCACATGTTTCAATGCCATTCTCCCATATCATCCCGCCCTTGCCCTCTTGGTCAATGTTTTTAAAGAAATCAGTATTATAGGAATAATCAAACTCACCCTGTACTTTCTATACATCACATAGCTTTTGTGAGGATATATACATTTTTTTTAAAAGGATGTGAAAACACTAAACCGATCTCTGAAGGTAAGGTACTACTATTAGTATGAGAAAATAATGATAATAGTACCTTACTATCAGGTTCTAGGCACTGCATGGGCATCTATTTAATTCTAAAAGGAGTCTCTTATGTAGGTTTTACTATTTTCACTTTATATATAAAGAAAATGGATTAAAAGAGTAAGTGATTTGCCCAAGACCATGTAGCTAGAATTTGAAGCCAGAACACGGACTGTCTGAACTCTGTACTAAATAATGTCCTCTTCTTCTTGTTCTGCATGGGGCGTGGATTTGATCTCTGGTCAGGGAACTAAAATCCTTCATGCCATGCATTTGGCTCAGCCAAGAAAAATAAAATTAAAATTAAAAAAATAATAAAAGGAAAGCATGCGGGAAAAAAAGAAAAAGGGGCCAGTGATCTTAAGAAGATCTGTCGTATTAGTCACTGCCTTCCAGCCTCCCTTAGTATGACCCTCCATTTTCCTTGCCTCCTCTGTGAAAATGAAGCTTCCTTAAGGTCACTTTCTTTTGTATAATATTTCATATTATCCCACACATCCAGCTGTGGGAACCTGGACCCCCAGACTCAGGTAGTCTCAGTATTCTCCTCTCTAAAATGGTAATAGTCCTAAGCACTCCTGCGTCTCCTGTCCCAGAGCACACTTCTGAGGATCAAAAGAACAAGAGTATGTGAGATTGCTTTGTAAATTGTAAAGTGCCATACAAATATGAGTTATTATTATTTCCAGCTGTGGTTGTCTAAGGACTACTTCAATAAGGGCATTATAAATGATTGATAAGACTTTATGTGGTATTTGTGCTTTAAGGGGGAACAAGTCTTAAGTCAAAGGACTGAAACTCTGGTTTGGAATGTTGGTTGCAGCATCTAGACCAAGGGATTCAGGCAAGTGAATGGGGGGTTTGGGCCCAAGTCCAAAATACCAGACGGCTTAACTTAGGTTAAGAATGGCTATTAAGTGCTGATTATTATTTGTTCATTGAACAAGTCAAAGAAAGTTAGTAATAATATTAGCAAATATTAATTTGAGAGCTTACTTTATATCAGGCATTATTCTAAATATTGTTATCTGTGTTTGTGCTTGTGCTCAGGTGTGTCTGACTCTTTGCGACCCCATGGACTATAGCCCACCAGACTCCTCTGTCCATGGGATTTCCCAGCCAAGAACACTGGAGTGGGTTGCCATTTCCTCCTCCAGGGGATCCTCCCAACCTGGGGATCGAACCTGCATCTCCTGTACTGCCAATAGGATTCTTTGCCACTTGAGCCTCTTGGGAAGCCATTTTGCATCTACATATATTTAATTCTTAAGAGAATCCAGTGAGATGAATATCTCTATAGGGAATATGACTGTCCTCATTTTCCAAATGAGGAAAATAAGGCTCAGAGAAGTTATGAAGCTTTTTCTAGGGTCACACAGCTAATAAGTGATGGAGCTTGGGTTTGAACCCAGTCTTTCTGACCCCTAAGCCAAAAAGGAACAAAGAAGGGATGGAAAGAGGGAAGGAAAAAAGGAAAGGAAACTAGAAAGAAAGGTAGGTTGGAAAGAAGGACATCTATGTACTGAACACTCCTCAGATATATTATTCTGAGACTCTACGGAACAGAGATCTAGAACCCAGTGATGTCCAAATGAAACATGTCCTGAAGGAGTCAAAGAAGGACCTTTGGGTCTGTCTTTCCCATAAGGTAGAGCATGTTCATCTTCACATCTATGGACTATAAAGAAGCCACTACCACTGTGATGAAAATCTAGCCTGAGAGTGTGGAAACACATAAGGAGGGGCAGGCAAAAGTTGGTAGAGGTGATGTCTGGGTGAATCTTTGGGAATTCATAGGATCCAGGCAGGCAGAGTTGAGGGAGGAGGCAGGAAACCACATACAGTGGGTGAAGCTACAAGTAAACTTGTAGCTGCTGCTGCTGCTGCTGCTGCTAAGTTGCTTCAGTCGTGTCCGACTCTGTGCGACCCCGTGGACTGCAGCCTACCAGGCTCCTTCGTCCGTGGGATTTTCCAGGCAAGGGTACTGGAGTGGGTTGCCATTGCCTTCTCCGAATCTTGTAGTATTACCATGCAAAAACCGTGTGCAAGAGACAGATATGAGGCTGAAAGTGCAGTGAGATCCAGCTCGTTTGTGCCAGGAATTTTCTCAGACAAGCCAAGAAGCTTGGGCTCCATCCTGTAAATGACAGAGGGCCATCAATGGTCTTAAGCAGAGTTAGGTTTATGATGTAGCTATTCATTCTGGCTAGAGTAGGGAAGCTGGATTTGATGGGTCGAGGACATGGCAAGAGATGGAGTGTTCAAAGTTCTGACAAGAGATTGTGAGCTCCATAACTAAGGAACTCACCCTAGAGCTGATGAAGAGATGGAAGAGATATTTAGGAGATATTTTTAGAGGCGTTTCATGATTGGATCCAAGTGGAATGGCTGGCACTGGAGATGTCTTGGTTGATACCTATATTTCTTGATTTACTGACTGGAAAACTAGGGTGCTACCAGAAGATGGTTTAGAGTGCCAGAAGAGAGGTCAATTCAGAGAAATGGATTTGTCCAGCAGCAGACTGGAAAGAATAAATATGAAACACTGGGAAGCAGTCTGGGTTAGAGATATTTATTTGATTTGTTAAAAAATAATTTATTAACTGTGGTGTGTTGACATTAGGCTAGGTGTGAGACTTGGAAATCAGGCTAGAACAGGTTATGTCACAGTAACAATTTCCAGATCTCAGTGACTTAAGACCGAAACAAAAGTTTATTTCTCATTTATACTACATGTCAAATTTAAGTGCTGTTCAGGGGCTGTGTTCCACTTTGTCGCCCAGGGACCCAAACTGACAAGGTTGCATCATCTTGTAACTTCAGCACTTAGCACATGAGTCCTCCTCAGTCACCTTGGCAAGAGAAGAGAGAGGCTAAAGAGTCACGCATGGCCTTTTACCCCCTGAGCTGGAATTGACATACATCATATCTGCTCACATATCACTGCTGGAGTTGGTCTTATGGTCCCACCTAACTGCAGGGGTTGGGAAGTGTAGAGGTGCCAATATTGCGTTATATAATATTTGCTAGTATAACTATAATATTAGTTAGCAAATATTATTGCTAACTAATAATCCTATGATTTAATTGATTTAATTTAATAATCCTTTAAAAAACCACATCTGTGGTTTCCTATCATCCCGGGAGAAGAGGATCTCATTACTTCCTTTTTTGTTTTTTTCTCTTGACAAAATTGACCTAAGGAATAAATGACTAGTCCATGATATTTTTTTTTAAATTTTTTTAATTTTAAAATCTTTAATTCTTACATGCGTTCCCAAACATGACCCCCCCCTCCCGCCTCCCTCCCCACAACATCTCTCTGGGTCATCCCCATGCACCAGCCCCGAGCATGCTGCACCCTACGTCAGACATGGACTGGCAGCTGTTGAGCACTCCTGGGAGAAAGGAGCATGGAAGAGACATTTGTTGAGAACCTGTTACATGCCAGACAGTTCCCATATAATTTCCTTCAATCTTCACAACCACTCAAGAAAAAAGAGTTCTTCTATCCTTATTTTACAGAAGTGGCAAAATTAAATAGAAGGCCCAAGTTTGCAGACCCCAGGGGCTCTGTCCCACTTGCTATTAGCTGAATAGAGCCCAAAAGTGGGCCTCCATTTCTATCTGTCACAGGATGGCTGTGAATTTCTCAGTTCCTATCATCCCAAAGCTGAAAAGAGGTAGATGAAAGGCATCCTGGACCTGTGGACTGCAGCTATGCCTTCCGAGGGATGGACTTCCAGCTTTTAGCCACATGTATGAAAGGGGCTGTTTCCATCTGCTGACCTGTCAGGCTCCCCCTCTCTCGGGCTTCTTTCCTGCCTCCTTGGAGTTTCTTCAATAAAACATTTCACTCCCTTGAAAAGCATCTCCGCTGAGTGGCATGGGGAGGGCCCAATATGGTTCCATTTAGCTCTCTGGGGATGAGGCATCCTCCGTTCACATAACTCTAACAGCAAGTGGTATGTGTTTCCTTTCCCTCAAAACTATGAAAAAAAAAAAAAAAGTTCTGGTTAACCTAGTCTTCCAACCCACAGATCTCAGAAGTCCCGCTCCCCACAGTCTCTGCATCAGCCTGGTTCCTGAGACTCCCGATTCCCAGAAAGACTGACGGAGGGACTGAGTGTGGAGCCGCCTTCTGGCCATGCCTTGAACTACATCTTTCTTAGTAGCTGCTTCAGGAAGGTGAGGGACTCTGGCCTTTTCAACCGGGAGGCTGTCATTTTCCAACAAATACTTCTGAGAGAAGCAGAATCAACTCTCCTCAAGACACTCCGGGGTGAACGAACACATCATTAAGTCCACACATGGGGAGGAAAGTGTCAGACTTTTCAAACTGTACAGAAGAGAAGTTTGTCTTTTGGCAGGTTCCCCTTTCGGCATCTTCCGTTCCCCCTCTAGTGCCCAAGGCAGGATTCTCTCATTGTGCCTGTTTTACTCTTCTGTAGACTCCACCAAAGGGCTGGCGAGAGTCACCTGGGAGGCTTGAGAAAGCACAGATTGCTGGGGCCCATGCTTAGGGTCTCTGATTTGCATTTTCACCAAGAAGCTCCAATACTTTGGCCACCTGATGCAAAGAGCCAACTCATTAGAAAAGACCCTGATGCTAGGAAAGACTGAAGGGAGGAGGAGAAGAAGACGACAGAGGATGAGATGGTTGGATGGCATCACTGACTCAATGGACATGAGTTTGAGCAAGCTCTGGGAGGTAGTGAAGGACAGGAAATCCTGGCGTGCTACAGTCCATGGGGTTGCAAAGAGTCAGACACGACTGAGCAACTGAACAACAAGAATTTACATCTTACTGAATTTTCTTTGGTTTTTAACCCCTGTTGCAAATCTGAATCACTATTTAAAAACACACGTATATATGTGGTGTGTATATATATATGTATATATATATATATATATATATATATATATATATATATATATATATGTGTGTGTATATATACATATCAGTCAGTTCAGTCACTCAGTTGTGTCTGGCTCTTTGCGACCCCATGGACTGCAGCCCACCAGGCTTCCCTGTTCATCACCAACTCCCAGAGCCTGCTCAAACTCACATCCATCAAGTCGGTGATGCCATCCAACCATCTCATCCTCTGTCATCCCCTTCTCCTTCTACCTTCAGTCTTTCCCAGCATCAGGGTCTTTTCAAATGAGTCAGTCCTTTGCATCAGGTGGCCAAAGTATTGGAGTTTCATCTTCAATGTCAGCCCTTCCAATGAATATTCAGGACTGATTTCCTTTAGAATTGACTGATTTGATCTCCTTGTAGTCCAAAGGGCTCTCAAGAGTCTTCCCCAATACCACAGTTCAAAAGCATCAGTTCTTCAGTGCTCAGCTTTCTTTATAGTCCAACTCTTACATCTATACATGACTACTGGAAAAACCACAGCTTTGACTAGATGGACCTTTGTTGGCAAAGTAATGTCTCTGCTTTTTAATATGCTGTCTAGGTTGGTCATAGCTTTTCTTCCAAGGAGCAAGTGTCTTTTAATTTCATGGATGCAGTGACCATCTGCAGCGATTTTGGAGCCCCCCCCCAAAATAAAGTCAGTCACTGTTTCCATTGTTTCCCCATTTATTCGCCATGAAGTGATGGGACTAGGTACCATGTATATATACACACACATATATATGGTACATATCTGTGTGTTGTGGGTGTTTTCAGAGATCAATTAACACCCTCCCCCAACCTGGGGTGATTCTACTGTGCAATCAGACTAAGCACCTTTGTAAATTCAGACCAGGTCTTCAACTCTCAGAGGTTTTTCAACCTGAATAAAAAGACTTGAGAAAATTTTCTTCATGAACCAGTTAGACCCTAAGAAATACATTTCTGAAATTAAACTTCAGGCACTTGTGCAGACTAGCCGAAAGGGTAGACATTTATTGAAAGAAACCAGCCTCCCTGGTATCCTTCTATTTCATTGCTTGCTTAAGTTGTCAGAATCATGAGTGGTAGCCAGCATGAAGACAGGTTCCAGCTCCACCCCTTCACTCACTGTGTGATCTGGGCCAGCTACTTAACTTCTCTACATCTCAGTTTTCACATCTGTGAAATGGAGAAAATAAGCACACTATTATATAAGGTTGTTATGAGGAATATATGAAACAATTCAGGCCTTCACACATAACTAGAATTTCATTAAAGACAAGTACTATATTACTGCTGAGCTTCCCTGGTGGTTCAGATGGTAATGAATTTGCCAGCAATGCAAGAGACCTGGGTTTGATCCCCGAGTCGGGAAGATACCCTGGAGAAGGGAATGGCAACCCACCCCAGTATTCTTGCCTGGAAAATCCCATGGGCAAAGGAGCCTGGTGGGCTATAGTCCATGGGGTTGCAAAGAGTCGGACATAACTGAATGACTAACACTTTCACTGTATTACTGTTACTATTCTTATCACTATTGTTCTTTTTAGAACTCTTTGGATCAGCAATGGGAGAGCTAGTGGTTTCTTATTCTGACTTCAAGTTTGAGGATCTCTCCTCTGTGAGTCATAAGAGATAGACATACCTTGGTGCCTGAGAATCGTTCCACATCCTATTTCACCTCCATAACTTGTTACTGGTCTGTAATCCATCCCAACTACCATCCTTGCCAGAATGTCCACAATAATCCTTAAATGTTACCTGTCCAGACCTAACACTTGACCTGGCTCCCTGACCTGCCCTCACATCCTGTGGGACTCTCTCTAGGAATGGGGCCTCCATCTACCACCTACTCAACTGCCCAAGCTAAAAACCTGGGAGTCATTCTAGACTCCTTCCTTTTGTTCACCACCCCCACCCACTACTAAAACACCAACCAACCAAACAAACCCATAAACAATTGCTTATTGGGTCCTGTTCTTCTCTTTCTTATTATAAATAATTAATCAATTAATTCTTCTCTTCCTCTGCTGCTGCCCCTTTCAGGCTCTCACATCTGGACTATTCTAACCGTCTCTTACTGGTCTTCATTACTAAGTCTTAGTTCGCCTATCTCATGAACCACATTACCATTAGGGAGACACAAAGCTAATCATGCTGTGCCCCTGCTCAAAACTCTCCAGTGGTTTTCTATCATCCATCAGGTAGAGCTGGGCTTTCAGCACAGACACCCACAGGCAACACAGACTCGGGGTATGGACCATTAGTAAAACAATATGCACTCAGCTGTTGGCACTGTGACCTGTCTAGGTATGTGGTCTTTCAAAACCCTATACAAACCAAACACAACATCTCTTAGCCATGAAACCCCCAGGCCACCAGTCTGAGCCACTCCTGGTCTACCATAAAAATTCTAATTTCTTTGGTATATCCTACAAGGCCTTTCCTTATGGATCTCATTACCTTTCTAGTCTCATCCCAACTTCTCCTTCCTAGCACTTTATGCTTGCATAATCCTGAACTACTGAATAGGTCAGGTGCTCTTGCACCTCATGATTTTGCTCATAATGAACCCTCTAATAGAATGTCCTTCTTCTTGGTGTCCTGGGCAAATCTAGTTTATATTTGGTAGTTCAGTTCAAAGGTAAGCTATGCATGACTCCCCGGAATAACTTAATTCTCCCTCTCCTACTTCTATCTGCTAATCTGACAATGACCACATGCATTGAAATTATTTATTTCATTTCATATTTATTCCCTCCACTTGTCTCATAAACTCCTTAAAGCCAGGAGCTGTCTTTTAGTTGAAGCATCCCCAACTGTCATTATGGTGCCTGGCCATAGAGAGTCTAGTGGAATACATAAGTGGAGGAATGGTATTAGCTAACATTTCAAGTGCTTCCTGATTTTCAGGCAATGACCTAAACACTTTACACATATTATTTTCAAATCACTATATTAGGATTTCCCTGGTGGCTCAGAATGGCAAAGAATTTGCCTCTAATGCGGGAGACCTCGGTTTGATCCCTGGGTCAGGAAGATTCCTTGGAGAAGGGAATAGCAACCCACTCCAATATTCTCATCTGGAGAATTCCATAGACTGAGGAGCATGGTGTGCTACAGTCCAAGGGATCACAAAGAGTCAGACATGACTGAGCAACTAACACGCAACACAACAATCCCTATACTGAATATACCTAAAACTAAGATAAAATAGGCAAGTATAGAATGAGTTTCTCTATAAAACACACACACACAGGTTGTTCCTAAGAGTTCATTCTCAGCTGAAAGTGATTCTGAAATGTCTGTAGGATTTGAGCATTTGGAATGCTCCAGAGTGACCTATTATACCCTATCTTACTATACAGAAATTATTAATTTTATTCCCTTTAAGGTAGTAAAGTCCATGAAGGCAAGTACTGCAGTTTCTGTTTCAAAATTCTCAACACCTGGTATCATCCTTGAACATAGTGGGACCTATGTAGATGTTAGATACATGAATGAATGGAAGTTCTGGTAGATCTATTGAGTGGAGACTCTGAAATCCTGGATACAGGACTCTGGCAGGCTCAGTGTTTTCTCTGACTTTTCCCTTCAGAAATGTACTGGGTACCCTGGATATAAATAAATAAATAAACCACAAATAAATGTGTCTGAGAAAAAGGGAAAAAGACAAAGATGGGGTCCAGAAAATGATATTAAATATGAAAAGGTGAGTAATAAATAGAAGACTGAGAAAATTAAAAAGGCAATATTACTATAGATATTACTTGCAAATATTACTCCATGATGTGAAGGTCAATCTTCACATTTTACTTGCCATGCTAAAAAATATTCCTGCAATTAAGCTATATGGCCACCAGATGTCAGTAAAGTAACAACATGTTCCATCGAGATTTATCAACCTCTGGAATTCGAGACTACAATGTTTTGCCCAACCTTATACAGAGATTTATAATTATGTAGTACCCACTCCAGTGTTCTTGCCTGGAGAATCCCAGGGATGGAGGAGCCTGGTGGGCTGCCGTCTATGGGGTCGGCACAGAGTCGGACACGACTGAAGCGACTTAGCAGCAGCAGCAGCAGTTCCATTGTTATAGTGGTGGGGAAAAAGTTTATTAAAACAGATGACATTAAGTAAACAAAGTAAGAATGAAACACACACTTTATGGAAAATATAAAATTCTCCAGACTCCTCTGTCCATGGGATTTTCCCAGGCAAGTATTGGAACAGGTTGCCATTTCCTTCTCCAGGAGATCTTTCTGACCCAGGATCAAACCCGAATCTCCTGTATTGCACATGGTTTCCTTACTGACTGGGCCACCAGGGAAACCTCTACCCAAATTCTATAAATACCTAAATGTATTTCTTGATTACTGTATAATAGCTAAAATTCCTAGCTTAAACTTCAACTGTTATAGTTCTTTTAACAATTTCTGTGTAAGAGTAAATGCGATATTTACCTAGTCAAACTATTATCAGTTCCTTCCTTTCCAATTATCATCCAGGCCCCTTATCCCCAACCTCATCCCTCCCTACAACACACAGCCACCTGTCATTCAGTGTTTGCTGCAGAATCTTCTGAGTAGAACATAATAAATTAATGCTTACTTTCATAGCTAATTCTCATACAATTCCCTGAGTGAATTTCTTTTAAGTTTCTCTAACTTTCATCTTCTTCAAGTGAGGAACATAAGCTAATCCAGGTAAAGTGTTATAATTTCATTCCCCAGTTCTTTGAGCAATCATATTAGGATCCCTCTGTGTCCTCCCCCATTTCCATTATGTTTTTCAAACTTCTGTCATTTTATTTATTTTTATTTTTGGCTGCACTGGGTCTTCACTGATGCGCACAGGCTTTCTCTAGCTGTGGTGCATGGGTGTCTCAAGGTGGTGATTTCTCTTGTTGCAGAGCATGGGCTCTAGGGCACGTGGGCTCCAGTAGTTGTGATGCATGGGTTTAGTTGCCCCATGGCACGTGCAATGTTCCTGGCCAGGGATCGAACCTTTGTCCTCTGCATCGGCAGGTGGATTCTTAACCACTAAACTATCAGGTAGGTTCCCCATTATGTTTTTGGAAGCTGTGCTGAATTTTGCTCATCAGCCCTAACTCAAGGATTGGCTGACGGTGTGGTAGTGGGCAATCCTTGACCTCTGAACCAGAGAGAAGTGAATTTACATCTTAGTTCTACCTCTTTTTTCTGCCTTTGCAAAAAGTAAGTGTACTCTCAGAATATGAAAGGCTATGTTGCAGAATAAGCAGCTATAAAATTTCAGTGGCTTGAAACAAAAGTGTACTTTTCACTCACACTGCATGTCTAGATCAGGTTGGCAGAAAACCTCTGCTCTTTCCAGTCACTCTGGGACCCAGGTTTAGGAGCCTCCTTCTATATGGAGTAAGATGTCTCAAAGTCATCCAGAGTCATCTCAGTTGGCAAGAAACTGAGTCAGAGAGTCTTGTACTGTCATTTAAACACTCTAGCTCACAATTCCATGTGCACTTGAGAAAAAGGCGAAATTCATTGTTTTGGGGTGAAATGTCCTGTAGATTTAGGTCTAACTAGTCTATTGTATCATTTAAAGTTTGTTTGTTTGTTTCCTTGTTAATTTTCTGTTTAGTTGACCTATCCATAATACCTGACTTGGGTTATTTAAGTTGTCTCCTTGGGTAGGGGATGTGAGTGTTCCACATGTGTTAAGAACACAGCACTGAATTTTGGAGCCTGAAGCCAGGCGATAGCAGCTCACAATTCATTGACCAGGGTGGATTATATGGTCCCATCTAGCTTCAAGAGTGTGAGGAAGTGATGGTGGCCTCATAGAATGAGTTTGGAAGTTTACCTTCCTCTGCAATTTTCTGGAAGAGTTTGAGTAGGATAGGTGTTAGCTCTTCTCTAAATTTTGGGTAGAATTCAGCTGTGAATTCTTCTGGTCCTGGGCTTTTGTTTGCTGGAAGATTTCTGATTACAGCTTCAATTTCCGTGCTTGTGATGGGTTTGTTAAGATTTTCTATTTCTTCCTGGTTCAGTTTTGGAAAGTTGTACTTTTCTAAGAATTTGTCCATTTCTTCCAAGTTGTCCATTTTATTGACATATAATTGCTGATAGTAGTCTCTTATGATCCTTTGTATTTCTGTACTGTCTGTTGTGATCTCTCCATTTTCATTTCTAATTTTATTGATTTGATTTTTCTCCCTTTGTTTCTTGCTGAGTCTGGCTAATGGTTTGTCAATTTTATTTATCCTTTCAAAGAACCAGCTTTTGGCTTTGTTGATTTTTGCTATGGTCTCTTCTGTTTCTTTTGCATTTATTTCTGCCCTAATTTTTAAGATTTCTTTCCTTCTACTAACTCTAGGGTTCTCCATTTCTTCCTTTTCTAGTTTCTTTAGGTGTAGAGTTAGGTTATTTATTTGGCTTTTTTCTTGTTTCTTGAGGTATGCCTGTATTGCTATGAACCTTCCTCTTAGCACTGCTTTATAGTGTCCCACAGGTTTTGGTTGTTGTGTTTTCATTTTCATTCATTTCTATGCATATTTTGATTTCTTTTTTTTATTTCTTCTGTGATTTGTTGGTTATTCAGAAGCGAGTTGTTCAGCCTCCATATGTTGGAATTTTTAACAGTTTTTCTCCTGTAATTGAGATCTAATCTTAATGCATTGTGGTCAGAAAAGATGCTTGGAATGATTTCAATTTTTCTGAATTTACCAAGGTTAGATTTATGGCCCAGGATGTGATCTATCCTGGAGAAGGTTCCGTGTGCACTTGAGAAAAAGGTGAAATTTATTGTATTGGGGTGAAATGTCCTATAGATATCAATTAGGTCTAACTGGTCTATTGTATTATTTAAAGTTTGCATTTCTTTGTTAATTTTCTGTTTAGTTGATCTGTCCATAGGTGTGAGTGGGGTATTAAAGTCTCCCACTATTATTGTGTTATTGTTAATTTCCCCTTTCATACTTGTTAGCATTTGTCTTACCTATTGTGGTGCTCCTATGTTGGGTACATGTATATTTATAATTGTTATATCTTCTTCTTGGATTGATCCTTTGATCATTATGCAGTTCCTTCTTTGTCTCTTTTCACAGCCTTTGTTTTAAGGTTTATTTTATTGGATATGATATTGCTACTCCTGCTTTCTTTTGGTCTTTATTTGCATGGAATGTTTTTCCAGCCCTTCACTTTCAGTCTGTATATGTCACTTGTTTTGAGGTGGGTCTCTTGTAGGCAGCATATATAGGGGTCTTGTTTTTGTATCCATTCAGCCAGTCTTTGCTTTTTGGTTGGGGCATTCAAACCATTTACATTTAAGGTAATTATTGATAAGTGTGATCCCATTGCCATTTACTTTATTGTTTTGGGTTCGGGTTTATACACCCTTTCTGTGTTTACTGTCTGGAGAATATCCTTTAGCATTTCTTGGAGAGCTGGTTTGGTGGTGTTGAATTCTCTCAGCTTTTGCTTGTCTGTAAAGCTTTTGATTTCTCCTTCATATTTGAATGAGATTCTTGCTGGATACAGTAATCTGGGCTTTAGGTTATTTTCTTTCATCACTTTAAGTATGTCTTGGCATTCCCTCCTGGCCTGAAGAGTTTCTATTGAAAGATCAGCTGTTATCTTTATGGGAATCCCCTTGTGTGTTATTTGTTGTTTTTCCCTTGCTGCTTTTAATATTTGTTCTTTGTGTTTTATCTTTGTTAATTTGATTAATATGTGTCTTGGGGTGTTTCACCTTGGGTTTATCCTGTTTGGTACTCTCTGGGTTTCTTGGACTTGGGTGATCATTTCCTTTCCCATTTTAGGGAAGTTTTCAACTATTATTTCCTCAAGTATTTTCTCATGGTCTTTCTTTTTGTCTTCTTCTTCTGGGAGTCCTATAATTTGAATGTTGGAGTGTTTTATATTGTCCTGGAGGTCTCTGAGATTGTCCTCATTTCTTTCAATTCATTTTTCTTTTTTCCTCTCTGATTCATTTATTTCTACCATTCTATCTTCTATTTCACTAATCCTATCTTTTGCCTCCATTATTATACTATTTGTTGCCTCCAGAGTGTTTCTGATCTCATTTATTGCATTATTCATTTTATATTGACTCTTTTTTATTTCTTCTAGATCCTTGTTAAACCTTTCTTGCATCTTCTCAATCCTTGTCTCTAGGCTATTTATTTGTGATTCCATTTTGATTTCAAGATTTTGGATCATGTTCACTATCATTATTTGGAATTCTTTCTCAGGTAGACTCCCTATCTCTTCCTCTTTGGTTTGTTTTGGTGGGCATTTCTCCTGTTCCCACCTGCTGGGTACTCCTCTGTCTCTTCATCTTGGTTATATTGCTGCGTTTGGGGTGGCCTTTCTGTATTCTGGGAATTTGTGGAGTTCTCATTATAATGGAGTTTCCTTGCTGTGGGTGGGGTTGTATCAGTGGCTTGCCAAGGTTTCTTGGTTAAGGAAGCTTGTGTAGGAGTTCTGGTGGGTGGAGCTGGATTTCTTCTCTCTGGAGTGCAATGACGTGTCCAGTACTGAGTTATGAGATGTCAGTGGTTTTGGAGTAACTTTGAGCTGCCTGTATATTGAAGCTCAGGGGTGTGTTCCTGTGTTGCTGGAGAATTTGCGTGGTATGTCTTGCTCTGGAACTTGTTGGCCCTTGGGTGGAGCTTGGTAGGTATGGAGGCATTTGATGAGCTCCTATCAATTAATGTTCCCTGGATTCAGGAGTTCTCTGATGTTCTCAGGATTTGGATTTAAGCCTCCTGCTTCTGGTTTTCAGTTTTATTTTTACAGTAGGCTCAAGACTTCTCCATCTATACGGCACCAATGATAATACATTTAGGTTAAAGATGAAAAGTTTCTCCACATTGAGGGACACCCAGAGAGGTTCACTGAGTTACATGGAGAAGAGAAGAGGAAGGGGGTAGTTAGAGGTGACTGGAATGAGACGAGGTGGGATCAAAAGAGGAGAGAGCAAGCTAGCCAGTAATCACTTCCTTATGTGCACTCCACAGTCTGGACCACTCAGAGATGTTCACGGAGTTATACAGGGAAGAGGAGAGGGAGGAAGTAGACAGAGGTGGCCAGGAGGATAAAAGAGGGAAATGAAAAGGAGAGAGACAGATCCAGCCAGTAACCAGTTCCCTAAGTGTTCTCCATCGTCTGGAACACACAGAGATTCACAGAGTTGGGTAGAGAAGAGAAAGGGGAGGGAGGAGACAGAGACAGCCTGGTGGAGAAAAAGGAGAGTCCAAAGGAGGAGAGAGTGGTCAAGCCAGTAATCTCGCTCTCAGGTAAAATTGGGTACTGAAGATTGGGTTTTTAAATGTACAAAATTGACAACAAATACCAAAAAGCAAAGATTAAAAATATAGAGTAGAGGTTGGATTTTCAAAAATACAGTGTTAAAGAAGAAGAAAAAGAAGAAGAAGAAAAAAACAAAGTCACAAGAATTATTAAAAAACAACAACAACAACCACAATATATATATATGGCGTTTGCTTTAAAAATAGGGTCTTTTTTTTGAAAAGTAATAGTAGGCAATAAAAATAAAAATTAAAGGAGAAATAGAGGACTTAAACCTTTTAAAAAGTTAAAAAAAAGAAGAAAAAGAAAAGAAGAAAAAACAATCAAACAACAACATCAACAACAACAAAAAAAGAGAATGATCATAAAAATAGTAAAGATATACCTGGGACTTTCTCTGGTGTTGTGGGCAGTGTGGGGTCACTTCCAAGGCGGTTCCCTCTGTTTAGCTTCTTCTGTTTGCTGGTCTCTTCAGTGTCTGATTTCCACCCTGACCCAAGGTGGGTGGTGGTGGACACTTTTTTTTTTAGGCTCACTTGTTCAGTCGCGCTGTGGGGAGGGAGGGATGCTGCAAACAAATAACACTGGTGTGTGCTCACAGTGCCTCAGCCATGCTGGGCCTGCCCCTGCTCATGGCACACACTGCTCAGGCGCTACATCGCTCCGCCGGGAACCGTCTGAGGCCAGGCCTAGGCTGCATGCACCTCCCTGGTCTAAGCCGCTCAGGCTCGGCTCTCAGGTAGCCCTCAGAGGCACAGATTTGGCTGGGCCTGCGTTTTGTGCCCTTCCCAGGTCCGAGTAGCTCAGGTGTTTGGCGAGCGCGGTCACTGCGACTTATCGCTTTTCCTGTCCCTGCTGCTCAGTTTTCTGGGTGTGCTGCTGGCTCCCCTTCTCAGATGGATGGTGACTGTCCAGAACCCCAAGAAGACTTGCAAAGAAGCCTGCTTGCAGTTTGGTAGGTAATGTCTCTCCAGGGCTGCAATTGCCCCCTTCCAGCCCTTCTGGCTCTGGCTGCCTGTCACCGGAGGGGGATGTTCTGCAGCTGGCTATTTCTGTTCCGTCCTTTGTTCTGTGCACAGTCCTGGTGGTGTCTTATGTTAGAGCTTTTCACGTGGTAGCTATCCCACAGTCTGGTATGCTAGCCCAAGTTAGTTCACTCTGGTTACACTCGGGGCATTCTGGCCTAATTCTTAAAAAGCACTGCAGCCTGCATCTCCCTGCCCAGCCCCCACTTGCTAGTGGCAGATGCAGGCGTCTGTGCTGCTTCTCTACTGGGGGAGTTACCGTTGGGCTTGTAATCTGTTGGTTTTAATTATTTATTTATTTTTCTTCCCTGTTATGTTGCCCTCTGTGCTTCCAAGGCTTGCCACAGACTCAGCAGCAAGAGTGTTTCCTGGTGTTTGGAAACTTCTCTCTTTTTAAGACTCCCTTCCTGGGACGGGAGTCCCTTCCCGGGATGGAGCTCCCTCCCTACCTCCTTTGTCTCTTTTTTCATCTTTTATGTGTTTTCCTACCTGTTTTTGAAGACAATGATCTGCTTTTCTGGGTGCCTGATGTCTTCTGCCAGCATTCAGAAGTTGTTTTGTGGAATTTACTCAGCATTGAAATGTTCTTTTGATGAATTTGTGAGGGAGAAAGTGGTCTCCCTGTCCTATTCCTCCGCCATCTTAGGACTGCCTCCCTGCATCTCCTTCTAATCGCACCTTGCTACATATAACCAACTAAAACCAGTGCACACTACAATATTCTGCTTCCCAAACTTTTCTCATAGATCTATATGTTATTTAGATGCATGATATGCCTCCAAAATGACTGGTGGTGACAGTTTTATCAAATGCTTTGTCTATAACATGGATTGTCAACTTTCCAGCCTCCAATATCAGTTTTCTTACCACCTACCACCTGGCCTATTAGCCAATGTTATTTATTTTGGGGGTCACATTGGGGTTTCTTTGTTGTTATAATATCATCTTTATTCCAGGTCTGACATCTGTATCAGCCAGAACAGGCTATGCTTTGGTAAACAACAACCCTAGAAATTTAGTGGTTTGAAACAAGGTTGTGGTTACTCCTATCTGTTCAATGCAGATTGACAGGGAAGCTCTGCTCATTGCCTTCCCACAGAAAACTAGCTGATGGAGGCTCTGTCACCACACCCTAAACATGGGAAGCCCCCACCCTGGGGGAGGGGCTTAGTTCTAGCCCCAGCTTAGAACTAACTTACCTTATTTCCCCCTCCAACTCATTGGACAGAAATAGGCACGTGGCCAAGCTACATTCAAAGGCTCATATTGTTAATCCATTCAGTGGTTTTTACTTTCTTACCATACACACAAAGCAGGGCACTGCTGATAATGTTTGCCTTTCTATTTGTCTGGTATCTATTTGTGTTTTAGAGAGGTTCCTGTTGACTATAGTGAAGAGAAGGGATTGGATGTCTTTATAATGGGAAGTGGAGCACAGGATGGACGTAAGGAGGCCAGTTAGCTAGGAAGCTGGTGCAGTAGTCCAGCTGAGCGAGGATAATACTTGTAAATCAACGGATTTGATGATTATGAAGATCAGTCAAGATCAATAGTGAACAGAACAGGATAAGCTCCAAGTCATAAAACAATTCCAACTGTAGGTCAACAGAAGAAGCTTATATTTTTCAGCAATGGTAAGGATATCATACTCTGACAATGAGGCTAAAATTGAACCACCAACCCAGAAAAAAGCAGCTTGACACATCTCTAAGACCAAAGACTGAATATTTCAGAATGTGGAGAAGAACAGCTAAATTTTTTTTTGTCAACTGTTCCTCCATTTAGCCTTGCTCACTGAGTTCCCATTTAAACCATTGTTTGTAACCTCAGACCTCTGAACCTTGCATCTACTCAGGGTTATAATTTTTACCCTGAATTTCCAGGAATAGGTGCTGGGTATATTTCTCTATCTCTCTATCTTTACACGGTGGTTCTTTCATTTTCCACTCAAGGTCTCCTTTTGGGATAGATGAAAACTCCAAGTGGTGGGAAAGGAGGCCCTTTCCATTTTCTCACCCAGATTCCTCCTCTGTCAAGTTCCCTAGTTTCCTGTGAAAGAGTTATTGCCACTGACTCTTCAGACTTCCTTATTAGGTTTGGTTTTGGTTAATGTCTGTTAATGATCTCGAGAGAGGTGATAATTGCATATTAATGAGACTCACAAAGGAGCCAGATTGAAAGCTGTTGTAAACTCCAGTGGTGACAGCAATAAACTGGAGAGAACTGACAACCAGGGACAACGCACCGTGGTGAAATCAGCACATGTGATACTGACTCTCCAGGTGAAAGAAACAGGAGTTGAGGCACTTTTTTTTTTTGTAAAGGAAAGAAGCAATGTAGAAAACAGCAGTCAACAGAAGGTGTTAGGGATAAAATGAAAAAACAAATGCAAACAGAGTTGCAAAACTTGTCACTGAGAGAGGAAGTTGAGAAGGCTGCGGTGATTCCATTGATCTCCATCTCTGCCCTCCACCTCCATTTCCCCCACTTCACTGATGCTCACATGACCAAGGTCTAGCAAGTCAGTGTATCCTAGAACATAGTTTCTGGTTCTGGTGTAGATATGTAACGTCACTTAGTCTAATGAGACTCATTTCTGGGATAATTTTTGTTTTACTGAAACTAATGTGAAAATAAGAAGATTTCTTTCTACAAAGATGGCAAGTTATACAAGGAACATAAGCCTGTAGCTGTCAGGGTACACCAAATGGAGAAGCTCTGGTTGTAACTGAAACCACATAGTAAGAAGCAGGGTTGATATTGTGCAGGGAGTGGGGAAGAAAATGAATGAGCTTTCTAGAACTAGCCATGCCTGAAACTGTAAACCTTTAAATTGTTCAGTAGTTTGTATTAACAAATTCCTTTCTATACAGAAACCAGAAGTCAGTTTCAATTCATTTCTTCATTTGCAAATGAAAGGGTACTAACCCCAGTTATGTTTTCTAACATGCTGCTCTTTCTTGTCCTTTATTCTCTAGCCATACTGGACAACTCCAATTTCCAGAGTATTTTGGGAAAATTATTTTTTTGAGGGCTTGTTCAAACAGTTTCGTTCTCTTGAAATGGAATAACTCCCATCCTAGTAGGTTTATAAAAACTAGGTTTAAAAAAAAGTTTTTATAAACTAGGTTTGTGAAAAAGTTTGTAAAAACTTCATGGTCCAACTTCAACTCAGTTCAGTTGCTCAGTCGTGTCCGACTCTTTGCGACCCCATAAATCGCAGCACACCAGGCCTCCCTGTCCATCACCAACTCCCGGAGTTCACTCAGACTCATGTCCATCGAGTCTGTGATGCCATCCAGCCATCTCATCCTGGGTCGTCCCCTTCTCCTCCTGCCCCCAATCCCTCCCAGCATCAGAGTCTTTTCCAATGAGTCAACTCTTCGCGTGAGGTGGCCAAAGTACTGGAGCTTCAGCTTTAGTATCATTCCTTCCAAAGAAATCCCAGGGCTGATCTCCTTCAGAATGGACTGGTTGGATCTCCTTGCAGTCCAAGGGACTCTCAAGAGTCTTCTCCAACACTACAGTTCAAACGCATCAATTCTTCAGTGCTCAGCCTTCTTCACAATCCAACTCTCACATCCATACATGACCACAGGAAAACTCATAGTCTTGACTAGACAGACCTTAGTCAGCAAAGTAATGTCTCTGCTTTTGAATATACTATCTAGGTTGGTCATAACTTTTCTTCCAAGGAGTAAGCGTCTTTTAATTTCATGGCTGCAGTCACCATCTGCAGTGATTTTGGAGCCCCCCAAAATAAAGTCTGACACTGTTTCTACTGTTTCCCCGTCTATTTCCTATGAAGTGATGGAACCAGATGCCATGATCTTCGTTTTCTCAATGTTGAGCTTTAAGCCAACTTTTTCACTCTCCTCTTTCACTTTCATCAACAGGCTTTTTAGCTCCTTCCTCTTCCCTTTCTGCCATAAGGGTGGTGTCACCTGCATATCCGAGGTTATTAATATTTCTCTCGGCAATTTGATTCCAGCTTGTGTTTCTTCCAGTCCAGCGTTTCTCATGATGTACTCTGCATATAAGTTAAATAAGCAGGGTGACAATATACAGCCTTGACGGACTCCTTTTCCTATTAGGAACCAGTCTGTTGTTCCATGTCCAGTTCTAACTGTTGCTTCATGACCTGCATACAGATTCTCAAGAGGCAGGTCAGGTGGTCTGGTATTCCCATCTCTTTCAGAATTTTCCACAGTTTATTGTGATCTACACAGTCAAAAGCTTTGGCATAGTCAATAAAGCAGAAATAGATGTTTTTCTGGTACTCTCTTGCTTTTTCCATGATCCAGCGGATGTTGGCAATTTGATCTCTGGTTCCTCTGCCTTTTCTAAAACCAGCTTGAACATCAGGGAGTTCACAGTTCATGTATTGCTGAAGCCTGGCTTGGAGAATTTTGAGCATTACTTTACTAGCCTGTGAGATGAGTGCAATTGTGTGGTAGTTTGAGCATTCTTTGGCATTGCCTTTCTTTGGAATTGGAATGAAAACTGACCTTTTCCAGTCCTGTGGCCACTGCTGAGCTTTCCAAATTTGCTGGCATATTGAGTGCAGCACTTTCACAGCATCATCTTTCAGGATTTGAAACAGCTCAACTGGAATTCCATCACCTCCACTAGCTTTGTTCGTAGTGATGCTTTCTAAGGCTCACTTGACTTCACATTCCAAGATGTCTGGCTCTAGATTAGTGATCACATCATCATGATTATCTGGGTCGTGAAGATCTTTTTGTACAGTTCTTCCATGTATTCTTTCCACCTCTTCTTAATATCTTCTGCTTCTGTTAGGTCCATACCATTTCTGTCCTTTATTGAGCCCATCTTTGCATGAAATGTTCCCTTGGTATCTCTAATTTTCTTGAAGAGATCTCTAGTCTTTCCCATTCTGTTGTTTTCTTCTATTTCTTTGCATTGATAGCTGAAAAAGGCTTTCTTATCTCTTCTTGCTATTCTTTGGAACTCTGCATTCAGATGCTTATATCTTTCCTTTTCTCCTCTGCTTTTCACCTCTCTTCTTTTCACAGCTATTTGTAAGGCCTCCTCAGACAGCCATTTTGCTTTTTTGCATTTCTTTTCCATGGGGATGGTCTTGATCCCTGTCTCCTGTACAATGTCATGAATCTCATTCCATAGTTCATCAGGCACTCTATCTATCAGATCTAGACCCTTAAATCTATTTCTCACTTCCACTGTATAATCATAAGGGATTTGATTTAGGTCATACCTGAATGCTCTAGCGGTTTTCCCTACTTTCTTCAATTTGAGTCTGAATTTGGCAATAAGGAGTTCATGATCTGAGCCACAGTCAGCTCCCGGTCTTGTTTTTGTTGACTGTATGCATCTTGAGGTAGAATTTCTTATTCAGGAAACCTCAGGTTTTTGCTCTTCAGGCCTTTCAAATGATTGGACGAGATCCACCCAGATGATTAAGGGTAATCTCCTTTACTTAAAGTCAACTGATTATAGATGTTAACCACATCTACAAAATACCTTCACACACACAAAAATATAAAAAACAAACAACAAACAAAAAATCTTCACAGTAACATCTAGATTAGGGCTTGCTTATATAACTTGGTATATAGCCAAATTGGCATGTAGAAGTAACCATCACAGCAATCAAGACAATGTGGTATTGACATGAAGAAAAACAGATTCATGGAATAAAAAAGAGAGTCTTGAAACAGACATATACACAAATGGATAAGTGATTTCAACTGAGGTACAATGGCAGACAATGCTGAAAAATAGTTTTGTACACAGTAGACCAACTGGATATTGATATGCAAAAAATGAGTCTTTATCCGTATCTTTTACCATATAAAAATTTAACTCAAAATAGATCATGGACCTAAATGTAAATTCTAAAACTATAAAACCATAAGAGAAAACCTTTGTTACCTTGAGTTAGGTAAAGATTTCTCAGTTATAATACCAAAAGAGCAATCTATAAAAGAATAAATAGATAAACCCCACTCCAGTACTCTTGCCTGGAAAATCCCATGCACAGAGGAGCCTGTAGGCTGCAGTCCATGGGGTCATGAAGAGTCTGACATGACTGAGTGACTTCACTTTCACTTTTCACTTTCATGCATTGGAGAAGGAAATGGCAACCCACTCCAGTGTTCTTGCCTGGAGAATCCCAGGGACAAGGGAGCCTGGTGGGCTGCCGTCTATGGGGTCGCACAGAGTCGGACATGACTGAAGCGACTTAGCAGCAGCAGCAGCAGCAGCAGCAGGTTTAATTAAAAAAATTTAAAAGACCCTGTTAAGAGAATAAAAAGCTAAGTCACAGACTACAGTTATTTGTAAAGTGCAAATCTGAAAGTAATTTGGGTCTAGTACTCATCAGGGCTTCCCTAGTGGCTCAGTTGGAGAAGGCAATGGCACCCCACTCCAGTACTCTTGCCTGGAAAATCCCATGGATGGAGGAGCCTGGTAGGCTGCAGTCCATGGGTTGCTTTCACTTTCATGCATTGGAGAAGGAAATGGCAACCCACTCCACTGTTCTTGCCTGGAGAATCCCAGGGAACTACTCCAGTATTCTTGCCTGGGAAATCCCATGGTCAGAGGAGCTTGGTGGGTGATAGTCCATGGCGTCACAAAAGTTAGACACATGTTAGCGACTAATCCACTACCACTACGACCACTCATTGAAAAAAAAGACTCTGATGCTGGGAAAGATTGAAAGCAAAATGTGAAGGAAGCAGAGGAGGAGGTAGATAATATCACTGACTCAATGGCCATGAATTTGAGCCAACTCTGGGAGATTGGGGAGGACAGAGGAGCCTGGTGTGCTACAGTCCATGGGGTTGCAAAGAGCCAGACATGATTTAGTGACTGAAAAACAAGTACTTAGAATACTCAAATTTAACAATAAGAAAACAACAAATACAATTAAAAAATAGGCAAAAGGTGTTAACTGATACTTTGCCAAAGAAGACATTAGATGGCAAATAAGCAAATGAAAAGATATTCACCATTGTTAGTCCTTAAGGAAATGCAAATTAACCCCATAATGACATATTACTACATACCTCTCTGATTGAGGAAATAAAAGGACTGATCATACCAGTGTTAGAAAGGATGGAGAGGAATTGGAATACTACACTGCTGCTGGGATGTTAATATGACCCCATGCTCTGGGGAAACAAACTTAGGAATTTCATAGATTGTTAAAGACACACCTACCATAGAACGTAAACATTCTACTCTTGCCTACTGGCCAGGTAGAAGTGAAGACATTTGTCTAAACAAAGAGTTGTCATGAACATTCTTAGGAGCTTTACTTGTAGTAGCCAAATACTGTTGCAAACAACTCAAATATTCATTTAGTACAGGGAATGGTTAAACAAACTGTGATGTAACCATAGAATAGACTTCTACTGAGGAAAAAAAAAACTGATAGATGCCACAACATGAATGAATCTTATGTCAAATTTAAAAAGAGCTCATTCTGTATAATTCTATTTATATAGAATTCCTAACAAATGCCGACTAACAGACTGTGACAGAAAACAGATCAGTGGTTGCCTGGGAGTGGCAGGGAGGAGTGAGGAGGAGTAGTTACAATGAAGCCCAAAGAAACTTTTGTCTGGTAGAGGGGGTGATGAATAAGTTCATTATCTTAATTACAGTGCTGATTACATGGGTATACACACATGTCAAAACTTATCAAGTCGTACACTTTAAATATGTACAGTTTATTGTGTGTCGATTATACCTCAATAAAGACGTTAAATAAAAAGTCCATGCAGACTAAGGACAGAGAATTTTAAAGGAAGTAACTAAAGAACACTTGGGGCTAAAATTGAGTGTTTTTCATCCTGCAAGTTCTTTACTGGAACCTGTGATCTCGAATTCTGATGGTGCCACTATTAACTCCTCTGAGTCCCATATCTATCATTTGTAAAGTGGAGTAATAAGGATTTTCACCCTGCTACTTACCTCAAGGGGGTCACTGTGAGGGCCAAAAGCGATAATGCATGTTAAAGTGCTTTCTGAACGATAGCACATGACACAAATGTTAGCTATTGGTTTCATTATTAGGTAGCATCTGCATGCTATTCTTGCCCAATATATATGCTTCACGCCAGCTCAAACCCTAATCGCCTGTATAGAAAGTGCAATTAATTGTACAAGTTTCTGGAGTAGCACTGAAACCCAGTATTCAGGGCACGTCACACCCTAAATACACAACAGATTTCGGAAAAAATCAGTTTCAGCCTAAACTAGGATGGGGGAAACAGATGCTTTCACACATATGACGGGCAAGGGAGACCCACCCAAATGGGATGAAGTCCAGGGCAAGGGAATACAGCCAGCCTGCCAGCTTTTTGTGTTTCTTCCAGAGGTTGTTACAGGGAGCAGTGACCCTGTAACATGGCTGGCCCTGATGTGCTAAGAGGCTCTCCACATTTTGAGCCAAGTTTACATGGAAATTAACTTCTTTTTCTTGGCCTCTTATAGTCATCAATGGACTTCCCTGGTGGCTCAGTCAGTAAAGAATCTGTCTGCAATGCGGGAGACCCAGGTTCGATCCCTGCGTCAGGAAGATCCCCTGGAGAAGTCGGCAACCCGCTCCACTTTTCTTGCCTGGGAAATCCCATGGACAGAGGAGCCTGGCGGGCTATAGTCTATAGGGTTGTAAGAGTTGGACATGACTTAGTGACTAACACACACAAAAGATGACCACAGAAACAGAAAAATATCCTCAGTGTCACCCTCCTTTTCTCCCACTTGGCATTGTCATTTATCTGATCTGAAATCAAGCTGGTACATTCCCCATAATTTGAATTCATTTGCAATTACTGAAAATTTCCTCCTAATCCTCTCCAGGGACCGTGAACATGCCAGACCCAGCTTCCCACTGCTGACTGAGGGGAAGCATTGTGGGGCTGGACTACTCCTGAGCGGGGCTGCATAGGACCCTGCACAAAAGCAGGGTGAGCATTTCTGAGACATGACTCAGATTGGATGGCAAGGTGGAGGATGGTGTGTGTAGAGGAGACAAGAGCAGAATTAGAGAAAAAAGTGGGAAGAAGTTAGAGAGGTAAGTGACCTCAAAAACTGGGTGGTCAGTAATAAGCCAAGGAACAGACCTATGAGGCCCCTTACCCCACAAATGTCTCAGATTGGCCCAATCTTGTTTTGTGTGTGGGACTCCACACATTTCACTGACTGGGGCTGGTTTCCTAGGAGACCAAGTGCATCCATTACCGAGCACCCCGGAGGTCCTGCAGCAGAGGCCCCTGTAGCTGGGGATCACCTCACCCAGCACTGAGGCTCGGATGCATGGGAAGCAGCATGTGGAAATTCATGGGCATCTTTACAAGCTCTTGTCATTGCAGCAAAGACTGTATCTGGAAGGAGCAGAACTTGGCCCAAGGGGTCCCTCCTGCAATTTGGAAATACATTTCTCCATCTCCTGAACTATTAAGCCTGATTCAACAGAGCAACACTGGTAGTTCAGAATGCCTGAGCAGATTTTGCTCTCAGGAAGTCCTAAAGCCTACTAAAGGGGTTTCTGGTAGGACCTGCCTTTTCCCCGAGAAGGCCCATTGTAAAAACAAAACTCCTCTGTAGGTCCTTCAGTGTTCATCACTAAAGACTTATTTATTAGTGTTAAGTTTACCATCTTTTTGAAGTCTTCTAGAATATTTCTTTTTTATTTTAAAGTAATTTTATCTCTGTGTTTAGTTTTGGCTGTGCTGGGTCTTTGTTGCTCTGCAGTCTTTTCTCTAGTTGCAGCGAGCAGGGGCTGCTCTCCGGTTGCGGTGTGTGGACTTCCTGTGTTGGCTTCTCTTGCTGTGGAGCAGGGGCCCGAGAGTGCAAGGGCTTCGGTACTTGAGGCATGTGGGCTCAGTAGTTGCAATTCCTAAGCTCCAGAGCATAGGCTCAGTAGCTGTGGTGCACAGGCTTAGTTGCTCTGGGGCATGTGGGATCTTCCTGGACAAGGGATCGAACCCATGTCTCCTGCATTGGCAGGTGGATTCTGTACCACTGAGCCACCGGGGAAGCACTGGAGTACTTCTAAGAGGACTAAGCCACCAAGTCTGAGGCCCTCAGTATACATTCACTATGGTTGGAGGGGTGACTGTAAGTCTGAATCACCAGAGCCCTGTGTCCAGGAGGAGAGGGAACTCCTGTGGAAGACAAAAACATAAATGGTAGAGGGCACAGGGAAGGAGTCAAGAAAGGGTCAAAGGCTAAGCCCACTTAGGTACCTTTTTGCTCAGTGTCAGGAGTCTTCATTAATCAGAAGTTGTTATTATTTGGTAAATGTGATATCATTAAGCTTCAGACAAAGGAGCACAGAGAAGAAGGATACACTTGACTAGATGGGAGGCTCCTTCTGTGATGACTGATGAAGGCACAGATTCCAGGCTTTGGCAAAGAGGAGCACTCCCCTGGCTAAGACAGCACCTACAGAGCCCCCAAAGGGCAAACCCAACTCACGCAAGCCAGGCGCACCTCTGCTGTCAACAAACACCCTTCCCAGTGTTTCCAAGGAGCCACTCACACAGCCACTCTGTACCGAGGATGCTCCTTCCAAATATGTGTGCAGTTAAGGGGACTGGTATAGAAGCCCAGCCCCAAAGGACTGCAGCTGGAAACATAGAAAGCATGAACCCTTCCAGGTACCAAAGATTCCTTTTTGTCCTATGCTGTGAGGAGGCCTTCTTTTGAGCCAAAGGTGCTCCTGCAAACTCCATGATAAATGAGTGAAAGTGGGCTTCTTCAGCTGGGGTACGTGGCCTGTGTGACAGATGGCTAAGCGGTGTGGAAACCATGAGATAATCACCTGTGTCCTCCTAGGGGGACAATTTTACTCAACAGGACATAGTTGAAAACATTCTTCTGTGTGGAATATAATCAACACTGTCTATGAGATTTCAAAACAGTAACTGCAAGGTTTCTTCTTGCTGTTTCAGGTGGTGCCTCTCAGACTCCCAGGGGTCAGCACTCACAGAGAGACAGCCTAACCTTGAAGCCCTCCATGGCTTTAGGGGGGCTTCCCAGATTTCCTATGAAAGCCATCAGCTCATATGGAATCCATCCCTAGGAATCCTTACTTGCCATTTCTGAAATTAACTCTACTGGTAGAAGAGAATTCTTTAAGGTTTTGAATTCCAGTAACATGAAGACAGTGACCTCCATTCCCAAATACCTTGGGTCAATAATCAGCCACATCTATTTCAGTGTGAACATAATCCATGCTCTAAAACCAAAGGCAAGATTTAGTGAAGGGGGAGGGAAGAACACCACACGAGAGGCTCACCATCAGAAAGGTTGGTGGTGTTAGAATGTACTTCCTTAATTTCATGACTTTGCTGAGGACCCATCCTAGAGTCTGCCAGCACACGCTCAACCCAGCATTTGCCCACAGCCTTGCCCAGAGGTGTGCACTGAAAGGGTCTGAGCCTAACTTCATTACATAAGGCTTGAAGAGACTATTCCAACAGGGCTGTACGAGGTAGGAAGAGAGATTCTTCCTTAGCAGAGTGACCACCAACACTGTCACTGATTTGTCACCAAACATTTTAGACTGCCCAAAGGCAGATCCAGGTTCTGTGTGGCATGAAGCTTGTACAATCTGGGGGAGAGGGGTCCTATTTAAATTAAGAAAAAGAATGCAAAAGTAGCTTAC
This sequence comes from Ovis canadensis, assembly GCF_042477335.2. Classification (NCBI taxonomy): domain Eukaryota; kingdom Metazoa; phylum Chordata; class Mammalia; order Artiodactyla; family Bovidae; genus Ovis; species Ovis canadensis. Next base: position 97,494,760 of record NC_091245.1, on the reverse strand, counting down.
CTTTGCAACCTTACAAAAACTTATGAAGATGTTTTTTGCTAGGCTCTCCCAAGGCCTTGGAAGGGGTCTGTGCAATTGAGGGACTGATGTTTAAGCCTTGCTTGTTTGACGATAATCTACCTCTGCTCCCAGGCTTGCATATATTTATGTATTTGCTGGGATTGGGGTGGGGAGGTGGTGGCAATTCAGGGATTGTTGGTAATGTATTATTTTCTCTCCCAGTTGTAACAATCTGTATTTTTTCAAGCTGTATCTCATTTTATAGCTTCCTGCCCCAATTTTCCAGTCTCCTTGGGTTCGTATCTATTTCTCCTTCTGGCTGGGCTTGAGAGCAGCTCCTTGGGAGACTTTCAGGGGCATTCAAACAATGAGCTTGGCCCAGGAGCATGGAATTTCCTGAAAGACGGCAGGCGTCTCTGGTGGGTTGCTGGGACAGACTGATCAACAATGTTGAACACTGGAGATGGAGCTGTACCAGTCCATGCCAAGAAGCTTTCAGCTCATATGGAAGCCATCAGTTCCCATCCATTAGCTAACTTGAAGGTGGCCAAGCCAGGGGACCAGAGCTGCCATGGCCAAGAACAAAATTACCCCATGCTCTGAAACAGCTGAGAGTACTGATGGGAGTTTCACAATGCCAAAGATTCTCTATTCTCCCATCCAGTTAGACAAAAATGGGTATAATAAAAGCGGCTGCATTGGTTAACACTCACACACATGACACTGCAGTCAAAATGGAACTTAATCACAAATCAGTTTACACTACTCCAGGTTTCCTTGAATATTCATCAGAAGGACTGGTGCTGAAGCTCCAATGCTTTGGCCATCTGATGCAAAGAGCCAACTCATTGGAAAAGACCCTGATGCTGGGAAAGATTAAGGGCAGGAAGAGAAAGGGTCGACAGAGGATGAGATGACTGGATGGCATCATTGACTCAATGGACATGAGTTTGAGCAAACTCTGGGAGATGGTGAAGGACAAGGAAGCCTGGCATGCTGCAGTCCGTGGGGTCACGAAGAGTCGGACATGACTGAGTGACTGAACAGCAGCTTCGGGTTTACAATCCTTCAAAGGCCTCCCTTCTGATAGATTTCCAAATTCTAAACACTACTGCCTTCCTCTCGTCTTATTTCTCCTCATGCCCCAAGATCAGGTTGCATGACAATTATATGGGTTTCTTAGATGTGCCCTGAACTCTTTCTTTTCTCACCTTCACATAGGACTTTGCCTCTCTCCAGAACATTCATCTCTCCTTTTCAATTAGTTAACTTTTACTCATCCTAAGCTCTCAACCTGGGGACACACTCTACACTCCCATAGTTCCCTGCATACTCATCACATTTTACTATTATCTCCTATTTAATAATACCTGTCTTCTCCACTCAACTAGAAGCTTAATGTTTCCGCTACCTTCTCCAGTATAACAAGCCACCCAAAACTCACTGGCTTAAAACTGTAGTGGTTTTAATTAACTCTCATGGTGCCACAGGATGACTGATCTCAACTGGGTGATGCTTTTGCTCTAGATGATGTCAACTGAGCTTCAGTTACCTGGGGCCTGGACTAGGCAGTGGCATCTAAGGAAGATTATCCACATGGCTCTAGTAGTGGGTGCAGGCTGTCGGCTGAAACTCAGCTGAAGATGTTGGTGAGAATGCCCATGTATGGCCTCTCTATGGGACTTGGACTTCTCCTCATAGTTATGGATTCTATGAGGAAGAAAGGAGAAATGGCAAACTTTTCTTCAAGTCTGAGCTCCAAAGCCCCAGAATACTGCTTCTACAGCATTCTATTGGTCTATGCAGACAAAAATTCAAGAGGAGAGAAAGTAAACACTCATCAATAAAGGAGTGGTATGCACATATAGAAGGGTTTCCCAGGTGGTGCTTGTGGTAAAGAACCTGCCTGTCAATGCAGGAGACATAAGAGATGTGAGTTCAATCCTTGGGTTGGGAAGATCCCTGGAGGAGGGCATGGCGACCCACTCCAGTATTCTTGTCTGGAGAATCCCATGGAGAGAGAAGCCTGGCAGACTACAGTTCATCGGGTCGTAAAGAGTTGGACACGACTGAAGCGACTTAGCACACACGCATGCATACATAGAAAGCAGGAAAAATCAGCAGTAGCCATTTTTGGAAATTCTCTAGTATACTCTGAGAGCAGTGACTAGGTCTTTCTTGGCCTCCAGCACCTGGCCCAGAGTCTAACCACTGAGAGGCAACATTTTGTCCATTTGGTCTAAGCCTCTCTTCTTTGCTAATGCTTACATTTAGTCTTTGCTTTTGATGTATGCCCTACTCTCCTGACCATGTGGGTTGACTTTTCCACTTCATGGTTTATCAAAAGTCAAAGCAACAACCTCAATGATCTATTGGTTAAATAAGAGATTTATTACTCATAACCAAAAGGGCACTTGATGCAACAGGAATACCATATGCATTAACTGAAAGTAAAGGGTTCTGATTTCTGTTTATCAGATTATTATGGCCCCAGGAACAAATCTTCCTCCACCATCACCCCTATTTCTTTTTTAAAAAATTATTTATTTATTTTTGCCTATGCTTGGTCTTCATTGCTGTGCATGGACATTCTCTAGTTGTGATGAGTGGGTACTACTTTCTAGTTGTTGAGCCAAGGTTTCTCACTGCAGTGGCATCCTTTGTTGCAGAGCATGGGCTCTAGAGCACAAGCTCAGTTGTTGTGGGCTTAGTTGCCCTGTAGCACGTTGGATATTCTCGGACTAGGAATCAAATCCATGCCCCCTGCATTGTCAGGCAGATTCTTAACTATTGGGCCACCAGGGAAGTCCCCCCCACTCATTTATCTTCCTATTATATCTGACTACCGGAGTATAGCCAAGAATGAGGAACCAGAAACTGAGGTTCTGCAGCCAGGTGACATATACCTGGAATCCGGCCATTGCTGGTTTCTTTGGACCAACTTCATGGTTTCTAAGAACTTGTAAGTGTGATTAAAAATGTCTCCCGTCCTCTCATTGGTTGTAAGGACACGAGATGCAATTGCTCCTCCAGTCACGAGGAAGGAGCAGGGAGTGGTGAAGTCAGGTATTGATGGAACTACAGGCAGCACATTAAGCATAGGGCTAGCTGCCACCATCACAAACTTAACTGGTCCCACAGCTGGCACAGGAGCAGCAAGAACTGCTGTCAGCTCACATATGTCATATGGGTCACGTATGTCATCCTAGGAACAGAGTGTCTGGAGGGACAGGACTTCACTCTTCCTCATACCTTCTGCTGCCATACTCACTCAGGCTTACATTTTTCACCCAACTCAAGACACACAAATGAGGTAAACATATTCCTCAGGAAATATACCTTCAGGACATCCACCTTCAGGACATCCTCCTCAGATCATGATAGACCAAACATTTCAGGTTCAAAGTTCTTTCCATTCTTCCATGTTTTGAAGATGTTAATTATCCCGTTGGTTTCTTGTTTTCAGTGTTGAAAAGTGTGATAGCAACTAGATACTTGTTCTTTCATTGACAATCTTCCTTTTTTCTCTAGAAGGTGATTTGGGTATTGTTAATTTACACTGTGAAGTGTTTCCCCTTGTTAATTCCATTTAGAGTTCAAGGCATCTATCAATTCACAAAGACCTACCAACTGGTACAGAGGGCAGATGGACATAACATCCTGTGTATTCAAAATTGCAAATGCTAAACTATTCAGAATACATACATATGGTAAGCATTCTTTTTAAAACAGGCTTTACAGACTAATGCAGGTACTCAATAAACATTTGCGAGTGAAAAATGGAATGAATGAATGAGGAGCACATTGCCTAGCACAAAATAAATTCAGTGTAGCTATTATTATTAACAGCAGTGCTACATAAGGAAAGAAAGACACAAAAGACTTGGCCTCTGCCTTGGGGAGAGGTGCTTAGCCTAGTTGAAACAGGTAGATGCATGTGCAGTACTTACGATATCATAATATATTCTTGAAATCCTAGAGCATCACAGAAGAGAGTGCTACTAACCCTCAGGAAAGTCCTCCAAGAGAACATAGAGCTGAATTTCGAGGATAGAATAGGATAGAGAGGGAGGGAGGAAAGTGTATTTCAGCCAAAGAGAAAAGCTTAATCCAAGGCCCAAGTAGGGTATGGCATCTTCAGTTTGTTGTGAGTAGAAGGAGGTTAGAGGGAGAGAGGAAAAAGAGGAATAGGAGGGAGAGGTTATCTTCAGAAGGGAAGTGAAGGCTGCTTTGGCTCTCTGAACCCCCACACAGTGCTCTGTGTAGATTTTATAGGTGAGAAGTCTGGGCTGAAAATGGTTTAGAGCTGCTGAAGTCACCTGCATATGAAAGTCAGGGGATGAGCCTGACATCCAACTGAAGCTTAAGGACAGCTTCTTCATTTTGCAGACAGGATGAGTTTAGTCATGGGGAAGATGAATCCAGTTGTGGACTGAAAAAATAAAAACACAATGTAAAACCTGAGTTATGTTTTATTTGGCGGGCATATTGAAGACTTCAAGACCAGGAGACATCTCAAGTAACGCTGAGAAACTGCTCTAAAGAGGCGAAGTAAGGAGCCAAGATACACAAGAGTTTTGCAACAAAGACCAGGTAGTCAGAACGTCAAAAGATTATTGTTAAAGAAAACCAGATATCTTGCATGTGTGCTAAGTTGCTTCAGTCGTGTCTGACTCTTTAGGACTCTATGGATGGTAACCCACCAGGCTCCTCTGTCCATGACATTCTCCAGGCAAGAATACTGAAGTGGGTTGCCATGCCCTCCTCCAGGGGATCTTCTTGACCCAGGGATTGAATCCGTGTCTCTTATGTCTCCTGCATAGGCAGGCAGGCTCTTTACCACTAGTGCCACCTGTGAGGCCCCCCATGGGAAGATGCAAGAATCAAGGCTCACTGAAATCATTCCTTTGATATGCACCTCAGCTATCTGGGGGCTTCCCTGGTGGCTCAGATGGTAAAGAATCTGCCTGCAAGGCAAGAGACCTGGGTTTGATCCCTGGGTCAGGAAGAGCCCCTGGAGAGAGAAATGGCAACCCACTCCAGTATTTTGGCCTTGAGAATCCCATGGACAGAAGAGCCTGGAGGATTACAGTGCGTGGGGTCGCAGAGTCAGACACGACTAAGCAACTACACTCACTTTTCAGTTATCTGGGGCCAGTATACCATGTTTTCTTATCCTGAGTCTCCTCAGGGTGCACCCTGGGGTGGGGGTGGGAGGGCGGCGGCTGCTTGATGGCGGGCATTTTGTTTCCTCCCTGAGATCCCTCAGGGCTCACCATCAGAGTGGCTTAATGGCTGAAACACCTCTTGTTTCCTGATATGCCAGGCTGCATTCTTAGTCCCCATACAGGTTTGCCCAAGTCCTGAATCTGACCTGGGAAGTGAACAGATCTAACTCATGAAAATACTTGGTTTTTCCATTAAAAGGGCTTTCCCATGGCAAATTCTGAGTGCAGCCTGAAATCAAGGTGTGCTAATGTTAAGGAACCATTGGCCAAAACTGCCCGCCCTGGCCAGGCACCATAACAACTGGTTGCATGCGCTGTCTCACAATAGCAGGTTCTGATCAGGAGCATGGTGCTCTGCTGAAAACTAACTGGGGAGGATTTGGGAGGAGCCAAATGGTGGGACGAGATGCCAGCCCAGAAGCTGGCAAGCAAAGACAACCCGGAAACTAACCCTATTACCATAAAATCTGAGACTTTAAGCCACGTGGCAGAGCAGTTCTCCTGGGTTCCCTCACCCTGTTGCTCTCTGCCCAGGTGCGTGCTGTGTGCTAAGTTACTTCGGTTGTGTCTGATTCTTTGAGATTCTATGGACTGGAGCCTGCCAGTTGATGGGATTCTCCAGGCAAGAATATTGGAGTGTGTTTCCATTTCCTTCTCCAGGGTATCTTCATGACCTAGGGATTGAACCCATGTCTTTCTTTGCTACTAGCGCCACCTGGGAAGCCGCCCAGGTGACCTGTCCCAATTAAAATCTTTTGCTTTGTCATTGTGTGTGTCTTCTTGGACAATTCATTTCTGAGTGTTAAACAAGAGCCCACTCTTGGGCCCTGGAAGGAGTCCCCGCCCTGGTAACATTAAAAGACCTGCTCCTTTGGGGGTATAAGTACAACTTGTGCAGCTTAAACCATTTGTCTTAAAAATAGGAAAAAGCATGGTTAAGTTTTCTTCTCTGGAGAGAAGTTAACTGGAGTTTGTACTCTGGTTCTTTCGATACTGGTAGCAAATCCAGTGCCATTAGTGAGAGCTCACCTGACTGGCCTGAGAAAAACACAGAACTTGAAATCAGCTGAGGTTGCAGAAGTCATTTTAGAGAGGACTCTCTCAGCTGAAAATGATATGTTTCAAACCAAAACATGCCCTTTTTCATACCTGCTTGAAACTCCAAAACTTGACATGAGGAAGGCATATGAAGTTAGAATGCAGAATCAGGCCTGTTTGGGAAGAAAATTGAGCTTGAAGAGGGGCCTCATAATGCAAAGCAGTTTAGAGCAAGACAAAATATTTACACGGAAACTTCTTTACCTGTATCATTTCCTAATGGGACCTTAAGAGAGCTGAAGATCACTGCTATTTCCAGACAAATGAAGCTGTTTTAGCCAGGTTAAAATGGTTCAGTCACCCTGACCTCTAGGAAGCTTAATATCAGGTCTAATGAAATGCAACACGCCTCTGACATCAGAGCCTGTCTGACTGCACATCAAAGGGGAGGAAATGAATGCTTTGATCTTCTCACTCACTGCTCTCTACAGAGCCTTCTAACAAAAGGAGGAGGGGGCTGTGAGTGGGAATGGGGCTCAGGGACTCTGTGTTTTCTTTCTGCTGTTAAAGTTCTTTCAGTTACGGAGAACTGGGCAGGCAGGGCAAAGAGAATGCGAAAATCAAGCTTTGAAGGATTCTCCAAGTGTGATTTCTATGGTTGTTGTTAGTCTAGTTGCTAAGTCATGTCCGACTCTTTTGCGACCCCATGGACTGTACCCTGCCAGTCTCCTCTGTCTATGGGATTTCCCAGGCAAGAAAACTGGAGGAGGTTGCCATTTCCTTCTCCAGAGGATCTTCCCAACCCAGGGATCAAACCCGAGTCTCCTGATTGGGCAGGTGGATTCTTTACCACTGAGCCACCAGGGAAGCCCTGATTTCTATGACTAGAGGTCTCAATCTATCTTCTCCAAATCCCTCCCCTTCCTGTGACTCCTGAGTTATAATATTAATGAGTTTCATTGATGTAGCTTGAGTCTTAACTTCCAAAAGAATATAAACCTCTCCTGGGAAAGGCAATAATATGAGCCATGTTATCCTTTTAAAAAGTGTCATTTTTATAAGGCCTTTCAGATCTGGTCACTGTACTAGTTACAACTGTACTGACTCCTGGTGATCACAGGGGGAAGTCTGAATGCCTGACGGTGGGGCACACGTTCCTTCCCTGACTTGGCCCCTGTCCAGCCCCTGGTCTCAGTGTCTACCTCTCTGTGTCCAACACATTAATCTTCAGCAATCTCGAACTGCCTTGTGGCATTTCACCCATATCTATGTGACTTTGGGCCCCTGGCTTAGGACGGGCCATTCTACATCCCCATGGATTCAACCAGTTGTGGACAGTATACAATTGACCCTTGAACAGTATGTCTTTGAACTTCGGGGGAAGGTGAAGGGGTGGGGTGGTGGTGGTGGAAGAAGACCCTTTGCAGTTTAAATCTGTGTTGTTCAAGTGTCAACTGTATAAATGAATGAATTCTTAAAATTTACATCATTATGTATCTGCCTTCTTCTTGTTCTGCATTTTCAGTGAAGAGGGGAATGTGAAGAAAAGAGAAGAGAGGGGTGAGGGCCTCCCAGAGGAGAAAGGGCAGCTGAAAGAGGCAAGTCATGGTATTTTCAGGCACATTGGCTGGTGCTGGGCTCACTCAGGATGATACCAGCTCTGCAAGGTGGTGGGGGTGACTCAGGGCTTCTGAGGGAGAAGACTGGTACATTTAGTTGGCGAGGGGAGGAGAGAAAGGGATGGCAGGAGCCAGAAAAGGGAGTTAAGGCCGAGGAGGCAGAACACAGCTTAGGAAGCCTGGGCTGGGGACAGGTGAGAAGGGGTGGAAGGACATTGCCTACCTGCAGTGGTACCAAAGGCAGAGGACAGATGCCTGTGAACTTACTAGAATCTAAGATGTTGAGTGAGTTTCCCTTCAGTAATTAGAGTCTACACGAAATGGGAGAAAGTAATCTCACAAAAGAGTTGCATACAACTTAGTGACTAAACAATGGCAACAACAGATTTGCCTCAACTATGAAACATGAGGAGGTGGAAGGTTCGATTCTGGTTGAAGGTGGGAGAAGCTTTGCGTGGACATCTTGGATTTTGGCTTCTCTGTATTGCCCATAGTAATAAAGACTGAATGCATGTTTTCGCCATAAAAAAGGACAGAGAAATATTTCACAATTACTAAAAGTTTATCTATGAAAAAATAAAAGTATCCTATATATCTGTCTTTCTTTGGGCTTTTCTTAGTTTGGCATTGTGGCTTCCATGAAAAAGAGGGTCAGAACTATGATTTTTATCTTGTTGAAGTCTTAATCATGCTCATTGAAGTCTATAGAATAAGAATCCTTCAGAGGTAATATTCTCCCTTCTGAGACAAGGATGTGGTAATACCATTTGAAATGCATTTGTGGGACTTTTCTGGTGGTCCAGCGGTTGAGAATCTGCCTTCCAATACAGGGGACATGGGTCTGATCCCTGGTCAGGGAACTAAGATTCCACATGCCTTGGGGCAACTAAGACTGCACACTGCAACTAGAGAGAAGTCCATGTGCTGGAAGGAAGACTGAGTGTGGCCAAAATTAATTAATTAATTAATTAGTTAAATAAAATACATAGTATTTTCTCTTTAAAGTTAAATCTCTAGGAAGGGGGCTAGGTCATCAGTAGAAAGAAGGAGAGAGAGACAGAGAAAGAATTTTTTTTTAGATGACAGGGCCTAAGGAACAACCTCAAGTCTCAGGGCAACAAGACTCAGAGAAAAGTGATGCCAGGCTGGAAAAGTTGGCATGGAAATTCAAGGTGTTTATTATCCAATGAATTACTCTTCTGAATAGTCAGAGTTGGTTAAACATGGCTCTATCATAGACAGTGCCTCAGAACAGACCATCAGAGATGGAAATGGAGAGGAAATTTTTCTGCTGGCCTCTCTCTATCCTGTCTCTAGTTGATTAATGTCCTCCCTGTGGAAGTAATTCCTCAGCACTTTTGGGTTGTGTGACCTGATCCTTTGTGTATTCCAAAGGCTGTGGTGTGGTATTTCATCTGGATTTGGAAGAGCTGGGAGGGTTTAGAGACTCTGGCCAGTACACGGCTGGCAACTCTGAGAGCAGATAAAGCAGGTAAGGACCTGGAAGACAGATGAGGCTAAGAGAGGCTTGGGAGACTGATACAGAAAGTTAATTGTTTAAGATGCGAATTGGTTCACCCTAAGGAACCATTCATTAACACTGACTGTATTTCTCTTGCTTCTGGAGATCTTGATGTTGAAGAAATCTCTTTGTCACTGATAAATGAACAACCTTGAGCATAGTCTACCTACCATCGTCTTAATGGTTTATTCGTGGTATCATGTAAAAGGTTTCTCAAAATAAATCCTTCATGGAACTCTAGCATTATTATCAGTTTCTTTTTTAAGATTAAAAAAAAAGTTTTAAGAATTGTCTTATGTATTTTTATTTTTTTGAGCTCCAAAATCACTGCAGATGGTGATTGCAGCCATGAAATTAAAAGACTTACTCCTTGGAAAAAAAGTTATGACCAACCTAGATAGTATATTCAAAAGCAGAGACATTACTTTGCTGACTAATGTCCGTCTAGTCAAGGCTATGGTTTTTCCTGTGGTCACGTATGAATGTGAGAGTTGGACTGTGAAGAAGGCTGAGCACCGAAGAATTGATGCTTTTGAACTGTGGTGTTGGAGAGGACTCTTGAGAGTCCCTTGGACTGCAAGGAGATCCAACCAGTCCATTCCGAAGGAGATCAGCCCAGGGATTTCTTTGGAAGGAATGATGCTGAAGCTGAAGCTCCAGTACTTTGGCCACCTCATGCAAAGAGTTGACTCATTGGAAAAAACTCTGATGCTGGGAGGGATTGGGGGCAGGAGGAGAAGGGGATGACTGAGGACGAGATGGCTGGATGGCATCACAGACTTGATGGATGTGAGTCTGAGTGAACTCCGGGAGATGGTGATAGACAGGGAGGCCTGGTGTGCTGCGATTCATGGGGTTGCAAACAGTCAGACACGACTGAGCAACTGAACTGAACTGATTTTTAGTTTCGTATTTTTTGTTACTGTATTTCTAACTGAGAGAGCCTCTGTGTGGTTGGTTTTAGCAGAAGCTTTATCAGAGAACTGGGTCCTGATCCTATTTGGGTCAAGGTTAATGTCACCTTGCCTTTCTCTTGGGCTAGAAGAGTGGTTCTTAATTTGGGGGGATTTTAGGCGCACTAGGAGTTCTGATAGCACACCTGAAGAGACAAAAAGCCTCCAAATCCCACTAATGACACCATAATCACTATATCATCACAACAATGTCTCAGAATGCCTGTAACACTGCCCTATGAGGGCTCTCAGCACACAATCCCCCTTTAGTGCTTGGGTGGCTACTAACAGAAGCAATTACTGTCCTAGTCTTGACTTCTCATATCTACCACCAACACTCTGTGTGTTCTGAAGGTCATAGTCTTAGCTCTTTGTCCAATGACCCCTTCTTACTAGACCACATGCCCTGCTCAATTCAGTATTCTGTTAGACAGCATTGCCATAAAAGCCACTCAAATATAGAAAAGAGAATCCACACCTCAGTGAACACTGGCAGCCCGTCTTTGAAGGGTGTGCATGTCCTTGTTCAACTATGACACATGGTTGAAAAAATATGAGAATAAACAGAGGACCAACTATCTTCTAGATTTAACATCTATTTTTAAAATTGCAATAGCAGAAGGGTATGAAAAAGGAAGCTAATTAAGAGCAACCCTAAAATCCAGAGGCCTCCTATTCATGGCTTAATCTTGTGGAAACCCTGTCTCCTATTTAAGGAACACAAGTTTCAATGAACAGTTGGGTTCAGTTGCTACGTGTCCTTGTCTGAGAAACACGTATGTTGACATTACGCATTCTTGACATGCCCAAGTTGTCTTTTTCAGGAAAAAAAATGGGATGACTACTAGACTATAATTTAGTTTTGATCCTGCTTCCCATACTCCCTCTGCTATCAACTGATCATGATTTTGAGCAAGTCATACAGAGTCTTTCCCCTTCAGGCTCTCAGTCATACAATGAGACAGATGCAATAGCTGCTCCAGCTTCCTCTCTGGTCCATTCTGAAGCTATGATTCATCACTGTCATGGTCTTGGATTTGGCCCTCATCATCTCACACTTCTACCTGCATTGCAGGAGACACAGGAGACTTGTGGGTTTGATCTCTGGGTTGGGATGATACCCTGGGAGAGGGAATGCCAGGAAAGCCTGGTGGGCTGCAGTCCATGGGGTCACAAAGAGTCTGACATGACTGAAACAACTGAGCATGCACGCACGCACCTCATGTTTAGTTGATTCCACTCTCCCACCGCCAGTCTCTCCCTGTGCCAAGTATGTACCTGGTCCAACCTCCTCCACCTGCTGCCAGCGTATCTCTCTAATCATAGATCTAACCATATCTCTTACTGCAAAGGCCTTATGATAATATTCCTTCAACATTTTCTAGCTGATCATAGGATAAATATTAAACTGCTAGTTTGGCTTTCTAGGTCCCCTAATCTTCACTTTTACCCTCCCCTCTGACCTCCAGGCCCCTCAGCATTCTTTCAGTTTCTCTGCTTCAGGACTTTTGTACATGCTATTCCCTCTGTTTGTAAAGCTCTCCTCTACTTGACCCCAACCCACTCTCTCTTTACCTAGTCTTTAACTTCTTTTCCTTAAGATATCATTTGAAATTGTCCTTCTCCAGGGAAGTCTTCCCTGACCATCCCTTCTCCAGATCAGATCTCCAGTTACTTATATTTCTGCATAGGTGCCTATGCTTACTGCCTATAACTCTCTTCCATTTATATTTACGTGATTTTATTCATTAATGTTCAGAATGCATATTGCTTAAGGGCAAGGACTATTTCTGTTTTGCTTACTATATTCTTCCTAGTTTCTCAGGAGATATTTGTTGGTTGAATAAAGTAAAGATGGATGGGTCACCTATGAGGAGGAATATTTGACTTTTCCCAACCTGGCCTGGTTCACCTTTCCCACCTGGGTTTCCCATGTCTTTTACATTCCAGTTACTTAACACTACTCACTATTATAAGATGATGCTGTGTTTATGAACTCTACAGCTGTTTAAGATCAAAATCCTTTCTATGTTGCATCAATTGGTTGCTAGAAAGATGATTCTAATATCACAATGAAAACACTACAATCTGTCTCAGGTAATGAGCAATAAGGAAGAGGTTTTGGTTGGGAAAAGTGAAGACACTCAAGAAGCATGTTAGTTCTTTACAAATACATGAAAGACTCTTATGATGATTTAGGCTCATTCCCCACAACTTTAGAGACAAGAATCAGAAATAAAAGGTGAAATCCATAGGGGAACACATTTTGGCTCAGTATAAAGAAAGAATTTTATGATAAATATATGTGGCAGAAAGGAGATAGGCTCAAGTGTCCATGAGCTCTTTATCACTACAAGTGTATAAGCCAAGGTTAGATCTAACATCCCACTTTGAGATGGTTGGATCTGATGACCTTCCAGGCTGCTGCTGCATTTCCTGTGGAGTAATGTTTCTATTAAACCAGTGTCTGAATGGGACCTCCAAGAACTCTGTGGGTTTAATGGAGACCAATCCGTGACTTAAATATTTAAGCCTTTTATTTTAAATTTTGACAAAGGGCTGAGGTGGCTTGGAGAAATGACTTCTCAATTCAATTCAAGTGATCTCTTTGCAGGCAGAGACCAATATAGACATGTAATCTCCCACAATGCCACTCCATCATTTTTTCCCTGTTTAGTCTCCCAAGGAACCCAGTTCTCATGCAAGGCGTGCACTGTCTTGTGGCGCTCACAATGCTCTTCCTTCTGCTAAGATCCTGGCTCCACCTAGTGGTATGGCTTGATGTTTTGTAGACAATGGGTGCAAGGTTGGGACTGAAACAGTGACTGATGGGGAGGCTCCTGTCACTTGAATGGGTTTCCTTGCTCTCTGACTTGATGTCTCTCTCTAGTCTTGTTTTGTTGACTGGGATTTAGTTGACTTGAATTGGTGATGGCATCATTCTACTCTGCACCTTTAAGAGAAGTCTGCCTATACCAACCCACACGTTATTAGCAAGGAAAGGACTTACTGCTTCTCAAGCTGTGCACCATGGAACACAAGGGGTTGCACAGATGAGTTTTGGGAGTCACTACAGAGAGCGAAGAATACAGGCTGAATTGTCAAGAATCTGCCTCCCTCTGCCACCCTCTTATCCCCCTTTCCTATAAATGTTTCAATGCTGTGTTCATATTGCCTTTTTTTTTTTATAAATTTTGTGTAAAGTTTACAAAAGAAAAACTTGTGTTATTTAAAATAATATGAAATATCCTCAATTTCCCCTCATTTTAGAGCAAATCAAAGCTGGATAATGTATCAACTTGTCCAAGTTTACAGAGTGGACTCTGTTAGAACCATAACCCACACCTCCTGATGGTCAGACTGCAGCTCTGTCATCCCAAAGGAGTGTAGTCTTCACCCATGGGTACTTTAGTGGTCAGGCCAGAGTTCCCCGCCCAATTTCATTTTTACGTATTGAAAAGGAAGGCTGCAGTGATTCCAGAATTCATACTGTGCATGGTTGCTTCATTCTTATAAAACTGTTATTAATAGTTTTATAAATAGGACAACTGAATCCTGGAGAAAGCAAATGATTTGTTAAAAGTACATGATTCGTCCATTGGTGACCAACCAAAAGAAGTGTTAGTCACTTTCTTCCCATCTTAAGTTTAGGGTTCTGTGCTTAAGACATGAATGTTATAGGAATATATGACGAGTAGACACTTGAAGAGATGTATACCCTTGATGACTGAGTGATGGCTGCAGTGATGCTCAAAGATGACAATCCTTTTGTCTTTTTACTAGAATGTAAGTGCTTCAAAGACAGCGACTATGTCTGTTTTGTTTATTACTGTATTCCAACATCTTGCTCATTGTTGGCACAAAGCACACACTCAGTAAGTATTAATTGCTGGAAAAATAAAAATATATTTCTCTCCCAGGAGCCTTGAGTCCTAAAAAAGTGTCTAATTACATCAATTAATTACTTATAACCACTCTTACCCTCAGCAGCCAACTAGACCAGATATAGCCTAGGTTTTAAAAGCTTAAAGATGATCTTTTGAGGATAATGATAGTGATGATGATAACATGCATATAGATGGTTTTCTGGCTCTAGTGCAAAACAAATTGAGCTAAAACATTACTGATCTAATTTGAAAAACTTGTATTAGAGTGAAGAATTTAGGAAATTTTGAAGTAGGCATATCACATCTGCTGTGTCAGGTTTTGCTTCTTAACAACTGAGGGCATTAGTACTGTCAATGCGTGAGCTCATAACAAACATAAAAATAGACAACAGCAGAAAGGAAGGAGCTGTTATAGGCCAATACTCACTCTACGTTGCTTTACTGATGATTGTTAACTCCAGTAATGAAATACTTTTTCTATTTAATAATAAGCTGTTAACAATTCTCTTTGAGCTTCTGACCTGCTACCCAGGAGGCTTCTAGTCTAAATATATTTCATCAAATGTAACCCAGATTTCCTGAACTAGTGTCCAAATCTGCAGCTTAATCTGTCATTTGTAACAGAAAAACAAGTATGTAGAAGGTGATAACAGTTACTGAAAAGAACCGTGTAGTGGAAATGTGCACTCCAGTTCCTAATTTATTGACAGTTAGTAGTAAATTGGCATCACTGATCCAATGGACATGAACTTGGGCAAACTCTGGGAAATGGTGAGGGGCAGGGAGGCCTGGTGTGCTGCAGTCCACGGGCTTGGAACGAGTCCAACATGACTTGGCGGCCGAACATCAACTACAGTAGTAAATGAGTAACTGCAAGAAGGTACAGAACCCAAAGTTCTTGCCTAATGTGTGATAATTCTCTGACGACATAGGAAATAAGCAGATTTCACGGTTCCCTGAGGAGATTGGGAGAACACAGTTTAAGGACATCACACAGAAACATCTTCTGGTAATCAACATAGCTCCTTAAAAGGAGAGTTATTATTCCTGCGCCATGACTATATGAAGTTAGGAATTAGATACACTTCAGAAAGCCATTCCTAGGGTCTGAAGCAGGATTTCAGACAAGTAGACTCTCAAGTCATTTCCATGATAACTGGATAAAAGCCACCCCCAAATTACTTATAAAAAATTGAAAACTTATTCATTAACACATAGGTTATATATAGGTCAAATACCATTGGGCTGTGACTCAGCTCGATCCATGTTGAGCTAGCCTACTTCACAGTTCATGCTCCTGATTAAAAAGTCCAGTTATGTACTCTTTTTATTTTATATTGGAGTAATGCTTAATATACATTTATTTTTTTAATTTTCATTTTTACTTTATTTTACTTTACAATACTGTATTGGTTTTGCCATACATTGACATGAATCAGCCACAGGTGTACATGAGTTCCCAATCCTGAAGCCCCCTCCCACCTCCCACCCCATATCATCTCTCTGGATCATCCCTGTGCATCAGCCCCAAGCATCCTGTATCCTGTATTGAATATAGACTGGCGATTCTTTTCTTACATGATAGTATACATGTTTCAATGCCACTCTCCCAAATCATCCCACCCTCTCACTCTCCCTCAGAGTCCAAAAGTCCATTCTATACATCTGTGTCTCTTTTGCTGTCTCGCATATAGGGTTATCATTACCATCTTTCTAAATTCCATATATATGTGTTAGTATACTGTATTGGTGTTTTTCTTTCTGGCTTACTTCACTCTGTATAATAGGTTCCAGTTTCATCCACCTCATTAAAACTGATTCAAATGTATTCTTTTTAATGGCTGAGTAATACTCCATTGTGTATATGTACCACAGCTTTCTTATCCATTCATCTGGTGATGGACATCTAGGTTGTTTCCATGTCCTCGCTACTATAAACAGTGCTATGATGAACATTGGGGTACATGTGTCTCTTTCAACTCTGGTTTCTTCGGTGTGTATGCCCTCTTTTTAAAAATCTTGTTCTTTAAAAATTTTTTTAAATTATGAAAGTACAATAATACTTTTACAGGAGACTTGGAAAATATAGAACAAAGTTGCACATAGTTTCACTATATATTACAATTATTTTTCAAGTAGATAAAGTAGTATTTTAAGTTGGCAGTCCAGTATCAAATCCTCAAAAGTTAATAGAATGAATACATGTAAAAATAAAAGGATATAGTTGACCTGAAAAGCACTATGAACCAATTCAACATAATCAAGATTTATACAATTTTCACACAAAAGCAGGACACAAATTCTATTCAGTTATTGTACTTTTAACATGTATATTTTTAAGGACTATGATGTCTTGATAACTGTATTCACCTGGATTGTTATTTGGTCTGGTGATGGAATATAACTGAAACCTTAGGAAAACTGTACTGATAAGCTGTGAAGTTACCCCATCTCAAACACCTAGGCAAAACTGGATAGTCTCCTTAAGGGTTGATGCCTTTCCAAAATTAGTTATACTGGAGAGAGAAAAAGAGAGATGAGGAGAGATGGAGAGAGAGAGAGAGACAGATATCATCTAATGCTCATGTCAATTCTTTGAGTGATATATTTCAAAGTAACGTGTGTTGATTTTGTGACCTTCTTAGCAACTTGTCTTAGGCACTTTCTCGTGGATACTGTGGACTCGGGGCTACTTAAATCCTATCTTATTCTGCAGTGCACAGAGAGGCGGGGTCACATATGGCTGGGAAATATCTACCTGTCAAGTTGGTCCTACATTTGAAGATGAACCTTGTGGCTAATTTCAAGCTGGTCATTCTATCTGATTCTTACTTGGAAACCAGAAGACAAATCTACCCCGTTGCTCACAGTTAATCTGGATCCTTCTGACTAAAAATTCCAAAGGCACAGACATCTCTGAATAAAGATTGTTGGCTTGAACAGCTTTAACCAAGGAGGGATGAACTGTCCTCCCCAGAGAGTGCTGAATGCTGGTAGTTTGGGCTGGGCAAGGGGTCTCCTTTTACATTCATGTTGGAAATTCTTATCCTTTGAATCTGTACAGATATAGAGTTATATGGAAAGAAGATGAATTTTAAAAGAGGCATAATGGTTAAGTGGAAAGACAAAGAGAGAGTTAGTTTCCAAAAATCAGAGAGATTGTAAAGAGTGACAGGTCAGTTTTATCAAGGAAATTCTGCTGTGTAATCTTAGACCCCATAGACGGCCACCCACCAGGCTCCCCTGTCACTGGGATTCTCCAGGCAAGAACACTGGAGTGGGTTGCCATTTCCTTCTCCAATGCGTGAGAGTGAAAAGTGAAAGTGAAGTGGCTCAGTCGTGTCTGACTCCTAGCGACTCCATGGACTGCAGCCTACCAGGCTCCTCCATCCATGGGATTTTCCAGGCAAGAGTACTGGAGTGGGGTGCCATTGCCTTCTCTGGTTAATCTTAGTATAGCTTAGCAAACAACAAACTGATCACAACAAACTGAGGAACATTCTTAAAGAGATGGGAATAGCAGACCACCTTACCTGCCTCCTGAGAAATCTGTATGCAGGTCAAGAAGCAGTTAGAGCTAGACATGGAACAACAGACTGGTTCCAGATAGATAAAGGAGTACATCAAGGCTGTATATTGTCACCCTGCTTATTTAGCTTATATGCAGAGTACACCATGTGAAATGCTGGGCTGGATGAAACACAAACAAGATTGTGCTTCAAGATTGAAGTATGCGAAGTGAAAGTTGCTCAGTCGTGTCCGACTCTTTACGACCCCATGAATTACAGTCCATGGAATTCTCCAGGCCAGAATACTGGAGTGGGTAGCCGTTCCCTTCTCCAGGGGATCTTTCCAACTCAGGGATCAAACCCAGGTCCCCAGCATTGCAGGCGGTTTCTTTAGCAGCTAAGCCACAAGGGCAGGA
Organism: Ovis canadensis; assembly: GCF_042477335.2. Lineage (NCBI taxonomy): Eukaryota > Metazoa > Chordata > Mammalia > Artiodactyla > Bovidae > Ovis > Ovis canadensis. The sequence continues at coordinate 97,476,588 of NC_091245.1, read as the reverse complement.
ATCAAGATTACTGGGAGAAATATCAATAACCTCAGATACGAAGATGACACCGACTCTTATGGCAAAAAGCAAAGAAGAACTAAAGAGCCTCTTGATGAAAGTGAAAGAGGAGAGTGAAAAAGTAGGCTTAAAACTCAACATTCAGAAAACTAAGATCATGGCATCTGGTCCCATCATTTCGTGGCGAATAGATGGGGAAACAATGGAAGCAGTGAGAGACTATTTTTGGGGGCTCCAAAATCACTGCACTCCAGCCATGAAATCAAAAGATGTTTGCTCCTTGGAAGAAAGGCTATGACCAACCAAGACAGCATATTAAAAAGCAGAGACATTACTTTCCAACAAAGGTCCATCTAGTCAAAGGTATGGTTTTTCCAGTAGTTATGTATGGATGTGAGAGTTGGACTATAAAGAAAGCTGAGTGCCAAAGAATTGATGCTTTTGAATTGTGGTGTTGGAGAAGACTCTTAAGAGTCCCTTGGTCTGCAAGATGATCCAACCAGTCAATCCTAAAGGAAATCAGTCCAGAATATTCGTGGGAAGGACTGATGCTGAAGCTGAAACTCCAATACTTTGGCCACCTAATGTGAAGAACTTATTGGAAAAGACTCTGATGCTGGGAAAGATTGAGGGCAGGAGAGAAAGGGGATGACAGGGGATGAAAGGGTTGGATGGCACCACTGATTTAACGGACATGAGTTTGAGCAAGCTCCAGGAGTTGGTGATGGACAGGGAAGCCTGGTGTGCTGCAATCCATGGAGTCTCAAAGAGTCAGACATGACTGAGCGACTGAACTGAACTAAACTGAAAATATCTATTTTCTTTAATATTATTATTCATAGTAGCCAAATCTCAGTATTCTTATCCTGAGTTATAATATCTACCTTGCTGAGATGGTAGATGGATTGAAGTGTATAATGCACATTAATCACAATTTGATTAATTGTGAAATAGTCTAAAGCTATTTTGTGAGTATTACGTAATCTAAAACCTGTCATCAAAAATATTGTTTTGTTAAGATCTAGATTATGATGTAATGACCATGGGAGGGGTGATAACATGTGTATTTTGTATAGATGACAAAATGCCCAATATGAAAATTCAAATGCATTTATAATTAAAAATTTCAATTTATAGTGAATATGTCTAATATATATGAATTATACAGCCTAATTATAATATTTAATTGTATTACATATCATAAACTATTTAATATAATTATATACATACATGCACGCTAAGTTGCTTCAGTTGTGTTCCACTCTTTGCGACTCTATGGACTGTAGCCTGCCAGGCTCCTCTGTCCATGGGATTCTCCAGGCAGGAATACTGAAGTGGGTTGCTATGACTTCCTCCAGGGATCTTCCCAATCCAGGGATCAAACTTGTTTCTCTTACATCTCCTGCATTGGCATATGGGTTCTTAACCACTAGTGCCACCTGAGAAGCCCAATTATACACGTACGCAATTTCAATTTTTTTCCAACATATCCAAGATCTTAAAGATTATGACTATTGCAGATATCTTTCTATAGTGCTCCAAAAATAAGTATTTCTATATAAACTGTATGTAATAAATTGCTAATCCCTTCCTTCCAGTGTTTTTTCTGATGGTACCTACCATGATTTAATCATAGTTCAGGGATATCTTTGATGAATCTATTTCAATGTTAACTTAATTCAAATACTAGCCAATGTTTATGAAAGAAAATTTGTTAGGCATAGATTGACTTCTTTGTCATGTTTTAGCCCTATGAAATAATTCTGGTCAACTACCTTCCCCTCCCAACAATGCTCATAATCACAATTTTTCTGCCTCTCTATAACAAGGTCTTGTGAGAAAAGGTTCCCCACATTATTCCCATCAGAATGACAAATGGTGGTTACATCAAAAAGACTTTTCAGAAAGGGAATTCCAAGCTCTGAACACAGACCACCCACGAGTGGAATTTCCTTGATTCACAAGGATTGGGTGGGTTATGCTACCCAACACATAGTCCCTTGTCAGTGGCAACAGGGTCAGGAAAGAATTCCACTATTAAATGACACTGCACATCTTTTTCATTGCAGCTCATGAAGACAAGATCATTTTTCTGCTTTGCATTTCACATTTTATACATTTAATGTTTCAGCCTTCTGCCGATGCTATTTATCTTTTTTTTTTTTTTTTTACAGTCAGTTCTCATTAGTTAGCTATTTTATACACTACTTTACCAACAAAGGTCTGTCTAGTCAAAGCTATAGTTTTTCCAGTAGTCATGTATGGATGTGAGAGTTGGGCCATAAAGAAGGCTGAGAGGTGAAGAATTGATGCTTTTGAACTATTGTGTTGGAGAAGACTCTTGAGAGTCCTTTGGACTGCAATGAAATCAAACCAGTTAATCCTAAAGGAAATCAGTCCTGAATATTCACTGGAAGGATTGATGTTGAAGTTGAAGCTCCAGTACTTTAGCCACCTGATGCAAAGAGCCAATTCATTGGAAAGGATCCTGATGCTGGGAAAGATTGAAAGCAGGAGGAAAAGGAGATGACAGAGGATGAGATGGTTGGATGGCATCACCGACTCAGTGAGGACATGAGTTTAAGTAACGTCCGGGAGATGGTGAAGAGCAGAAAAGTCTGGCATGCTGCATGGGGTCAAAAAGAGTCGAACATGACTGAGTGACTAAACAACAAATACATAGTATCAATAGTATATTTGTGTCAATCCCAATCTCCCAATCCAACCCACTTTCCCCCATCCTCCATCAATATCTATCCATTTAATCTCTATGTATGTGTCTTTATTTCTGCTTTACAGATAGGTTCATCTATACCATTTTTTTCTAGCCTATACTATTTCATTATCATCATTATTAAGACTTGATAATCCTTGATAATCCTTCCCCTATGCATCTATTTTTTTAACAGAATTTTTAAACGTTGTGTTGGTTTCTCCCATATGACAATGTGAATCACACACAGGTATACATACATCCTCTCCCTCTTGATCCCCCCTCCCACACCTATCCCATGCCATCCCTCTAAGTTGTCACAGAGTACAGGGTTGAGGTCCGTGTGTTATGCAGCAACTTCCCAGTAGCTATCTATTTTACATATAGCAATGTATATGTTTCGGTGCTGCTCTCTCAATTTGTCCCACTCTCTCCTTCCCCTGCTATTTTTTTTTTTTTTCTGCTATGCTTACTACAGGGCTTCCCAGATGGCAGTAGTGATAAAGAATCTGCCTGCCAATGCAGGAGACCTAAGACGTGGGTTCAGTCCCTGGGTTGGGGAGATCCCCTGGAGGAGGGCATGGCAACCCACTCCAGTATTCTTGCCTGGAGAATCCTATGGATAGAGGAGCCTGGCAGGCTACAGTCCACTGGGTCTCAAAGAGTTGGACATGACTGAGCAATTTAGCACACACACAGGCTTACCACAGAAACAGCTGGAGCTCATGACTTTTCATACTATCTGGCCTCCCACCACACAGCAACAAAGCCATTAGGCAGCTATTAGAAATTAAATATTTCAGTCACTGGCAGATTTGGGTAGATAAAAATTGGTGTCCAGAGGATGATCCCTCTAATGCAAAGGTGATACCAAGCGTGGATTAAAAAATGATTACTGTGCCCAAATCCTACCCAACTTATAAAGTCCTGTGCCAGTGTAGCCTCCTTGCCTTAGAACTTGCTCCATGAAAAGCAGATTTTTTAAAAACCCTCTGACATCTCTGCCTTTCATGCATATCTTATTTTCTGTTTCTATATTTCCTACTCTTTGAGCTCATTAAGTTCATTAAGGGTCATGTCCCAGACCTCAAATCACACTAAACACCTAGCACAATGCATGGAGCAGTCAATCAATGCCTGCCAAATGACAAAACAAATCATAATCTGCCAAGAAAAATGTGTTGAGCATGCAGGCACTGTGCAAAGCACTGAGAGTATAACAAGGAACAAGACATCTGAGATCCTGCTCTCAGGGAGCTCACAGCCTGATGGGGAAGGAAGCCCAAGAACTCAACAGACAACTGCTGTAACATGGTATGCTCTCTGATCTGATGAAATGACTGTGGAGCAAAGAAAAGTCATGCACAAAGCCTTGTCAAGTCCCTTGGGATTCAGGATGAAATTTCCCTTCCTCCATTTAAAGCAAGAATGACAAATTCAAATGTCAACAGAGGCCAGGTGGGTAACATTAATGATCAACAGAGGGGAGCATGGAGTGTATTGACTTGAAGAGTCAACATTCTATCTCCAGCCTGAGAGCTGCTCAGCTCCAGTCAACCATAGTCATGCAGGCCTGAACAATGGCCCAGTGTCACCATACCTATTTCTTTTCTAGGAAGCAAGCAGTTGGATTTTTATGTGAAATCTCCTGATTTTTAAATGTTGATCACTAATTTTCCATTTTGATGGCTCATATCCGGCTTTAGAGCTACCAGTTTGTACCTCTGATTTGGGGCTTCCATTGAAGGCATGCACAGAGCACATCATGTGAAATGCTGGGCTGGATGAATCAATATTGGAATTGATATCAAAAGCTGGAATCAATATTGCTGGGAGGAATATCAACAACCTCAGATATGCAGATGATACCACCCTAATGGCAGAAAGCAGAGGAACTTAAGAGCCTCTTGATGAAGTTGAAAGAAGAGAATGAAAAAGCTGACTTAAAACTCAACATTCAAAAGAGTAAGATCATGGTATTTGGTCCCTTCACTTCATTGCCAAATAAATGGGGAAACAATGGAAACAGTGACAGACTTTACTTTCTTGGGCTCCAAAATCACTGCGGATGGTGATTGCAGCCATGAAATTAAAAGACACTAACTCCTTGGAAGAAAAGCTATGACCAATCTAGACTGCATATTAAAAAGCAGAGACATTACTTTGCCATCATAGGTCCATCTAGTCAAAGCTATGGTTTTTCCAGTAGTCATGCACGGGTATGAGAGTTGAACTCTAAAGAAGGCTGAGTGCTGAAGAACTGATGCTTTTGAATTGTGGTGCTGGAGAAGACTCTTGAGAGTCCCTTGGACAGCAAGGAGATCAAACCAACCAATCCCAAAGGAAATCAGTCCTTGATATTCACTGGAAGGACATGCTGAAGCTGTAGCTCCAAAACTTTGGCCACCGGATGTGACTCATTGGAAAAGACCCTAATGCTGGGAAAGTTGAGGGCAGGAGGAAAAGGGGGCAACAGAGAATGAGATGGTTGGATGGCATCATCAACTCAATGGACGAGTTTGAGCAAACTCTGGAAGATAGAGAAGGGCAAGGAAGCTCGACATGCTGCAGTCCATGGGGTCATAAAGAGTCAGACATGACTTAGAGACTGAACAACAACAACGAGTGAAAGTATGCTTCTTAGGAGGACCCTGTGGGCCCTGTGTACTGTGCTTGAATCCCAGAGCCTAGGCCACTGTCTCTCCTTCTCTCAGCCCACCTTCCTCTCTGGATTCCTCTTTCACATCCTAGTCCAGTAAGTGTCAAAGGCTTTCAATCAAAACTGGTTGGGGAAGACTTGACACCTATAGCTCATGGTAAAATGGATTAACCTTTGAGAAAAGTCAGAGGTACAGGGCCCCTGGCCAGGAGGTGGGGATGTAAGTGGAGTGGGAGAGACCAGTAGGGAAGTCTCTTGAGTTTTACATGATGGGCAAGGCTTTCCTTTAAAGAGCATTAACCAAGGTCAGATTAACAAGTCAACACTGAAACTGTAGCCAAACAAGTCTCCCTAATTGTGGGGAGAAAATCAGAGAAGGGGCCAGAGGAAAGAGACCAGCGGACAAGACTGACTCCAAAGCCTTCCCTTCTCCATTCCCTGGCAGGCTTGGGGCATATTAGATAAGGTGAAGGGAAATTGCAAAATTAGAACTGGCAACTTATATAGAGAGGCCCAGTGCAAGGCCATGGGCCTGAGGCGGGCTGGGAAAGTTGAGGAATTGTGGGGGAAAGAGGATTTGGCAGCCTGACTTCCTGTGGCTGTATCCAAGGCTAATTAGTTTGCAGTGTTCTGTGTGTGCCTGAATGGAAACGATCCCAGTACTCAGAGGCATGGGGGTGAGGAAATCAAAACCACATGCACCAAGAAAGAGAGGGGAAAGGGCTGGTGGGAGAGGAAGGCGAAGGGGGAAAACCTGTCCTTTTGGCTACAGTTTCTTTTTTTCAGGAGAGAGCTCTCATCATTCTGTTTCATGACCAGTAAATCACCACTGCAGCCCTGTCTATCACATCACCCATCTGCTGCAGAACTCATTAAACATCAAAAGATGGTCTATCAGTTCTGCTTAGTTAGAAGTCTGACTTACTAGAGGTCTAACCAGGGAGAGGTTTGCATGTTTTTAATAATAGCTTAAGGAACTTCTTAACACCCCATAAGTTACTTAATGCAACAAACTCTTCCTGTAGTCCAGCCGGCATCTGCAAGTTGCTGAACCAACCCAGACCAACCCCACAGTGATGGCTTTTGGGCAGACACATTCCAGAGGACAGCAGAGTTAATGCTTTAATGCATAATTCTGAGCTCACTATTAAGAACGAGACTATCTTGCTGTGTGTGTCCTCCCTAGAATGTGCAACTCAGTATTCCTTTGTCTTTGTATTTCTGACTCACTGTCTAAAAGAGATACCTTGGCTGGGCTCTTGTATGTATGTGCTGTGAAGTCACGTTGTCAGGCACCTCAGTGCAACGGGAAATGGTCAAGTTTAGAGACAGATTCATAACTAGGGGCTATAAAATTAGAACCCTGCCCCAACATTTAGGGTACAAGCTCAACAGACACTTAAATCAATAAATATTTATTGAGTGCCTGAGTTAGAGCTGAGCCATACCAAAGTGATTTCAGGCATTTTGACTCCCTTAAAGAGTCCACAGCATTATAGAAACATTACAGAGACATTTTCTATTTTTTCTTTTTTAAAAAGTGGGAGGATGACATTTTCTCCACCAGTTGCCTTGGAAGTTCTTTGGGTGTTGGGTGTGTTTTGCTGGCACTGCTTCATGCCACCTAGACTCCTATGTGCTTAGCCCTGTGAGGGACACAGTTTGAGTAACACACAGCATCTGCTCAAGAGAAACTTCAAAGAGGTAACTCTGAGAACCACGTCTTCTCTAAGAAAACACAGGGTCAGGAACTCAGCCCGCAGCTCCTCATTCCATTTCATTTTCTATACACTTGACAAGGTCACAAAAGAAATTTCAAGCACATGCCTAAGCATTATTCCCTCTATAGAGGAGTCTGTGTGGCATGAGGTTAATACTGAAACAAATATCAATAGGGACAAATGTCATGCTATTATTTTATTGTTTATGGCATGCCATGCTGGCAAAGATTATTAGGACACAATCTCTCATCTCAGAGAATCCCCTGGCTATGGTGAGACAAAGCCCACCCCAGTAAGAGAAATGACACATATTTTAAGAAGATTCTACGGTAACAGGAGAAGGTGCTCAACTCAGACATGTGTGTGAGCAGGAAAGGCCTTCTTAGCAAAGATGATTCTTAGACTGAGTCTTAAAGAACCAACTCACCTGTGGTAGGGAATTAGAACATTCTAGTACCAATAGGGTGGCTATTTGCAGTGATCTGACTCCCAAAGAGGCAGATGATTGCATTATCCTTGTCTTTACCAGACGATTAATGAGTAATTTGTATGTGAAGATGGAGAAGGCAAGGGCACCCCACTCCAGTACTCTTGCCTGGAAAATCCCGTGGATGGAGGAGCCTGGTAGGCTGCAGTCCATGGGGTCGCTAAGAGTTGGACACGACTGAGCAGCTTCACTTTCACTTTCACTTTCATGAACTGGAGAAGGAAATGGCAACCCACTCCAGTGTTCTTGCCTGGAGAATCCCAGTGACAGGGGAGCCTGGTGAGCTGCCGTCTATGGGGTCACACAGAGTTGGACACGACTGAAGCGACTTAGCAGCAGCAGCAGCAGCAGTATGTGAAGAACACTATACTAGGTACCCTAGATTCAAAGATGACCTCTGTTCCTAAGTGACACAACTTAGGAGTGATGCATGGATGGATGGATGGATGGATAGAGACAGATGATGGCAATACCTAGTCTGTACTTTTGCTGCACTGAGTCTTTCTTGCAGCATGTGGGATCTTTAGTTGTGGCATCAGAACTCTTATTTGCAGCATGTGGGATCTAGTTCCCTGACCAGGGATCAAACCTTGGCCCCCTGCATTAGAGGTGTTGAGTCTTGACCACTGGACCAGCAGGAAAGTCCCTGCCCTCACTTTCTTGAGAGGGAGATAAGAAAGATATTACTTCATCCATTTAGAAACTGAAGACTTATCATGGTAATGAATACTGTGGACAATGAGTGCTCAAGACTGATTACTTGAAGGAAGAGAGAAAGGGAGGATAAATGTGGGTAAAGTGATGGAGAAATGGGCCAGAAGAGTGATGTTTCCAGAGGAAGAAGATGAACTGGCCAGGCTGAGGTAGGGAAAGAGAGCCGTCATTCTGAACACCTGGGCCATGCACAGCTGTCAGTCTCAGAGCAAACTCTCTCATCTGGCTGAGGCACCACCTCTGTGAAGCCTGAGAGGCCTGAGTAAGGGGTCAGGGACACATCACTGATAGCCATGTTGAGCGACACAGAGGTAGAAACACTGTAAATAGAAATGATCTGTGGGAGGTTACCCTGGGCCTGCCCTTTACACTGCAACTAACGAGGTTAGCAGCTGCTTGGAGTGGGGTCAGCATGGGCCAGGGGCCAGGACATCACTGCAGTGACTTTCCTGCCATCTCCTCTCTGCACCCCTCTATCCCAAGTCCCACAAGGTTTAAGTCTAGACCCTACTTCATGCTCCTCCTCTGGCAAGCCTTCCTTGATTTCAGCAGCTGGGTCAGAGGCCCATCTGACAGTCACCAGGAGGTCCTGAAGCTCTCAGTGTCTCTGTCTCTCCCCCTAGACTATGGGCCTTCTGAGGGCAAGGACCATGTTTCTATAGTCCTAGTACTTTCTACACTGACTGGCAAAGGAGGGGTACTCAATGTCTGTTGAATGACTAAATGAGTGAATGATTAGTGTACATAAGAAGAATACCACCAGATTCTCCAGACAATGACAATGTGCCTTCTACATAAATCATCTAGTTCCTGGGGTCTACAGAATATCTTTTATTTGTTTTTTTAAATCCAAAAGCTCTTCTCTTTAGAAACAGGCTAGGTTTTAAAACACAATTTGTGATGGTCTTTTGGGTATGTCAGCTTGATCAGATGACAGTACCTAGTGATTTAACATAGCAGTGGTGGCTTAGATGGTAAAAAATCCACCTGTAATACAGGAGACCAAGGTTCAGCCCCTCAGTAAGGAAGATCCCCTGGAGACAGGCATGGCTACCCACTCCAGTATTCTTGCCATGGACAGAAGTCCATGGACAGAGGAGCCTGGTGGGCTACAGTTCCTGGGGCTGCAAAGAGTTGGACACAACTGAGCAATGAATACTTTCACTTTTTTTTTTCACAATATAGGTGTTGCTGTGAAGGTATTTTGTAAATGTAATTAACATTCATAAGGCGTGTGGATTTTTAAATAGGGGAGATTGTTTTAGATAATCTCAGTGGTCTTGATTCATTCAGTTAAAAGACCTTAAAAAAGGTCTTTGGAAATTCCCTCTGTGGACAGCAGCCTGGCAGCTGCCTTTCTGACAGCTTGCCCTATGGATGTGGGACCTCCCTAGCCAGTTCCCACAGTCAAGTAAGCCAATTCCTTGCAATGAATCTCATAATACCCGTGTCCTACTTCTGCCACTTCTCTGATTGAGTCCTGGCTGATACACTATAAACTCAAAAGGTCTGAAACAGTTTGAGCTTGGAGTTCCCTAATGCATTTCCAGTAACTAAGAAGATGTCAGGCTTTCACAGCTTTAAATCATTCTTGCTGATACAAGAATTCATTGGCACTCTCCTTCTTGCCGATACATTCTATCAAGTATCTTTTCCTAACATGGATCTGTTTGATTTATATTAAATCTATGGATCTAACCCATCTTTCTCAATCATTTCTGCAGGGGTGGTAAGAAACAGATCTTAACATCAGACCAGCTGCTCTGCCACCTTGAAGTAGTACAGATTGGAACTGGCTTTAAGACTGCAGAACTGTCCATGACTCTTTTGAGTTTTCAGACCCAATTTCAATGCCCGTATGCAGAGGGTTCCCTGTACCAACATGCAATTCTGTGACACCAGCAGAGTATCCAAGAATTCAACTCAATCCTGACACTATTTACCCAGAGACAGAATCAGAATCCACAGGTGAGGGCTTAATCCCACAAGACCACCCTCCATTTCAGACACCAGTCACAAGCCCAGGTTTTTACCTGTTCTTCTGACCAACTAGCTATAAATCAGAAGTTCTCATGATCTCCTCCTCAGGTTTGGTTAATTTGCTAGAGTGGCTCACAGAACTCAAAGAAAGATTTAATTTACTGGAGCACTGGTTTAATATAAAAAGATAAACATCCATATAGAAAACTAGATGGGCAAGGCAAGAAGAAAAGGTGTGGAGTTTCCACGCCCTCTCCAAGGGCTACTGTCCCCAAAGCACCATGTGTTCACTGACCCAGAAGTTCTTTGAACCCTGTCCTTTTGGGTTTTTATAAAGGTTTCACTACATAGGCATGATGGATTAAACCACTGGCCATTGACAACTGATTCCATCTACAGCCCCTCTTCCCTTCCTGAGGTCAGAGGGGTGGGATTGAAAGTTCTAACCCTCTAATGACATGGCTGGTTCTCTTGGCAACTGGCCCCTACCCTTGGGTCAGACCCCAAAATACCCTACCCAAGGGCATTTTCAGAAACTGAGGACAAGAGACCAAATATTATGCCATTGATCTTATCACTCAAGAAATAGCAAGAGTTTTAGGAGCTGTGAGCCAAGAACATTTGAATGACCCAATATCTGTTTTCCCTATAAATCACAATATCACAACAACTTATTCCAGAAACTTAAGTAGCAGAACTTTTACTGTGCTTAGGTCCCAGTTCTGGAAAAACAACCCCCAGCTTTCCCCAGAATAAAAAGCAACCTAATTGAGATTGCTTGGTTTTGGCAGGCTGGATAACACTGAAAGGAAAGAAAGAACTTGGATGGTTGGTGGTAAAGATAAAGCATGTACTGAGTACTGTAATCCGTTTCATCAGTCCCAGCATCTCTTGCTTATTATTGTCAACTGCGTAGGCATAACTCCTTTCTCAGGCTTTATGATTCACTCTGCCCTTTGGGATTGTTTCTACTATCTAAAAATTAACTCCATATGTATGTATAACCCCCCCCCCCATTTATTTTCTCACCACCTTCTATTTTTAAAAATTATGTCTGCTTTCCTTTTGTGATATTTATACTTCTTTTCTCAGTAGACGTTTCAATAGTCTCACTACTTTAGCACTTCTAAGGTATACGAAGTCAAAAATGTTTATAAAACATCTCAAAATTATGCCAAAATGCAGTAACTATACTAAATATTAAAGAATAAATGTTTGGCAGAGACCTAAAGGGTAGGGTATTGGCCAATAGCACCATCTGTTGGTCCTGGGTAGAGCTGGCTTCTGTTTGGCTTTGTTCTTTTTTTTTTTTTTTAATTTATTTATTTATTTTAATTGGAGGCAAATTACAATATTGTGGTGGTTTTTGCCATACATTCACACGAATTAGCTATGGGTGTACATGTGTTCCCCATTCTTAGCCTCCCTCCCACCTCCCTCCCCATTCCATCCCTCAGGGTCACTCCAGTGTACCAGCCCTGAGCACCCTGTCTCATGCATCGAACCTGGACTGGCGATCTATTTCACATATGGTAATATACATGTTTCAATGCTATTCTCTCAAATCATCCCACCTTTGCCTTCTCCCACCGAGTCCAAAAGTCTGTTCTTTACATCTGTGTCTCTTTTGCTGTCTCGTATATAGGGTCATCATTACCATCCTTCTAAATTCCATATATATGTGTTAATATACTGTATTGGTGTTTTTCTTTCTGACTTCACTCTGTATAATAGGCTCCAGTTTCATCCACCTCATTAGAACTGATTCAAATGCATTCTTTTAAATAGCTGAGTAATATTCCATTGTGTATATGTACCACAACTTTCTTATTCATTTGTCTGCTGATGGACATCTAGGTTACTTCCATGTCCTGGCTATTGTAAACAGTGCTGCAGTGAACATTGGGGTATGCGTGTCTCAATTCTGGTTTCCTCTGTGTGTATGCCCAGCAGTGGGATTACTGGGTCGTATGGCAGTTCTATTTCCAGTTTTTAAACAAATCTCTACACTGTTCTCCATAGTGGCTGTATGAATTTGCATTCCCACCAATAGTGTAAGAGGGTTCCTTTTTCTCTGCACCATCTCCAACATTTATTGTTTGTAAACTTTTGATAGCAGCCATTCTGATTGGCTTGAGATGGTACCTCATTGTGGTTTTGATTTGCATTTCTCTGATAATGAGTGATGTTGAGCATCTCTTCATGTGCTTGTTAGCCATTTGTATGTCTTCTTTGGAGAAATGTCTATTTAATTCTTTGGCCCATTTTTGATTGGGTCATTTATTTTTCTGGAATTGAGCTGCAGGAGTTGCTTGTATATTTTTGAGATTAGTTGTTTGTCAGTTGCTTAATTTGCTATGATTTTCTCCCATTCTGAATGCTGTCTTTTCACTTTGCTTATAGTTTCCTTCATTGTGCAAAAGCTTTTATGTTTAATTAGGTCCCATTTGTTTATTTTTGCTCTTATTTCCATTACTCTGGGAAGTGTTATAGAAGATCCTGCTATGATTTATGTCAGAGACTGTTTGCCTATGTTTTCTCCTAGGAGTTTTATAGTTTCTGTTCTTACGTTTAGATCATTAATCCATTTTTAATTTATTTTTGTGTATGGTGTTAGAAAGTGTTCTAGTTTCATTCTTTTACAAGTGGTTGACCAATTTTCCCAGCACCACTTGTTAAAGAGATTGTCTTTTCTCCATTGTATATTCTTGCCTCCTTTGTCAAAGATAAGCTATCCATAGGTGCATGGATTTATCTCTGGGCTTTCTATTTTGTTCCATTGATCTATATTTCTGTCTTTGTACCAGTACCATACTGTCTTGATGACTGTAGCTTTGTAGTATAGTCTGAAGTCAGGCAAGTTTATTCCTCTAGTTCTATTCTTTTTTCTCAAGATTGTTTTGGCTATTCGAGGTTTTTTGTATTTCCATACAAATTATGAAATTATCTGTTCTAGTTCTCTGAAAAATACTGTTGGTAGCTTGATAGGGATTGAATTGAATCTATAGATTGCTTTGGGTAGTATACTCATTTTCACTATATTGATTTTTCTGATCCATGAACATGGTATATTTCTCCATCTATTTGTGTCTTTGAATTTTTTCATCAGTATTTTACAGTTTTCTATATATAGGTCTTTTGTTTCTTTAGGTAGAATTATTCCTAAGTATTTTATTCTTTTCATTACAATGGTGAATGGAATTGTTTCCTTAATTTCTCTTTCTGTTTTCTCATTGTCAGTGTATAGGAATACAAGGGATTTCTGTGTGTTAATTTTCTGCAACTTCACTATATTCTTTGATTAGCTCTAGTAATTTTCTGGTGGAATCTTTAGGGTTTTCTATGTACAGGATCATGCCATCTGCAAACAGTGAGAGTTTTATTTCTTTTTTCCCAATCTGGATTCCTTTTATTTCTTTTTCTTCTCTGAACAATGTGGCTGAAACTTCCAAAATTATGTTGAATAGTAGTGGTGAGAGTAGGCACCCTTGTCTTGTTCCTGACTTAAGGGGAAATGCTTTCAATTTTTCACCATTGAGAGTAATGTTTGCTGTGGGTTTATCATATGTGGCTTTTATTATGTTGAGGTATGTTCCTTCTATGCCTGCATTCTGGAAGCTTTTCATCATAAATGGATGTTGAATTTTGTCAAAGGTTTTCTCTAGACAGGAAACACAGAAAAGGTTTATAAACTCGAACCCAAAATGACAAAGTAAATGGCAACAGGATCATACTTATCAATAATTACCTTAAATGTAAATGGGTTGAATGCCCCAACCAAAAGACAAAGACTGGCTGAATGGATACAAAAACAAGACCCCTATATATGCTGTCTATAAGAGACCCACCTCAAAACAAAGGACACATACAGACTGAAAGTGAAGGGCTGGAAAAATGTATTTCATGCAAATGGAGACCAAAAGATAGTAGGAGTAGCAATACTCATATCAGATAAAATAGACTTTGAAATAAAGGCTGCAAAAAGAGATAAGGAAGGACACTACATAACGATCAAAGGATCAATCCAAGAAAAAGGTATAACATTATAAATATATATGCACCCAACATAGGAACACTGCAATATGTAAGGCAAATGCTAACAAGTATGAAAGGGGAAATTAACAGTAACACAATAATAGTGGGAGAGTTTAATACCCCACTCACACCTATGGATAGATCAACTAAACAGAAAATTAGCAAGGAAACACAAACTTTAAATTATACAATGGACCAGTTAGACCTAATTTATATCTATAGAACATTTCACCCCAAAACAATGAATTTCACCTTTTTCTCAAGTGCACATGGAAACTTCTCCAGGATAGATCACATCCTGGGCCATAAATCTAGCCTTGGTAAATTCAAAAAAATTGAAATAATCTTAAACATCTTTTCTGATCACAATGTGGTAATATTAGATGTCAATGACAGGAAAAAAAACTTTTAAAAATACAAACATATAGAGGCTAAACAACATGCTTCTGAATAATCAACACATTACAGAAGAAATAAAAAAAGAACCAATACAATATTGTAAAGTAATTAGCCTCCAATAAACAAGTTAATTAATTAAAAAGAAAGAAAATGTCCAAGCAGGGCAGGAAGTACATAGAGGGGATTCTTGTGTTGGTTGGAAGGTTGGACTGAAAGTCCTTTAATGACCTTTCCAACTTGGAGTCTATTGTTTTTGAAATTTGCTTGCAGCCTTGAGAGACAATACAATACAGTGATTGAGAGTATGAAGTCTGGAACCAGATTGCCAAAGTTTAACTACTGACTATTGACTTTCTGGACTTGGGCAAATATTTAATTTCTCAGAGTCTCAATTTCTTCATCTGTAAAACTGGGACAATAATTGTACCTTCCACATAAAGTTATTAAAGATTGAATGAGTTAATATATCGCAAGTACCAGCACCTGGCACAGAGTAAAAAACATATAAATGCTTTTTTTCAATAACTTTTCTGCCCCTTCAAAAAAAAAAAAAGAAATCAAAATATGCATAGAAACAAATGAAAATGAAAACACAACAACCCAAAACCTATGGGATTCAGTAAAAGCAGTGCTAAGGGGAAGATTCATAGCAATACAGGGTTACCTTAAGAAACAGGAGAAAAGTCAAATAAATAACCTAACTCTACACCGAAAGCAACTAGAAAAAGAAGAAATAAAGAACCCCAGGGTTAGTAGAAGGAAAGAAATCATAAAAATTAGGGCAGAAACAAATGAAAAAGAAACAAAAGAGACCATAGCAAAAATCAACAAAGCTAAAAGCTGGTTCTTTGAGAAGATAAATAAAATAGAAAAACCGTTAGCCAGACTCATCAAGAAAAAAAAGAAGAATCAAATCAACAAAATTAGAAATGAAAATGGAGAAATCAAAACAGACAACACAGAAATACAAAGGATCTTAGGAGACTACTATCAGCAACTATATGCTAATAAAATGGACAACTTGGAAGAAATGGACAAATTCGTAACAAAGTATAACTTTTCAAAACTGAACCAGGAAGAAATAGAAAATCTTAACAGACCATCACAAGCACAGAAATTGAAACTGTAATCAGAAATCTTCCAATAAACAAAAGCCCAGGACCAGACAGCTTCACAGCTGAATTCTACCCAAAATTTAGAGAAGAGCTAACACCTATCCTACTCAAACTCTTCCAGAACATTGCAGAGGATGGTAAACTTCCAAACTCATTCTATGAGGCCACCATCACCCTAATACCAAAACCAGACAAAGATGCCACAAAAAGAGAAAACTACAGGGTAATATCACCGATGAACATAGATGCAAAACTCCTTAACAAAATTCTAGCAAACAGAATCCAACAATATATTAAAAAGATCATACATCATGACCAAGTGGGCTTTATCCCAGGGTTGCAAGGATTCTTCAATATTTGCAAATCAATCAATGTGATACACCACATTAACAAATTGAAAGATAAAAACCATATGATTATTGGCTTTGTTCTTATAAAGCATTGTAGTTGACCCTTCAACAATGCAGGGTTAGGGGTGCTGACCACTTCCCATGCTATCAAAAACCCATGTGTAACTTCACAGTGGGCCCTCCATATCTTTGGTTCTGCATCCATGAAGTCAGTTAACCATGGACTGTGTAGTCCTGTGATAGGTGCACATTTACTGAAAAATCTGGACTGCTGAAGTGTTGTTCAAGGGTCAGCTGCATTCCTGTGATAGTTCATGGGAAGGGGAACTTCTGTCATGATTTCACAAACACTGGAAATACCTGCTTGCTCTGAGTGTTAAAGCATTTATGGTAAGGTCCACATTGATCACTAAGTAATAAGAGCTTTGGGGGCCCTTTAGGGGGCCAAAGGACCCACACTGGGAGAGCTGCAGGAGCTGCTCACTGTCCTCAATGCTGAGGCTTTTTTCAAGGGACCTCATGGTGACTGGGGTGAGGGCTACGACCCAGACCAGAGATTCTCTGGCTGCACATTAAAACTTCCGGGTTGAGGCACAGGCTTTTGTTTCAAAGTTCTCCAGCTGATGTTTGTGTATATTCAAGGCTGAAAACCACTTACCTAAAGGCGTAAGAGAAAGACATGGAAGAGTTAATGTCCTACATGTTTGTCCACCCTCCGCACCCCAGAGTCCATTCTTTTCAGCCACACTGCCATTTCCCAAAGCTACTTCCAGGAGACCAAAATTATAAATGTAATAAAAATTTAGCTATCCAAGACAAAATTTATATATAAATATATGAAAAAGATAATGAAATTCACCAAAGTTAGGTTATGAATAAACTCTGTGTTTTTGTATTTGTCCATATTACTTATTTACTAAAAGGATCATTATTACCTTTATAATCAGAAAAAAAAGAGTTCTATAAAAAATATAAACTAATCATTCTGTTACTAGAATACAGGCAAATTAAAGAAAAGAGATGGAATAGCTCAGGGAGAAAGGAAGTAGGTGTCTCTACTAAATGATGCCTACAAAGTGACTTAGCAGCAGCAGCAGCAGCAGCAGACTGTCTCACTAAATGTATTCACTTCTATTTTCCAACCCTTGCTTTATCTCTACATCATGCATGACTATGTCTTCTTTTAGTTATTAATTACTTATTGTGCTAAAAGAATGCTGTGTACTCAGAGCAGGCCTCTCCATCACTGCACCTGGAATGAAAACTGTTCCCTAAAATAACAAAACAGAACTAAAATTTGCTGAATAGACTTCTTAGAAGACATTGATCCATACAGGGAAAGGAACAGTAGAACAGTCACATTGTTTGGTACTAAGATGATGGTCACTAATTTGCTGCACATTTTATGTTTTAAAATTAGGCCTAAAAAGTAGTGATTATGGCCTCATCTGTTGCTTTAGACCTGTATTTTCTTTGTCTCAAAAAACTAAATCCACCACAGGTGAACTTCATATTCTTTTCAGAGAAAGGAATCAGGGATGGCTTTTGCACCCTGGCATGACAAGATAGCCTTCCACAATTTCAAGAAGGACATGGGTCTTGGCCACAGCAGCATGCCATGCTGAGATGAGCCAAGAAGACGAATGCAAGTTGTTCTGTTCTTAGAAACTTCCTGAGAATTTCATGAAGGGTTTTTTTCATGAAATGTTCAAATTTAAGGTTTAGGAATGTTTTAGTATGTCAAAACACTGAGTTTCATTCAGCGGAAGAAAATCTTGCATTGACAAAATCTACCAAACGTTTCAGTACCCTTAGATTACAACCTACATTGATTGATATGCCATATCCTGACACATTCCTTCAGACTTTTGTGACCATTAGAATCTTGAGTTCAGTGGACCTAGGATGGATTCAGTTCAGTGGTTCCTTAAACCAGGAATACAACCCCACCTGTTAAATGGCTCTGAGCAAGTGACTTACTCTTCCTGAACATTTGTTAATCAACTTTGATCATCAAATAAGACAGAGTATGAGAAAGAGCTTTGTAAAGTATAAGATGTGGCAATATTGTGAGAACTGTTCCTCACTCTCCAAACAGAAAATTCACCCCAAGCAGGACCCTTCTTTGTCAACAGAGCATACTCATCCCCACCTTACTCAGACTACCCCTCTGCCTGCATGCCTTGCCCCTCCTCTCTTCCTGTCCAAATTCTACCATTATTCAGCACCCAAATCAATTTTGACCTAGTCCAAGAAAACACTTTCAATCTAATTATCAGTGATTTCCCTCTTTTCTATATTTCTCTAGCACTTGTCATTGATACCAAAGAAGATATCATTTCAGATAATTTGGCTTGCCTCCTATTCTTTCATGTCTTTCCATCCTGTCTTTTAACCCAATTTATAAAAATTTTTTAAAAACCCATTTTTATAGATATAAAGCACACATACAGAAAAGTCCCCATGTAGCACAAAGTAATCCATGCAAACACCACCCAGATCATTCATGAAACCATCATAAAGACTCATAAATAGAACCTTAACAGACATCTGCTTTGGGCAGCCTTCTAGACAGTGCCCCTGTTCTTCTCCCAGAAGGTAAGCATTCTCTTGACTTCTAACGCCATAGCTTAGTTTCACCTATTTCTGAATTTTCTATTTAGTATGTATTCTTTGATGCCTGGCTTCTTTTGCTCAGTGTTATGTTTTGATAATTATCTCTGCTGTTGTATGGGGCAATGGTTTCTTCATTTTCATTGCTGTATATTTCTCATTACACGGGTATAACCATAATTTATTTCTCTATTATACTATTTGAGGACATTTGAGTTATTTCTTAATTTGGCTATTTGAAAAAATGCTGCTATGAACTTTCACTTCTAAAATTTGTTTTTTGTAGATATTTGCATGCATTTGTTTGAAGCATATCTAGTAATGAGATGACTAGGCCATAGGATATGCATATGTTCAATGTCAGTACATATTAACAGTTTCTCAATGTGGATGCACCAATTGCACTTCCAATATCAACGTGTGTTCCATTACTCTACAATCTCACCAACGGGTATTACCTATCAGTCTTTTAAATAGTCAGCCAACGTGTTAATATATCATATATTTCATTGTCATTTTAACTTCCAAACCCTAAATCTCTTTGAGGTTGTTTAGTCGCTAAGTTGTGTCCTACTCTTTTCTTCCCCATGGACTGTAGCCTGCCAGGCTCCTCTGTTCATAGAATTTTCCAGGCAAGAAGACTGGAGTGAATTACCACTTCCTACTTCAGAGGATCTTCTCAACCCGGGGATCAAACCCACGTCTCTGGTGTCTCCTGTATTGGCAGGTGAATTCTTTACCACTAAGCCACCTGGGAAGCCCATAGATTTTCCTCTACATTCTGCTAAGTTCAGTTACATCTCTTCAATTTTGACATTATATTTTTATTATCATTCAAATATATATCACATCTTTATCCACTCATTTATTGATGGACACTTAGGTTGCTTCCACGTCTTGGCTGTTATAAATAGTGCTGCTATGAACGTTGGGGTACGTGTACTTTTTTGAATTAGAATTTTTGTTTTTTCCAGATACATGCCCAGGAGTGGGGTTGCTGGATCATATGGTAACTCTATTTTTAGCTTTTTAAGGAACCACCATATTTTTTTCCATAATGGCTATGCTAATTTACATTACGACCAAGAGTGTAGGATAGGTCCCTTTTCTCCACACCCCCTCCAGCATTTATTTTTTGTAGACTCTTTGATGATGGCCATTCTGACCAGTGTGAAGTGATATTTCATTGTAGTTTTGATTTGTATTCTTCTAATAATAAGCAATGTTGAGCATCTTTTCATGTGCCTATTGTTTCTATCGCCTGCTTTAGAAATTACTATATTCCTTTTTGACTTATCATAGATTTTCTGAAGCTAATAGTGTGTAGTTTCATGCACAATGTAAGAATTTTGCAAGTTTGTTTCCATTTACAGCTGCATCTTTTATGCCATTTTGCACATATATTACATTCACCTGTATTATAAACTACATACTGCAATTTTTTTAGTTTCAAATGAAATAGTCCTTTCTTATAAAGAAATCAAAAGGAGAAAAAATATGCTTCTATTTATCTATGTATTTACCATTTCTAATCACCTTCATTCCTTCCTATTGCCTCATGTTTTCATCTAATGTCATTTCCTTTCAGCCTGATGAAGCTTCTTTAGCATGTCTTATAGTTTAGTTCTGCTGGTGTGGTATATATATAAAAAAATTATGTCTGGTCTCTCTCCCTTTGGAATTTCCTTAGTGATAGGAGTGTCTTTGTTATGCTAAGGAGGTGACTCTTGGTAGATCTCTAGATAGCATCAGAATGAGGACTGGTCACTAGAAAAAACAACCACATCAATAGAAGAACTTTGGGCCAGCCCAATTTCTGGACAAGGGAGGGGAGCTAGACACTGAGCTCAGTCATATGACCAACGGTTTCATCAATCCTGCCTATGCAATGATCCCTTACTCCTTCCCCTAAATCTGTGGCTCAGTGGAACTTCCTTGTTGATGAACATATTGACATACTAGGAGAATAATGATTCTGTGGGGCAGAAGCTCCTGTGCTTGGAACCCTTGCAGATCTTGCTTTATGTATCTGTTCATGTGTCTATTCATTTCTATCCTTTATAATACGATGGTAATGAGTATAGACTTTCCTCTGTCCTGTGAGTCAATTTGGTGAATTATTCAAACTGAAAGGGTGATGGGTGTGTTTCTCATATCTGTGCTCGCTCACTCAGTAGTGTCCAACTCTTTGCAACCCCATGGACTGTAACCTGCCAGGCTCCTCTATCCTTGAACTTTCCAGACAAGAATAATGGAGCAGGTTGCCACTACTTACTCCAGGAGATCTTCCCAACCCAGGAATTGAACCCATAACTCTTACATGTTCTGCATTAGCAGGTGGGTTCTTTACTACTAGCACCACCTGGGAAGCCCAAAAGTGAAGTGAAGTGAAGTGAAGTTGCTCAGTCGTGTCTGACTCTTTGCGACCCGTGGATGTAGCCCACCAAGCTCCTCTGTCCATGGGATTCTCCAGGCAAGAGTACTGGAGTGGGTTGCCATTTCCTTCTCCAGGGTGATGGGAACTTCTAAATTTATAGCTGGTAGGTTAGAAGTGTGGATAGCCTCCAAGACTTTTGACTGGAGTCTGAAGTTGAAGTAGTCTCATGAATAACTTTGCCTTTAACTTGTGGGTTCTGTACAAACTCCAGGTAGTGTAGAACTGAATTTAATTGCAGAACACCCAGATCCTGTCAGGGAATTGCTGTAAGAACATAGATGGTAATGAGTTTTCTTAGCTTTGTCTATTTAAAATGTTTTAATTTTGCCCTCATAGGAAGGGTATTTTCACTGGATATAGATTCTATGTCTACAGTTCCTTTTGCCACCTTTCAGCACTTTTAAAGATACTGTCCTATTGTCTTTTTACTCCATTGTTTCTGATAGAATCCTAGCCATCATTTGAATCGCTCTCATACACGATCAAGAGGAACTAAAGAGCCTCTTGATAAAGATGAAAGAAGAGAGTGAAAAAGCTGGCTTAAAACTCAACATTCAAAAAACTAAGATCATGGTATTCAGTCCCATCACCTCATGGCAAATAGAAGGGGCAAAAGTGGAAATAGTGACAGACTTTATTTTCCTGGGCTCCAAAATCACTGCAGATGGTGACTGCAGCCATGAAATTAAAAGGCACTTGCTCCTTGGGAAGAAAGCTATGATGAAGCCAGACAACATATTAAAAAGCAGAGACATTACTTTGCAAAAACATCAGAAATGAATATAACCAACTGGGGTTAAAAGCAGATATGAAAAGGGCAAATAAAGTGTCAATAAACTAAAAAAAACAAAAAAGGGCAAAAGATCAATAGAAAGTATTCAATCTAAAGAACCAAGAAGAAAAGGTATAGCTTCTCCAGTAGTCAGGTACAGGTGTGAAAGCTGGACCATAAAGAAGGCTGAGCACTGAAGACTTGATGCTTTTAAACTGTGGTGCTGGAGAAGACTCTTGGAGTTCCTTGGGCAGCAAGGAGATCAAAGCAGTCAATCCTAAAGGAAATCAACCCTGACTGCTCATTGGAAGGAGTGAGGCTGAAGCTGTAGCTCCAATACTTTGGCCACCTAATGTGACTCATTGGAAAAGACCCTGATGCTGGGAAAAATTGAGGGCAGGAGGAGAAGGGGGCAACATAGAATGGGATGGTTGGATGGCCTCATCGACTCAATGGACATGAGTTTGAGCAAGCTCGGGGAGATGGTGAAGGACAGGAAAGCCTGGTGTGCTGCAGTCCATGGGGTCACAAACAGACATGACTGAGTGACTGAACAACAACATACACAATGTTTTACTTTTCTCTGGTTCCTTCTGGATTTTATCTTTATGTTTGCTTTTTAGTAGTTTAACTATAATATACCTAGTTGTGATTCTCATTGTATTTATCATGGCTGACATTTATTCAACTTCTTGGATCAATTTTTTCATGAAATTCAGGAATTTTTCTAATATTTTTTTCTGCCCCATTTTATCTCCCTTTTCTTTCTGAGACTCCAATCACCCTTAAATTAAACCACTTGATGTTGTCCTCCATGACACTGAAGTTCTGGTAATCCTTTTTTCCTAATCTTTCTTTTCTTGGTTCTTTAGATTGAATACTTTCTATTGATCTTTTTTTTTTTTTCTTATAGTGACACTTTCTTTGGCCTTTTCATATCTGCTCTTAACGCCCGTCAGTTATATTTATTTCTGATGACTTTCCTTTCAGGTCTAGAATTTCCATTTGGCTGTTTTTAATAGGGCCTCCCTGATGGTACAGCTGTAAAGAATCTGCCTACAATGCAGGAGTTGCAGAAGATGCAAGTTCAATCCCTGAGTTTGGTAGAGGAGCCTGGTAGGCTATAATCCACAGGATCGCAAAGAGTTGGACATGACTGAAGCGACTTTCCATGCATGCAAGAATAGTTACCACCTCTCTGCTGAAATTCTACGTAACTTCATTAGTTATAATCATGCTTTCCTTTGAAAGTCTTTGAAAATATTTATATGGCTACTTTAAAGTATAAAAATGCCAATATCTGGATCACCTTAGAGTAAGTTTCTATTGATTACTATTTCTGTTAATCATATTTTCCTGTTTCTTTGTGTGTCAAAATCTTTCATCACACTGTAGAGACTGGATATTGTTATCTTCCTCTGAAGAGGTTTTTTTTCCCCCCCTCTTCCTATCAAGGAATTAGCTTAGCTGAATTCACACTCAAGGATCTCTCCCATATGATGTGCGGTAGTTAGTGTCTCTGCTAAATTCTTTCAGACTTCTGTTGCTGCTTTTCACTGGGCTGTTTGGAGTCTACCCCATACATATATAATTCAGGGGTTATTCAGGGTTTGAGCAGAGTTTATATGCACATTTTGGAGCTCCTCTCTTTGCTCACACTTTTATGATATGTCTTTTCTCTCTAGCTGCTTTGAAAGTGTGTTAGTTGCTTAGTCGTGTCTGACTTGGTGCAACCCCAGGCTGAAGCCTACCAGGCTCCTCTGTCCATGGGATTCTCCAGGCAAGACTACTGGAGAGGGTTGCCATTCCCTTCTTCAGGGGATCTTCCCAACCTGGGAATTGAAACCAGGTCTCCTGCATTGCAGGCAGATTCTTTACTGTCTGAGCCACCAGGGAAGCACTAGTAGGCCTAGCACTAAACTGCATTTAGTAACTCTTCAAGCTGATAAGATCGCTGGTCAGCAGTAAAATCCGCAATGCAGGAGACTTGGATTCAATCCCTCGGGAAGATCTCCTGGGAAAAAAAATGGCAACCCACACCAGTATTCTTGCCTGGAAAATCCCATGGACAGAGGAGCCTGGCGGGATATAGTCCATGGGGTCACAAAAGAGTAAGACATGACTTACTGACTAAATAACAACAACAGATCTATTTAGATTTCTTATTTTCTCTTGTCCCACATCTGATAAACTGTGTTACTCAAGGAATTTAAATTGAAAATTTCAAATTTACTGGCATAAAGTTGCTTGAAATATTTCATATTATATACTCTTTTACAGTAAATATTTTGAATTTATATGTAACTGAGCGGGAAACTAGAGAAAATTTCAGAATACTGCCCAAATATAAATCTAAAAGTTCTTTTAAAAATAGTATCTATGACATTTATTTATATTTTTACACTATCCATTTCACTTCAACTTTATAAAATTTAAATGACAAAATTTTAAATTATTTTTTCAAATTATAAAGGTTTTATCTATATAAAATTTCTAATGTTTTAAAAATTATTATCTATAAGTGAAAAAATGGTTGAACTTCCCCCTTCAAAATTATATATCCTGAAAATTACCTAAACCTTATACTTTTCTCTTTAGTAGTAAAAAAGACCTTTGAAAATGGTACTGTAGTTCAATTACATAAGAACCAGAATATATTACCTGAAAAGTGGTTTTCTTGTCAAATCTAGATTTCAGTTTTTCCAGCCAAAAGGAAAAATAGCAAAAAGATGTTGATTTAAAATCAAATACAAATTTAAAAGGCTAGTTCTGTGAATTTTAATTCTCAAGTTACAATCCAGGGTAACCTCATCTGGGAAGTAAACTTCACTTGATACTCAATAAGAGAAAGTTTTCATATTCTTCTCAAGTATCTTTTTGTTCATTCCCTTGTCATTACCCATAATTCAGTTATCACAATGGATCCTTAATTCATTATTTGAAACTTATACTTGGTTTTCTACACTTAGAATAACCTCATGTTTTCTTTTCCATTCAAGCAAATATCAATTTCACCATTCCTGTTTTCTATCAAGGGGTGAGGTCAAATAGGAAGAATGAGGTTAGATCTGTGTCTTCTTCAGTCTAATGAAAAGACTGCTTCACGCTGTCACAAAGGACATTACTCTATTTTCTTTTTCATAAGTCAGGATTATTGAAGGGTAATTTGCAGATAGTAAAATCCACCCTTTTCGGGTACAATACATTTTAAGAAACTCATACAGTACAGTAGCCACCACCACAATTAAGATACAAAACATTTTTCTCAACCTAAAAGTTCTGTTGTGCTCCTTTGTTGTCAAATCCCTCCCTACATTTCCAGTCCACAAATAACCACTAATCTGTTTTTTATCCCTATAAGTTTGCCTTTTCCACAATATCATGTAAATACAATGATGCAGTACTTAGCATTCTGAGCCCAGCTTCTTTTACTTGTCATAATGCATTTAAGATTGATTCATGTTGTTACATGTATCAGTAGTTCGTTCTGCTTCATTACTGAGTAATATTCCACTGTGTAGGTGTACCACATCTTGTTTATTCATTCATTAGTTAATAAACACTCTCCTGTCAACAGTTGTTCAGCAGCGAGTAGTAATTTTGGAGTTCTTGCAGAAGATGAGCACAGATCCTCCTACTTCACCATCTTATAGTCTTGTTAGAGGTCAAAGGCTAACAGTTTTGCCAAGAAAATGCACTAGTCATAGCAAATACTCTCTTCCAACAACACAAGAAAAGACTCTACACGTGGACATCACCAGATGGTCAGTCCAAAATCAGATTGATTATATCCTTTGCAGCCAAAGATGGAGAAGCTCTATACAGTCGGCAAAAATAAGACCGGGAACTCACTGCTGCTCAGATCATGAACTTCTTATTGCTAAATTCAGACTTAAATTGAAGAAAGTAGGGAAAACCACTAGACAATTCAGGTATGACCTAAATCAAATCCCTTATGATTATACAGTGGAAGTGACAAATTTAAGGGATTAGATCTGATACAGTGCCTGAAGAACTATGGACAGAGGTTTGTGACATTGTACAGGAGGCAGTGATCAAGACCATCCCCTCAAAAAAGAAATGCAAAAACACAAAATGGTTGTCTGAGGAGGCCTTACAAATAGCTGAGAAAAGAAGAGAAGTGAAAGGCAAAGGAGAAAAGGAAAGATATACCCATCTGTATGCAGAGTTCCAAAGAATAGCAAGGAGAAATAAGGAAGCCTTCTTCAGTAATCAATGCAAAGAAATAGAGGAAAACAATAGAATGGGGAAGACTAGAGATCGCTTCAAGAAAATTAGAGATACCAAGGAAACATTTCATGCAAAGATGGGCACAATAAAAAACATAAATGGTATGGACTTAACAGAAGCAGATATTGAGAAGAGGTAGATAGAATACATAGTGAACTATACAAAAAAAGATCATCATGACCCAGATAACCATGATAGTGTGATCACTCACCTAGAGCCAGACATCCTGGAGTCCAAAGTCAAGTGGGCCTTAGTAAGCATCACTACAAACAAAGCTAATGGAATTCCAGTTAAGGTGTTTCAAATCCTAAAAGATGATGCTGTGAAAGTGCTGAACTCAATATACTAGCAAATTTGGAAAACTCAGCAATGGCCACAGGACTGGAAAAGGTCACTTTTCATTTAAATCCCAAAGAAAGGCAATGTCAAAGAATGTTCAAACTACTGCGCAATCGCACTCATCTCACACGCTAGCCAAATGCTCAAAATTCTCCAAGCCAAGCTTCAACAGTACATGAACTGTGAACTTCCAGACGTTCAAGCTGGATTTAGAAAAGGCAGAGGAACCAGAGATCAACATCCACTGGATTATCAAAAAAGCAAGAGAGTTCCAGAAATATGTCTATTTCTGCTTTATTAACTATGCCAAAGCGTTTGACTGTGTGGATCACAACAAACTGTGAAAAATTCTTAAAGATATGGGAATACCAGACCACTTGACCAGTCTCCTGAGAAATCTGTATGCAGGTTAAGAAGCAACAGTTAGAACTGGACATGGAAAAACAGACTTGTCTGAATCAGGAAATGTCAAGGCCAATTTAACTTATATGCAGAGTACATCATGCAAAATGCCAGGCTGGATGAAGCACAAACTGGAATCAATATTTCTGGGAGAAATATCAATAACCTCAGATATGCAGATGATACCACCCTTATGGCAGAAAGCAATGAAGAACTAAAGAGCCTCTTGATGAAGGTGAAAGAGGAGAGTGAGAAAGTAGGCCTAAAACTCAACATTCAGAAAACTAAGATCATGGCATCCAGTCCCATCACTTCATGGCAAGTAGATGGGGAAACAATGAAAACAGTGACAGGCTTTATGTTTTTGGGCTCCAAAATCACTGCAGATAGTGACTGCAGCCATAAAATTAAAAGATGCTTGCTCCTTGGAAGAAAAGCTATGACCAACATAGACAGCATATTAAAAAGCAGAGACATTACTTTACCAACAAAGGTCAGCCTAATCAAAACTATGGTTTTCCCAGTAGTCATGTATGGATGTAAGAACTGGACTATAAAGAAAGCTGAGAGGTGAAGAATTGATGCTTTTGAACTGTGGTGCTGGAGAAAATTATTGAGCGTCCCTTGGACTGCAAAGAGATCCAACCAGTCAATCCTAAAAGAAATCAGTCCTGAATATTCATTGAAAGGACTGATGTTGAAGCTGAAACACCAATACTTTCCCTCTCTGATGGGAAGAACTGACTCATTGATAAGACCTTGATGCTGGGAAAGATTGAAGGCAGGAGGAGAAGGGGACAACAGAGGATGAGATGGTTGTACGGCATCACTGACTCAATGGACATGAGTTTGGGTAAGCTCCGGGAGTTGGTGATAGACAGGGAAGCCTGGTATGATGCAGTCCATGGGGTTGCATGGCTGAAGGATTGAATTGACTCACTGAGTTAATGAACATTTGAATAATTTCCATTGTTTGGCAATGCTGGATAATGTGACTATAAACAGCTGTGTATATATTTGTGTGTAGACATATAGCTTCATTTCTCTTGGGTGACTATCTATGATTGGGATTTCTAGTAAGTCATATGGCAATCGCATATTTTGTTTTATGAATACTGCCAGGCTGTCTTCCAAAGTAGCTATATAATTTGCATCTCCATCAGCAATGTATTAGAGTTCCATTGTTCTGCATTCTTGTTGGCACCCCTTTTCTAATAGGTGGTATCTGATTGCTTTTTAAGTTTGCATTTCCATAATTACTAATATGGTTGAGTATCTTTTTGAGTGCCCTTTGCCATCCACATAATATCTTTAGTGGATTGTTTGTTCAACTGTTTCGCTCAGTTTTAAACTGTGTTGTTGGTTTTCTTCTTATTGAGTTGTAAGTGTCCTCAATATATTTTAAATATGTTTTTGAAAGTATTTTCACCTAGTCTATATCTTGTATTTATATATTCTTAAAGTATCAAACATGTTAAATTTTTGATAGTCATTTCATCAATTTTTTCATTTATGGGTTGTACTTTTTATATTTTATCTAATAAGTATTATCTGACCCAGGGTCATAGAGATTTTCTCCTATGTTTTCTTCTAGAATTTTTAAACTTTTAGGCTTTACATTTTGACTGAAACCCATGGACAGAAGAGCCTGGCAGGTCCCATAGAGTTGGGTAGGACTTGAAAGTAAATTACCTCTAATTCCTGGTTTGCTGGTTTGAAAATGGACTGTGATCCATTTTCCAGATATGTTTTATACATAGTTTAATGTATGGGTCAAGATACATTTTGTTTCATATGGATATCTCACTGTTTCATCATCCTTTGCTGAAAAGACAGTTCTTTCACCACTGAATTGCCTTGGCTGATATCTAAATTCTTCACTGATTTTTAACTATTTCATTTCACCAATATCTCGCTGTCTTGATAAATGTTGTTTCCTAGTAAGTCTTGAAAACATGTAATGTGAGCCCCCTTTTAATTTTCCAAAGTGCTTTGATTATTTAGTTCCTTTTATTTTTCTCATAAATTTTAGAGTCAGCTTATAAAGTTCTAAAAAAAATGAAAGAAAAACCTGCTTATTTTGATTGGTTTTGATTGGAATTGGATTAACTCTAGAGATGAATTTGAAGAAAAACTGACCACTTAACAAGGCTGAGTCTTCCAATTAGTGAACGCAATATATCTTTCCATTATTTTAAGTTTTGTTTTTCTTATAATAGTTTAGGCCTTTAGCATACAAATCTGACACATATTTTATTAGATTTTTCCCTTAGTATTTCAAGTTTCTACACAGACTCTATATAGGCAATCATGTCATCTGTGATTAGGGACCCTTTTACTTTTTTTCTAACTCATATATCTTTTACTTATTTTTCTTGATTTAATGCATTGATAAGGACTTTCAGTATGATGTTGCATCAGAGTGATGAGAAGGAGCATATTTATTGTATTTCTGATATTAGTATCAGCATTCAGTCTTTCACCATTAAGTATGATTTTAGCTGTAGCTTTTCCATGGATGCCCTTTATCAGGCTTTCCAGGTGGCCCTAGTAGTAAAGAACCCACCTGCCAATGCAGGAGATGCAAGAGACTCAGGTTCGATCCCTAGGTCAGGAAGATTCCCTGGATAAGACCATGGCAACCCACTCCAGTATTCATGCCTTGAGAAACCTATGGACAGAGGAGCCTGGCAGGCTACAGTCCATGGGGTCCCATAGAGTTGAGCATGACTGAAGCAACTGGAAAGTAAATTACCTCTAATTCCCGGATTGCTTAGAGTCTTCATCATGAATGGTGGTTTTGTCAAATGCTATTTCTGCAACTAGTGAACAATCTCATGGTTTTTCCCTTTAATCTGCTGATATGGTAAATTATATTGTGTGATTTTCGAATATTGAACAATTTTGCATTTCAATGACAAACTCCACTTGGTCATGGCGTATTATCATTTCAATATATAGCTGGACTTTTTTTTTTTTTTTTTTTGCCTGTGCTGGGTCTTCATTGCGTTTGTGTGTGTGTGAGTGCACAGGCTTTCTCGAGTTGCAGTGGGCCAGGGCTACTCTTTGTTGTGGTGCTCAGGGTTCTCATTGCAGTGGCTTCGCTTGTTGTGGGAGGAAAGGCTCTAGGCTTGTGGGCACACGATGTTAGCAGTTGTGGCACACAGGCTCCAGAGCATGGGCTTACTGGCTGTGGTGCCCGGGCTTAGCTGCTCCACAGCATGTGGGATCTTCCTGGACCAGGGATTGAACCCATGTCCCCTGCATTGGCAGGTGGACTTCTATCCACTGCACCACCAAGGAAGTCCCTATATTGCTGGATTTTATTTTCTAATATTTTGTAGAAGTTTTCTATATCTGTATTCACAAGGAATATTCGTTTGTAATTTTGCTTTCTTGCAATGTTTTTGTCTGATTTTTATATCACAGTAATTAACTTTAGTTTCTCATAAAGTGAGTTGGAAAGTTTTTCATCTCATTATGGTTTTTTTTTCCTCTTATAGAACTGATATGACATCTTGATAAAATGCAGAATTCACCAGTGAGGCATCTGGGCCAGGAGTTGTATTTTGGGAATGTTTTAAACTATGGATCCAAAAGTTTTAATATAGGACTGTGCAGTTTATCTTGAGTAAGTTTTGCTGGTTTGCATCTTCCAAGGAATTTGCTCATTTATTGGTCAAATTTAGTATGTATTATATTCCCTTATCCTTTTAATGTTTCCCATGTTGAGAGTAACAGCTCAAATCTCAGTTCAGCTCTTCTAGCTTTACCAAGTGTCTGGTGCTTGCCCTGTATAAGTGTATTTCAAAGTTCAGTCAGGGTTGTAAGCAATAGAGTTTCCCTCTCTTGGTATCTGTCCTTTTGGGGATTCCCACTTAACTTTCTACTGCTGCAGCTGGACCATATTCTGGTTCTTCTCCAGTAAGACTGGGTTTCATACTAGAGCTTTAGCCATCTGCCTGGTGCAGATTAAAGTCTGAAAAGTATAAAATCTGGAAACTCAATGGTATCATTTTCTTCTTCATGTAGTAACTCTCTTCTATAACAATAGTTTTTAAAAAAATATATTTTGACAAGTGTGTGCACTTGTGCATAAGGTGTGTGCACTCATGGGCACATATGTGGTCTGATAATAAATACTCAGATATTACTGGAGGTGGAATCTACTCTTTTTTTTAAGTCACTGGTACTATAACCTCAATTATTAAGTCTGTACCATATGACATATAATCCCTTTCTAAAGGAGAGAAGTCTTCCTTAGACTCTATAAATCAAAGATAAATCATCCCAATAATTTCAGATCCTGCGGCATTTTCTTGAGTCATTTAAAAATTGCAAGCATCAAGTAATGATCTAGGAACCTCCCTTCCTAGATTTAAAGGGAATACAATTTGAGTTCTCACTTAATTGCTTTCACAAGATATAGTAGCATACATCATGCTTTCACAAGATATAGTATGATAAATTCTCCAGTCACATGGAAACTTATTTCAGAGAAAGTCTTTTGCCCTGAATGCTGCCTCCTTTCCTGTGCCTCCCTGCTGGGTTAAGCTGGGAAACCTAAAGGAATACCTGAAAATCCCTTTGTTCACTTTTCCTTAAGCCAAGAAGAAATGCTGCACAATCAACAACTTGTTTTTTCACTTGAGGTCCATCTGGTTTGCTCTGCTTTTCCAGCCACCAAAAAGTCCCAGAACATCCCTCATGTTTAGATTTCTAAATATCTCCAAATATGATAAGAGAAGGGCAAGTTGATTAACACTGGGACTTCACTCTACCTCTGTAATATCCATCTATTCTTCCTAAATTTATCAATAAATAAAATGCTTATTCACACACTAGACATCTTGATAGGCAAAGGAGGGTCAATGATAACTAAGACATAGTCCTTGCCCCCAGGTAACATTTTGTTTAGCCATGTAAGCAAAAGGTACAGCAGCCTGTTACAAGCTTTGTGCTGGTTGGGTGGACAGTGTTGGGAGTCACAGAGGAAAGAGTGGACAATTCCATCTGGAGGGTTCAGGTGAAAATCAGTTTGGGTGAGTGTTGGCAAAGTGTACAGAGATAAGCAAGGGAGAACTGGCCATTCAGATATGGCGATCACAGGCCTGAAGCCACCTGGTATTTTTAGAAAAAAATTACAGAGATGTTGGTGCCACTGAAGCATGAATATGAGATATGATAGGGAAGGAGGCTGGGGAGGTAGGAAAGACTCCCAACAAGGAGGGCTCTGTTGCATGATGAAAGAGTTTGGACTTCATCTCGTAGAGCGTACTAAGCCATTAAAGTGTCTTCATAAGGAGGATAACAGGATCACATGTGTGTTTTAGGAAAATCCTGTGTTCCTTCCTGTATGTTCTTGATGCCTGTCAGGGTCCCTCCCTGAGGAAGGGGTCTGAAGGGGATAAGAAGCGGGGTCAGCAGAGAAGAAACATGGTCTTGAGAACCATCTGGTCTAAAATTAGACTACAGTCATCTATTGTGCACTGCACTGAGCCTCTTTTCATGCCAGATATGGTCTGCTGACCAGACCTGTTTGGACGTGGCCTGGGTGAGAAACTGGTTGGCTTTTCCAAAGACAATTTGGACTTTAAGAGGAAAATCACAGCATCAGAGGTCCAAGCAAAGGGGTATTATAGGCCAGTCAGACTGTACAAAAATTAATGCTGCAAAAGAATCATAATTAAGTCTTTCTGACAGTATAACTGGGAAGGGAGTTGAGGCCATTGGTCACTGGGAATAAGATTGGAAAGTGTTATCAGATACTATTACTGTTGGGAAATTAGAAAGAGAAGAATGAAAATTGAGTTCATTTTTCTTTCTGGAAGCGGGACTAAGAGGTTCAGGCAAGTTCTTTGGAGCTCTTAAATGGACAAAATAATGAAAACTAGGGAGCCGCATGTAATGGCACAGGAAAAATGTGTCTCTCCGCAAGCTTTGCTTTTCTTCCCAGAATCAGAAGGTGTGCAGTCAGAGCTGGGGCAGCTGACATGACATTTATTTATTTTTCCTTTTTTTTTTTTAACAGGTTAATATATATATATTTTATCAAGTATAACATGGTCATACAAAAGCATTTGTTACAAATATAATTCACACATACAAAAAGAGGCTATTTTAAAGTTCAGTTGATTCCCCATAATATGGTCCATTTAAGTACATCCCTAATATATGATATAGCTTTCAACTAATAGGTGCAATTGAGGGAAATCAGCTTTATTTTTTTGAAGTTTATTTTTCCTTTTTTTAAAAAAAATATTTCTTTTAATTGGAGACTAATTACTTTACAATATTGTGGTGATTTTCGCCATATATCCACATGAATCGGCCACAGGTGCTCATGGCATGACATTTATAATGTGGCAGTGTCTGTCTAAACCATTTGACCTACATTAACTATAACATGCGCGCTCAGTTATCTCTGACTCTTACAACCCCATGGACTGTAGCCCCCCAGGCTCCTCTGTCCATGTGATTTCCCAGGCAAGAATACTGGAGTGAGTTGCCATTTCCTACTCCAGGGCATCGTCCTGACCTAGGGATGGAACCCGTGTCTCCTGCATTGGCAGGTGGATTCTTTACCACAGTGCCACCTGGGAAGCCACCTATAACATGATAGTGAATTAAAATTAAAAGGCAGCTCCCTGGAGTCTTCCAAAGAAACCCCACCTGTTCTGCATTGTGCTGAGATTCCCTGCAGGAATGGTAGTACCTGGTGTGCTAGAAAACGTAGACTTAAGCACCTGGCTTCAAATCTTAGCTCAACTACTTTTGAGCTTGAAATTAAGCCTGCTTATTCAACTATAAAGTGGAAAAATGGAACTTATCAACATGGTCATTACTAATGAGTTAAAAAAGTAAGAATTCTTTTGTTAAAGTTTACTAAAATGTTAATTAATAATAATATTAACCAGTGAACGCTGATAGTATCTAGAGCTATTGAATACAGTGGTCACAGACCATATGTAGCTACTTGAAATGTGGTTTGTCTGAATTGTGATATCTTGCTAGAGTTGGCACCAAAAAAAGGAAAAACATCTCAATAATTTTTATGTAACTTACACATAAAATCGTAATATTTTAGATATATAGGGTTACATAAAATTAATCTCCTTATCTTTATTTATTTTAATGTAGCTACTAGAAATTTTGAAAATATGAGGGTGACTTGCCTTGAGGATTTGCATTCTATTTCCAATAGGCAGTATTGAACTAGAGTGTTTCTTGTTTGTGAAACAAGTGATACGGAATATGAGGATTTTGAGAACCACTTTTTAAAGTAAAGCCAGGATACATATATATGACAAATTTATCCATCTCACAAATTCATCCACTTTTACAATTCATTTCACTGACAAGCTTTGAACATCCACCTTATGCCAGGGACTGAATACAGCATTGTTGTGCCCTGCGGGAGCTCACACATGATCGTGAATGAGGATGGGGAATTCCTAGACAACCTATAAGCACTTCACAGTCATCAGGAATGTGTTTGGCACCCCTCGTACACTATTGGCGGGACTGTAAATTGGTGTAGCCACTGTGGAAAACAGTATGGAGGTTTCTCAAAAAACTAAAAATAGAGCTACAATTCAGTTCAGTTCAGTTGCTCAGTCATGTCCAACTCTTTGCAACCCCATGAATCGCAGCATGCCAGGCCTCCCTGTCCATCACCAACTCCCAGAGTCTACCCAAACCCATGTCCACTGAGTCGGTCATGCCATCAGCCATCTCATCCTCTGTTGTCCCCTTCTCCTCCCGCCTTCAATCTTTCCCAGCATCAGGGTCTTTTCAAATGAGTCAGCTCTTTGCATCAGGTGGCCAAAGTATTAGAGTGTCAGCCTCAACATCAGTCCTTCCAATGAACACCCAGGATTTATCTCATTTAGGATGGACTGGTTGGATCTCCTTGCAGTCCAAGGGACTCTCAAGAGTCTTCTCCAACACCACAGTTCAAAAGCATCAATTCTTCGGTGCTCAGCCTTCTTCACAATCCAACTCTTACATCCATACATGACCACTGGAAAAACCATAGCCTTGACTAGACAGACCTTTGTTGGCAAAGTAATGTCTCTGCCTTTTAATATACTGTCTATTGGTCATAACTTTCCTTCCAAGGAGTAAACGTCTTTTAATTTCATGGCTTCAATCACCATCTGCAGTGATTTTGGAGCCCAGAAAAATGAAGTCTCTCACTGTTTCCATTGTTGCCCCATCTATTTGCCATGAAGTGATGGGACCAGATGCCATGATCTTAGTTTTCTGAATGTTGAGCTTTAAGCCAACCTTTTCACTCTCCTCTTTCACTTTCATCTAGAGCTACAGTATAACCCAGCAATTCCATTACAGTGTATATATCCAAAATCCAAAAATATTAATTTGAAAAGATATACACACCTGAAGTTTCACAGCAACATTATTTATTATAGCCAAGATATGGAAACAATCTTTGTCTATCAACAGACGAATGGATAAAGAAAATGTGGGTTATATGAATACACACACACACACACACACACAATGAAATAATGCTCAGTCAAAAAGAAGAATGAAATTTTGCTATTTGCAGCAATATGGATGGACTTGGAGGA
Organism: Ovis canadensis; assembly: GCF_042477335.2. Classification (NCBI taxonomy): domain Eukaryota; kingdom Metazoa; phylum Chordata; class Mammalia; order Artiodactyla; family Bovidae; genus Ovis; species Ovis canadensis. The sequence goes on along the minus strand of NC_091245.1, from coordinate 97,441,007 downwards.
CATTATGCTAAGTGAAATATGTCAGAGACAAGTACTGTATGATGTCACTTATACGTGGAATCTAAAAAGTACAACAAACTAAGTGGCTCAGACAGTAAAGAATCTGCCTACAATGTATGAGACCTGGGTTCAATCTCTGGGTCAGGGGAAGACCCCCTGGATTAGGGCATGGCAACCCACTCCAGTATTCTTGCCTGGAGAATCCCATGGACACAGGAGCCTGGTGGGCTATAGTCCATAGGGTCGCAAAGAGTCGGACACAGCTAAAGAGACTTAGCATGCAGGCAGTGAATGAAACCAAAAGAAGCTGAGAATAGATATGGAGAACAAACTAGTTGTTATCAGTGTGGAGAGGGAATAGGGTTGTAGGGGTTAGAGGTACAAACTATTGGGTGTAAGGCAGGCTCAAGGATGTACTGTATAACATGGGGAATGTAGCCAATATTTTGTAATAATTATAAATGGAAAGTAGCCTTAAAACTTCCATAAAATTTTTAAAAATGTGCTTGGTTCTGACTCCATATCACCCTAATATATCCTCAAGGTCAGAGGACACGTGACTCTGGGAAATCCCTCTTGGTCTGAATGTTCTTTTTGCTGCGGCCCACAGCCTCTAAGTGTTTCAATGTTGCATATGGATCTCAGTGAAGGGTGGGTTTTCAGAAAGCTCTGTCAGCTGAGTCTGTAAGTGCCTAAGAGGCCAAGGTCATAGGTTTGTTCCCTGTACGGGTCATTTCACTTTGCTCTGATCCATGCCTTAGACTTGCCCCTGCAAACGCCAGCCAGCTGCCTTGTGAATATCTTTGAATACTTGGGAGACAGGGTGAGAGTGTGTGAGGGGAGCAGGGCAAATCTCTCACCACAATTGGGGTGACAACTGAAAACTTTCTTGACCAACCGTGAGGACTCCTGGGAGGAGAGCCTGTGTAACTTAATGTATTCCTTTGCACAGTGGACCCAGTTAAAACCATTTTCCCCTGGCACCCCTCTATGTGATCACTGACCAGTGTGGAGTTGGTGGGACAAGGCTCCTGGACACCATAACTCCTAGACAGGACACATATAGCATTCACTGGGAATTCAGATTTTTTTTTTTTTCTAAAGATGATGTTGCCAACGAGCACATGGGGTCTTCATGTCTGACTGACAGAGATTGTTTATATTTGGAAATAAGGACAACTATCTCTCGAGTGACCTGCTGGTAATATTTATATTCACATTCACACAGAAAGGTGATGTGTTTTAATTCCAGCCTAGGATTCAGCCCCGAATACCTCACTGAAGCATTGCTGACAGAAAGGCTGGTCTGGGGTCTCCAGCTACACAAATAAATACTGGAGCAGGGCCTAACAGGAAGACCCTCACTACCCAATTTTTTCCAGAGGATAATGATGGATGGCTGTATGTTTATGTTTACTCGGTTTCCCAGGTGACTGGTGTCGTGGTTTCTACTGGTCATGCCTTGATGAGCTTTTCTTGAAGATGTGAGCTGCTTCCCCCAACAGCCCAGCTCCTGGCCCATAGGTCTCTGCCACGCTCAACGCAATCAAGAGGTCATTGTGTTTCTTGGATGACGGGTTAACTCTTCACTCACCACTGCTTCTCTGAGCCTCTGCTTGTAAATTTCCAGAACCAGCGTGGCAAGAGTCAAATCTCAAATCGTATAAAGAAACTCATGGTTGGCAGAATAATGGCCCTTTGACGATGTCTATGTTCTAATCCCCAGAACCTATGGATATGTTCTGTTCCGTGGCCAAGGGGAATTAAGGTTGTAGAGTGTATTAAGGTTGCTAATCACTTGACCTTAAAATGGGGAGACTATCCCAGATTATCCAGGTGGTCCAGTGTAATCAGAAGGCTTCTTAAAAGTGGAGAGAGATGCAGAAGGAAAGATCAGGAAAGATCTTGATATGTGATGTAAAGACTGGACCGGTCACTGCTGGAGGAAGGAGGCCATGAAAAAAGCGAAAAAACAAAAACTGGTGATTTCTAAGAAGCTGGAAAAAACAAGAAAAGAATTAATCCCTAAAGCTTCCAGAAAAAAATATATTCAGCCCTGCTGACAACTTGATCTTAGCCCAGTAAGACCTTTGCTGAACTTCTAACCTACAGAACTGTAAGATAATACATTTATATTGTTTTAAGCCATTAAGTTTATGACAGTTTGTTACAGCAACAATGATAGAAAACTAATACCGAGTTAGATGTGGTGAACATGGGCTTGACCTCCAAACTCCTTCTGATATGTGAAGTCCTCCCGTCTTCAGCACAATGTAACCTAACAGAATACATTCTTCCCCAGATACGATAGGCTGGTGTGCATACCACATGGTGCTTCCTACAAAGTTTTGGAAAGTGAGGGATGATGGAGCCCTAATCACCAGGTCCTCCTGATTCTTCGTCAGTAGGGAGGATGAGCATGGACTTTGGGATTCGGCAGACCTTGGTCCTGGCTCCGCGGTTTCATGCTCCTATGATCTTCCCTGTGTGAGTCAGCCTCTCTGCTGTTCCGCTTCTTGAGGGGGATGTTACACCTTCACATGGTTGCTGCAAAGAGTACATAAAATGAAGTGCGCAAAGTATCTCGGGGCCTGGGAGAAGGTAGAAATTCAACAAATCTGGCCCTCTTCTATCTGCTTTGTTATTATTTCTCAGATATCTCCTATCCCCTCTAATTCTGTGGCTCTAGATGGCATTTGAAAGTGAAAGTGTTGGTCGCTCAGTCGTGCCTGACTCTTTGAGACCACATGGACTGTAAACCACCCAGCTTCTCTGTCCATGGGATTCTCCAGGCAAGAATACTGGAGTGGGTTGCCATGCCCTTCTCCAGGGGATCTTCCCAACCCAGGGGTCTAACTCGGGTTTCCCGCATTGCAGGCAGATTCTTTACCATCTGAGCCACCAGGGAACTAGATGACATTTAGTTTCTTATTATTTCTTACCAGGATTGTATCAACAGCTCCCAAAGGTCTAGTCACAGACTTCACTCCTCCTCGACAGCCCTCCAGGGGTTTTTTTCTAGAAGATAGAATTTCTAGAACATGACCCCTCTCCTGCTGCCAATTCTTCAGTAGCTCCCTGTTGCCTATGGGTTGAAAGGTCTGAAGTCATTGGAATGGCTTGTGAGCATTCTCCACAATTTTATCTCCACTCCCTTCTGTATTAGAGCTCTCTAAATGGCAACCCACTCCAGTGTTCTTGCCTGGAGAATCCCAGGGACGGGGGAGCCTGGTGGGCTCCCGTCTATGGGGTTGCACAGAGTCGGACACGACTGAAGCGACTTAGCAGCAGCCTAACTTCTCTCCTCATTGTGCTTTTACTCATTTTGTGCCTTTGTGCCTTCGTTGCTGCTTTCCGTCTCTGGAATACCAGCCCCCTCTCTTTCACCTGTTGTTTTTGCATGCCTGCTTGGTCATATCTGACTCTTTGCACACCTAGAGAGCTTCTTTTATCTTTTGAGGTCCTGTTCAAATGTTGTCATTTTTTGCAAAGCCTTTTCTGATTCCTCTATGAATTCAGCACTGCCTCCACTGTTTCTGTCATGCTAACTACACTACAGAACTTAATCAGAGCGCATTTTGATTGTTTAATACATTTGCCTCGCCCTCCATCTGTGACGACAGAGACAGCGCATTTGGCACCTTTGCTCTCAGAGTTTAGAGTATTTGTTTTGCATATAATATATATTCAATATAAAATATACTCAGTTATGGGTATGGATGAATGAATGGATGAAAAAATACATGAACAACCCACATCTTTGGAGTCACTGCCATGGAACTCATTTTTCCTTTCACATCCCAGGCTTGATGCCGCCAGGAGGGGCTTTCTGTGATGCTGCACACACATTAAGTCTTCCAAAATAATCAGATTATCGAGCAATTTAGCATTTGTTCTATTCTTTTACTTTGGTTCCCCAAAGAATGTTAACCTTAAATTCACAGGAAATGTGTTTTTGAGTGCCAACTAAACAATAAGTCAGTAATTCCAATATAATGGTTGGGAGAAGATATGAAATATTCTTATCTACCTGGCCAACTCCCTCTTTTCTGGGAAAGGTACCTTCTTTCTCTTAGGAATTGCTTTCCCTGCCCCCTCACATCAGCTATGACTATGGAATTTGAGTAAGGACTGCCTGTCACAGTGGAAAGTTAGGGACAAAACACAAAGCTATCCAGTCAGAACTTTCTCTGCATTGCAGTCCCCTCCAAAAACCATGATAATACTGTAATGATGGCATCATATTATGTATGGTTCATTATCTGATTCTTCTGCCATAAGGTAGAGTTTCTATGTTTATTTAGAGCTGTATCCCCAGCATTGAGAACTGTGCAAGTACAGAAGATCTTGACAAGTATTTGTTAAATGAATAAACATATAATGGAATTTCCAGGAGCCATGAAATCTGCCATCTCAAATAAATTGGTGGGGAACACACAGAAAGAAGCAAAGAAGTAAGACAGGGTCCCGATAGGCTCAAGTGTCATAGTTCTGGCCCTTGAGGTTTTGGGAGTTTCTGCAGTTCATGTCTTCTATTGATCCCCTTTTTGGGGGGCTGATGTTAGTTTAACTTAGCTCCCTGGTGGCTCAGAGGTCAAAGAATCTGCCTGTGATATAGGAGACCTGGGTTTGATCCCTAGGTCAGGAAGATCCCCTGGAGAAAGAAATGGCAACCCACTCCAGTATTCTTGCCTGAAGAATCCCATGAACAGAGGAATGTGCTGGGCTGCAGTCCATGGGTGCAAAAGAATCAGACACAACTGAGCAACTAACACACATGTACACACCTGTCACTTGAGACTAAAAGTCCTGAGTGATCTAAAAGTTTTATTGTAATAAATTCAACTGTGAGAGACCAGGAAAGTAACCTACAGAGTTTACTTGGCATAGGATATGAATGCATAGCAGTCAAACTCCTGAGTATTTGAGTACGGAACATTTGAGGCAGACTCATGCTGCCCAAAAATAGAGGGGCAAAAAAAAACTATATTCAATGAAGATTTACTGGGTAAGATCACATATGCATTATTTCCTTTTCCCTGTAACTTTATTTACGCCATCCTCTGACATGCTATCAGTCAGGGTCCAACCAGAGAAACAGAACCAGTATGTGATACATATTAAGGCAGCAGTCCCCAAACATTTTGGCACCAGAGACCAGTTTCGTGGAAGATAATTTTTCATGGTCTGGGGGTGGAGGATGGTTTTGGGAATGATTGCTGCTGCTACTGCTGCTAAGTTGCTTCAGTCGTGTCTGACTCCGTGCGACCCCATAGACGGCAGCCCACCAGGCTACTCTGTTCCTGGGATTCTCCAGACAAGAATACTGGAGTGGGTTGCAATTTCCTTCTCCAATGCATGAAAGTGAAAAGTGAAAGTAAACTCGCTCAGTTGTGCCGGACTCTTAGCGACGCCATGGACTGCAGCCTACCAGGCTCCTCCATCCATGGGATTTTCCAGGCAAGAGTACTGGAGTGGGCTGCAATTGCCTTCTCCATTGGGGATGATTCAAGACTCTAATTTATTGTGAACTTTATTTATATTATTATTATTAAGCTCCACTTCAGATCATCAGACATTGGATCCCAGAGGTTGGGAACCCCATTAATAAACTTATTGGTTTCTGTGATTGTGGAGGCTGGCTAGGCAAATCTGAAATCCATGGTGCAGGCCATCAGGAGCACACAGGCAGGGGATGCTTCCACAGGTAGAATTTCCTCTTGAGAGAAGCCTCAGCCTTGCTCTGAAGCCTTTCAGCTGATTGAGTCGGGCTCACCTAGGTTATCTAGGGTGTGATCCCTTACTTAAAGTCAGCCTTAAATTTTAGACTTAAATTATATTACAAAATATATTCAAAACAATGCCTAGATTAGTGTTTACCTGAACTCCTGCAGACTGTAGCCTAGCGAGGCTGACACATCAATCTGCCCACTGCACATGGCAGGCCTATCGCTCTCAGTTTGTTTTAAGGTCTGAGACTGTGCTGCTGTGCTCAGGGGCCATCTGGTTGGCCCCGGTCACATGCCGAGTATCTGATGAGTGTCACTCTCCAGGGACTCTTGGTCCTGCTGGGTTCCTGACTAATAATTTTGTCTTCAACTTCTACTTCTTGGAGTCTCAATTCCTGTTATCCTCTCTGAAGTTACTTGACGGTCCCTGCTATTAATCCAACTCATGATGACCAAAGTTAGGGTTTATAGGTCTTAACTAGGTCACTCCTTTACTTTGAATTCTTTAGTGGCTTCTCCTTGCTTTAAGAGAAAATCCAGAGTCCTTAAGACAGTAAGTCTTAGCCTCTACTTGATCATTTTTTTGCTGTTAATCACTCTACACACCTTCCCCTCCCCTTTAATTCCCTAAGTATGACTTTCCTTCTCATTTATCTGGAGTTCCCTGACCCTGATCTTTATCTCAGGATTTCTTACCCTTAAAAATGAAGCCCAGTCCTCCTTTGAGGCTTGACATTCTTCTTGCCTTACTCATACTGCCCATCCTATGCTCCATGGCACCCCCACCTCCACTTATCATATACTACATATTGCAAACAATAGCACCTTTAACTATTTTTTTTTTAATAAGAAGAAGGTAGCCACCTAGAAAAGTGATCTACAGAGGTGTAAAAAGAGAAACATCTGCTTTCACCTCCTAACAGATCTTTCTGCCAAACTGTTAACACTTCCTTGTTAAACTTATAGGAAAACTGTTTATGCATGTATCACTCTACATGTGCATATAATACTCTTTATTTATAAATGAGGTGATGTCAAACATGCTGTTCTGCCTCTTGCTTTCTTCACTTATATGAGAAAATATTTTCATTCCAAAACATAGACATTTAATATGTGTAGTGCCTAAATAGTATTCCATTTTAGTGACAAAAAAACTTTATTTAATGAATCTCATATTGATGAATATTGGGTTATGTTCAGGTTTTCATATTTTTTATCTATATCAGGTTGCTTTTATATTTCTAGGATACATTTTAGGACTGGTTCAAAGGACATTTGAACATGTTGAAACATTGTCAAATTGCATTCCAAAAGTGTACACTAATTTAAATTTTGACCAACAGTATATAAGTTTTCTTACTTTAATATTTTCTTTCCAATATCAAATTTGTAAAACTTCTAATACATGCCTATTTGTATGATGAAATGATTTTTTTATTGTTGTTTTGATTGGCACTTTTTAAATCCTCAGTGAGGTTGGGCATCTTTTCTTATATTTCATTTGTATCATACCTTTTTCTGAGAATTCCCTGTATATGTATGTATGTGCATACATATACATACATATATATAGTGTGTATGTTTATATATGTATATATATATATATTCACATTGCTGTTGTCGTTTAGTCGCTCAGCTCCATCTGACTCTTTTGTGATCCCATGGACTGTAGACCACCAGGCTCCTCTGTCCATGGATTTCCAAGGCAACAATACTGAAATAGGTTGCCATGACCTCCTCCAGGGGATCTTCAAGATCCAGGGATCGAACCTGCGTCTCCTGCTTGTCAGGCAGATTCTTTACCCACTGAGCCACCAGGGCCATACATACATATACAGGGAGTTCTCACAAAAAGATTATATATATATATATACACACACATATACACATACATATATGTATTTATTTATATCTTTTTCTGATAACTCCTTGTTTATAAATTTACTTACTGTCTCTTTAAGGTAAGAAAATTAACCTTTTATTTGTCATGTTTGTTTTGAACATTTTTTTCCCAAAGTACTATTTGTCCTTAGACTTGGGTAATAGATTTTATATAAATGTTTAAAGTTCTCAAATGTAATATACTAGTTTCCTTTATGGCTTCTGGGTACACTGTGTGTTGAATGCCTATTTTTTGGCAGGAAATCCAGATCTGGGATTCAAAAGGGAAAATCACCCTTCATGCTAAAGGATTATTTTAATAGCCATGGAGAAGTGAAAATGTATAAGGAATTTTATTACAAAATGCTTCTGTTTTGGGTCCTAGGGAGATCCTGTCTCAGCTCCTAAAACCTGACAAGCTGAAAAGGACCAGACATTCTCAGTTGAGGATTTAACCTAATTGAGGTTGGGTTTCAATTCCAGCCTTGGGAGAAGCTGTATCTCTCTAACCATCTCCTTGTCAATGCACAAACCTTACCCAGGCTGCTTGGTGACGTCTGAGAAGAAAGGTCCCTATCAGTTCAGTCACTCAGTCGTGTCCGACTCTTTGCGACCCCATGAATTGCAGCATGCCAGGCCTCCCTGTCCATCACCAACTCCCAGAGTTCACTCAGACTCACGTCCATCGAGTCGGTATTGCCATCCAGCCATCTCATCCTCTGTCATTCCCTTCTCCTGCCCTTAATCCCTCCCAGCATCAGAGTCTTTTCCAATGAGTCAACTCTTCGCATGAGGTGGCCAAAGTACTGGAATTTCAGCTTTAGCATCAGTCCTTCCAAAGAACACCCAGGACTGATCTCCTTTAGAATGGACTGGTTGGATCTCCTTGCAGTCCAAGGGACTCTCAAGAGTCTTCTCCAACATCACAGTTCAAAAACACCAATTCTTCGGCACTCAGCTTTCTTCACAGTCCAACTCTCACATCCATACATGACCACTGGAAAAACCATAGCCTTGACTAGACAGACCTTTGTTGGCAAAGTAATGCCTCTGCTTTTGAATATGCTATCTAGGTTGGTCATAACTTTCCTTCCAAGGAGCAAGCATCTTTTAATTTCATTGTTGTAATCACCATCTGCAGTGATATTGGAGCCCCCCAAATAAAGGGAGCCACAATTCTGATTCACACTCAATGGTTCAAAAGAAAGTTAAACTCACTCCTGGAATCTTCCCACGTGTTCTTTCTGTGTCATGAGATGAAAAAGAAAAAAATCATCATTTGGAGAGGACAGTGTTCAGGCAAGATAAGAGGGGCAGACTGGCTCAAGCTGGTGGCATCCCATTTCCCTCCACACAGTCATAACTTACAAAACACACATCAGCTTAGGCACATTGCTCCCAAAGTGTTGGGAGCTGTTAGGAACAATGGCACTGTGATTCCAACATTACCATTCGCACTGGCTTCCTGTCATCTCATTCAGAACTACACATGAAGTTAAGGACAGCTTCTTCCCAGACAGCAAGCTTCCCAGTTGCCCCCATGTGTGTAGTTATCATGAGTCATCACGTCTTGTAGATATCATGGTCATAGTTATGTCTGGGCCCGTGCTGGCCTCTTTGCTGGTGATATCAATGTTGAAATAGGACCACAGGGTTAAAAATGAGCTTGGAAGAGGATTAGGTACTAGAAGGAAATGTGAAGAAAATGCCCAAATCCAGCCCCTGAAGAAAACCCAAGTCATGGAACTGGCCAGAATCAGACAGTAGGTTACCATAAAAGAAGACACATGATTGGAACAGAGGCAGAATTAGAATCTCTGGTCAAATCCAAGGTCAAAGCCACAAGAGTTAATATAGAACAAAATGCAGAAATCAAGGGGGGAGGATAGTCAGTCCAGTTAAATCCTCAGAACAGTAGAACTGTCTCTCTTAGAAGCCCCAGTGCTTTGCGGCATGGGTGAGACTCTTAATTTTGAAGGCATGTGTTACAGCCCTCAACTTCAGAAATAGGACAACAGTTAGCAGTACTGTAGTAGGAGTTGCAACTATGCAGACATTGACTCAACAAAAGAGCACCCTAAGTCCAGGAGGACAAGTGTGGTCCTGAAATCTCAATGGTCAGGTGTGTGGGAACAGTTACTGGGGAGACCCCAGGCACATGGTTTTCTGGGCTCTATGCCCCAGCTTCTATTCCTTGGCTCTTTAACTATATTTTATTTTCCCTAGCTTAAATATTGGTTTTCTTTTTTTTAATTTCTAGTTGTATTTAAAAAATTACAGAAGAATTACTATTACAGTAATTGCAGAAAAATTACTATTATAAAATAGTCAAGTAGCATAAAAGTATAGGCTTCTCTGGTGGTTCAGTGGTAAAGAATCCACTTGTCAATGCAAGAGATACGGGCTCAATCCCTGGGTTGGGATGATCCCCTGGAGAAGGGAATGGGGACCCACTCCAGTATTCTTGCCTAGGAAATCCCATGGACAGAGAAGCCTGCAAGGCTACAGTCTATGGGGTCGCAAAAAGAGTCGGACATGACTTAGTGACTAAAAACAACCACATAAAAGCATAGAAAGTAAGAAATGGAGTCTCTTCCTTTCATTCTACTCACCCTCCCCAGTGGAGATCAATTTTAAAAGTTAGATTTATGTATGTTTAGAGCTTGTCCTGCAGCTTGCTTTTTGTAACTCAATCATACACTGCAGACACCCATTCCATTTCAGTATATATGTTTCTATTTCATTCTTGTTAATGACTACGTAGTAGTCATAGCAAAAACATGCACTAATTTTATATTATAAATACACAGACGCATATTTGGCTGTGCTAGATCTTAGTTACAGCACACAGCATCTTTGTTGGTGCATTGCAAGCTCTTAGTTGCAGCATGTAGGACCTAGTTCCCTGACCAGGGATCAAACCCCGGCCTCCTGCCTTTGGAGCATACAGTCTTACCCATTGGACCACCAGGGAAATCCTATATTTTACATTATAAACAATGTTGCCTTGAATATTTTTGCACAGATATTCTTGCCCACTATAGATTGCTTCTGTAGGATAAATTCCTAGGAGGGAACTGCTGAGAGCATATTTAAAATTTTAATAGGTATTGTCAGCTTGCCTTCTTTGTTCTAGTTTATACTTTTACCAGCAATGTGTGTGAGGCCCTTCTCCCCACCTTAGTCACCACTGGGTAGTATTGCTTTATTTCACAAATCAGAGTCTAATTTGATGTACATGGCAGTCTTCAATGTACTCTCCAGGCGATGGATGTTCCAAACCTGGCACCGATCATTAGGTTATGAATACTGCTCTAGCAGCCTAGAAACTCTTGGTTGGGGCCTCTTGGGTTCTTCTCCTATTACTTCCACTTTCATGATCACTGCAGTGTATACATTTTTTTGTTTGTTTTATTGTTGAAATCATTTATTGGAATAAACTGTCATATATCATATTCAAACAATAGCAATCATCTACATTTTCACATCCTTCATTGACCAGGGTACATTTCTTCATTCTTTTTTGTTGTTGTTCCTTTTAAAAAAAAATTTAGCTTTATTTGAGGATAATTACAATACTGTAATGGTTTTTGCCATTCATCATCATGAATGAGCCACATGTATACCTATGTCCCTTCCCTCTTAAACCTCCCTCCCAACTCCTCCCTATCCCACCCCTCTAGTTTGTCACAGAATACCAGCTTTGGGTTCCCTGCTTCATACAGCAAACTCCCATTGGCTATCTATTTTACATACGGTAATGTATATGTTTCAATGCCATTCTCTCAAATCATCCCAATGTAAATCAAAAATACAATGAGGCATCACTTCACATGGATCAGAATGGCCATCATCAAAAAGTCTATGAGTGATAAATGCTAGAGAGGGTGTGGAGAAAAGGGAACCCTCTTATGCTGTTGGTGGGAAGGCAAATTAATACAGCCACTATGGAGAACAGTACAGAGACTCCTTAAAATTTTTTATATTAACAATTCCATGCATTTTAGAGTTTGCCTAGTGTCTTCCCCACTTTATTTTATTTAATCTTCACAAAGTTTCTATTGGGTATGTAGGGAGGAAACTTCTATTTTGGAGACGTGGAGCAATTAATGACTTTCTTAAGTTCACATAAAGGGAAAGCACTAGGACTTGAACACAAGTCTCTTAAGTTGAAAATCCATGTTCTAGCCACCATTTCCCTCTCTGACTCACTAGAACAGAGTTCATCAGAATTTGTGTTTCTGATCAATAGCTTTCTATACTTAGAGATATCTACATAGAGATATGTCTGCTATCTCTAGAGAAACTTACATTTGTTGGTTGGTTGGTGAGATTCAGCGCTGCTATAAAGTTGGTTGGTTGGCTAGATTTGCTGTAATTTGTGACTTAGGGGGTATCCATTTTGCTCATAAAGTGTTTTTAAAATTTGAATATTCTGGTATGTGGCCCACGGTGACCCAGGGCCACATCTCCAGGAGAAGGTAACTGGTGGGGTGCCCAGAGGCCTCATGGTGACCTTATCTAGTGTCAGTGGCAGAATTGGAACCAGACCTGTCTGACTCCAAAGCCAAAACCTTTTAAACTTTATTCTATGCACCTCCTCGTATGAAGCAAGATGCTCAGGGCAGAAGATCAGTGCATTCTTTCTTTATAGGCAAATTACATGGGAATCCAGATTCTCACCAAGTTGCATGCTGAGCACAGAATAAGAAAAAGGAGAGTTCAGGGTCTTAAAAAGTTAATTTCAGCTCAAATAGCTGAAGGCCAGCTTACCATTAGGGGGTCACACAGTCAAAAACCAAGAGGTACAAAGAGTGCAACATAGATGAATCAGGCAGGTCAGGGAGCAGGTGTGTAAGGAACAGTAGAGACTGGGGCAAACTGGAGAGTAAACCCCTTTCTAAAGGGAGTCGCTGCTGCTTTATAGCTCCAGCCCATTGTTGCCAGTTCAGACAAGCCAGGTCTTCCCAGTTTTTCAACAAAAGCTAGAATCTTAGATGTTTTCTATATGAAATTAGTGGACAACTTTTAAAAATACTGTTAAATCAATACAGTGCGGACCAAGAAAAACTGGTCTGTGGGCCAGATTTGGCTTATCAGGTGCCAGTCTGTGAGTTTTTATGATAGGAAAACATATACCCTGAAAATCACAAAGCTCAGAGCCCTTTAGAAAGCCTTCTTCACCTCTAAAAGATTAAGATTGGCACTCTTTAGATTTTCCTTTTTATCTTTTGGGGCCAATCTCTGCTTATAGTCAATCTCCAGAGAGAACAGAGTTATATTTTATTCCCTTTCCTCTTACTAAATTACATCTACATTTCAGCCACATCTCCTTGGGAGGATTCTTAGCTCAACTTTTGGTTGGATTGACACTTATGTAGTCAGTCCCTTGTATTCTTATTATTGTCATTATTATTTGGGGAGTTATCATTATTCTTAAACCACACAGCTAATCACTGCCTTTGAGTGTGGGTTTTTCAACTCTTAGAGGACAATCCAGTTTTCAAACCCTCAAACGGCCCTTTACTGTTACCAAATTATAGGGACAAAAAAAGCCATTTTCACCTTTTTCAGATATTAAGAATTATTTTTAAGTATATGAATATAACTTCATTGGCTTATAGAATTTTTTTTAGTGAGTGATTTATTCTTCTAAGAAGGGTTTGGGAGAGTTACAGCTTGTAGAAAAGAAAGGAAGAAATAGGAACACTCTTCTATATTAAAAAAAATATATTTATTTGGCAGCATGTAGGATCTAGTTTCCTGACCAGGGATGGAACCCCAGCCTGCTGCACTGGTGGCATGGAGTCTTAACCACTGGAAGTCAAAGTAAGCAAGAGGAATTGGGCTGAATTTTAATTCAAAATGAAGACTGACCTTTGCTTCTAGATCTCAGTGATTCTAGAACTGACCCTCCTTCCCTCCAGATGAAGGGACAACTACTCCTGCCTCATGCCACACAGAAACTGCAAGATCAGTTGAACTATCACTGGAAAGTGGAGGAGGAGAAAAAATGCCCAGAAATGGAAGGCATCACCACTCTTTAGGCATATCATGCCAATCAGAGCAGCACTGCAAAGTTTTCAGCAGAAAGGAATGGGTGAATTTAATGGCACTCAGGCACTGGGCATTCTATCAACATCTTTCCTTCATAAAAGAACTATTAACAAGACACTAATTCAAGATTTACTATCGGACTTCCTTACTAGACATTATGTTGAGACATGACATGTGGTGACACATTACAAAATAAATGCCATTCAGCCAGAATCTAAATGGCTAGAAATCCAAAATAACCAGATTTCATCCCCCACCCCGCAGACAATGACAATGATGACAACCCAAAAGAGCCTGACATCTTCTAAGTTTCTAAAGTTTCTCCAACTCACCATAAAGATTTTATTTCTTCTCTTGTAAAATGTATGCTCATTATTTTTATGGTAAGGTGATTCTTTGAAAATTGGTAATGTGAAATATGAGACTTCTAAGACAGTTTGAGCAAGAAAATCTCCCATATTTGGTTTCTGACTATCCCACCAGATTATGCAAGAATTTTGTGGGATTGCCACTTCTTAAATTTGGGTGATGAAGAATATAGTTAAAATAGATATGGGCTTGAATCCCATCCAGTTAAACCTAATATAGTCTTGGGCAAGTTCATTAACACAGCTCAGTTTCCTCAAATGAAAATCAAGAATGCAAAATTTACATCACAAGGACATTTGTGTGGGGATTGAATGAGATAATTTATAATAATAACAGACCATACAGGAATTCTTTAATAAATGGAAGCTGCTAATGTCTTCATCGCAACTCAACCACCTGTTTAGGGGCTAAATGGCAATAAGTCATACAAAAATGCACACTTCTCTTGAAGTAACCATCGCTGGTGGAGAGAAACTGCAACCACCCAGGAAACCTGGAGAGATCAATCTAAGACCATTTATAGAAAAGGGCTAAGTGACCAGTGTGGGCTTCCTTGGTGGCTCAGCAATAAAGAATCTGTGGGCCAATGCAGGAGATGTGGGTTCAATTCTCAGGTCGGGAAGACCCCCTGGAGAAGGAAATGGCAACCCACTCCAGTGCTCTTGCTTAGGCAATCCCATGGACAGAGGGGCCTGGCAGGCTACAGTCCCTGAGGTAGTAGCAAAGAGTCAGATATGACTTAGTGATTCATTAACAACAACAACAGCAAGTGATCAATGTACATCAACTCGGAAATGGAGAGACATTGTGAACACAAATGACAGAGCATTTCCACTTCCCCCTTCTCACCTGGCCCCACTGCTGAGGAGCAGAGCTGGGCCAGGGGAAAGCAACACCAAGCTCCCCACCTTCCAGCCAACTCCCTTTACAACCTGAGAGCTGCAGGCTGAGGCATCACCAGCCAGGCCGAGGATGGTGGATGCAATTATCTCCCAGCCCTTTGAAGTTTCAGCCAGGAATATTTGTTGTCACTATCACATGTGATTAGGACAGCAACATCCTCCTGAAGAAGACAGAACTCTTTGTCCACCACCCTCCCTCCGTCCCTGCCAGAGAGCAGGAAGCAGGGAGAGGGGCGCCAGCCCCTCTTGGTCCAATTTCACACATTGGTTTTTCAGCATTAATAAATTGGTTACATTTGCCCCACATTTGGCAGGCAAGGTTTCTAATAACACTCTGATCCCTTCAGAGAACATGAATCACTGGCATGCAGGGGGCTCTGGTTACCTCCCGCCACTCTCTGCTGCTAAAGATCCCACACATTAGCAGGGGTCAGGCGCTCGCCTGGGCCGGGGCAGAGTCTAGGACAGGGGCCATGGCTTCGAGGCACTGTCACGGAGCTCAAAGATTTTCCCTCAGAGGGAGAACAGATAACTTTGAGCCCAGGCAATGTGCAGCTTTCTTCAGCTGTCAATCCTACCTGGTTTGCATATAGATTGAGAAAATGTGTGAGATTTTACCACAAGAATTGGTCCAGAGAATCTGAGGGGGGTGGCGGTGGTGGTGGTGGTGGGTGGAGAGGGGATGGGAGAGAAAAAATGTGGGATGCAGATGTCTGAGAGTTATGTGCTGCCCCAGTGCCGCTTCCCTTGTGAAGCTGAGAGTCGTGGGGGATGGACATCCTGAATGAGGACACTGTACATTTCTCAGAGGCAGCTTTTCTTTCTTTCTTTTCTTTTAAAAAGGCTGCTCTGTGTAGCATGTGGGATCTTAGTTCCATGGCCAGGGATCGAACCTGTGCTCCCTGCACTGGGAGTGTGGAGTCTTAATCCCTGAACTGGCAGCTTTCCTTCTTGCAGTGCAATTAGGTGTGCAAAACTTCCATGCGTCAGGGGAAAGCCCTGAGAAGAGGTTCAGAGTTGGGAGGCAGCCACAACTGCGGCCTTGGAGGGCCGAGGAGAGGAATAAAAGAAGGGGAAAGAAAGAAGCTAGACAGAGCATGGGCAGGCGGGGGACAAGAACAAGGAACAAAATAGGAGGAAGGGAAGGGGAGAACAACAGAAAAAGAGAATCGAGGCAAGAAGGAGAGGAAAGCAATTCAATCGACTCCAATAAATATTTTGTGGGAGAAAGAAGTGTTTTTATATAATAAGTATCTATCAAATCTGCTTCCTGCCCTCCAAGAGCTTACAGGTTAGTTAAAATACTCAGTAACACAGCTCATCCTGGAACAAAATATGACAGAATATAAAGCAGATGTCAGTGCCATGGAACCTGAGAAAGAAAGGCAGAGGTAATCGTGGGAAGACTTGGTAGAGGAGGTGGGTCTTGAGAATCTTCTAGAAGGTTGGTGAGCTAGGTAGGCAGAGGTGTGGGGCGGGCATTCCTGGTAGTAGAGAAAGGAGGAAAAGAACAGGAGTAAAGAAAAGACAAATGAAAAGCTGAAGCCTGCCACTGACAGTTGCCTTAGTTACCACACAAGCCACAGCTATAATACCTTACCCCTTTTATTCAAAGAAATTAGAAAATTTCTAGAGGACCCAGTAATCTCAGGTAAGCCACAAGCCCAGCAGCTCAGCTCCAGGCCTTGGAGAAGGAAGGGAACTGTCTCACGTACCCTGGACTAAAGCGGGTCACTTTCATCCTGCAGGCACCTGGGTGGCCTCAGACAGAGGTTCCCAGTCAGCCCACCTGTGGCCACAGACTCATCTAAGAGTCTCACCCGGCAGATTCCCAAGTATCCCCTCTCTCCTCCGTATCCTTCACTCTGTGGTTTTCACATTTCCAGGAAGGAAGCTCTTTTTCTGTTCTGTTTTTCCCAACTTTCATTATGAAAAATCTAAAATCTTCACAAGGCTTGAAAGAATACCATACTGAACACGAGGCACACTTGAATCATTTCACCGATTATTAAACCAATACAGTATTGTAGTAAAATAAAGTAAAAATGAAAATTTAAAAAAATATAAAAGAAAATAAAAGAAAAATAAATAAATAAAATTTAATTCTATGTTCAATGGTGTGCTGATAAACCCAGCCTCTGGGGGCAGGAGAGGAAGACCCAGGTGTAGCACGTGTCAATCTCTGTGGTATAAGGACTCCCACCATGACTGATTTCAAACTAATTTTAAACCATTAGTTTAACAATGGTTTGCAAAATTCCTGATATTTATTTGCTCTCAGGAGCTGGTAAGAGCCAGTTCCAGTAACCGGTATTTTTCCTGAACTATTTTAAATAACTTGCAGATACAATGGCCCTGAGCCAAATAACTTCAGAATGTGTTTCCTAAGAATAAGGACATTCTCAAACATATTCACAACATCATTATCACACTTAAGGGAAAAATTAGCAATATGCTTCATTGTATTATCTAACAGACTGCTGCTGCTAAGTCACTTCAGTCATGTCCGACTCTGTGCGACCCCATAGACAGCACATTTCCCACTAAAAATTTCCAAATCGTCCCCCAAATGTCTTTCATAGCATTTTTTTAAAAATCAAGAATCCAACGAAGGCTGCATATTGCATATGGCGTTTGTTTGTTTGAATCTAGAATGGTCACCCCCCTGACTGCTTTTTTTATAGGTTTTTTTTTAATGACACTGACTTTTTTGAAGAGTCTAGACCAACCATCTATAGAATGTGCCACATTCTGAGTTTATAAGGTTGTTACTTATGGTTAGATTCGTTAATAACTTACATATTTTTTGGCAAAAGTAATCTATAAATGGGCTTCATATCAAAAGGCTTAAATAATATCAGATTGTCCCACTATTGGTGATGCTCAGTTTGATCACTTAAAGTAATAACCATCAAATCTCTCCAAACCAAACATTTTCCCGTTTGTAATTAATAATTTGTGAGGAAATATACTGATGTTGTGTGAACATCCTGTTACTTTTACTCAGTGGTTAACATCTGGTGATGATCCTTGCCTGAATCTATTATTATAGTAGGGACTGAAACACAGTGATTCCCTAATTATATCACTTTTTCTGCATTTATTAGGTGAAAGATAGAACCCTTTTTTTTTTTTAAGTTCTTTCTCTTTTCAGAATGACTGTGGACTCATGGGCTTTTTTTTTTTTTTTCCCAAAAAACTTCAATGGATTTTAATCCATTACTGTCATTTTCTTTTTGATGTTCAAATTATTCCAAAGTTGGCCAGTGGGAACTCCTTCAAGCAAGATCCTGTGTCCTTTTGACACGACCTCATTAATCTTTAAGTATTTCCTTTCTTTCTGGCACACCAAGATTTCTCCAGGTTCACTTGCGTTTGCCCTGTACCAGATCAGAAGCACTTTTTTCTTTATTTCTTTAGTAAGAAGTGATATTTAGAAATCAAGATTTGGGTGCAAGGTGTGCTCATTGCTATAGTGGTGTTGTTGGTGTTGTTGCCAAAGGCCCTTTTGTTTGACATGGTTAGAGGGAAATGTGTGTGTGTGTGTGTAGTTCATAAACAGAATATAATTTATATGTACATAATTTATAAATCCCCTGGAGAAGGAAATGGCAACTCACTCTAGTATTTCTTGTCTGGAAAATTCCACTGACAAAGGAGCCTGGTAGGCTACAGTCCTTGGGGTTGCAAAGAGTTGGACACAACTGAACACACACACACAATTTATAAATATATACATACATATATATACACACATATATTGAGTTCCCTAACACCTAGTATCTTAGAATGTGATCTTATTTGGGGATAGGGTCTTTACAGAGGTAATGAAACTAAAGTGAAGTCATTAAAGGGTAAGCTCTAATGTAATATGACTGGCATACTTATGAAAAGATGAAACTTGGATAGAAAGGCATACACAGAGGGAAAATGATGTGAAAACACAGGGAGAAGATGGTCACCTTCAGGCCAGGGAGAGAGACCTGGAACAGGCCTTCTCTCCCAGCACCAAGGAAGGCATCAAGCCTGCGACACCTTGACTTTGGGCAAAGCTGCGAGATAACACATTTCTGTTGTTCAAGTCACCCAGCCTGTGGTACTTTGTGATGGCAGCCCAAGCAGATAGATACACTGCCACAGCGGACTCCCTCAAGCCGAGAAACCAGAAACAACACATGCTGGTTTTCTCACATTTCGGTCGAAGGCTGGTTGTCAATCTCACCAGGGTGAAATCAAGCTATGGCCAGGGCTGCACTGCTTTCTGAACTTTGCAATAAAAGGATCATGACCTCCTTATTGTCAAATTCAGACTTAACTTGAAGAAAGTAGGGAAAACCACTAGACCATTCGGGTATGACCTAAATCAAATCCCTTATGATTACACAGTGGAAGTGACAAACAGATTCAAGGGACTGGATCTGATAGAGTGCCAGAAGAACTATGGACAGAGGCTCATGACATCGTACAGGAGGCAGTGATCAAGACCATCCCCAAGAAAAAGAAATGCAAAAAGGCAAAATGGCTGTGTGAGGAGGCCTTACAAATAGCTGAGAAAAGAAAAGAAGCTAAAGGCAAAGGGGAAAAGAAGAGTTCCAAAGAATAGCAAGGAGAGATAAGAAAGCTTTCAGTGATCAATGCAAGGAAATAGAGGAAAACAATAGAATGGGAAAGACTAGGGATCTCTTCAATAAAATTAGAGATACCAAGGGAACATTTCATGCAAAGATGGGCACAATAAAGGACAGAAACGGCATAGACCAAACAGAAACAGAAGATATTAAGAAGAGGTGGAAAGAATACATAGAACTATACAAAAAAGATCTTAATGACCCAGATAACCACGATGGTGTGGTCACTCACCTAGAACTAGACATCCTGGAGTCCAAAGTCAAGTGGGCCTCAGTAAGCATCACTATGAACAAAGCTAGTGGAGGTGATGGAATTCCAGGTGAGGTATTTCAAATCCTAAAAGATGATGCCATGAAAGTGCTAGACTCAACAGGCCAGCAAATTTGGAAAACTCGGCAGTGGCCACAGGACTGGAAAAGGTCACTTTTCATTTAAATCCCAAAGAAAGGCAATGCCAAAGAATGCTCAGACTACTGTACAATCGCACTCATTTCACACGCTAGCAAAATGCTCAAAATTCTCCAAGCCAGGCTTCAACAGTACGTGAACTGTGAACGTCCAGATATTCAAGCTGGATTTAGAAAAGGCAGAGGAACCAAAGATCAAATTGCCAACATCCATTGGATTATCAAAAAAGCAAGAGAGTTCCAGAAACACATCTATTTCTGCTTTATTGACTATGCCAAAGCCTTTGAATGTGTGGATCACAACAAACTCTGGAAAATTCTTAAAGATATGGGAATACCAGACCACCTGACTCATCTCCTGAGAAATCTGTATGCAGGTCAAGAAGCAACAGGTAGAACTGGACATGGAACAACAGACTGGTTCCAAACTGGGAAAGGAGTACATCAAGGCTGTATATTGTCACCCTGCTTATTTAACTTATATCCAGAGTATATCATGTGAAATGCTGGACTGGATGAAGCACAGGTGGAATCAAGATTACCAGGAGAAATATCAGTAACCTCAAATATGAGGTTTCAACCACCCTTATGGCAGAAAGCAGAGAGGAACTGCAGAGCCTCTTGAAAGTGAAAGAGGAAAGAGAAAAAGCTGGCTTGAAACTCAACATTCAAAAAACGAAGATCATGGCATCCAGTCCCATCACTTCATGACAAATAGATGGGGAGACAATGGAAACAGTAACAGACTTTATTTTCTTGGGCTCCAAAATCACTGCAGATGGTGACTGTAGCCTTGAAATTAAAAGACGCTTTGCTCCTTGGAAGAAAAGCTATGACCAACCTAGACAGCATATTAGAAAGCAAAGACATTACTTTGCTGACAAAGGTCCAAAAGCTATGGTTTTTCCAGTAGTCATGTATGGGTGTGAGAGTTGGACCATAAAGAAGGCTGAGAGGTGAAGAATTGATGCTTTCAAACTGTGGTGTTGGAGAAGACTCTTGAGAGTCCCTTGGACTGCAAGGAGATCCAACTAGTTGATCCTAAAGGAAATCAATCCTGAATATTTATTGGAAGCACTGATGCTGAAGCTGAAGCTCCAATACTTTGGTCACCTAGTGCGAAGAGCTGACTTATTAGAAAAGACCCAAATACTGGCAAAGATTGAAGGCAGGAGAAGAGGGGATAACAGAGGATGAGATGGCTGGATGGCATCACCAACTCAATGGCCATGAGTTTGAGCAAGCTCTGGGAATTGGTTATGGCCAGGGAAGCCTGGTGTGCTGCAGTCCATAGGTCACAAAGAGTCGGACACAGTGAGCAACTGAAGTGAATTGAACTTTCTAGAGTCTCTGGGAAAGAATCTGTTCTCTTACTCATTTGGGTTGTTTGCAGTTTTCAATTCCTTGCAGCTGCAGGGCTAAGGTCCCCATTTCCTTATTGCCAGTTGAGGGCTGTTCCCAGCCTTTGAGGGTCACCTGCCTGCTTTCACTCATGACTGCCTTACTCCACTTTCAAGACCAGCAATGGTAGGCTGAGTCCTTCTCATGACTTGACTCTCTCCTGTTTCTCCTTCCCTTACCTTCTCTTCTGCCTTCCTGTCTCATTTTTAAGGGCCTATATAGTTTTACCGAGCCCACTCAGATAATTTGGAATAATCTCTTTGAATTAAAGAATTAACCTTAACTCTATCTGCACAGTTTCTTTTACTATGCAAACACAGGTCCAGATGTAGATATCTTGGGAAGGGGAATGCTATTTTTCTGACTACACGATGACATCTATATATTTAGTTATTTGTTTTGTCGAACAAATATGTACAGGATAGTTTCAGGACTCCAATAACATTATAATTATTAAAAAATGATCAACTAAGTAAAATTAAAATTTCTTGAAATTCTTTTTGTCCCTACACTGAGAAATTGCACATAGAGTACTATGTCCAGAATTAAATTTAAATTCTTTACACTGCATGGTTAGATTATCAATTTGATAACAACTTGATTTGTTTGCTTCTGTTTGCATTAAATGTGAAGGTTTATTTATTTTTCATCTTTTCACACTTTATTTTGTGAATAAGTAAAACACTTATGTCTAACTCTTTGCAACCCCAAGGACTGTAGCCCACCAGGCTCCTCTGTCCATGGGATTCTCCAGGCAAGAATACTGGAGTGGGTAGCTAATCCCTTCTCCAGGGGATCTTCCTGACTCAGGATCAAACTTGGGTCTCTTGCACTGCATGTGATTCTTCACCAACTGAGCCATCAGGGAAGCCCTGATACAACTTACAAGTCAAAACTGTATGAAAAGATACACCTAGAGAAGTCTTATTTGTATTCTTAATCCAACTCCCAAGGACTGGTGTGCCAAGTACCTACTCTGATTTCTGTCACTGCTGCTGTGTAAGACAGATCTTTGACATATTTAGAGCAAATATGTGTTAGTACATATTTATCATCATTTTCATCAACTACCATTTATTGCAGATCAATTACTAAGAAGAAAAAAGAACAGAGCAGCCCCTGTCCCAAGGTACAACAGAATCCTTGGGGAAATAGACTTGGAATGCTACAGAACAGAATAGGTGAGGAGGGAGGCTCAGTACTTGATGAAAGATTTATCTATTAATACATGGTATAATAATAGCACGGCTGGCTGCAACCGGTGCACATAGTCCGGGAGGAGCTACGGACCACCTCCGAGGTCAGAGGCAGAAGCCAGGAGGACCCCATGCCCGAGGGGTGGCAGCCAAGAGGAGTCATCCCACGTCTGAGGTCAGGGGCAGTGGCCAAGAGTGCCAGGCTGCGACGGCTCAGGAACGGCCAAGAGGGGCTACCCCACGTCCGAGTACGGGGGGGCGGCCAGGAGGAGCAACCCAAGTCCAAGGAGCAGTGCTGTGCGGGTGCAGGAGGGCCTAGAGGAGCTATTTCACGTTCAAGGTCAGGAGCGGTGGTGGTGAGGAGATACCCCTCTTCCAAGGTAAGGAGCAGCGGCTGCGCTTTGCTGGAGCAGCCATGAAGAGATACCCCACTCCCAAGGTAAGAGAAACCCAAGTAAGATAGTAGGTATTGCCAGAGGTCATCAGAGGGCAGACACACTGAAACCACACTCACAGAAAACTAGTCAATCTAATCACACTAGGACCACAGCCTTGTCTAACTCAAAGAAACCAAGCCATGCCTGTGGGACCACCCAAGACAGGCTGGTCATGGTGGAGAGGTCTGACAGAATGTGGCCCACTGGAGAAGGGAATGGCAAACCACTTCAGTATTCTTGTCTTGAGAACCCCATGTATGAAAAGGCAAAATGATAGGGTACTGAAAGAGGAACTCCCCAGGTCAGTAGGTGCCCAATATGCTATTGGAGATCAGTGGAGAAATAACTCCAGAAAGAATGAAAGGATGGAGCCAAAGCAAAAACAACACCCAGTTGTGGATGTGACTGGTGATAGGAGCAAGGTCCGATGCTATACTAGCAATATTGCATAGGAACCTGGAATGTCAGGTCCATGAATCAAGGCAAATTGGAAGCGATCAAAAAAGATATGGCAAGAGTGAACATTGACATTCTAGGAATCAGTGAACTAAAATGGACTGGAATGGGTGAATTTAACTCAGATGACCATTATATCTACTACTGCAGGCAGGAATCCCTTAGAAGAAATGGAGTAGCCATCATGGTCAACAAAAGGGACCAAAATGCAGTACTTGGATGCAGTCTCAAAAACAACAGAATGATCTCTGTTCATTTCCAAGGCAAACCATTCAATATCACAGTAATCCAAGTCTATGCCCCAACCAGTAATGCTGAAGAAGCTGAAGTTGAACAGTTCTATGAAGACCTACAAGACCTTTTAGAACTAACACCCAGAAAAGATGTCCTTTTCATTATAGGGGACTGGAATGCAAAAGTAGGAAGTCAAGAAACACCGGGAGTAACAGGCAAATTTGGCCTTGGAATACGGAATGAAGCAGGGCAAAGACTAAGAGTTTTGCCAAGAAAATGCACTGGTCATAGCAAACACTCTCTTCCAACAACACAAGAGAAGACTTTACACATGGACATCACCAGATGGTCAACACTGAAATCAGACTGATTATATTCTTTGCAGCCAAAGATGGAGAAGCTCCATATAGTCAACAAAAACAAGACCAGGAGTTGACTGTGGCTCAGATCATGAACTCCTTATTACCAAATTCAGACTCAAATTGAAGAAAGTAGGGAAAACTGCTAGACCATTCAGGTATGACCTAAATCAAATCCCTTATGGTTATACAGTAGAAGTGAGAAATAGATTTAAGGGACTAGATCTGATAGACAGACTGCCTGATGAAATACGGACGGAGGTTCGTGACATTGTACAGGAGACAGGAATCAAGACCATCCCCATGGAAAAGAAATGCAAAAATGCAAAATGGCTGTCTGGGGAGGCCTTACAAATAGCTGTGAAAAGAAGAGAAGCGAAAAGCAAAGGAGAAAAGGAAAGATATAAGCATCTGAATGCAGAGTTCCAAAGAATAGCAAGAAGAGATAAGAAAGCCTTCTTCAGTGATCAGTGCAAAGAAATAGAGGAAAACAACAGGATGGGAAAGACTAGAGATCTCTTCAAGAAAATTAGAGATACCAAGGGAACATTTCATGCAAAGATGGGCTCAATAAAGGACAGAAATGGTATGGACCTAACAGAAGCAGAAGATATTAAGAAGCGGTGG
The DNA here is from genome assembly GCF_042477335.2 of Ovis canadensis. NCBI lineage: Eukaryota > Metazoa > Chordata > Mammalia > Artiodactyla > Bovidae > Ovis > Ovis canadensis. The sequence continues at coordinate 97,416,323 of NC_091245.1, read as the reverse complement.
AAAGAATACACAGAAGAACTGTACAAAAAAGATCTTCAAGACCAAGATAATCACAATGGTGTGATCACTCACCTAGAGCCAGACATCCTGGAGTCTGAAGTCAAGTGGGCCTTAGAAAGCATCACTACAAACAAAGCTAGTGGAGGTGATGGAATTCCAGTTGAGCTATTTCAAATCCTGAAAGATGATGCTGTGAAAGTGCTGCACTCAATATGCCAGCAAATTTGGAAAGCTCAGCAGTGGCCACAGGACTGGAAAAGGTCAGGTTTCATTCCAATCCCAAAGAAAGGCAGTGCCAGAGTGCTCAAACTACTGCACAATCGCACTCATCTCACACACTAGTAAAGTAATGCTCAAAATTCTCCAAGCCAGGCTTCAGCAATACGTGAACCGTGAACTCCCTGATGTTCAAGCTGGTTTTAGAAAAGGCAGAGGAACCAGAGATCAAATTGCCAACATCCGCTGGATCATGGAACAAGCAAGAGAATTCCAGAAAAACTTCTATTTCTGCTTTATTGACTATGCCAAAGCCTTTGACTGTGTGGATCACAATAAACTGTGGAAAATTCTGAATGAGATGGGAATACCAGACCACCTGACCTGCCTCTTGAGAAACCTATATGCAGGTCAGGAAGCAACAGTTAGAACTGGACATGGAACAACAGACTGATTCCAAATCAGGAAAGGAGTACGTTAAGGCTGTATCTTGTCACCCTGCTTATTTAACTTCTATGCAGAGTACATCATGAGAAATGCTGGGCTGGAAAAAGCACAAGCTGGAATCAAGATTCCCGGGAGAAATATCAATATTCTCAGATATGCTGATGACACCACCCTTATGGCAGAAAGTGAAGAGGAACTCAAAAGCTTCTTGATGAAAGTGAAAGAGGAGAGTGAAAAAGTGGGCTTGAAGCTCAACATTCAGAAAACGAAGATCATGGCATCTGGTCCCATCACTTCATGGGAAATAGATGGGGAAACAGTGGAAACAGTGTCAGACTTTATTTTTGGGGGCTCCAAAATCACTACAGATGCTGACTGCAGCCATGAAATTAAAAGATGCTTACTCCTTGGAAGAAAAGTTATGACCAACCTAGACAGCATATTCAAAAGCAGAGACATTACTTTGCCAACAAGTGTCCCTCTAGTGAAGGCTATGGGCTTTTCTGGTGGCTCAGAGGCTATGGTTTTTCCAGTGGTCATGTATGGATGTGAGAGTTGGACTGTGAAGAAAGCTGAATGCCGAAGAATTGATGCTTTTGAACTGTGGTGTTGGAGAAGACTCTTGAGAGTCCCTTGGACTGCAAGGAGATCCAACCAGTACATTCTGAAGGAGATTAGCCCTGAGATTTCTTTGGAAGGAATGATGCTAAAGCTGATGCTCCATCCAGTACTTTGGCCACCTCATGCGAAGAGTTGACTCATTGGAAAATACTCTGATTCTGGGAGGGATCGAGGGCAGGAGGAGAAGGGGACGACAGAGGATGAGATGGCTGGATGGCATCACTGACTCGATGGACGTGAGTCTGAGTGAACTCTGGGAGATGGTGATGGATAGGAAGGCCTGGCATGCTGCGATTCATGGGGTCGCAAAGAGTCGGACACGACTGAGCGACTGAACTGAACTGAACTGAACTAGGGTTGAAGAATCATTCTGAAGCAAATAACGAAGGACCTTCATTAACTGGCTAAGAAGTTTGAAACCTATCTTATAGGAGCCAAGGGGAGGTTTTATTTTGCATAATAAATGAATTTATTGTTTTTAAACAATATAAATTGTGGTTAATAACATGATATGTAGGATTTCCCTGGTGGTCCAGTGGTTGAGAATGTATCTGCAATGCACAGGACATGGATTGATCCCTGGTCTGGGAAGATCCCACACGCGGTGGAGCAAGTAAGTAGGCCTGTGCACCACAGCTATGAAGCACCCATGCCCTAGAGCCCATGCTCCACAAGAGAAGCCAGCGCAGTGAGAAAACGCGTGCCACAGCTAGAGAGCAGCCCCGCTCACCTCAACTAGAGAAAGCCTGTGAGCAGCACAAAGACCCAGTGCCGCAAAAAAATCGATTAATTTTAGAAAAGAATATTTATGTCTGCAAATTACTTTCCTTGCTAAGTCATATGTAACAATGAGCTTTCTATGCTAATACCTTTTCTCTTTAACCAATGCATAGTATTTCACAGGATAAATTAATAGAACCTATTTAGCAATTTTCCTACTGAGTACATGTGTGCTTGGTCGTTCAGTCATGTCTGATTCTTTTTGACCCTTTGGACTGTAGCCCATCAGGCTTGTCTGTCCATGGGATTTTCCAGGCAAGAATACTGGAGTGGATTGCCATACCCTCCTTCAGGGGGTCTTCCCAACCCAGGGATTGAACCCGAGTCTCCTGCATCTCCTGCACTGCAGGTGGATTCTTTACCCTCTGCACCATTGGGGAAGCCCCATAGGTTGTTTTTAATTTTACAACATTATAAGTAAGATTGTAATGTAAATTATTATACAGTAACACTTGTGCATTTGTTCACAAAGGTACTTACTTAGGAAGGCTGTTTTTTGTGGCTCTAAAACTTCAGTGTGCATCAGAATGGCCTCTCCAGTGACTGTTAAACCACAGATCCTGGATGCCACACCAGGGTCTCTCCTGGCTCACCCAATGGCCACAGCCATGATGCAGCAGGAATCCCACTGCTTTTTAGGTGGAGCTCATATATCGGGTGGAGAAGGCAGTGGCACCTCACTCCAGTACTCTTGCCTGGAGAGTCCCATGGATGGAGGAGCCTGGTAGGCTGCAGTCCATGGAGTCGCTAGGAGTCGGTCACGACTAAGCGACTTCCCTTTCACTTTTCACTTTCATGCATTGGAGAAGGAAATGGCAACCCACTCCAGTTTTCATGCCTGGAGAATCCCAGGGATGGGGGAGCCCGGTGGGCTGCCGTCTATGGGGTCGCACAGAGTTGGACACGACTGAAGCGACTCAGCAGCAGCAGCAGCAGCATATATCAGGACCACACAAAGTAGCCTGTGACCAAGGAGTACCTTGTGATGCACATAAGCAGTGCTATAAATGATCTCAGCTGTTACATAGTCATTATTTACAAACCTGGGGTGAGAGAGTCTGAACACGCCATCTTGGCTAATTTGCTCTCTCCCCACACTGGATTGCTAAAATTAAACTTGTTGGGTAAAAGTTTCTGCAAATTTTTCACCTTGATGAATCCCGCACAGTATCTTCCACAAAAGTTGTATTAGTTTGTACCCCCAACTGCAGTGCGTGAACATGCCCTTTCCCCAAAACACATGCTATTTTAACTCTTGTACTTTTTTTGCTAATTGAATTGCGTAAAAAAAAAAAAGGAATCAGGAGATAAAGCTGATGTTGTTTAAGGGTACAAATTTGTAATCAAATAAGCCACAGTGATCAAATGTAGGTATAATGAATATAGACAATAATACTGTACTATAATTATGTAATGTGATAACTATATCTACAAAGGTAATATCAAAATACACATATCAAAGTAACATGTTGTACATCTGAAGTTTACATGGTTATGTCAAATATATCCAATTTAAAAAATGGAATAGAATCTCATTATTATTCTCTTTTATACTACCGTGAGTACCTTTTCATAATTTTTACTCAAAATCCTAGTTTTTTTCATCTTATTATAAGAATAATGCAAAATGATTTAAGAATAATTTTGAATAATTTATTGCAAAAATTTAAGAGCTCTAAAGAAGCAAAAACAAAATAAAATCATCCATGATTCCACCACACAGATCACCCATACTAACACTGGGAGTATTTCATAACTTTTTTTTCACTTAATAACATACTGTGAACATTTTTTCCATATCATATCATTAACTGTTCTTCTCCAACATCAGCTTAAATAGCTGCATCATATCAATGGAATGTTTCTGAATGACATTTTTGGAGGACTGATCTAGGAGCAAGATTTGGGATAGGAAAAGCCTGGAAGCAAGAAGTCAGGAAACTACTAAAATAATAGAGGAGAGTGGTGACAGTGGAATTAGATGACAAGGCGTGAATACAGAAAACACGAGGAAGAAAGAATCAGTGATCTTGTTAGCATCCATGATGGAGGGTGAGGAAAAATTCTAAGCAAAATCCAGCAGGAGAGCCCTGGTTTGGGGATCATAAACTTGGGATATGCCTTGAAAAGGGACAGAGATCTTTTCTATCTTAGTGGCTCAGTGGTCAAGAAACTTCCTGCCAAGGCATGGGACATGGGTTCAATCCCTGGGTCAGGAAGATCCCCTAGAGAAGGAAATGGCAACCCACTCCAGCATTCTTGCCTGGGAAATCCCATGGATAGAGGACACTGGTGGGCTACAGTCCATGGAGTCACAAAAGAGTCGGACATGACTTAGGGAGTAAACAGCAACAATAACAAAGATGTTTAGGGGTTGGAAGTTAACTTTAAAGAGGAAGGATTCTTTTAGAAGCACAGCAGTCTTGAAATCCCAAAGCCCAGGCTTCATGCCTCATTTCAATGTAGAGATTAATTATTTGAGAGACCATGATGAAGTGGAAAGGCTTCCCAAGTGGTGCTAGTGGTAAAGAACCCACCTGCCAAAGCAGGAGATGCAAGAGACATGGGTTTGATCCCCGGGTGGGAAAATCCCCTGGAGAAAGCCATGGCAACCCACTCCAGTATTCTTGCCCGGAGAATCCCATGGACAGAGGAGCCTGGCGGGTTACAGTCCATGGGGTTGTAAAGAGTCAGACACGACTGACACAGCTCAGCATGCGTGCAAGCACACACGATAAAGTGGAAAGACCACAGGCTTGAGTATTAAAAAAGACAGCATTGTGCATCGCTGCTTTGTCACTTATTGTGACTTTTGTCAAGCCTCTGAACTTCCTTGACATTTTTTGTCTATAAAATGAGAATGATGATATTTATCTTATAGAGCTGTTGTGACATTAAATGAGACAATGTGTGTAAAATGCTGGTCAACAGTCAGCAATTATTTAAGAAGTGGTGGTTTCTTTTTATCACTCTAAGAATAGCAATAACATAATACACCACGCAACTTGGCTCCTCCCTAAAGGAGTGGTCACGGATAACCTAGGCATATCTGCTCAATCATGAAATGAAACTCACCAATGAAATGAAGTTAATTCCAAAACAGTCCCTTTCATGAGTAGCCCTCTACCATGGCATGCAGAGTAGGCTGCGACTCTCCTGTGCTGAAGCTCCAGGGATGTGCTGTGTGGTGGCTGGAATCATTCCATGTGTGCAGGATTCTTCCAGAAGTTTCCTGAGAAACTGAAGATATGTGCACAGTGGAAGCAATGAGCAGCTGAAATCAATACCACAGAATTGGTTCTTACTCTTTTTTCTTTCCTTTCCCTTCCATCAGTGCAGAAGGAATTCAGGCTTGGTATTTAGCTCATTTCAGGGCACAGGTGCTGATTGTAATATATCTGGAAGCAAATCAATGTCTCTCAGTTGTGGTCTTCCTTTCTTAAAGTGGAAATGTTACTTCCTAGAGTAAGTCTGAGGAGCAAATGAGGTATTGCATTTGAAAGCGCCTAGCATGTATCCAAGAGGCATGGACACTGAACACTGTTGAGTTTCTTTTGAGAGTCTCTCTAAGGCAATCTGTCTATAGGCCAGCAGAATCAATCCATGCCAGAAAATGTAGTTGTTTCAACTGCCTGGCAACCATCTAGTGTATGATTACAAGAGACATCAGAATAGCTTTCACCCTACTCCCAGTCAGCCCCCAGCAACCAACAACTCTCTGACATAGCAAGAAACACAAAATATCTACCCTCCTAATTTAAATCTCAGGAGACAGGTAAGGTGGTCTGGTATTGCCATCTCTTTAAGAATTTTCCACAGTTTGTTGTGATCCACACAATCAAAGGCTTTAGTGTAGTCAATGAAGCAGAAGTAGATGTTTTTCTGGAATTCCCTTGCTTTTTCTATGATCCAACAGATGTTGACAATTTGGTCTCTGGCTCCTCTGCCTTTTCTAAATTCAGCTTGAACATCTGGAAGTTCTCAGTTCATGTACCATTGAAGCCTAACCTGGAGAACATTGAACATTACTTTGCTAGCATACAAAATGAGTACAATTATCCAGTAGTTTGAACATTCTTTGGCATTGCCTTTCTTTGGGATTGGAATGAAAACACCTTTTCAGTCCTGTGGCCACTGCTGAGTTTTCCAAATTTGCTGGCATATTGAGTACAGCACTTTCACAGCATCATCTTTTAGGATTTGAAATAGCTCAGCTGAAACTCCATCACCTCCACTAACCTTATTTGGAATGATGCTTCCTAAGGCCCACTTGACTTCACACTCCAGGATGTCTGGCTCTACGTGAGTGATCACACCATCGAGGTTACCTGGGTCATGAAGATCTTTTCTGTATAGTTCTTCTGTGTATTCTTGCCACCTCTTCTTAACATCTTCTGCTTCTGTTAGGTCCATACCATTTCTGTCCTACATTGTGCCCATCTTTGCATGAAATATTTCCTTGGTATCTCTAATTTTATTGAAGAGATCTCTAGTCTTTCCCATTCTATTGTTTTCCTCTATTTCCTTGCATTGATCACTGAGGAAGGCTTTCTTACTCTCCTTGCTATTCTTTGGAACTCTGCATTCAGAGGGGTATATCTTTTCTTTTCTCCTTTGCCTTTAACTTCTTTTCTTATCTAGCTATTTGTAAGGCCTCCTCAGACAGCCATTTTGCCTTTTTGCATTTCTTTTTCTTGGGGATGGTCTTGATCCCTGCCTCCTATACAATGTCACGAACCTCTATCCATAGTTCTTTAGGCATTCTGTCTATCAGATCTAATCCCTTGAATCTATTTGTCAGTTCCACTGTATAATTGTAAGGGATTTGATTTAGGTCATATCTGAATGATCTAGTGGTCTTCTCTACTTTCTTCAACTTAAGCCTGAATTTTGCAGGTCAAGAAGCCACAGTTAGAACTGAACATGGGACAACTGACTGGTTCCAAGTTGGGAAAGGAGTACATCAAGGCTGTATATTGTCACCCTCCTTATTTAACTTATATGCAGAGAATATCATGTGAAATGCTGGGCTGGATGAAGTACAAGCTGGGATCAAGATTGCCAAGAGAAATATCAATAACCTCAGACATGCAGATGACACCACCCTTATGGCATAAAGCGAAGAGGGCCTAAAGAACCTCTTGATGAAGGTGAAAGAGAGAAGTGAAAAATCTAGTTTGAAACTCAACATTCAGAAAACTAAGATCATGGCATCAGGTCTCATTACTTCATAGCAAATAGATGGGGAAACAATGGAAACAATGACAAACTTTATTTTCTTGGGCTTCAAAATCACTGCAGTTGGTGACTGCAGCCACGAAAAAGATGCTTGCTCCATGAAAGAAAAGCTATGATCAACCTAGACAGCATATTAAAAAGCAGAGACATTACTTTGTCAACAAAGGTCCATCTAGTCAAAGCTATGGTTTTTCCAGGGGTCATGTATAAATGTGAGAGTTGGACCATAAATAAGGCTGAGTGCCAAAGAACTGATGCTTTTGAACTGTGGTGTTGGAGAAGACCGTTGAGAGTCCCTTGGACTGGAAGGAGACCAAGCCAGTCCATCCTAAAGAAAATCAGTCCTGAATATTTATTGGAAGGACTGATGCTGAAGTTGAAACTCCAATACTTTGACCACCTGATGCGAAGAGCTGACTCATTAGAAAAGACCCTGATGCTGGGAAAGATTGAAGGCAGGAGGAGAAGGGGACTTCAGAGGATAAGATGGTTGGATGGCATCACTGACTCAATGTACTTGAAAAGAAAACTTAGACCCTATCACCAACACCCCATTTGCCTTAGATAACATGAAATGCACTTCTGCAGTTAACAGATACTTCACCAGAGAACAGGGTGATCTGTCAGAGAAAGTGAACCAAGGTTGATTTGTCCAATACATACTACTATAAGGGCTTCCCTAGTGGCTCAGATGGTAATAAATTTGCCTGCAATGCAGGAGACCTGGGTTTGATCCCTGAGTCAGGAAGATCCCTGCAAAAGGGAATGGCAACCCACTTCAGTATTCTTGCCTGGAGAATACCATAGACCAGAGGAGCCTGGTGGGCTGCAGTCCATGGGGTCACAAAGATTCAGACACAACTGAGCAACTAACACTTTCACTACTATAGGTCAAGCCCTCTTACATGCCCTGTATAATCTTATTTTCATGAGCCCATGGGTATTATTATCCTGATTTATCAGATGAGAAGACAAAGACTCAGAAAGTTTAAGGTGTACAACACAGTAAGAGGTAGCTACTTCCCCGTTTTCACATTCTTTAAAGTGAGTCTCCCAACATATATTCCCACCATCTTGGTTGCTTTGGAGAAGCCCGCTATAGAGAGGAAGCAATAAAGACCATATTTCCATCTTTGTTCAGTTTCATCCAATGCTAGCTTCATCCTAAACTAGTTACCAGTTAACCTCAGTGGCTTGTGTGCATGCTTAGTCGTGTCTGACTCTTATGTGTCCCCATGGTCTTTGTAGCCCGCCAGGCTCCTCTGCCCATGGGATTTTTCCAGGCAAGAATACTGGAGTGGGTTGCTGTTTCCTCCTCCAGGGGATCTTCTCGACCCAGGGATTGAACCCACATCTCTTACATCTCCTGCACTGGCAGGCAGATTCTTTGCCACTATTATGTAGTGTTAAACTCTGCTATGTACTACAGTATTCAACTCTGTAGCTTTACTATGTACTGTCAAGCCCACACTGGTGAAACCATGGGCAGTAAAGGTGGAGAATTACATTTTAAAAATTAAAACCCAATTTGTTTACTCACTTGCTGAAAACAAACTTTCATAGTGTGAACTGGTTCCTGAATCTTTTTGTACAGAAGCCCACTGTGTTTTTGAGATGAAATGAGTGGAAATCTGCTGTTCCCTGCTGCCCTGTCTCCTGTTCCTTTCTCTTTCTCACCCTGTATGCATCTATTACCTCTTGCTTCCGTCCAGAGATGCTGGCAGCTGTTTCCCTTCCTCCCTCTTGAGCCCTCTAGGGCAGCTTTCATTCTTCTACCTCGGCATGCCTGGGGCCACATGGAAACTCCCCCACCGTGTGATTGCTTCCACACTTTTCTAGGCTTTAAAGAGTATCAACTGAGAACTGCTTATTGATCCCGAGTGGGGAATCCTCCCTGACAAAGCAATTTGCAGTTGATGAAGGAATGTTGAGGCATCCTTTCTGCTTCCTGCCCCCACTCCCACATCCCATCTGCAGGTTGATACCCTCCAAACCAGAGCTCACCCTTGCTAGTGCCTCCTTTTCTAAGTATTAATATTCCTGGGGAAGCTGACTTTTCTGTTTCTCAGACGCTGATTTTTTTCTGATTGAAGTATAGTTGATTTAAAATATTGTGTTAGTTTTAGTTGTACAGCAAAGTCATTCAGTTATTTTCTGATTACATTCCATTATAGGTTATTGGGCTTCCCTGGTGGCTCAGATGGTAAAGAATCTGCCTGCAATGCAGAAGACCTGGGTTCGATCCCTGGCTTGGGAAAATTCCCTGGAGGAGGGCATGGCAACCCACTGCAGTACTCTTGCCTGGAGAATCTCCATGGACAGAGGAGCCTGGCAGGCTACAGCCCATGGGGTCTCAAAGAGTCGGACATGACTGAGTGACTAAGCACAGCACATAGGCTATTACGAGATATTGACTATAATCTCCTGTGCTATACAGAAAACCCTTGTTGATTATCTATATTATGTATAGTAGTCCATAGGGTCACAAAGAGCTGGACATGACAGAAGTTGCTGAGCACAGATGCCCGCTAGATTAGAGACTTTATTTTGAAACTCAAATATGGAAAAGAATCAGTTGCTTTCCAAGTGTTTAAGTTCCAGGAGACACAGATTTCTCGTTCTCAGGTAGCATGAATGGTTCATACCCTCTGGTACCCACCAAGCAACAGAAAACCAATGGTGGGGCTAAGGCAGAGCATCAGATGCTGCTGATAATGTTATTTTTGGTTACCAGGGACTTATTGCAGCCTCGTCAATGAGTGAAGGAATAGGGACAATAGCAAGCAGAGTTGGAGTGCTCACTTTGCCCCGGGGACTATGCTAATCACTATCAAATATGGGATTTTATCAATCCTGTCCACTACCTTTCTAGAAGATTCAACCCCATGTTCCTAGAAAATGAAGACTTTCTCCTATCATCACTAATTTATCAATGAAATACCTGAACTCAGAGAAGTTAAATAGTGGCAGTGATGCAGGCAACTTGGTCCTCTGCCTCCCAGCTCAGTGCACTTTCCATTTCTCCACCACCAGCAAGGATTCCACATACTCAAAATTCACACTGGGAATAAAGTAAGTGTTTTGGATTGTCCATTTCATATTGTGACATCTGCTGTCATTTGGGGCTTCCCAGGTGGTGCTAGAGGTAAACAATCCACCTGCCAATGCTGGGGACATAAGAGGTATGGGTTCAGTCCCTGGATGGGGAAGATCCCCTGGAGGAGGGCATCACAACCTACTCCAATATTCTTTTTAACTTTTTTACTGGAGTTGTTATTTTTACTGGAGTTGTCTTTTTAAATTAACTTTATTTAATTTAAACTCCAATTTATTGGAATTGTCTTTTTTGTTGTTGATTAACAATGTTGTGTTTGTTTCAGGTGTATAACAAAATGATTCAGTTTTACATGTACGTGTATCTATTCTTTCTCAAATTCTTTTCCCAATTAGGTTGTTATAGAATGCTGAGTCGGAGAAGACACTGGCGACCCACCCCAGTACTCTTGCCTGGAAACGCCCATGGACGGGGGAGCCTGGTAGGCTGCAGTCCATGGGGTCTCGAAAAGTCGGACACGAGTGAGCGACTTCACTTTCACTTTTCACTCTCATGCATTGGAGCAGGAAATGGCAATCCACTGCAGTGTTCTTGCCTGGAGAATCCCAGGGACAGGGGAGCCTGGTGGGCTGCCGTCTATGGGGTCGCACAGACTCGAACACGACTGAAGCGACTTAGCAGCAGAATACTGAGTAGAGTTCCCTGTGCCCTACAGTAGGTCCTTGTTGGTCATCCATTTAAAATTTTTGCTGTTATTATTAAAAATGGAACCAAAACCCCAGGCCTATAACAAAAATTAAATTTTATAATACATTGAAATAGAGCACCATATGGATTTTAGACTCACTGTATAATTTATTCATAGGTATTCAGACCATCTAAAATAGCCTAACACTCCTATGAAGGTTTAATCAGTACCTCTGCTCCAATATCTCACCACCTTTATTTGGTGAGTAATTTCTAAGGCATCATTTGTTCATTCTTTCAGAACAATGGCCCCAGGACCAAATGGCAGACCAAAGAATTACAGTGAAATCGATAAAAGCATAGTAGGTGGTGCGCAGGGTGAAAACATCTAGACAAGTGATAGAAGATACACCAATTAGCGAGTCATTCTACAAGAATTTATTGTGTGCTGTCAGATTGATGCTGTCAGATTGCAGGGCCATCTAGTTTAAATAGATAAGGAGATTGTAAGAATATCAAGATATCAAGCGAATTGGACCTAAAAACTGGAAAGCCATTGAAGGCTGTTAAGATAGCCCTCCACCCACCTTGCTCTCTGTGGGTGTAGAGTATGCAGGCTCTGATCCTGTTTGTGCAGTTCCATCTTCCTCCCAGGACATCATATTCTTCTGATGCACGGAGACCACTCCTCATTCTCAAGCCTGCATATCAGTTTGTCTGTCTAGACTGTGGGCTCAAGCCTTGACTTGGCTTAAGCCTTGACTTGGCTTGTCTTTCCCAACTGATTCCCACAGTGATTGTCTCAGGTGCCGAACATTACAACTCCAAATTTCAGAAAGAGGAATTTAACTGGTCCAGCTTGCATCAGAAGTGGTCCAATCAGCCGTGACCATGGACTCATGTCTTATAAGCATGGCCATCTCAGGAGGCCCCTGATCAGGGGTGAGAGGTCGGGGGACTTACCAGAGGAAAGAATGTGGGCTGATTGATTTTAAATACTAACTCTATGCTCTGTACAGCACAATAAGGCAGAACAAACACGGCAGCATAGATAAAACTTTCAAAACCACCTTCTGCCACTTCCTAATTAATCTGGAGAAGTTAAATGACTCTCAACGTTGACTTCCTTGTCTGTAGAATGGGGACAATAACTACCTCTAAGTGTTAAAGTGGAGGTTAAATGAGAGGGTGTTTGCCGAGAGTTTGGCACAGGACAGTACTCAGAAAATGCTAGTTTCTTTTTGCCCTTGCTTATGCTAGGCTGTATGCCAAGCTTAGAAGCATCACCTCTCATAAGTGTTCTCATGGCATGTGGAAAGCAAACCACTAGTACTTACACTGCTGAAAAACCAAGAATTTTCTACAATACAGAGAGAAAATATTAAACAGACACTTTCCCAGCATCTCTTTTTTTTGGTGCCAAATAACATTAATAATTAAAGTTTACACAGTGCTTGACAGTACAGAAACCATTTTTCTCTCCTGTCTCCTCTTGTTATGATGACCTTGTAAGGGTGATAAACTTATTAGCCTCCTTCTACAGCTGAGGTTAAATAAGCTAGTCAAGGTCACATGGCTTATAATCGACAGATTGGGATTTAAGCCTGATCCTTTGACTCTAAAATCTGTTATGCTTTGCAGTGCATTCACCAGAATCTAATTAAGCTTAGTGTTGACTATTTCAGGAACGGGCTCCTAGGTGACTCTGGGTAAAGAATCTGCCTGCAGTGCAGGAGAGGCAGGTTCAATCCCTGCGTTTAGAAGATCCCCTGGAGGAGGGCATGGCAACCCACTCTGGTATTCTTGCCTGGAGAATCCCTTGGACAGAGGAGTCTGGTGGGCTACAAAGAGTCGGACAGGGCTGAAGTGACTTGGCACATTTCAGTAACAGACTGCCCGATTTATTATCTGGTTCCCCACCTCCTTTCCACCACTGCACCAGGTAAAGTCTAAACACTGTACTGTGACTATTAAGAGCCTTCCGCAGTTGGGTTCCAGACTCTCTTTCCAGCCTCATAGAGTACATTGACCAAATACACCATACTCTTCTCTGCCTCTGGGTCTGCTTACTTCTTCCTATCCTAAAAGTATCTTTCCCTCTCTTCTAGTCTAGTGATGCCCCATAAAGGACCAGTTCAACTATTGCCCATCTGGAAAGCCTTCCTCATAGCCCCACACCAGGCAGCATTATTCCTTCCCTCCTCTGGCTTCCCTTCAGTGTTTTCACACAGCTTTGAATTAAAGCAGCTACAGACAGTGACAGGAACAGAAGATTCTTCACCTTGGTGTCCTCAGAATCTATCACAGCACCTCGCACACAGTAGATACTCAATAAAAGTCTACTGAGTTGAATTGGTTGAAAGTACCACAAGTTGTATAACCACAACAGAACTGGTTCTGGAAGAATGTCTTTTGGTCATTACAATGATCTGCATATACTCTGCCTACCCCAGAGCACTGTAAATGAGATCAGAGCCCTTTTCTGATTCATCACTGAATCCCTGACAACACTCACCATGCTTTGTTCTTTTTTTATTATTCATTTTAAAATTTTTACTTACTTGGCTGCATCAGGTCTTAGTTGTGGCATGTGGGATCTTCCTTGCATCACGTCGGATTTTCCAGTGCGTGCACTCATCAGTTGCAACATGTGGGCTCTCTAGTTGCCCTGTGGCATGTAGGATCTTAGTTTCCTGACCAGGGGTTGAACCCAGGTCCCCTGCATTGCAAGGTGGATTCTTAACCACTGGACCACCAGGGAAGTGCAACCATGCTTTGTTCTTAATAAATACACAATAACATTCAAGAAGTGGGAATTCCTTAAAGATCTGACACCATGATGTGAAGAGACTTGTGAAATATGCGAGTTAAATTTCATGTCTTCTACTCAAAGGGTACTCTGAAGTTTTACCTTCAGAGTGTGCCCAGGTAAATGGCACCTGGCTTGAGCCAATTCCATTGTGGAATGCAAAATTCAGTGGACCACACCATCTCAAATCCCTCACAATGCCAGGAAAGAAGCCATGCTCGGATCAGGCACCAGTTTCAAATATTTCCTCCAAGATGACTCAAGGTACCTAAGAACAAGTGATAATAATATTTAAAAGCAAAACAAAACACTTATGAGCTGGGTGCTGTCATCATATTACACTGTGGTCATCCTCCTGGTAATTTATAAGACTCAGGGAAAACAGTGGTTAAAGCAGGAACTGTCTCTGCTCCAGCTTCCTCACCTAAAAAGGGGAATGATATTTGTAATGAGTTCATCAGGTGGATGTGAAAATTAAATGAGTTAATACACAGAGTTTAAAACAGTGTTTGCCACATGGAGCACAAGTTTGCTTTTCATGATTATCGTTGCTGCTACTGCCGCCACTGTTATTGATAACAGAACAACAGGGTGATTTCAGAGGGAAAATGCAAAAAGTTTGCCAACCTTCACCAAAGCTTCCTTGATGGTGCTAGTGGTAAACAACCTGCCTGCCAATGCAGGAGACATAAAAGGTGCAGGTTCAATCCCTAGGTCGGGAAGATCCCCTGGAGGAGAGCATGGCAACCCACTCCATATGCTTGCCTGGGAAATCCCATGGACACAGGAGCCTGGTGGGCTGCAGTCCATGGGCTCGCAGAGCTGGACATGACTGAAGTGACTTAGCACACATGCATGCGTGCACCAAGTTCTAGGCCCAAGTCACTGTGTTTTACTGACCTAGATTTCATGACTAGACCTGAACACCAAAGGAAATCATTAGGCATCTTTGACTTTGCCCTTGAGTGTATGTGAAGCCTGAGTGGTGGTTGGAGATCTTTCCAAATCTCTAGTAGGTTCCCTGGACTGGATAAAATGAAAGATTAAAAATTAAGCCATCCGCCCTTTCTTTCCTGCCCTTCCCTTGCTGCCCTCCTGCTCGACGCTTTCACTAGTGTCTGGGAGCACTCTGTGCCTCATTCTTCCCCTGTCAACTGTTTCCAGTGTCTTTTTGTCCCTTAGCCCTTTCCCTGTGACCGTTTGTCTGGATTCGTATGACACTCATCATCTGGCTGCTTTGGGTCCCTGTACTTTCCAACGTGTTAAATCTTACTTCTCAGACAGCAGTGAACTCGTCGAAGGCAGGGCAGCACCTGGTGTCTCAGATTCGTCTGTGCTCTGAATTCCTGCTGCCTGCTCTGTAGGGCGGTATGTGGCTTTACCCTCATATTTTGTTGTCTCTCCAGAAAATTTTTTTTAGAGCTTGTGATAGACAGCAAGGAGATCAAACCAGTCAATCCTAAAGGAACTCAACCCTGAACATTCATTGGAAGGACTGATGCTGAAGTGGAAGCTCCAATACTTTGGCCACCTGATGTGAAGAGCTGACTTACTGGAGAAAACCCAGATGCAGAGGAAGATTGAGGGCATGAGGAGAAGGGGACTACAGAGAATGAGATGGCTGGATGGAATCATCGACTCAATGGACATGAGTTTGAGCAAGCTCTGGGAGATGGTGAAGGACAGGGAAGCCTGGCATGCTGCAGTCCATTGGGTCACAAAGACTTGAACATGACTGAGTGACTGAACAACAAAAATAGGTTGAGAGGATCTAGTCATGTATTGCAAAAGACCTTAAAAGAAAATGTAGAGTAACACATACCAGGTATTGTCCGAATGTTTATTTTAAATAAGTTTTTCCTAGGTGTTCATTTTAAACCCTCTTCTATTTTCACAGAAGGTGCTGCTCCTTTGACATTTGTCTAGAAAGGAAGAGGTCTTCCTGTCCAGGTAGGTGCTAAGTCCAGTCCCACCCAGTTTTGAAGCCAGTCTGAGAAAAACCCATGCTTTTCCAGGGGCTCAGACCCTCACCCAGTAGGTCTGGAACTGGTCTTATTGCTACTCATCTGCACCCTATCTTGTATACTTGATGTTGAGCCTGAAAAGCCATAGCTATGCCTTTCTCCATCAGAAGGCCCAACTCAAGTGACTGGGCTTCTCCCTCTCTTTCTACTGAATACTTCCTTCGTGGGCTGGCAGTCTGCCTAGACCTCCAGCTCCACTTAGTCAGCCAGTCTGACCCTGTCCACTCCCCTCCCGTGGCAGGGGAGCAAGGCACTGCCAGCCGAAAGGTTTCACCGTTCAGTGCTCTTATGGAACAAGCTAAATTTGCTGAAGATAAAGGCCAAGGGCAAGGCCAATTCACTGCCGGGAAATGCTTAATAATGGAATAGTGACCCAGGACTAGGAACCCAGAACCAAGCTTAACTATATGTTACTATGCTCTACTGATTGCTGCCGTGTTGATTCATTCTACTGGACCTTCTTAGAAACCAATGGCTTGAGTCAAGAGTGAGTTCACTGACTTCTACAGCGGGTAGTTGGGCATCTTTCTGATGAGACCCTGAGCCAGAGCTGATTCCAACTTCTCATCATTGCCTTCAGCCCCTACAATAGAGGGCTTCTCGGGTGGCTCAGTGGAAAAAAAAAAAAAAATCCACCTGCCAATGCAGGAGATGCCAGAGACACGGGTTCGATCCCTGGGTCAGGAAGATCCCTTGGAGAAGGAAATAACAACCCATTCCAGTATCTTGCCTGAAAATCCCATGGACATAGGAGTCTGGTGGGCCTACAGTCCATGGGGTTTCAAAGAGTTGGACATGACTGAGTCTGTGTAATATTCCTACACAGCAATTCCTCTGACATGAGTCTTTCTAAGGTTTTCCTTCATGGGATCTAGAGATCAAAAATAAATCTAAGGGTGAGAGAACACACCAATCTTCACATGTTACCTGGAGGCCCCGGCCTTAGCACCACACCAAGCTGAGTCCTTTAAGGGAGCTCCAGGAGCTGCCACTGGCTCATCAAAACGGGTGCCCTGGTATGGTTCTCTGGCCCTTGTTCCCCCTAATGCTGTCATTTCCAACTAGGAAAGATTTTACTCGGTGTGCCTGTTTGCCAAAACTCATATAAATCAGGGTGCACACTTTGCAAGACTTAGATTTGATTAATCTTAAAAAATTTAGAAGCTGCATGAGTGGGGTTTGAAATTAAGTGTGCAAAGATGTTTAGGAGCAATCTCCCCACAGCCTTCAGATTGAGATGGATGAGGAGCAATACTGGGTTTGAGCTGCCCATAATTGAAAAAGTGTGTGCCCAAAATATCATATTTATCCTTCATTTCTCCAAAAGCCATAACTCTAAGGCCTTCTGTTAGAACCTCAATAAAGTGAATGTCTTCAGCTTTAAGAGTCCCGATACTCTCGGTGTTTATGATACTTATAGAACAGGGTTGGAATGCTGAGGATAAAAAGTATTGTGGGGAAAGAGGGTAGTCACTTTCCTAAAGGGATCTGGCCCGTAGGATTCCCTGAGAAAGCAACACCAAACTGTGGACAAGTAGCACTGGTGAATGAGTGAATAATAGGAGGGACTGTTGATACACAAATAAAATCTCCCAGCCCCAGGGGACTGTGCCCATAGCAGCCACAGCATCCTCCCAGAAGGCGCCCAGGGCACAGTCAGAGCTGCTAGGGGCCCAGTGCAGGGACCTCCTTTCACTCTCTGTTCTGCATAAGTGAATGTGGTTCCTGAAGCTGTGCAATGGGGTGGCAGTGAGTAGCTGGAACCAAAACAGAGACCAAAATGTGGGCCCCAGGGGCAGGACTGTAGGTCCACCCGCCCTTTCTAAGCTCTGAAATTATGACAGTAGCCCCTTCAGAAGAAACTGAGGGATGACATTCATAAAAGCATTCAGCAAATGCCAAGCAGGTGGACTCTGGCTGCAGTCTCCTACCTGCCACGACTCTGCTGCCTGACTACGACTTCAGTGGGCCAGCACCTAATCTGCTGCTCACTCCCTGACCACCCACCCCCATCCTTTTCCATTTCACCCATCCCTGCTTCCTTAACTCTTCTTGTTTTAAATGACATAATGCAGACCCCCAAACAGAAGCAACTGTAGATCAGACCTTGGACTTCAAATCTGTCCTGAAAATTAACTTTGTCCTTTGCTCCCTTTGGAATACTTCGATGTTGACATTTAAAAGTTCAGTGAGTGTTTCGTGTGAGTGCATTTGTATTCACACCCATCACCAATACACAAATAATTCACAGATGACGATTCTAGTTAAGGGCAGGCCTAGGGCTATAAAGTCAACTTTCAGTGTGAATTGGAAATTAAACTTAAGTATTAAAAAGTTGGCAAGAACCTTAACATAAGATTTTATTTTTACTACAAGTCTGTTGAGTTTGAAGAAGGGTCATGCCTAGTAGCTAAGTGGAAGAGTGCCATGTTAGAAAAGGAAAAGGGGATGATTCTCCTTGTTTATACTTTTAAAGGTATAATGCAGGGTCAAAAGAGATTATATCAATTAGCACACTATTCTGACCACCCATTGGAGCTGGTAGAGTTGGCAACAAAAAGAATGAATGGGCAGGTCAATTGACTCCTGGCTCTGCATTGAGGATCACAACAGGGCATTTCACAGGTACCAGCCCATCAATGCTCCTTGGGGAACTGCATGGAGTGCAGCATCCCAGACTGCCCTGAGGTCCTGAGTGAAGAGCTCTGGGTGGTCAGGGGACCATACTGAGAAACACATGCTTAGTGAAAACCAGCCCACCAAGCTTCCATCTATACCAAGGACTCCCAGGGGTTCATTTGATTATTCTTGAAATTTATTCATAGGTTTAAATTTTTGTAAAATAAGAAGCAAAGTAAAACAAACAAACAAACCAAAAAACCCATTGTCTCCCTAAGTGCCTAATCCTCTGAACACCCCCACATCTCAGAAACATAAGCACATAAGACAAAGGGGAAATGGAATTCACCTCCGGCCCTAGTTCTTGGCTCATTATGGAACTATGTGTGCCCTGAATTTCTTCTGCACTTGTTGAAAAGCCACATAGGGGATGCTTAGTCAGAAGTCTGGCCACTTCAGATGAGACCAGATGACGGACTGACAGCATACACGAAGGGGTACTTTTGTCCCTGACCCTCCAGAGGACAGAAGAGGGGCCCTGCCAGACCCACAGGTGTAGATGCATTTTCCCCACCGAGTGACGAGCCACAGTCAGAAATTGTTTTCCTAAGGCCTAAGAACCCAACATATGTGACTGATTAGAGCTAATATCTCATTTCTAATTCCACTGATTCCTTGAAAAAAGCAGATCTCAAAGACCATGGCTATTCTTAGCAATTTCATCTCCTCCCCCGTGGTGCTGACTGCCCCCGAGCCAGGGGGAAGGTGGCCAGCAGGGACTGTCGCCAGATGTGGGTGGCAAGGGCTCCTGCTGCCCTCTGAGAGCCGGTGGGACACGGTGTCCAGAGGACACGCCTGCAGTCAGAGCCACACAGACCCACACACGGGGCTCTTTCACCTCCTGTCTCTCCGCTTCCAAGCCACAGCTGTGGTAGAGCCACCATTAATAATGAGAAAGCTCCTTTCTGGGCCCACAAACTCTCCAACTTCCTCATCCAAGATGCATTCCTTTTCCCTGGCCCTTTCATCTTCCTGTGGTTTGGTAGGAAAGCCTCTCCACGGCCTTCCTTTTTGTTACCACAGGAAACAAAGGAAAACCTTGGGTCCCATCCCACCAGACCGAAGATTTTAGTCCTCAGGGTGAATTTCTCAATGTAGACATAGCAGCATCGCAGGAGGTCTGGCCCTTCGGCCCCTCAGAACAGAACTGAGGAACAAATAGAGTTGGGCCTGCCCAGTCAGCCATTGCGAGCTGTGGCGGGGAGGGGGTGTCCCACACAACGCCTCAGTGGTTTTCCCTGAGGTGGCCTCAGTGAGTGTTTACTGAACTGAGTTAATCACGTGAACTCTCCCTCAGCATTCTCTAGGCATAGCCAGCCCTGTTTTGAGAGAGCCTGTGGTTACACAGATGACACCTCAGACCCAGAACAAATGACCTGATGCCTCTTTTCAGCACCACCACCATGCAGTTGTGTGATCTCAGGCAAGCGTCCTGACTTCTCTGAGTCTCACTTTCTGCATCAGTGAGAACACGAGCCTCTAAAAGTTTTCTGAGGTATGAATGCCTTAAGCGAACACCCCCGCCAAATTGCCGATGGCCACCATACATTTCGGTGTTGTGGTCTCTTTTCTTCTGGCTTTGAAAGTAGACCAAGATGAATGCAAACTCAGGGTTCACATTCATACGGCAAAAATCAGACCCCCCCCAAAGCAGCGCTGGGGATAAAAATGATGATAAATGGAAACTAACTCTATCATCCAAAAATACCCCCTCAAAACTCTGAAGAAATATTGATAATAACTCTCCATCTGCTGAATAAATCAGAAAAAGACTGGAGATCCTACCCAACATTGTTTGAGCATGGAGGACAGCCAATAACGTACTAGGGTTTCATGAAAACTGATCTCAGGAGGACTGACATAAATAAAACATGTCAAAGTTTTAAAGAGGAAAGTGAAAAGAAAAGGGACAGCAGAAGTGTTTTCTGTTTACTATTATCCTCATTGTAAAGAACTTTCGTAGAAAGAGCCCAGGTCTGGGACTCAAGATGCTTGACTTCCAGATACTCTGTACCACTGATGACCTAAACTTTACAATCACTTCACCTTTCTACACAGGCTACTTTGCCTGGTGATTGTGAGACGTGGATAAAAAAAATTAAACAAAACATATAAAAATTTATTTGGGTAAAAGCTGCCTCAAAACCTAAGATGTAATATGAACAAACTGCATGGTTAATTACAAATAACAGTGGAAACTCCTCCAAGTACTAAAGTGAAAGAGCTGTGGGAGGCAGCATCTGCTTTAGGGCGCCCCCTGCAGGTTGTCCTGGATGTTGACACCAGGCTAGAGCCCAAGATTTCCAGCCCTAGGGGACCCTCAGGGGATCTGAACTCAGCTTGGGCTAAGCAGTGAGACCTGTGGTGGGGATGAGTGAGTGGGGAGCTGAGTGAGAAAGCTCAGCTTTATCTCTACTGCCAAGATTCCTACAACGCTATTAAGGCCCACTGGGATCCTCTCCCCACCAACAAGTCCCAGATCTGTTGGAAAGGGCCCAGATTTTTAACAGTGGGAGTCTTAGTTATCCCAGTCCCTTGCTCTCTTCAATCTAAATATTCTGAGGGAGAGCCCAAATTCTCCCAAAGTTCCCTCAAAGTGCTGGGTAGCTCTGGGTAGCCCGGACGGTCAGTTACTACTTAGGATGGAAGAGGGGTGAGGGGATCTCTACCAGTTTGCAGAACTGTTGGCTTATATATCGACTCTTGGTGCCTCCAGTGAATATCTGTTATGTTCCCCAAACAATGTTATAAATGTAGTCTACAGTTGAAATGACTAATCAGCCATATAATGGACCAAAATATCTTAGGCTAAAGTAAGAACAGCTGTAATGATTGTAGTACATAGTTGGAAACTCAAACTGGGATAAATCCAATAATTTATAGTTATCTCTGCATGTTTACATAAATGTGGTCAAATGCCAGGATTGCTAGCATATACCATATGGAAAATAAAATTCATTCTCTTGGAGGGGAGAGAGGGGGTGTTCTCTTAGATATTCTGTCCAGGAAAGAACCTGAAAATACATGGCACGGAGAGTAGGGCATGCAATCTGAGATACACATAATGATCTTCAGGAGAGTTCAATACCACACACACAAAATTCTTATGTTTAGAAGTCGTGTTTTCTAAATTTCTCCTCTTCCTTATCCTTCTTCCCCAGATCCTGAGCTTTTGATGCTGATGAAATGTCTGAATCTGTTGCTTCAGGGGCACACCCCATTATTCTCAGGCTTCTAGGAAGCATGGGGGTATCAGAGATCATGTGTGACTTTTTAATATAGATGCAGGGTAAAGTGATCCCTGAAGAGAAAGAAAAGGGGTTTGAATTATCACTTGCCTTGTCAGCCTTGATAGGGTCAATTTCCACAGATTTTAGGGGGAGAAAGTTGTGTTACTTGAACAAAATAGGTATCCCAAAGAATCTGAGGATTTTAGCATTGGAGGGAAATTTAAGAATCATTATATATTACTGACAGAAAATAAAACAACAAACTGTTGCCTAAAGAGGGAAAGTGGCTTATGAAAATATGCATAAACAGGAAAAAAAGAGTGAGAGAGGAAAAGGGAAACAAAGGAAGATGTTGGTTTTGCAGCGAGAGACAGAGAGTCAGAGACAGAGAGACAGAGACAGAGAGACAGAGATACAGAGAGAGACAGAATAAAGAAAAAGCTAAGAGATAAGAGAGAGAAGAGGCAATCTTATAAGAGGACAGAAAGCAGAAGGGTTGTTGCACAAATATGAGAAAAATATGCCATAGTATATATTTAACAATATCCTGCTCTTCCCTTTCTTGATTCCTCTGTGTAACAACCAACTCTCCGACTTACCCGATGGCATATATCTTGGAATAATCTAGAGTTCAGGGCAGTCACAAGCACTGGAAAGCCTGCCATCAGCTTTAACAAATAGATTTTTGTCTAATTTGGACCATTTTTGAAAAAGACCTGAAAAGTCTTTTTCATTTTCATTCATCTTTTCATTTTTGGATTTTTGTGTTTTTTCCTTCCCAGCCACACCTAAACCATTCCAGAGAGATGAAACTCTCTAGTGATTTTATTCCCAGAAGGAAGCAGACTGTCTTAAGGCATCTGGCTTGGGGCCCTCGTGTTGTCACAGCTCATAGCTCATCTTTCTCTGTGCCCTGAGCAGCTGATCTGAATACAGAGTTTACGTGAACTTCAAAGAAAGCTGGCAGGATGGAGTTTGGGGCCTCACTGCTTTAATCAAGATGGATTAAAAATTTTTGCTTATCAAGTAGAAAACTAAAACCAGCAACGGCAAATTAATTGACACCGACTAAAAAGGAAATGGCCGTCAAAAAGTTTCAGGAGACTCAATAAAATTATATTTAAAGTGGTAATACTCTCCTCGCAGCTGATGATGGATCAAGTTTACTTCTTGCCTCCATAAATAATATTAGCTCATGAAATTAGATAGCCTCCTAATTCTATGGGGGGAAACATGCAAAAGCTTAAAAACATTGTTTCCACCTGCATGTCATGATGATGCTATTCCTTTCTCCTTGATGGGGGGCTCCCTGTCCAAGCCTTTTGGCCAGCTGGTGGGAGCTGCACCACTGGCCACTCAGCCTGACTCTGCACTTCAGTGTAACATCACTCAACACTCCACCTGCTTCTTCTCTTCTCAAGCTCTGCTTCACACGGGGACCATCCACATGGAACGCATCAAGTGCTCACTTGGGATCTAAGTTGTTTTTCCCCAAGTAGGTCTCCCTCAGGAAAGCACTGAGTCTGGCACATCGTAGGCTCACAGAAGGAACTTCTTAAGTGAAGGAGGGAAAAAGAAACCCACATTCCTGTAACATCACCCCAGCACCCAGCACCATGAGAAGCATTCACTAGTTGAGCCTCGTTCACAGGATGGAGTCCCTATCACTCTAGACTGGGACGTTTGCTGAGTCCCTCACTGAGAAGATACTGCGAGCCACTTGGAAGCCTTTCTGGGTCAGAGCAGAAGGAAGAGTTGAGGAAGAAAAAGGGCAGACAAGGGAATAGGTCCCTGGAGCCAGTCCCTGGCTACAAACATCTCACTAACTTCTTCATGGGCTGCTGCTGCTGCTGCTGCTAAGTCACTTCAGTCGTGTCTGACTCTGTGCGACCCCATAGACAGCAGCCCACCAGGCTCCCCCGTCCCTGGGATTCTCCAGGCAAGAACACTGGAGTGGGTTGCCATTTCCTTCTCCAATGCATGAAAGTGAAAAGTGAAAGTGAAGTCGCTCAGTCATGTCCGACTCTTCGCGACCCCATGGACTGCAGCCTACCAGGCTCCTCCATCCATGGGATTTTCCAGGCAAGAGTACTGGAGTGGGGTGCCACTGCCTTCTTCATGGGCTACATTTTTTTTTTTTTTTGCTGTTCTCGCCTTCTTCTAAGACAAGGAAAGGTGATTTCTAAGACCTCAATTTCCCTCACCCTCTTACAGACATCAGAGGATAAAGTGTTCAAAAATAGAACCCAAAGGGAAAAAAGATAAGCACGAACATATTGGGTGTTTTTCACCCTCCCTTAAGGAGTTTTTTCTAATGACACAAAGAACATCACTCCCGTTCCCCAACCTCTGTCCACTCTGAGTCTACCGCTGCTTCTGCTGTTCAATTCTCTCCAAGTAAAGATGCAATCAAGAGAAAGGTATGCACAGGGCTCTAGCACTTTCCTCCTAAGGCAAAGAGGAGAAGCAAAGAATAAACTAGAGAGAACTGGTAACAAAGGCAGATCTCTCCAGAGACACACAGAGTATTTTAAAAAAAAATACTTTTCAAAGAAGATAAGTGGTCAATAAGCGCATGAAAAGATGTTCAGTATCATTAGTCATTAGGGAAATGCAAATCAAAACCAAAATCAAAGTGAACTATCACTTGCCACTAACCAGGATGGCTAAAGTGAAAATGACGGAAAATAACAAGTGCTGATGAGGATCTGGAGAAACTGGAACCCGTGTATATGACTAGTTGGAATATAAACTGGTGTGGCTTTTTTGGAAAGCAGTCTGACAGTTCCTTAAAAAATTAAATGTAGATATCTATGACCCAGCAAATCCACTAAGTTTATACCCAAGAGAACTGAAAACATGTACACACAAAATTTATAGAAGCTCATTTGTAATAACCAAAAGATGGAAACAACCCAAATGTCCATCAACTGATGAGTAGATAAAATGTTGTATATCCATCCAATAAAATATTATTTAGCCATAAAAGGAATGAAGTACTAATACATGCTACAACACGGATGAACCTTGAACAGATAAGTGAAAGAAGCCAGATACCAAAGTCCACATACTCTGTGATCCATTTACATGAATTGTCCAGAACAGGGAAACTTAGAGACAGAAAACAGACTATTGATTGCCAGGGGCTGGAGAGAGATGATAATGCAGAGTGACTGCTAGGGGTCAGGGTTTCTTTTAGGAGAAATGAAAATTTTCCAGAACTAAATAGTGGTATTTGCTATGACCAGCACATCCTCTTGGCAGAACTAGTCAAAACAATGGTTTTTCCAGTAGTCATGTATGGATGTGAGAGTTGGACTATAAAGAAAGCTGAGTGCCAAAGAATTGATGCTTTTGAATTGTGGTGTTGGAGAAGACTCTTGAGAGTCCCTTGGACTGCAAGGAGATCCAACCAGTCCGTCCTAAAGGAAATCAGTCCTGAATGTCCATTGGAAGGACTGATGCTGAAGCTGAAACGCCAATAGTTTGGCCACCTGATGCAAAGAACTGACTGACTGGAAAAGACCCTGATGTTGGGAAAGATTGAAGGCAGGAGGAGAAGGGGATGACGGAGTATGAGACAGTTGGATGACATCACCGACTCTATGGACATGAGTTTGAGTAGGCTCCAGGAGTTGGTGATGGACAGGGAAGCCTGATGTGCTGCAATCCATGGGGTTGCAAAGAGTCGGACACAGCTGAGCAAGTGAACTGAACTGAAATAATGGTGATAGTGGCACAACCTTTTGAATATATTAAAACCCACTGAATTGTATACCTTAAAGTGCAAACTGTACAGTATGTGAATTACATACCAATAAAAAATATTTTAAAGAAGATTTTGGTATTGCTCAAATGACATTTAAGACCCTGCTGGGGACTCTGATATTAACTTGGAAAGTTAATATAGTTACAAAGACCACCAGCCTCTCTACCTTTCAGCCTCCAACTATAACCCAAATGAAGCCCAGATCCATTCCTGTATAGCTACTCCTAAAGGAAAAAACAAAAAACAGGAGGACAGACATCAATCAGTGATTATAGGTGAATTGAGACCCATCTAAAGTTTGTAAACAGTCCTTGTGAGGAGTGGGGAGGAGGCTGGATGGAGAAACGCGAACAAAGGAAGATGAACCACCACATTCCAAGAAGGGGTCCCACACTGAGAATGAAAGGAAGGCAGTGTCTCCTAAGAGGTCTCTTTTGAATCCCTCTCCAAGTGTTGACTCTACATTAGTGTGGCCAATGTAACCCACTTACTTTGGTCATTTTTGAGCAAAAGTGAGGCTTGTCTGCCTGCTGGGCTTCTGCTGGGGTTCCCACTTTGCTGGCCTAACCTCTCCCCTTCTCTCTCCTAGGATGTGTAACGTCCTCTGAAGGGCTGCCAGTGTACTGCATGATTACTTGCTTATTTGTTTCTAAAGTTAACTCTAAAAAACCGAAATGATATCTTCAGAAGACACTAAGCAACTTTTTTTTTTTTGAAAATAGCTTTTATCTTGTTTTTCTGCATCATGGAAGAAAACAACTACATGGGTACTTAACTAGAATATTTTAACAAATTCACAAGGAAAGAATAATAGAGTGTCACTGTAGTCTTAATGAATTAACAGAGTGTTGGACATCAATGACTACTATTACCATAAGGAAGGCTTTGAGACATACATGCCTCCTGATGAAGAACACATCACCCATGAGGTTGTCATGACCAAAAGGGGGGGGAAAAAAAGACCTGAATTGGGATAAATGGAAACATAGAGGTTAGAGGAAAAGATTAAGCTTTGCTCTGGGGAAGTAATCAGCAAAATCCAGACTATAGGAAACTGCAAAAAAGTGATCCAATTTCTTCATTAACTGAATTGTAAGGAAAAATAAAGTCATGGAAGGGAAAATCTATGGATTTAGGACATTTTAAAGATAATTTTAGAAACAGGTAAAACCAAACTAGTGTTTAGGAACATACACCTAGGTGGTAAGACTAAAGAAAAGTGGGAAGTGGTTGCAATAAAAGGTGGGATGGTAGTTACTCTAGCAGAGAGAGGGTGGTGGTCGAGGCAGGCATTTAGGGGGGCTTCTGGGGTGACTGGAAAAGTTCTCTAATCATGGGTAGTGTTTACAAGCATCCTAAGTATTCTTTCCTGGCAATTCCGTGAACCGAGGAAACTGGCAGGCTATCGTCCATGGGTTCACAAAGAGTCAGACATGACTGAGTGACTGAGCACGCATACACGCATGCACACGATCTTAAAGCAGTGACTTTAACCTGCACACTTTCTTTTTATGGTTTTCTGTTACTCATTATAACAATAAAAAAAGATTTTTAAATAACATTTAAATTAATTCAGTGGGAGAGATGGGAAAGAAAACTCAGAAGATGAAGAGAAAGATATTAAGAATGAGTCACATTTATGTGACATAA
Organism: Ovis canadensis; assembly: GCF_042477335.2. Classification (NCBI taxonomy): domain Eukaryota; kingdom Metazoa; phylum Chordata; class Mammalia; order Artiodactyla; family Bovidae; genus Ovis; species Ovis canadensis. The sequence continues at coordinate 97,389,118 of NC_091245.1, read as the reverse complement.
TTACTTTTTACAGCAAAAGCAGAACCCCTTTCTTTACTGTATACAAAGATGAATATTGATGTCACTCAGGATTTTCCTTTTTAAAACGCACACTTAATTTGCACCTAGAATTCTTGCAATAGAATTAAGATGGAGATGGAAGAGTTAGGGGAGAGATGGAAATGGAACCTGGCTCGGTGATCACTGGTGTGGGCTGGAGGAACGGGAAACATCTTGAGACCACCACTGGGCAGAGGCCTAGGCAGCAGCATGGAAGGCATCTGGCACAGTGTCCGCAGGGACCGCCGCCAGTGAGACACTGGCTTCCCCAGGAGCAGCTGTGGAAGTCAGGACCCGTGCGGGGAAGTGTCAGCCGTGTCACAACCTTGGCAGCCGAGAAGTGAGGCCTCCGTGTCTGCCTGTCTGCATGTCTGTCAGCATGATATTCTGGGTCAACAAATATTCACCAGGATGCACCATTTCAGCTGACCTACGCTACCCCCTCTGCTGCAGGAGAAAATAAACAGGGCCAGGAGGTGCAGAGGACTTCTGCCACCTTCAGAGCTGCCGTTGTGCTCTGTGTGTGAGCCAAGAGCTCAGGCAAATTTGTGCAGCTAGTATCATCACGAACCCAACACCTCCCTTGAATGTTAAATGGTAACACAGTGCCATCAACATGTCAACTCTGAGAGGATAACATTCAAGTGGAGCTTAGTGAATCAGTGAGCAACTCTCTCTGTATACTGCCAGTGGGAGGGGTCCCCTGGCGCAGTTTCTTCCTCTTCCTTTTCTGTGGCCTCAACATCTATGTGTGTGTATCTGTTTCAATTTTCCTTTCATTGCTATTGTCTATGCATCTGTCTTCCAGCTAGACTGGGGGTCACTCATTCAATGACCATTTGTTGAGCAATTCATTATGTGCAAAATAAGAATAAATAAAAAATAAAAATGCTAAAGTGACAAGCAAAATAGTAACTCACAGACATAAGAGATATTAAACAAACATATAAATACATAATTACACATGCTGTGAGTGCTGAGAAAGGGAAGAAAAGGGTAAGACGAATGATTATATAGAGAGATCTGTTTGATGTTGCCACGTCAGGGACAACTTCAGTGAGAAAGAATAAGTAGGGACTGGCCAGTCCTGGGATGGGGAGTGTGTGCTCGGCAGGGAATATGTCCAAAGCATAAGGGTGAGAGGACACGGTACAAGCCAGGAATTGAGAGGTAGGCAGGGCCATGATATTAGGAACCTGGTAGACCTTGAAACAATCTTAATATTGTTAACCTAGGTGCAAGGGGAAGGAGCACATATTTAGTACTGGGAGAGAGGACAGGTAACTAGCATGGTGGACAAAAGCAGTGATGATGGTAATATGGACTAGAGAGGAGAAGGTTCTGATGGAGATAAGTCTGCAGATCTGAGATGTACCTAGGAGGCAGATTTGGAGGGATCTTGGGTGGATGTGAGTGGTAATGGTTCATTATACAAATTCTTGAAGAATACGCAGGTAGGTGAAGGTAACATTTACTATCAAAACCCAATATCCAAACAATATAAGACTAGCACAAAAATTTGTTTTTGTTCAGTTGCTAAGTCATGCCTGACTCTTTGAGACCAAGTGGACTGCAGCATGCCAGGCTCCTCTGTCCTCTACCATCTCCCAGACTTTGTTCAAATTCATGGCCATTGAGTTGGTGATGCTGTCTAACCATCTTATCCTCTGCCACCCCCTTCTTTTGGCTTTAATGTTTCCCAGCATCAGAGCCTATGACAACCCACTCCAGTATTCTTGCCGGGAGAATCCCATGGACAGTATGAAAAGGCAAAAATGGAAGCACATAAACACACAAATGCTAAAGCCATGACTGAACTCATTTCTGAATATCAATATAAAACTCTAAATAGAAAAATTGCCAATTTGAATCCAGCAGTGTGATAGTAGTAGCTAACATGATTAGGGATATATATATTCACCATGGGCCAAACACTGTTATACATATATTAACATGTTTATCTTCACAGCATACAACATAAGGAATATTATTGTCCTCATTTTACTGTCAGGTAAACTGGTTCAGAATAATGAGCTGCTTTACCTGTATCAACACAGATGACTTTCCTGGACATCAGTTCAATTCAGTTGTTCAGATGTGTCTGACTCTTTGCAACCCCATGGATTGCAGCATGCCAGGCTTCCCTGGCCATCACGAACTCCAAGATTTTACTCAAACCCATGTCCATAGAGTCGGTGATGCCATCCAACCATTTCATCCTCCGTCATCCCCTTCTCCTCCTGCCTTCAGTCTTTCCCAGCATCAGGGTCTTTGCAATCAGTCAGTTCTTCGCATCAGGTGGCCAAACTACTGGTGTTTCAGCTTCAGCATCAGTCCTTCCAATGAATATTCAGGACTGATTTCCTATACGACAGACTGGTTGAATCTCCTTGCAGTCCAAGGGACTCTCGAGAGTCTTCTCCAACACCACAGTTCAAAAGCATTAATTCTTCAGCACTCAGCTTTCTTTGAGTGTGATCTAACTCTCACATTGATACATGACTACTGGAGAAACCATAGCTTTGACTAGATGGACCTTCATTGGCAAAGTAATGTCTCTGCTTTTTAACATGTGGTCTAGGTTGGTCATAGCTTTTCTTCCAAGGAGCAAGTGTCTTTTAACTTCATGGCTGCAATCACCATCTGCAGTGATTTTGGAGTCCAAAAAATAAAGTCTCTCACTGTTTTCACTGTCTCCCCAACTATTTGCCATGAAGCGATGGGGCTGGATGCCATGATCTTAGTTTTCTGAATGTTGAGTTTCAAGCCTACTTTTCCACTCTCCTCTTTCACTTTCATCAAGAGGCTCTTTAGTTCTTCTTCACTTTCTGCCATAAGGGTGGTGTCATCTGCATATCTGAGGTTACTGATATTTCTCTCGGCAATCTTGATTCCAGCTTGCACTTCATTCAGCCCGGCATTTTGCATGATGTACTCTGCATACAAGCTAAATAAGCAGGGTGACAATATACAGCCTTGATGTACTCCTTTCCCAGTTTGGAACCAGTCTGTTGTTCCATGTCCAGTTCTAACTGTTGCTTCTTGCCTTGCATACAGATTTCTCAGGAGGCAGGTAAAGTGGTCTGGTATTCCCATCTCTTTCAGAATTTTCCACAGTTTGTTGTGATCCACACAGTCAAAGGCTTTGACATAGTCAATAAAGCAGAAATGGATGTGCCTCTGGAACTCTCTTGCTTTTTTGATGATCCAAAAGATGTTGGCAATTTGCTCTCAGGTTCCTCTGCCTTTTCTAAATACAACTTGAATATCTGGAAGTTCACGGTTCACATACTGTTGAAGGCTGGCTTGGAGAATTTTGAGCATTACTTTGCTAGCGTGTGAGATGAGTACAACTGTGTGGTACTTTGAGCATTCTTTGGCATTGCCTTTCTTTGGGATTGGAATGAAAACTGACCTTTTCCAGTCCTGTGGCCACTGCTGAGTTTTCCAAATTTGTTGGCATATTGAGTGATTGAGTGTAGCACTTTCACAGCATCATCTTTTAGGATGTGAAATAGCCCAACTGGAATTCCATCACCTCCACTAGCTTTGTTCATAGTGATGCTTCCTAAGGCCCACTTGACTTCAAATTCCAGGATGTCTGGCTCTAGGTGAGTGATCACACCATTTGTGGCTATCTGGGTCATGAAGGTCTTTTCTGTATAGTTCTTCCGTGTATTCTTGCCACCCCTTCTTAATATCTTCTGCTTCTGTTAGGTCCATACCATTTCTGTCCTTTATCGAACCCATCTTTGCATGAAATATTCCCTTGGTATCACTAATTTTCTTGAAGAAATCTCTAGTCTTTCCCATTCTATTGTTTTCCTCTATTTCTTTGCACTGATCACTGAGGAAGGCCTTTGTATCTCTCCTTGCTATTCTTTGGAACTCTGCACTCAAATGGATATATCTTTGCTTTTCTCCTTTGCCTTTCACTTCTCCTCTTTTCACAGCTATTTGTAAGGTGTCCTCAGACAACCATTTTGCCTCTTTGCATTTCTTTTTCTTGGAGTTGGTCTTGATCACTGCCTCCTGCATAATGTCAAGAAGCTCCATCCACAGTTCTTCAGGCACTCTGTCTATCAGATCTAATCCCTTGAATCTATTAAGGACTTCCACTGTATAATCATAAGGAATTTGATTTAGGTCATACTTGAATGATCTAGTTGTTTTCCCTGCTTTCTTAAATTTAACTCTGAATTTGGCAATAAGGAGTTCATGATTTGAGCCACAGTCAGCTCCAGGTCTTGTGTTTGCTGATTGTTTAGAGCTTCTTCATCTTTGGATGCAAAGAATATAATCAATATGATTTCAATATTGACCTCTTGGTGATGTCCATGTGTAGAGTCTTCTCTTGTGTTGTTCCAAGAGGGTATTTGCTACGACCAGTGTGTACTCTTCACAAAACTCTGTTAGCGTTTGGCCTACTTCATTCTGTACTCCAAGGCCAAATTTGCCTGTTACTCCAGGTGTTTCTTGATTTCCTACTTTTGCGTTCCAGTCCCCTATAATGAAAAAGACATTCTTTTGGATATTAGTTCTAGAAGGTCTTGTAGATCTTCATAGAACTGTTCAACTTCAGCTTCTTCAGCATTAGTGATTGGGGCATAGACTTGGATTACTGTGATATTGAATGGTTTGCCTTGGAAACGAACAGAGATCATTGCATTGTTTTTGTGATTACACCCATGTACCGCATTTTGGTCCCTTTTGTTGACTATGATGGCTACTCCATTTCTTCTAAGGGATTCTTGCCCACAGTCTAGGTATAATGGTCATCTGAGTTAAATTCGCCCATTCCAGTCCATTTTAGTTCACTAATTCCTAAAATGTTGATGTTCACTCTTGCCATCTTCTGCTTGACCACTTCTAATTTACCTTGATGCATAGACCTAATATTTCAGGTTCCTATGCAGTATTGTGATCCACTTTGATTGTGTGGATTGCAATAAACTGTGGAAAATTCTTAAAGAGATGGGAATACCAGACCACCTGACCTGCCTCTTGAGAAACCTGTATGCAGGTCAGGAAGCACAGTTAGAACTGGACATGGAACAACAGACTGGTTCCAAATAGGAAAAGGAGTACATCAAGGCTATATATTGTCACCCTGCTTATTTAACTTATATGCAGAGTACATCATGAGAAATGCTGGGCTAGAAGAAGCACAAGCTGGAATCAAGATTACCGGGAGAAATATCAATATCCTCAGATATGCTGATGACACCACCCTTATGGCAGAAAGTGAAGAAGAACTAAAGAGCCTCTTGGTGAAAGTGAAAGAGGAGAGTGAAAAAGTTGGCTTAAAGCTCAACACTCAGAAAACTAAGATCATGGCATCCAGTCCCATCACTTCATGGCAAATAGATGGGGAAACAGTGGAAACAGTGGCTGTTGTATGAGTGTGTTAGTCACTCAGTCATGTTCAACTCTTTGCGACCCCAGGGACTGTGCCAGGCTCCTCTGCCCATGGGGTTTTCCAGGCAAGAATACTGAAGTGGGTCGCCATTCCCTTCTCCAGGGGAATCTTCCCAAGCCTGGAACCAAACCCTGGTCTCCTGCCTTACAGAGAGCTTCTTTAATATCTGAGCTACCAGGGAAGTTGTTCTGTTATACGAATACACAATAACTTTTCACTAATCATCTATTCACGAATTACTTATTTTCTCACTACCTGTGTATGGGTGATTTCCAATTTTTTGCTTTTTTCAAGACAGTTATGGGGATCATCCATATAGCCAAATATTGATATATACTTGGAGCAATTCCTTATGATGAATTTAGAGAAATAGAATTTCTGTTTCAAGTATATTCAGTGAAGAATATTGATACGTGCAGTGAAATTGGCTTCAAAAATTAGTAACAATTTATACTTTCGCGTGCAACATTGTGTATGAATTTCCTCACACTGTCACAATACTTGATACTACCAACAATTTTTATTTTAGTCATTCTTTAGGAGAAAAATATAGGCTTACCTAGTGGCTAAGACACTAAAGACTTGGCCTGCAATGCAAGAGACACAGAATCAATCCCCAAGTTGCGAAGATCTCTGGAGAAGGGAATGGCAACCCACTCCAGTAGTCTTGCCTGGAAAATTCCATGGACAGAGGAACCTGGTGGGCTACAGTCCATGGGGTCACTAAGAGTTGGACATGACTGGCCACATACACATACACGTAGGAGAAAAATATCTCATTGATATTTATCTTGCATTTTTTAGTTTACCAAATAGTTTATATATATTTATTTTTACTTACATTTCTCTATTTTTGAACTGTGTGTTTCTGTCCTTTGTCTACCAGCAGATTGACTGTTCAACCTTTTAAATTAGTTTTTAGAGTGCTCTATGAAGATACTAATTTTTCATCTTCTGTGTGTCAGCCAAATATCTTTTCCAAGGTTGTCATGCCTTCTATTAAAATCGAGATAGAACATATACAATAAAGTACACACATCTTAAGTTTACAGACAGGTATGTATGAGAGGATAACAGGCAGGAAGGCTAGGCATCTCCAAATGGAGGAAACAGGCTGCAAGTGTCAGACTTTTTATCTCTCTCTTTAGTGGCGGGAGGAAGTAAACTACAAGTGTCAGGTTTTTTTCCTTTCTCTATACAAAATTAAGAGGAGGTTTCTCTTGAAATTCTGTGTTGCCGTGATGACACCTGGTTCCGTGATGATGCCTGGTTCCTTGATGACAGCTGGTTCCACCTGAACTTAACTTTTCTCAAACCTTGAGCTAACCAATGTGTTTTTCTTATGGAAATATTTTTCTGAAGCTATGCTAATGAGCTATATATTTACTCTAGACTCTGTCTTTCTTCAATTCGGTTCCACTTAAGACTCAACTGATAAGGGCTCAACAAACCTATATATTTTACTCATACATTGCTCTCCTAATCTATGTTGATGAAACTATATATTTACTTGGAAACCTGCATTTCTTCAAGATGCATGTCAATCATTTTATCGCCCAGGATGACTCACCTTGCGCCAATGCTATCTCAAGAGGCATGTTGTGGGTGAGGGGCCTGGTAGCACTCTGAGCTGAGACATTTCTCTAATGAACAGCTTGCTGATAGGTATATAACATACTTCTAACGGCTAGCAGGGGGGTACTCATTCTGTTCCCTTCTAATGTCTATGTCAGAAGATTTCCCTGCCTTTTATGCTTTAATAAAACTTTATTACACAAAAGCTCTGAGCGATCAAGCCTCGTCACTGGTCCCAGATTGAATTCCTCTCCTCCAGAAGCCAAGAATCCTGGTGTCTTTCATGGCTCAGCAACAACCTTTCATGTATACATCACAGAACAATCACCTGGATCTAGAAAAATAAAATTTCCAGTATCCAAGAAGGCTCCCTCCTGTTCCTTTCCAGTCAGTGCTTCCCCACAGAGTAACCCCTATTCTGATACCATAGATCAATGTTGCCCATTCTTGAACTTTATATACTAAATGGAACCATCCATAGAAACAAGTCTCTGACTTTTCCTTACCATTATGTCTGGGACATTATAGGGTTCGTGACATTGTACAGGAGGCAGTGATCAAGACCATCTGTAGAAAAAGAAATGCAAAGAGGCAAAATGGTTGTCTGAGGACACCTTACAAATAGCTGTGAAAAGAGGAGAAGTGAAAGGCAAAGGAGAAAAGCAAAGATGCATCCATTTGAATGCAGAGTCCCAAAGAATAGCAAGGAGAGATACGAAGGCCTTCCTCAGTGATCAGTGCAAAGAAATAGAGGAAAAAAATAGAATAGGAAAGACTAGAGATCTCTTCAAGAAAATCAGTGATACCAAGGGAATATTTCATGCAAAGATGGGCTCGATAAAGGACAGAAATGGTATGGACCTAACAGAAGCAGAAGATATTAAGAAGGGGTGGCAAGAATACACGGAAGAACTATACAGAAAAGACCTTCATGACCCAGATAGCCACAAATGGCGTGATCACTCACCTAGAGCCAGACATCCTGGAATTTGAAGTCAAGTAGGCCTTAGGAAGCATCACTATGAACAAAGCTAGTGGAGGTGATGGAATTCCAGTTGGGCTATTTCACATCCTAAAAGATGATGCTGTGAAAGTGCTACACTCAATCACTCAATATGCCAGCAAATTTGGAAAACTCAGCAGTGGCCACAGGACTGGAAAAGGTCAGTTTTCATTCCAATCCCAAAGAAAGGCAATGCCAAAGAATGCTCAAAGTACCACACAGTTGTACTCATCTCACACGCTAGCAAAGTAATGCTCAAAATTCTCCAAGCCAGCCTTCAACAGTATGTGAACCGTGAACTTCCAGATATTCAAGTTGTATTTAGAAAAGGCAGAGGAACCTGAGAGCAAATTGCCAACATCTTTTGGATCATCAAAAAAGCAAGAGAGTTCCAGAGGCACATCCATTTCTGCTTTATTGACTATGCCAAAGCCTTTGACTGTGTGGATCACAACAAACTGTGGAAAATTCTGAAAGAGATGGGAATACCAGACCACCTGACCTGCCTCCTGAGAAATCTGTATGCAAGGCAAGAAGCAACAGTTAGAACTGGACATGGAACAACAGACTGGTTCCAAACTGGGAAAGGAGTACATCAAGGCTGTATATTGTCACCCTGCTTATTTAGCTTGTATGCAGAGTACATCATGCAAAATGCCGGGCTGAATGAAGTGTAAGCTGGAATCAAGATTGCCGAGAGAAATATCAGTAACCTCAGATATGCAGATGACACCACCCTTATGGCAGAAAGTGAAGAAGAACTAAAGAGCCTCTTGATGAAAGTGAAAGAGGAGAGTGGAAAAGTAGGCTTGAAACTCAACATTCAGAAAACTAAGATCATGGCATCCAGCCCCATCGCTTCATGGCAAATAGTTGGGGAGACAGTGGAAACAGTGAGAGACTTTTTTTTTTTTGGACTCCAAAATCACTGCAGATGGTGATTGCAGCCATGAAGTTAAAAGACGCTTGCTCCTTGGAAGAAAAGCTATGACCAACCTAGACCACATGTTAAAAAGCAGAGACATTACTTTGCCATCAAAGGTCCATCTAGTCAAAGCTATGGTTTCTCCAGTAGTCATGTATCGATGTGAGAGTTGGACTATAAAGAAAGCTGAGTGCTGAAGAATTAATGCTTTTGAACTGTGGTGTTGGAGAAGACTCTTGAGAGTTCCTTGGACTGCAAGGAGATCCAACCAGTCCATCCTAAAGAAGATCAGTCCTGGGTGTCCATTGGAAGGATTGATGTTGAAGCTGAAACTCCAATATTTTGGCCACCTGATGCGAAGAGCTGACTCATTTGAAAAGACCCTGATGCTGGGAAAGATTGAGGGCAAGAGGAGAGGGGGACAACAGAGGATGAGATGGTTGAATGTCCACTGACCCAATGGACATGAGTTTGGGTAAACTCCAGGAGTTGGTGATGGACAGGGAAACCTGGCGTGCTGCAGCAGCTCATGGGGTCACAAAGAGTCAGACACAACTGAGTGACTGAACTGATGCATATATATATATGAATAATGTACATAGTAAGGGCTTCTCAGGTGGCTTAGTGGTAAGGAATCTGCATGCCAATGCAGGAGATGAGGGTTTGATCCCCAGGTCAGGAAGATCCCCTGGAGAAGGAAATGGCAATGCACTCCAGCACTCCTGCCTGGGAAACCCCATGGGCAGAGGAGCCTGGCAGGTTACGGTCCATGGGATCACAAAAGAGTCTGACATGACTTAGCAACTAAACAACAATGTACACATTGTGTAATTTTATTAGATGAATGGATGAGTATGAACCAAAGAGGTAAAAGTAGTTTTATGCTGGTAGAATTATTCAATGATTCTTGTTTCTTTCCTATAATTTTTCTATTCTTCATGAATTTTTAATAGTGAGAATATATTTTACAATCATATTAATATAAATATATATGGATATATTCACAATAAAAGAGAAAGCATATCTGGCTAGATTTCCTTACAGTTTTCATGTACAAGCTCCATCTACCTTATTTTTCTTCCTAGTCTGTAAAATAAGCTTTAAAAGGTAGCAATTACCTTTCATATAGTACAGGGGTTGTTACCTGGGGCACTAATTTTCTCCTAGACAGAGTAGTTTGAAGCTGTCCAGTTTCTTCTGAACATAGTTTCTGAATTTTGGAGAGTTTCCCTCTCTGTAACCCCCAAGCTATAGCCAGAAGTCACCATCTTAGGCCTTCTTGTTGCTGACAACATACATGTAATAGGTGTTGCCAATCAGATGCATCACATGAGTCCTCAGCTGCAAGCTAATGCTGTAAGCATGCTGATGTGAACGGCATTTATCCCAGGTGAATATGACCACAGGGACTCAATGGTTGAGCTCTTGGGATTATCAGTGCAAATGGCAATGTCTCTCTAAGAAGCAGAGTTGTTGCCAAGTATTGGTGGCAATGGTATTTTCACTGGAGCAAATTCTACAGTATGATTTGGTGTGGTGTCTGGCCTCACTATTTCTAAGTCTGGCTCTCTTGCCCTCCAGAGGATTCTGTGAACTGCTTAATACTTTTACCAAATTCTTTTCCTGCCTAAACTAGCCAGAGTGGATTCTGTTATTTGCAGCAAAGAAGTGTGCCTAACAGTAATATCTTCATCTCATTCTAAAAATGAAGATATTGGGTCTTTAAAAAGTAGCAAAAATGTCCCAAGATTATATATCTAGTAAACAACGAGGCAGAAGTCCAAGACTTTTGAGTCAACTTCTAAGCTCTTCAGACTCTTAAAATTAAGCTATTCTAATATTCTCCATGAAGGAAACTCTTCAATAAAGAATAAATGTTACCATTTAATGAATGATTTCTATGCCAAAAGACTCTGATGCTGGGAAAGATTGAAAGCAAAAGGAGAAGGGGCAGCAGATGATGAGATGGTCAGATAGCATTACAGACCCAATGGACATGAATTGGAGAAACTTGGCATGCTACATCCATGGGTCACAAAGAGTCAGACATGACTTAGCAACTGAACAACAACAAAAAATTGCCAAAATTGCACATCAGCTGTGAGAGGAATTCCAGAGATCATCTAACAAACCTTATTTACAGATGAGGAGACTGGGGCCAAAAACATAATGAAATTTTCCCAGTGTCACTCAGAAAGGTAATGGCAGAGCAAGGGGAGACAACCAGATTTGCTGATTCCCATTTCCTTTACATCAGTGAAGAGTGAAGTCGTTTATTAACCTACAGAGAAATGCTTATATCACACAAATCCAATGCCTAAATGAAAATCTTGTTTAAACTTAAGAAGAAGTAAACATTAAATATATAATGAATAACCACATTGAAAACTTTGCCAACCAGTCACATGGATATTCTGGATTCTACCACTATCATGCGCTTTGTATGTAACTGAGAAGCCTGAAGTAGCTTTTAAGAAAAACCTTATGAAAACACTGCCTGGGGCAGTGAGATCACATTTCTACTTGGTTAAGAAATAGAGTTTAATCAATAGATTTGATGTAAGAAACTGTCCTTTCTGAAGAAATTGGGAAAGTTGTTAGATCCCTTGTTAACCTATATAAAAATTATGAGATTGAGTGTCTAAATATTTTAAAATAAAAGTGTTTTGGAACAGACGTTACTATCTGTACATGCATCGATAATTTTTTTGCATTTTTTAAAACATTTATTTTTTAATTGAAGGATAATTGTTTTATAATACTGTGTTGGTTTCTGCTATACATCATAAATAATCATTTTTGTTTCAATAAAATCTAAGATGTGTTTTACCCTACAGGCTATTTCTATTGACTCTGCAGGTGTGGTGAAGTCTTATTGCATAAAGGAAAACTGAAACTTAATATTTCTGATTCATTTCCCTTTAAATCATCCAAATATTACTTTTTATGGGCTATGAAAAAGCCAAATAGTCTCTAAGGGGATATTAAAGCATTTCAAGCTTTGCTTCCCTTAAAATAAAATAATAAATGTTAAAATGGAGGAGGTAGGCTCCAAGTGATTCTACTTGGTCTACAAAAGTTCTCATCAGTCCAAGATCTAAAATGAGCGGTTCTGAATTTTCTAAAATTTCCTTTTCCATTAAGAAATGACTCTCATAAATTGATCTCCTTGTCAAGGAGACTGCCTTGAGTACTTAAGATCTATCTTCCTATCAGAAGAATGAACTCTGTCCCTGAAAACCATACACCCTGTCTTTCTCCATCAGAAATTACCTTCGGAAACCAACACAATTTCAAAGCAATCATCTTCCAGTTAAAAATAAATTAATTAATTAAAAAAGAGAAATTGTCTCAAGATGTTTTAGGGTGAAAGTATTATACTAATATAAACCATAAACTTATGATATCCAATCCAAGAGACAACTATTGAAAATCTGCACTTAACTAAGCGAGTCTGCTTTTTCAAAGCCATTGAGTGGTTCAGTAGCGGAGTGCGCAGCACATTAAGGGACAAATTAAGTAAAATCATACATTAACACGCTGTGGACTTCTTCCCATCTTTATCATTATTTTTTAGATGAACACCTCTGAATGGTTGAAAGAAATCAGGTCACTTTTGCCTTAAGCCCTCCTTTATTTTAGTTCTCCCATAAACATACTTACATGAATAACTTCGGTAATTTGAAAGAAAGTTTAAGAAGTCTAAGACTGAACAAATCTTTATTCAAACAGTATTTTAGCACATTGTACCATTTGGATAGTAAAAGCAATCACCCTAAGTTCTCCATTTCTAGGCAATTGAAGAACTGATTAGGATTTTGAATCTGAAGACAGAGATACCAACAAAGCATCTTAAGCAGAAGTCAGAGGAAACCACTCAGAAATTAACTAATTCACTCCATTAATATTTACTCAGTACCAAACAAGGACAAGCAATATATTTGGCACTGATGATATGACAGCAAACCAGAGAGACATGCATTTTCAAAAAAAACTGGATGACTAGAGATTTGCTTGGCTTGGAAATAACAAATACAATCCAGGACCCTTTAATGGCATATTTTATATTTTCACAGAAAGGAAACATAGAAATACAAATACCCATTGATGAATCTTCACTTGCAGTCCTGAGATATCCAGTCAATGTTTTACATACCCACTAACACTCTCCTTACCTGGGATTCAATAACCCCATGATTACAATACATGTGATTCACTCAAATTTCCATTGTTCATCCCAGCCTGTGTTTCACCCCTACTCTACTCACTCTCAGTTTGTCTTTGCCTCCTAGGTCACCATGAAAACTAAATCATTGAACTTCTACTCTCCTGACTCTTCATTTTGCCATCTTTGAACTTGTCTAGGTCCTACTCTCTTAATGTAATCCCAGCACATAACATCTATAATAAATCAGAAGAAAGTTGAAAATGATATTAAAGCTCAAGTAGAAAATAGCATGTGTGGATGCTCAAGGAAATCTTGAAAATAAAAAGAAATAAGAGATAATTAGCTCTACTAGATAATGCAATATATTTTGAAACTTCAACAAGTAAAAAGGTTTGCTATTCAACAAAAGATGGAAAATCAAACGGACAGAATAAAGAGTTCAGAAACAGACTCGAGTATCCATGAAGTTTGGCTTATGATAAAGATGACATTTCCAACTGGGTGAGGAGGGAAGTGAAGAATTCAAAATATGATCTGGGGTAATTGGCTAACCATTTGAAAAAATATTAAAACTATATTTCTCTCATTAAAAAATAAATTCCAGATGGATTAAAGATGTGTAAAACAAAAGATATAAAAGAAAGAATGAGGAATAATAGAGACCTTACCTTGTCTCTTGAAACAACTTTAAAAAAAGACAACTACAAGGAACAATGATTTTAAAATATTGGAAATCAGGTAACAAAAGACAGCAGTCTTTGAGAGAAGGAAACAAATGATATGAGTTTTAAGATTGCCCCAGCTATGAGCTGGAGAGACTTTCAAGGCTGCAGAATAGGGAAGAGGAAGCCAGTTATAGTAAAGTGACCTCTCTAAGTTGAAAAGATGCAGCTGTGAGTCCAGGGAGGCCAAGGTAGGCAGAGTAGAGGGTAGAGCGCTAGAGAGAAAAGAGCTGCAGAGAGAGCTCTGCAGGTCTTCACAGGGTTCCCTTGCAGTATGCAGCTCTGTATTGCTCGGCAAATGTGAGTAAACTAGTAGATGCCCCAGAGGCTGGGGAAGCAACCATTTGAAAGGCTGAGAGAGAACAATACCTCACAAGAGCTGGAAACAGTTGCTGTGGCCACCAACCGCAGTGAAAACCCTCAAAACTAACAGGGTATCAGGAAAAGGACTCACAAGAGTTTGTCTTATTAACAGAGGAAAATGAGCCTTAGACTGAAGGCTACTCTGGTCCTACCTAATAAAGTTTAACAGGATCTAAACAGATCAGTGTTTTCCAAGCCATTAACTATGTTCTAGGACAAAACTCAAGTATTTACTGTACAAAGAAATCAGCATCCAAGAAGATAAAATTCACAGTGTCTGAAATTGAAAATGAAGTTGCTCAGTCGTATCCGACTCTTTGCAACCCCGTGGACTGTAGCCTACCAGGCTTCTCTGTCCATGGGATTCTCCAGGCAAGAATACTGGAGTGGGTTACCATTTTCTTCTCCAGGGTATCTTCCTGACCCAGAGATTGAACCCAGGTCTTCCACATTAGAGGCAGACGCTTTAACCTCTGAGCCATCACAATGTCTGGTATCCAATAAAGAATTACCAGGGATGCAATGAAACAGGAAAATATGACACAATGAAAAAATCAATCCATAGAAGTGTCAGGAACTAGTAAGACAACAGAATTAGTATTCAAGGATATTAAATCAATTATTATAAGTATATATCACCTAGAAATCATAAAAAGGCACAAATCAAATTTCTAGGAGTGAAAACTACAATATCTGAAATTTAAAAAATACACCTGATGGGAACACCAGCATGTTAGACATTGCAGAGGAAAGTATTAGTGAACTTGAAGACACAGCAATAGAAGAAAGCGTGACTGATTTTTGACAATAATTTTGAAATGAAGACATTAAATAAAACAGAAATAAAAAAGGAAAAAAGAATGCCATTTGACATATGCAAATTAAAAGCTGCTTGAAATAAAACCTGAACAAAAATTTTATTTCAATTGAATAAATATAGTTGATTTACAAAATTACCTTAGTTTTAGGTGTACAACAGTGATTCAACATTTATACAGATTATGCTCCATTTAAATTATTATGATATATTTACTATATTCCTCATATTATATAATATATTCCTGTATCTTATTTATGTTATATATAGTGGCTTGTACCTCTTAATCCCCTGCCTCTATCTTGTCTACCTCCATTCTTCTTTCCATAGGTAACTACCCATTTGTTCTCTATGAGTTATATCTATGAGTCTGTTTCTGTTTTATATTCATTTGTTTCATTTTTTTTAGATTCCATATATAAGTGATAACATACAGTACTTGTCTTTATCTGACATTTCGTTAAGCATAATACACTCCAGGTCCATTCATGTTGTTGCAAATGGCAAAATTTCATTCTTTTTATGGCTAAGCAAAATATTGTGTGTGTGTATACATACACACCACAGCTTTTTTTATCCATCCATCTGTTGAAAGACATTTAGATTGCTTCCATTATTTTGCTATTGTAAACGATGCTGCTATGAATATTGGGATGCATGCATTTTCTAATTAGTGTTTTCACTTTCTTTGGTTATAGACCCAGGAGTGTAATTGATGGGTCATTTGCTAGTTCTATTTTAGCTTTTTGAAGAACCTCCATACTATTTTCCATAATGACTGCACCAGTTTATATTCCTACTAACAGTGTAGGAGGAATCCTTTTTCATGTGCCACTTGGCCACCAAAGGGTTAGCTTAAAATGATAAATATTCTTAAAATCAGTAAGAAAAAATAAGCAATTTATGGAAAAATGGGGGGGGGAATGTAGTATTAGTTATACATTGCTGTACTAAAGATTACCCCAAAATTTGGTAGCTTAAAACAACCTGCAAACATCTACTATCTCATGACTTCTCTGGGCCGGGAATCTGGAGTGGTTTATCTGGGAGGTCCAGCTCTGTGTTTCCTGTGAAATTGCAGGCAAGCTGTCAGCAGGGCCACAGTTTCTGTAGGCCTGACTGGGGCTGGATCTGCTTCAGACTCACTCACAGAGTTTTTGTCAGGCCTCACTTCCTTGCTGGCTGCTGGCCAGAGGCCTCTTCCCATGTGGGTCTCTCTCTAAACTGCCTGGGTGTTCCTATGACATAGAAGTTTCTCCCAGTGTGAGTGACTAGAGAGACAAAGAGAGAGAGAGATCTCAAGACAAAAGCCCCAATGTGTTTTCTCAACTTAATCTTGGCAGTGACTCCCCATTACTTCCACCATATTCTTTCTTTTAGTAACACAGACCAAACCTGGTGCATTGTGGGAAAGATTATACAAGAATCTGAATACTAGGATTTGAGGATCTTGGGCCATTTTAGAGGTTGCATACCACAGGTCAAGAAATATAGCTGTCCAATAAACATTAAAAGCTGCCTAATCTCACTTCTAATTAAAGAAGTATGAGTGGAAACAACAATAAAGTTATTTTTCATATATTAGAATGACAAGGATTGCAAAGTCTGATATTAACAGTGTTCAAAGGATATAAAGACAGGGATATGGGTAGGCTCTAAGGTAGGAGTATAAAATAGCTTCTCCTCTTTGGAGGGTAATTGCTGATACCACTCACCTAGAAATACAATTTCTAAAGTTTTATCCTATGCATATATTAATATTTGTACAAGTGGACATATGTGAACACAAATACACAAGAATGTTTAGTACTTTGTTACTTGTAAAAGCAAATAACTGGACACAGCTTCAATGCCCCTTCCTTAAGTACTAGGCTCTTAAATGAACTACAATAACCCATTCAATTCAATTCAATTCAACACATTAGCCAGCTATTAAAAGAGAATTCTAAGATACTTTATTAAGTTAGAAAATTAAGGTACAAATATGTAAGAATGGCATGCTGCTGCATATACTATGCATATACACAAATACATACACACACATAAACATGGAATTCTCCAGGCAAGAGTACTAGCGTGGGTAGCCATTCCCTTCTCCAGGGGGTCTTCCTGACCCAAGGACTGAACCCAAGCCTCCTGCACTGCAGACAGATTCTTTACCATCTGAGCTACCAGGCAACCCCCATGTGTATATATATATGATTAAATATACACATATACATTGAGCTCTGCTTCTTCCTATCCTGCATAGGCTCAACACCTCTACCGTTTTCCTCATTCCACAGACTCATTCTCCCTTTGGACTCTAATCCCTAATTACTCACTCTATTGAGTTGTTTCTCCTTCTCCTCTGATTTGCATCTACCTACAACAAATGTGCTCTTCCAAAAATATTGCCCTCCTTTCTGTCCCCATCCCGTCATCCTCAAGCTGTTGACCCATTGCTTTCTTTTTCATCAGTTTCCACCTTGATGGAATAAGAGCTATAGCTAAGTGAACACCCACTGTGCCAGGCACTAGTCCAAGGTCTTAATGTATAAGTCAACCCTCAAAACAGCTTGATGAGATATGTGCTATTATTATCACATTTTCCAGATACGGAAATTGAGGAAAGGGGAGATTAAGTCCCTTGTCTAAGATCACAGAGGGATGCTAACGACAACAGTCTGATTCTAGGACCTGTGCTTTTAACTACTGCTTCCCCTAAATAGGTTTTATTTGACCCCCCTTCTTCACCTCCCTTTAATATCTCAGACATTGCAATCTGCCTTCTACTTTCTAGCTCCACCGATGAAACAGTACCTGTTTGTTTTCAGACTTTATTCTTTTAAATCTCTTTGTGGCATTAATTCTAAGTCCTTCCCTCTTAAAGTGCTTTGCTTGGTTTTCATAAGACACTCTTGTTTCTCTTCCCACTTCTTTTGCTACGCTTCTATAATTTCCTCTGCTTGTTCCTCTTTCTTCAGCCACCCTTTCCAAAAGGCCATTCCTCAAGATTCCATCAGTGGTTCCCTTCTCCATCCACATGCCCTTCCTGAAGTGCAGTCCCATTCCACGCCACTGATCGCTAACCCTGCTTACTCTGTGAACTCCGTGTCTATACTGTCTTCAATGGAGAGCTACAAAGAGGTGTTTCCTGGTCACCAACTCAGTAACTCCAGAAATCTCAAACCATATCCATCTTCTAGCTCCTCTTTATGTCTTCCTTACCCTTGTATTTATTGTCTACTAGGTCACGTGAATAAAACTGCAGTCATCTTCTAATATCATTCTCCTCCTTCTTGCCCATTTGCTTTAGTTCAGTTTGTCTGACTATAAACTATACTATGACAGGACCTTCATGATTATCTTCCTGTCTCTGGTCTGTCTCATTTCCAAGAGATACTTCACACTAGTACTAGTACTAGTCTGGCTTCCCTGGTGGCCCAGATGGTAAAGAATCTGCTTGTAATTCAGGAGACCCGGGTTTGATCCTTGGGTTGGGAAAGATCCCCCAGAGAAGGAGAAGTCCCTTTATGGCTCTTCATAGTGAACAACAATGACAATAAAAACCCAACCTCTCTAGCTTATCACTCAAAGAATTAAATTATCTGCTCCCCAGCCTCACCTCCCATCAGTTCCTCTCACCTGTCCTAACTGCAAGTTCCTAGAACTACTTCCTTGTCACCAAGTACATGTTTCCGTGTTTTCACACCACTAGGCTCTTGCACATGTTATTCCTTCTTCCATGAGTTGCTTCCATTCTTTCCAGGCTTGGGAAATTCCTGAAAATATTTTAAGACTGGGTCAAATGGCGCTTCCCATGTGAAGCCTTTTTTAGACTTATTCGTCATTTTCTGCTTTCATGTCAACCTGACATTATATACATCTACCTATTATAACACTTATTACAGTTTACTTAAATTAACTGTTTACATACCCATCTCCTCACTGAACTCTGGATCCACTGTTGCTAGGCCCCATATCTTATTTAGTCTTATACTCTCAGAACCAGGAACACAAACTTTTTCATGATTTTGCGAAAATGGTAAATATGTTTGGAAAAATATTTTAACTGCATCTTAGGTATGTTTCCTGAAATACGTGCTCTAGTCATATACTACCCAATTTGTAAAAACAAACACAGAGTCAAAGCCTATTCACAGCCTAAAAGTGAGATATCCATAAGTTTGTTGGATTTTGAGTGGGATTTTCCCTCAGTTCTTATTTTATCCGGATCAATCTACTCAATAACCCACCCTAACCATAAGCATGTGCTTTAGTTGCTCAGTCGTGTCTGACTCTTTGTGACCCTTTGGACTATAGCCCACCAGGCTCCTCTACCCATGGGATTTTTCAGGTAAGAATACTGGAGTGAGAGATAAATCCATGCACGTATGGACACCTTATCTTTGACAAAGGAGGCAAAAATATACAATGGAGAAAAGACAATCTCTTTAACAAGTGATGCTTGGAAAACTGGCCAACCACCTGTAAAAGAATGAAACTAGAACACTTTCTAACACTATACACAAAAATAAACTCAGAATGGATTAAAGATCTAAATGTAAGACCAGAAACTATAAATCTCCTAGAGGAAAACATAGGCAAAACACTCTATGACATAAATCACAGCAAGATTATCCATGACCCACCTCCCAGAGTAACAGAAATAAAAGCAAAAATAAACAAATGGGACCTAGTTAAACTTAAAAGCTTTGGCACAATGAAGGAAACTATAAGCAAGGTGAAAAGATAGCCTTTAGAATGAGAGAAAATAATAGAAAATGAAGCAACTGACAAAGAATTAATCTCAGAAATATACAAACAGCTCATGTAACTCAATACCAGAAAAATAAATGACCCAATCAAAAAATGGGAAAAGAATTAAACAGATATTTCTCCAAAGGAAACATACAGACAGCTAACAAACACATGAAAAAAAGTTCAACATCACTCATTATCAGAGAAATGCAAATCAAAACCACAATGAGGTACCATCTCATGCCAGTCAGAATGGCTGCTATCAAAAAGTCTACAAGCAATAAATGCTGGAGAGGGTACAGAGAAAATGGAACCCTCTTACACTGTTGGTGGGAATGCAAACTAGTAGAGCCACTATGGAGAACAGTGTGGAGATTCCTTAAAAAACTGAAAATAGAACTGCCTTATGACCCAGCAATCCCACTGCTGGGCATACACACTGAGGAAACCAGAATTGAAAGAGACATGTGTACCCCAATGTTCATTGCAGCACTGCTTACTAGTTAGGACATGGAAGCAATCTAGGTGTCCATTGGCAGACAAATGGATAAGAAAGTTGTGGTACATGTGCACAATGGAATATTACTCAGCCATTAAAAAGAATACATTTGAATCAGTTCTAATGAGGTAGATGAAACTGGAGCCTATTATACAGAGTGAAGTAAGTCAGAAAGAAAAACACCAATACAGTATATTAATGCACATATATGGAATTATGGAGAAGGAAATGGCAACCCACTCCAGTACTCTTGTCTAGAGAATCTCATGGACAGAGGGGCCTGGTGAGCTATCATCTATGGGGTCGCACAGAGTCAGACATGATTGAAGCCACTTAGCAAGCAGCAGCAGCAGCATATATAGAATTTAGATAGATGGTAATGACTACCTTTTATGAAAGATAGCAAAAGACATCCAGATATAAAGAACAGACTTTTGGACTCTGTGGGAGAAGGCGAGGGTGGGATGATTTGAAAAAACAGCGTTGAAACATATATATTACCATATGTGAAATAGATCATCCGTCCAAGTTCAATGCATGAAACAGGGCACTCAAAGCTGGTGCACTGGGACAAGCCAGCGGGATGGATGGGCAGAGGGTTCAGGGCTGGGGCTGCATGTGCCCCTGTGGCTGACTCATGTCAGTGTGTGGCAAAAACCACCACAATATTGTAAAGTAATTAGCCTCCAATTAAGATAAATAAATTAATTTAAAAAAAAAGAATACTGGAGTGGGTTGCCATTACCTGCTGCAGGGGATCTTCCCAACCCAGGGATCAAACCTACGTATGTGTCCTGCACTGGCATACTTACTGAACTGGCATGTTCTTTGCCACTAGCACCACCTGGGAAACCCACTTGATGGCAGGTTTCATCAAAAGTTCTTTGAAGAAATAATTCTACTCTTGTACCAACTCTTTCAGATAATAGAAAAGAATTACATATTACCCAACTCATCAAATGAAGCTAGAACGTTGATAGCACAAGCTAAGTCAATTTAAGAAAAGAAAGTACATGCCAATCTTACTTCTGAAAAAGGATATGAAAATCCTAAAGAAAAGCAAACAGAATCATCCCAGCAGAGATCTAGACAAAAGATTAAAAGAGGCAATTCACAGCAGAGGAAATAGTTGACCAATTAGCATAGTCTCAGATTCTCAACCTTAAGGAAACATGAATTAAAGTCATAATGAAATTCCACCAAAGACTCACTGGGTTCCTAGAAATGAGTATCCTGATCATAACAGATATGGCAAGGATGTGGAGCATGCAGAACTCTCAAAGAGTTAGTGAGAGTCTGAATTAGCGCACCCCTCTTTGAAAATTGTTGTTAAATTTGAATTTACACACACCCAACTTAGCAGTAGCAGCAGCATGATCCAGAATTTTATTTCTGGGTACTTAATCAGAGAAACTTCTGCACTTGTCAGCCACAATAGAGGTACAAGAATGCTCATGGCTACATAGTTCATATTTGTCCCAAACTAAAAATAACTCATCTGTCCATCAACAGTAGAATGGGCAAATAAATTGTGTTATACTCATACAATGAAATACTATAAGGCAAAACTATAGATAAACCCAACCAACTTAAAAAAGCCAAGTACAAAAGAATAGGTCTAGTATCAATACATTTACGGAAAGTTTTAAAACAGGATAGAAAAATTATTAAACTATATCAATAGGGCACATATTCATAGAGGGTAAAGTTACAAAGAAAAACAAGGATCAGGAGGATTATGATAAGGATGGGATCCACTGTTCAGGGGACTGGTAATGTGCTATTTCTTAATTTGAGCAGAAGTTGCCCATTATTTGCTTATTTTATACAGTACATTTAAGTTTTACATATGTATATATTTCTATATGTGTGTGACATTCCAAAGCTTGAAAAAGTCTTTAACAAGAAAATAAGTAAGTCCAGCTAAAAAATACTATCATTAAGTTCTGCTTCACTTCATAAAAACATGATTAAGAACAAGTTTTGTGCTTTTGCATTGTATGTTATTCTATAGTCAATGTTGAATTCTACAGACAATAATCACCCACAAAGCTGCTGACAAGGCCCAGACTATTTAGACTCTCAAAGAGTGTATGTTCAATAAATAAGAAATAATAGGAATGGATGTTTCTTTCAGAAATATCTGACTTACAACGGTATCAAGCCAGTTTTTTCAACTGGTTTCCCAATATTTAACATTTTTAAGAGATGATTTGGATTAGTTTGTTTTCGTCTTAATTCTTCAGATAAAGATCTTGTATTCACATAATAACAGTGAAGATAAGAGCTATCACATATTGAGCGCCTGAGTTTTCAGGGAGAGTTAACACATTGTGTTCTTGCTATGTTCTCATTGCATTACTCATGTGATCTCATTTAATGGTCACTGCAGCCCTACAATGTGAGTAATATTCATAATGGCTTTGCAGATGGTATTTCTAGAGATAAGATAACTTGTATATACAGCTAATAATCTAATGACTCTTAACGAGGAACTGAATGCAGATCTTTCTTATTCCAAACATTCTACCATGAACCCAGCATAATGCTAAACATTGCAAAAATGGTACAAAATAGTTGAGAGTGTTAACTAGTTGAGAGCGCAGGATGTAATAACATGCCTTAAGGAATATGATGATATCCCTTCAAGCCTGCGATGTATGACTCAAGCCCACGGAGAAGATAGTGGTCACACCTTCAGACAGCTAGAGAACATGCCAGACACCATGCAGTGAAAGCGGAAGGAGTGTGATACAGAAGCAATAGATTCCACTTCCCTCTTTTTATTACTTTTAACTTTTAAATTCATGAGGTTTGTAACTGGGACTGATTTCTACTGGTAGCTTGCCATGAACTATGACTCGTTCATAGGTCTACGAATATGAACTATTAGCTCATGAACTATGAATTCATAGGCCATGAATGGCCATCACTTCCATGGCTGCTTCTAGGCATTGTTTGTTGTTACAACAGAACATTGGGCCTTAGCTATTTCCATTCTTGTGATTAGACCCAACAGTGGCTAATAGAAAAGCGGTCTGGGAGCAGGTTGAAATAATGAATACCTTCCTTGGATTATGAACAAAAGCAATGGTTCTTAATCAGAAACAAGTAGAGATGAGGAATGCCACTAAAATCCTACAATACACAGGACCACACCTCCATCCCTCTCTCCCATCACCCCAGCAATAAATAATTACCTGGCTCAAAATGCCAGTAGTGCAGAGTTGAGAAATCCTGGCCTACAAGAACCTTTGAGAAACACTCAGAGAGAACAGAAGAGAATTTGGGAATGTGTCTGGTGATTACAAAATTAATCAGCAGAAAGCAAAAGTGCACACACACACACAATTGGTTAGAAGAGATGATAAAAGATCTCAATTTATGCAACCAAAAAGATATAAACTTATCAAGAAATGGGCACAATTTACACAAATAAAGCTTTAAAGTGCTACTGAGAAATGTGTGCACAATGAAAAAGTTTTCTTGGGAAGGAGCAAGAAATTTGGTAAAGATGCCTACTTTCCCTAGTTAATCTGTAAATTTAGTATGCCCCTGATTTTTTAAAATGCCAAAATGATTTTTTAAAATAGTCAACTTGACTCTAAAATTCATATAAGAAATCAGCAAGGAAAACAGGCACAAATGCTATGGAGATTTTATACAGTATAAAAGTAGCATTCAAATCTATGAATAAAAGATATCCATTTAATAAATGATGTTGATACAACTGGGTAGTCATCTGGAAAAACAAAGCTAGCTTGTCATTTATATGAGTACCAGAAGACACCATGGAATTTCTTAAAAACAATATCAAAGTGGGAAAAATTTATTTAAGTATGTCACAAAACCAAAGCCCAGAAATCATGAAATAAAAGGTGAACATATTAATTTTGTAAATAGAAAAAAATGATAAGCAGGAAGACATATTTGCAACTTAAGTCACATGGATCTAATCTTAATTTATTAAAAAGCCCCTCTAAATCAATAGAAAACCAACAACTCAACAGAAGTGTAAAGAAAGGAAATAGACCATCCACTCAAAAGGAAATTCAAATGGCTCTTAAATTTGTGAAAAGAAGCCAACTTCACTTACAATAAGAGAAATTTACAAAAATGTTCTACCTTTTCCCCCATCAGACTGTCATAAGTTCTAAAAAATTTGTATTTAAGTGAGTATGGGGAAACAGTTATTCTCATACATTAGCGTGGGTAAGGGCTTCCCTGATTGCTCAGTGGTAAAGAATCCACCTACCTACCAATGCAGGTGATGCAGGAGATATGGGTTCAGTCCCTGGGTTGGGATGGCATGGTACGCCAGGAGGGCATGATGACTCACTCCAGTATTCTTGCCTGGAGAATACCCATGGACAGCGAAGCCTGGTGGGCTACAGTCCATGGGGTTGCAAAGAGTCAGACATGACTGATCATGCACGCATATCCATGCACAGTGTGGGTGTATAAGCTGATGGTCAGCCAGCTTTGAACAAAACAACCTGATGCATGTATCTTTTTTTTTTAATTTTTGATTGGAGGATAATTGCTTTACAGGGCTGTGTTGGTTTTTGCCATACAACAATGTGAATCAGCTGTTAAGTATACATATATCCATTCCCTCTTGAACCTCCCTTCCACCCCTACCCCATCCCACTCCTCTAGGTTGCACATACCTTTTAACCCAGGAATTTCATTCTACATATCTACTCATACATGCGTAAAATGTTTAACTTATTTAGTGAAGCAGTATCAGTAATACCAAAAAAAAATTAGTAAGCTCCATAAATGTTCATTAATAGCAACCATAAAAAGTCAGTATACAAATGCTCATTAATTGTGGATGCCAAAATCATAGCACATTTATAGTATAGATGCTATGTAGCCATAAAAAATACTGAAGGAACTATTTGTGTGTGAATATGGACCAATCTCTAAATCTCCAAGACAGATTGTTTAAAAAATGCAAGTTCAGTTCAGTTCAGTTGCTCAGTCGTGTCCAGCTCTTTGCGACCCAATTGACTGCAGCATGCCAGGCCTCCCTCTCCATCACCAACTCCCAGAGTTTACTCAAACTCATGCCCATTGAGTCAGTGTCATGCAAAGAGGAGAGCAATGTGTGCAGTGTGTCACCATTTGTCTAAAAATGGAGGTGAAGAGATTCATCACAGATATAAATATATATTTGATTGTATACATAAAATATCTTTGGAGTGATTCACATAGAAACAAGTGACTTTTGTTGTTTCTTCAGGGTTGGTGACTAGGTAACAGGAACAGAAGCAACACTTTCTGTTCATTGTATATACTTTTACACCTTTTAGATTCTGAACCAAATGTGACTGTCACCTCTAACAATCAACCAACAAATCAATCAGTCAATAAGAAAATTTAAAAACAAATCCAGAACAATCAGCATGGTCTTCTGCTCTGGTCAACAAAGTTTCTTGCCCCTTTTCATACCACCCCTGGCCTTTTCCAGGCTGTTGTTGCTGAGGAAAATTGGGAATAGAGAGTTTAAAACATGGGGTTATCTTTCCTCTGTATGCACCAAAGCCAGGCTAGAACTCTGCATGGGTTCCCAACAGCCTGCTTTTAAATCCACAGGAGTGGGGAATTTAGCTTATTTTTAAATTGGATGGAATTCAGAAAAGAACTGCCAACATGATTAAATAGACTGGAGAGAGTGGTTCATAAAGAAAGATGAAAAGACCTAAATGTGTGTAATTTGGCTAAATGACAGCAGGGCCAGGCTGTGGTTAGAACATACAAGTATTCCAAGTGTTCAATCACCAGGAGAGGAGAGGAACAGTTGATGTAAACAAGAGAAAGACAAAAATATGAAAGAAAAACAGAGTGTCTCCATCCTTCTGTCTGTCTCTATCTCCAGAGCAGCCTCTCCAGGAATGCCAGGGATATTCCTTGGATAATATCCTAGAAAATCTTTTCCTTTGCATCGTTACAAGCCCACACCAGCTCCCAGGCCAGGGGGTGAGCTGTCACCACAGAGGCCTTTTATCTCTACCTAAGTTCCCCTTCCCCACTACCCGTCTCCTAGAACTAGTGCTGTCTTGGATCCAGGTAAGCATTCTGCTTGCTTCTTCTCTCTTCCTCATGCACACTCAAGGAGGGTCAGTCTTTTGGGTGCTCTGTGCAAAGTATATTAATCATTCACTCATATTTCAAAATCTTTCTGGGTGTCTGTGACAAGGCTGGAGAACAAGACTGCCATTCCCTGCTACTCTTAGGGATTCACAACAGCTGATGAGAGTTCTACCATCAGGAAGAGACCAGCGATGGCACTTCCTTGGTGGTCCAGGGGCTAAGACTCGGCACTCCCCATGCAGGGGGCCTGGCTTCAATCCTTGGTCAGGGAACTAGATCCCACATGCTGCAACTTAGAGTTTGCAACTGAGATCAAAGGTCCCATATGCCACAACTAAGACAGTAAAGGCTGACACAATGTGGGAGAACTAGGCTTGATCCCTGGGTTGGGAAGATCCCCTGGAGAAGGGAATGGCAACCGGCTCCAGTATTCTTGCCTGGAGAATTCCATGGACAGAAGAGTTTGGCGGGCTATAGTCCACGGGGTCCCAAAGAGTCAGACATGACTGAGCCACTAACACTTCAACTAAGACTTGGCACAGCTTAAATAAATAAATATTTTTTAAAAAGACGAAGAGACCAGCCAGAAGACCAGGTTGACATGGGCCAGCTTAGCAGCAGCACTGGACTCTACATTAAGCCCATCTCCCTAATCAATCTCTTATTAAGCCCATCCCTGGAGCATATAGAAAATTTATTGCAATCCCATAGAAAAATGAGGACCCTGGGGGTTATTTTACTCTTTCACAATCTACCTCCCTAGTCTTTTTACCTGCTATATCTACTCCACTCCTTATTTTTATTAACTAAACTTCAATTCATATTCCTTTGAGCTTGTGTATCAGTGTCCTGGGTGTATGTATACGTTGATTTGGGAGTATAAACAAGCATCTCCATGTGCACGCATGCATCCTCATGCACCCAGTCTGTTCATAAGTTGCTGTGTATCTAAGAAAACGCACATATGGGTAAGATGAGCCAAAAATAAGACGAGTCAAAAATAAAATTTAAGAAGTACTCGGGTAGGGATTCCAAAACTAATACCGAAGAGTATATTTTAAAAGCCATTTGTGGTTTATGTTTATTTTAAATGTTCCCCATTTATCAGATGAAGAAACTGAACTGTGGCTGAAATGTGAGCCCAATGTGCTTACTATTGGCAGCAGCAGGTGAGGCCACGCCCCTGTGGGCAGAAAGTGGGGTCTAGGGGACTAATCATTATAACTCTTAATTATCCTGGAAAAGAGGCAGCTTCTGGATCAGGAGGCGAAACATTGGCAGTTGGCCCCTCGACTGTGGGTAAGGAGAAAATTACTTCTTTCTGGGCTCTGGTTCTTTTGAGAAGAAGCTCTGAAGGGTCTAGAAGTGCTGAAGGGTTTTTTTCTACACAATGAAGAGAAGCTGGACTCCACCATATGCAACCAGGTCAGGAGCTAAGCAGCCTTGTAGCAAGGGAAGAAGCAGGCTTATTGCTGCTGTGCCATGATTAATTAGGATTGCCTGTAGATTACAGAAAATCCAGCACACACAAATATGTCCGGAAGTCATTATTCTAAGGATTTCATGGTGTTCTCACCAGGTAATTAGTGACTCCATCTCCTTCTCTCTGCTCTACCATCCTCAACATACCCTTCTAGCCTCAAGACCACCTCATATTCCAAGACGATTGTTGTCAGTTCTGCCCTGACATACTCATTTCAGGCATCAGGAAAGGCAAAAAGGAAGCCCCTCCCAGCTGTATCAGCTGCAGCAAGGAGCCTTCCCAGAGGTCCTCTCCCGTTGCATTAGTTGGAACTTTTAGTCCTGTGACTGTACCTAGCTGAAAGGGGGGATGGGAAAGATATCCTTTCAGTCTGGTTCATCACCATCTGAAATGAAGTTATTTTTCTACAAGGAAGGACGAGCAGAGAACAGATATTGGATGGAGTTTCTCTGCAGCAGCTGAACAGAAATGTGGCCTATAGCAAACTGCGTGAGGACATATAGTTGCCAGCTAAAAGATGATTTTGGTATATACTTCCTCTTGGTTATTCCTGAGGCTGGACAAAAAAGTAATAAGTCCTGTTCTTGGCTGCACTGTAGGGTATTAAAAAAGTTTCTTTGTCTACTCTTGGGTAGAGGGGATGGTGATGGTTACAATGGCCACAAAGAGCTCTCTGGAGCAGCAGAGCCACTTCACACTCAGGGACAATGTGTCTGCACTGTTACTACTGATTGTGGCTGGGGGCAGGGGATAAGCAAAACATCTATATACTCCTTGAGAAACACTAGAGGATAAGAACACCTCAGAAGTCACCTGAGGTCCTACTGTCCTACAGGTTAGGGTTACCTTCTCAAGGTACTTTGTGCTGAACCATACACATGACTTCATTTATAACCATGAGCAGATGAGGCCTGGATAATATTTGGTGACTTGAAATAAAAGACACATTTCAAAATCATATGTTTTGTAAAGAAAGAATTGTTTTAATAATGTGGATACATGCATTTTAGACTAAGTTATACTTTTAAAAGTAAACGTTAGTTGATGCTCACTTTGGTGACTGGTAAACTTGGTGATTTTCAAAGCATCTTTCATGGACCTCTTATTTCATGGAGTACCTCAGAGGCCAGGGGGAGGCCAGATGAGCTAGGCATTGGTGTCCAACTCCTGCTGCTTATATGACATTCATGTTTTTGAATTCCATATAACTTTGTATTTGAAAAACTATTTCCACTGCTCAAAATTAGAAACTACTGGCTCAGGTATTAAGCTTATTAATAGTGGTCATCAGTAAAATTGGTCTAATTATCTTAACACAGCAGTGTAGCAGAAAAACTGAACAGAAGGACGTGAATATACTATATCTACTCTTCTAAGAAGTAAATCCCAGCTTATAGCAACATTAACTGATATATATAATATCAGTCACCATGATTTAGGTACTAAAAGAGCTTCTGGACATCATCGACTTAAATATTTAGAAGGAGAGAAAGGGATTCTCCATGATTCAAGTTTTAAAATTCTTGTTTATCCACCTGAAAAGATGAAAGTGGTGGCAGTGAGGAATAGACAGATGAGTGGAACATGTAATAAAAATCTGATCAAAGTTTTCTGGGTCATGAAGGATATAGAAATGGTGAACCATAAACTCTTAAACCAAATCCTAGAATACAAGAATTTGGTGAAACTCCTTGAATTTGAAAGAAGCAGATACACAATGAATAAGAGGAAGTATTACCTATGAAGCAGGTGGTGAATTTATGAAACTTATTATCTCAAGTGAGCATACAAGGTGAAAATAGAAATTGGGTACAGAAAAGACTTAGATACGTGGCGGGCCACATCAATTCTTCAGGTCTTGACTTCATAAATGGCTATTGGAAACCTGAAATAGGAATTTGAAATAAGCTAGCAAAGTCTTGAAGTCCGTCCTAATCTTCTGGGGCCAGTATCTTGTAGGGTAATCACTATTTTCCACGCACAATCCATAATTCTACTTTCAGACTTGCATACTATCTGGATGGACCACGGATTGACATGTATTCTTATGAGTGTTTATATAGTGGGAAGAACTGGCATTTCCTCCATAGCCAAGTTTTCCTAAAGCGGTAGGGTATAACATCAATCAAAAACACAATTTATAGTGCACATACTGCTGTTACCCTCAATGTAAGAATATATGCCTGTTTTGCTTGGTTGGCTTTATGTTTTATTTATCATAACAT
Organism: Ovis canadensis; assembly: GCF_042477335.2. Lineage (NCBI taxonomy): Eukaryota > Metazoa > Chordata > Mammalia > Artiodactyla > Bovidae > Ovis > Ovis canadensis. The sequence continues at coordinate 97,359,038 of NC_091245.1, read as the reverse complement.
GGATAATAATTATGACAAGCAATATGTATATATACATATAAAGCTGTAATATCTTAATTCATTGTACAAAGCTAACATTCAGTGACATTTCACCATTAATCATATATACATATAGCTGTTATTAAAACTACTTTTTTAAACTGAGTTTTTAGGAAACTGGGGTATAGGTGCTTTACCACATTGCGTTACTTTCTGCTATACAACAAAGTGAATCAGCTATATGCTCCACTACTGAGCATATACTTCAAGAAAACCATAATTCAAAAAGACACAGATGCGTATAACGGACTTTTGGACTCAGAGGGAGAGGGAGAGGGTGGGATAATTTGGGAGAATGGCATTCTAACATGTATACTATCATGTAAGAATTGAATCGCCAGTCTATGTCTGACGCAGGATACAGCATGCTTGGGGCTGGTGCATGGGGATGACCCACCGAGATGTTATGGGGAGGGTGGTGGGAGGGGGGTTCATGTTTGGGAACGCATGTAAGAATTAAAGATTTTAAAATTTAAAAAATAAAAAACTAAAAAATAAAAAAAAATAAAATGTAAAAAAAAAAAAAGCCACAAAAGACACATGTACCCTGATGTGTACTGCAGCACTATCTACAATAGCCAGCACATGGAAGCAACCTAAGTGTCCACTGACAGATGAACGGATAAAGAAGATGTGGTCCATATATGCAATGGAATAAAGCTTTTTTTTTTTTTTTTTTTTTGCTGAAATTTCAGCAGGAAAAGAATTCTATTACTGCAAATCCAAGCCTCAATCATCTAGCACTCCATTTCCTTTTGAAACAATGGTATTTGGGACACACACAGTTACTTTAAGAATTATTGCATGGCAACAGAGCTGCCCACAGCTGTGGCTTTGTGCAGGTAGCCCCTCACAAGCAGGGCCAGCACGTGTGATTCACTGAAGAGAACCGCGGGCTGTGGTTCAGGCTACTCAGTAGAGACAAGAATAAATCCCCTTAAGACTGAGTCCACTCCAGCACTGTGAGAAGTGTGGCCCTCCACAGAAAAGAAGAGGCTTCTGCTGAATGAAAAAGCTGCAACTGACCTTCCAAGGTCAGCAAGTTCATCCCCCTCAGGCAGAAACCCTTAGAACCCAAAGGAATTTGAGGATAAGGCAGCCTAAGAGAGAGAGTGCATTGGATTCCAGAATCTCTTCAATGTTAAGAACTTCACTGCTAAGAAATTCTTCTCGGGTTTAAAGATAATTCTTCACTTGTATGGCTAATTTGCTTTTGTTTTCTCTTTTCTTCTCCCAAGAGACAAATAAGTTGGTCAAGGAAGACTGAGGAACCCAAGGAGCACAACCAGCCTAGAGAAGGTGAATTCACAGCCGGAGCAGCCATTATGTGTCTGTTCTTTCCCTCAGGTCTGAAGAACAGCAAGTGCTTTTCTTGGCAGGCCTGAGGGTGCTGGTAGGAGGCAGCTGGTCTACCTGTTTTTAGATAAGTAAAATTCTTTCAGGCTCAGGGTACAACGCACCAGGGAATCATTTGCTGGTGCCTACCAAAAGAAAGAAATAAGAAAAAGAGAAAAGAGTAGAGAAAAGGAGGAGAGTGGCAATTTAAAACTCTATAAAAATACAGAGCTCTGTGGGTCCAAGCCTGGTGCTTGAACACGGGGGTGAGCAGGAGGTCTCTTTTTCACCCAGGTAATGACTTACGTGAGCCCCATAAGGAGATGGTTAAATGGAACACTGCGATGGCTGCTCTTAAGAGGGGAAAAATATGTCAATCACATTTTGCCTTTGACACAAGGAAATTCCTTGAAACTGAGAATGGAGAGTGGAAGGGAGGGAGAATGTCTCCTGATGTGGGTGGCCAGGAAACCAGGGGCCGGGAAAGCATGAGAGGAGAGAGGGAGAGAAAGAGAGAGAGAGACAGAGAGGGGAAAAAAACACAGGATTGAATTCTAACCAAAATGCTATGAGGCGTTCACACCAGGCCTTGAGAGAATATTAACAAGGTTACCCGAGGGGGGGGCCTTTAGCCCCAGGAATTATTAGTGAATATGGAATTATATTTGCACAAACATTACCAGATGCAAGGAGCTAAATGTCCTGCAGATGTGGAAGGAGCCAGTGTATGTTCCAAACTGGCGGCAGCTTTATTTGTTTTACCCTCCTTATGAGAGCCTGGGCAGCACGTTTCTGAGGGGTTACATTTCTGGGATGACCAGCACAGCACTAGGCCCCTGCTTCCCAGCTGCTGCTTGCGCCAGCCTCAAAAATACCTCTGCCCAGGACCATGGGGAAGGGCCCTGGGGGAAGTTTGACAACCTTGCCAGCTTACCTCTACCACCACCAGGTATCACAGGGCTTCAAGCGGGTCATGAGCCACCAAGAGGGGATTTTCAGAGATGAGAAAGTTCAGAGTCAGATAAATCACCACAAATTCAAAGAGGAGCTTTGAAATCACATGTAACCAACTGACATAAGGGTGGAAAAAAAAAACAGCAAAATCTAAGACACAGAGCTCCTTCTGGTGCGCCACCATCGGATTCTCGAGTCTCCGTTTAATTTGGATTCATCACTGCTGAAGGGGTCACATCTTGTCTCTGTGCCTGGACAAGTTGTTGCCTTCAGGAAGTCTCTTGAACTGGTTATTCCAATAACCAGTTATACTACGTCTCACTTAAAGCAAAACGTGCCAGTATGAGGGACGGAATTGTTTGACATGTTGATACAACACATAGGGGCAGTTGACCATGAAGCTAATGGCGTGAGGCCCCTCCAGGCTCTCCTAGGGACTCTGTCAGTATGTGGGCATGGTTATAGGTTTTTATAAAGCTTACAAAATTAAGCTATTTAATACCAACTAGTCAATACTGCTCTGACTCCCCTTCTCCCTATCACACTTGCTTTTGTTAGATTAGCTTTGGAGCTGAGTTGAAAATATATTCAGCTTGAGTAGAGTGGGATGTATGATGCATGATACACATCACTTCTGTGTACAATTGACCCTAGCCACCCAGTTGTAGGAATGGATTCCAGAAACACTCCTAACATTGTCGGTTCACCCAAGGAGCTCAGACCAAAATACATCATGCTGAAGTGTCCATGTATCCTCCAAAGCCCAGCTCCAACTATGATGATGGAACAAGATTTGACATGGATAGTCAGAAGCTAGTCCAAAAAGACTTATTAAATCTTACTGTGCTTATATGAAAAAACTTCATAGAAGTTTTCCCAAATTTTACAACAGTTGTAAAATTCTGCCTGATAGCAGAAGCAACAAGTTGTGCTGAAAAAGCTTTCTTAAACTATCGGTAACTAAAAACAAATCTTGATAAGTCATATCAGACATACGTTGAAATGTTTCCATTCTCTCTATGCAATATATTACAAAACTTTTGTCATATGAAAATGACATTGAACTATATACACACATATCACATAGAGATATTTCAAGTAGTTAATAAGCTAAAATATTATGTTGTGATGTTTGTGGATTCTGTGTGGTATTTGTGGGATTTATCGATTTGTTGGTCTTTTTTCTTTTAAGAGCTTTGTTGTGATTTCTTTTCTCATTCTAAATAAATACTTGCTTTAAACTGATAACCAGAATTGTGTATTCTTTTTCTTAAAGAAGATTTCTAATACTATATAAGCTTCAGACCCAATATAACCCAGATTTGCCTCTGGTCCACGTACCATGTAAACATACTACTTTCTTGTCACTCATCAGCTTATAAGGTAGGCCTTGTTGGTACCATTTTGAAAAAGAGGAACCTGAGACTTTTAGTTGTGTAGTTTCTATATAGATTTAAATCCAGTCTGTCTTATGCCAAAGGAAGTAAATAAATGCTATTCCTAACCATTTCCCCCACCACAGGACACCCGGCTTCCTGAAGTCACCATTCTTTGTTTTATCTAGTCTGGTTTAAATGGATTCTACTGATACCCTGCTTCCTGCCACCCCAATCCATCTGCCCTCTGAACTACCTCATTGTTAACAAATATGAAAGATCTCACTGTCGGAAAACGTGTCTTCATTTCCTTGCCATTGCTCTGAAATGTGCCCTTGTGGACCCCTCAGTTGATTTCTCCTTCTTGTGATATTTGACAATTTTTGGTAGTGTTTATACTTCATGGAAAGAAAGAAGAAAGATATTTCAAAGCATCTGGGCTGAAGGACAGATCATCTTTGAAATTTTTTTTAATTGAAATTCAAAACACACCCCCTCCAGGAAGCCCACTAGATTAATTCCAGGCAGCAAAATCCCCCTGCTGACCTCTCATGGTCCCTTTATAATTTATTTTGGGCTATATGCAACCATACTACATGTGTTTGCTTATATCTTTTCTTATTAGAAAACTCAAGATTTAATGATGCCTTACAATCTTTACTATTTAAACTTAAATGCATATTTGGATCCCAATTCTTCTGTGGGAACTTAGTCAAATTTTCACAATACATTAGGTAAGGAAATAAGGCCTACTTTTGTCTTTGGCATTCCTCAGTATCCATCATGTTGCTTTCAAATAGAAAAATATGTAAATTCAATTTATATAAAAACAGAAAACCTCACTTCTATGGTAGAACAAAAGTTCATCAAACTCCAGGTCTGGTTTTCCCAAATTCTAATATGTGGCTTTAGCTCTTTCAGAGTGTCCTAGCGGCAAACAAAAATGCTTCAGTTTTTCTCTCTGTAAAATAAGAATTTTGTTATTTCTTTCCCATTTACTTCACAAAAGTCTCATGGGGAATAAGAGTTAAATGATTAATGACCGAACGCTCTTGGACAAACACAAAATGCTTAATAAAAATAATCCTTCATTGCCACAGTGATAGGCACCAATGACATGATGCTAAACCTTGACCAAGAGCGAAGGCAATTCAGATAAACCTTGGGCTCTGTCCATGAATCTGGGTTCCTTTTTCCCTTGTGAAGACAATCGAGGCTCATGTTCCTTGACTTCCTTCACAAAGAGGCCCTACGCTCAAACTCAACCCCCAAGTAACATGAACTCTTGCTTTCTGGTTGTGGAGAAGCAAAATGTGGGGAACTGTAAAATGCACCATCATGAGGTCAATATAATTTTATCCTCCCCTTCTCAGGGAACATGCCTGCTCAGTCCATACCACAATATTATTAGGAAAACTATTTGAGATCAGAACTCAATTTGTCATCTAGTGCAAGCCCTTCCCAAGAGAAGCCTTTGCGTAACTCTGAAAAGAGTCTCCAAGTGAAATAATGTTTCCTGTCATGACTGAAAGAACTGGGGTGTGCTTGAAGAGTAAATACATCTCTATTGATAGAAACTGCAAAAGTTATTTTAAAAGGGAACAAGGGATTCTGGCATATTCTTAGTTTATCATGTTTAATAACATAATCTCTCCCTGGTCTTCAGGGATAAAACAGCCACATGAAATCACCCAGGACTCGAATCTGATCCCTGAGAAATCCAGAAAACTCAAGATGCATATTTCCTCCAACTGCCTTGTCCTAAAATGACTTTCTTTTTATTCCCCTCTTTAACAAGATGAAAGAAAAATAAGAGAAAAGAACCTGTTAAGTTCTTTCCCTTTTTGAGAAAAGAACCTCTAAGCTTCATTATGCATTATAGAATGGGACAATGCAATACAAGAAGCTTGGGATTTGGAATCAGATAGAATTGAGTTTGGAATCTGAACAGTATCAGTTACTAGATGTGGGACCTTTAATAAAGTTTACTTAACTCCTTTAAATCCATTTCCTTGTCTATTGTGCTCAGTTGCTTCAGTCCTGTCTGACTCTTTGCAGCTCCACGGACTGTGTAGCCCACTAGGCTCCTCTGTCCATGGGATTAGCCAGGCGAGAATACTGGAGTGAGTTGCCATACCCTGTTTCAAAGGATCTTCTCCACCCAGGGATTGATCCTGTATCTCCTGCACTGCAGGCAGATTCTTTACCACTGAGCCACCAGGGAAGCCCTTTTTTGTCTATAAAAAGGGATTAAAAATCTCTATATCATAGAGCAATAGTGGAGACTGAATGAGATATTGTATTAAGTGCCTGGTAGAGTGCCTAACATAGACAGTCATTACATCCTAGCTAGTCATCATCATATTAGTGAAGACAATAATATATTCCTGGACTACCAACAAATCTATTATAACAAATCAATAATTATTTGAGAATCTATGTGCTGGGCACTACAACGGAGGAAATAAAATGACTTATACAAAATGAAACCTACCCTCAAAAATTTGACCATTTACTTTCAGTTTTGAAAGTGTGAGTAAATTGTCAGTGACTAGATTTACTTTGCTGTGTTAAAACAAAAGAAGAAGAACAATAGCAACAAAATTCTTAGACAAATGTATCAATCAAACAACAGCTCTCAAGATATTGGAAATAAGCAATGAAGACTAATAATCTCTGAGTGAGCCCCAGGGTTGCCTAGCTTACTGTCTGAAGAGTTTCCAGTCGGGTGACAGAGAGAGAAGAGTTGAGGAGGTGAATTTGGGAGTCCTGGTAAGCTGACGTGGCTAGAATTCTCAGACGGAGAACAAAAGAGACAACCGCACAGAGAACTGAGGACTACTGAGAGTCCATTTCAGACTTTCAGGAGGTAACTGATTAAGCACGTCAGTGAGTAAACTACCTGAGACTAGGTAGAGAACCTGCCTTACGGAACAAGAGCAAACTATTCAGGGGCTCATACAGAGACAGGAAAGTGGCCATTCCCATCAGCCAGCATGGAAAAGTTCATAATTCCTGGGGCTGAGATTAGTAACAAGAAGTTTCTTGCCTCAGTAGTGGGGAAAAAGTAACCCAGGGCTAAATACTGTTCTAGTCTCACTAAACAAAGCCTAGAAGCAAGACCTCAAAGTATCAAACTGTTTCCAAATAGTTTAACCACATCTCAGAACAAAGTGGGATATTTTTAAGAATACAAAAATGTCTGACATCCCACAAGGTAAAATTCATAATGTTGGGCATCTAATAAAAAATGCCCAAATATGCAAAAAAAAAGAAAAATAAAACCCATTATGAAGAGGGAAAACCAATCAATCAAAATATACTAACAATTACATAGATGATAGCACTAATAAAGGACAGTAAAACATTTATGATAACTTTATTCCATTGTTCAATAAAAACCAAAAGAAAGATTGAACAAGTAAAGACAGGGAACGTTTTTTTAGCTGAACTTCTATAGATGAAAACTAAAATATCTAAAATAAGAAATACCCTAGACAGGATTAAGAGCACATTAGGTATCATGGAAGAAAAGTAAGTGAACTTGGAGACATACCAATAGTAACTATCTATCGAGAAAATGAAGCACAGAACTTTTTAAAAGAAAAGAACAAGAGAAAAATAAACCACTCAGGTGACAGTGTTCAAAAGTTACTTTAATTCTCTTTAGCTGCATGGATATCAACTTGATAAAGGGTTAGCTTTATTTTTTCTGATTGTATTCAATTTTGGGGTTCACTTCTTTCAGTCTTTTCAAATTAATTTATTTTTTAATTTATAAAACATCTATGTATATTCAAAAACCCAAACTACATTACAGACTTCCCTGGTGGTAGAGTGGTTAAGAATCTGCCTGCCAGTGCAGGGGATACAGGTTCAATTCCTGGTCCAGGAGGATCCCACATGGCACAGGGCAACGAAGCCCATGCGCCACAGCTACTGAAGTCTGAAGAGCTTATGCTCTGCAACAAGAGAAGCCATCGCAGTGAAAAGCCCACGCACCATAACTAAAGAGTAGTCCCTGCTCGCTGCCACTAGAGAAACCCACCCGCAGCAGGAAAGACCTAGTGCAGCCCCAAATAAATTAATTAATTAGGCTAGTTCAGTTCAGTTCAGTTCAGTCGCTCAGTCGTGTCCGACTGTCTGCCACCCCGTGAATCGCAGCATGCCAGGCCTCCCTGTCCATCACCATCTCCTGGAGTTCACTCAGACTCATGTCCATCGAGTCGGTGATGCCATCCAGCCATCTCATCCTCTGTTGTCCCCTTCCCCTCCTGCCCCCAATCCCCCCAGCATCAGGGTCTTTTCCAATGAGTCAATTCTTTGCATGAGGTGGCCAAAGTACCGGGGTTTCAGCTTTAGCATCATTCCTTCCAAAGAACACCCAGGGCTGATCGCCTTCAGAATGGACTAGTTGGATCTCCTTGCAGTCCGAGGGACTCTCAAGAGTCTTCTCCAACACCACAGCTCAAAAGCATCAATTCTCCAGCACTCAGCCTTCTTCACAGTCCAACTCTCACATCCATACATGACCACTGGAAAAACCATAGCCTTGACTAGATGGACCTTTGTTGGCAAAGTAATGTCTCTGCTTTTGAATATGCTAATTAGGCTAAGACTACACTAAATATATACTCAAGGAAACCACACTCCCATCCCTATCTTAATGAGCTCATTACCTACCCATTACCCTATATCAGGTACCATTGTCATTTTTTTTTTTACTCTTTGTGTCTATTTTGAGCAAAAATTAGCAAAGACACACATATCTTTATTTTTCCTTCCTTCTAACACAAAACATAATATACTATATATATTCTGTAGCATCTTTCTCTTTTTTGTTTTGTTTTATTTTTCACATAACAGGATGTCCTGGAAATAATTTCATAGCAGTTCATAGAAGTCTTCCTCACTGTCCATCATGGCTGCATCAAACTCCATTGAGTGGATATACCATAGCTTACCAATCTCTTGTGGAAGGAAATTATGATGTTTCTGCTTTTTCGCTATCACAAATATTATCACAATGATCAATTTAATTATACATTGTTTCATTTTTTGTGGCAGAAATATACTGAATATATATGTATGCAACCAAGAGTGTACTAGTCTGCTACAGCTGCCATAAAAAAATACTACTGACTAGGTAGCTTAAACAACAGAAATTAATTTTCTCACAGTTCTGGGGGCGGGAAATCCAAGCTTGAGGTATTGGTAAGTTTGATTTCTTCTGAGACCTCTCCTTGGCTTGCAGATAGCTACTTCTTGCTGCGTGCTCACACAGTCTTTCTTCTTTCTGTCTGTTGTTTGTGTCCTAGGATCTCCTTACATAGATACCAGTTGTACTGGATTAGGGTCTACCTTGTTGTTGTTCATTTGCTAAGTTGTGTCCAACTCCCTGTGATCCCATGGACTGTGGCCCGCCAGGCTCCTCTCTCCATGGGATTCTCCAGGCAAGAATGCTGGAATGGGCTGCATTTCCTTCTCCAGGGGATCTTCCCAACCCAGGGATCAAACCCATGTCTCCTGCGTCTCCTGCATTGCAGGCGGATTCTTTACCACTGAACCACCTGGGAAGCCCAGGTAGCACCTATATAACCTAACTTCATTTGCCTTAATTATTTCTTTAAAGATCTTATTTGCAAACACAGTCAACTTCTGAAGTACTGGGGGTAAGAATTCAAATATATGAATCTGGGAGGGGACAGTTGCGGGCCCCAAATCAACGCTAGGTACTGTTAAATTTCAGTTCATCAGTTTATACAATTTGCCCTACCACCAGCAATCAAGCACTTATTTTTAAATTTCTTTAAGTACAGCTGAAAGAACTATTGCTTAGCAGTAGTCACACTAAAATTTTTTCCTTTCATACTGAAGGTTACAATTTCTTCCAGCTACTCTAGCTCTCTTTATCTAGGAAAATCAAGTTTCAGTTCCACTAATCCCAAGTTATTTTCTTATTTACCAATTGCATATGAGATACCTGACGTTGTAGAAACATCTTTTGTAGCAGACCAGATTGGACTTTAAATTTTTATGACACAGACATTTTACTCTGAATTTGGATATTGTTTTACAAAGAATTCTTGCCCTGAAAAAAAAAAAACCCTTTTCTACTATTGTAGTGATTCTGAGAGTAGGACATATGGGTTTTCTCAACTAAAGAAAATGTATAAAGCTGGGGATAGATCCAAGTTTTCCAGTCTATGTGAGGGAAAAGGAACTGAGCAGACTTTATTCCCAAAGAACTTAAAATAAGAAAGATAGATTGTACTCTCCTTAAACTTGTTCTTTGCATTATATGTGTAGCTTGTAAAAATTTTTACAGTAAGCCCTATTCTATGGATAACGACCTCATGGGGAAAGAGCAACACTGCAAGAGATTTACAGCTATCTCTGGGCTCCTGCATCTGGGTAGCACAGGTTATCTCCTCCAGTTCTCACAGGTGAGTAGCCTGTAAGGTGTATTCCTTTCCTCTCCTTCAGCCTACCTGTATTAGACAAAATTCTGCCTCTGACTGCTCCCTCCCATAGTCTTCTTTTGAGAATGGTCTCATACTCTGGGCTTTCCAAGTGAAATTTTATCCCCAAACGGTTACAAACAAGTATTTGGAAACTTCAATCTTTTTTAATTACAAAAGAAAACATTGTCGTTGTTTCAAATTTGCATAGTACAGACATGTATGAAAGCAAAAGGTGTAACCTATGAGAGTGTTTATATGTTGTTATTTATAAAAAAAATTTCTAGTGATGAGAGCAGGTGGGAAACATACTTTCATGCCCTGTTGCTGGATGTACACCTAGTTTAACATCTTTGGAGACAAATGAGGAGATAGTTTTCAAGATACAAATACACATAATTTCAGAATTAGTTCATTTTTTGAAATTCACCTTGTAGATATTAGATTTATTTTTTATATGTACAAACGTGTTTATAAAGGTGTTCACTGAATCACTGTTTGCAATAGTAACAATCTAAAAGCAATCCAAATGTCTACCAAAAAGAGATTGTATAAACAAATAAAGATAACACTCATTCAAAGGAAAACTATGAAGCATGTCATTTTTTAAAAAACTGAGTTATCAGTGTTTACTGATATGTTAAGTTGCTTGTGACACAGAAAAAATGAAGTTGTCGAGCTTGTAAGGAAAGAAAACGTGGGTGTTGTGACATCTCTATCATTTGCATAGAATATTTTCAGAAGGATGCATGACAAATGGCTAATAGTTCTTTGGGCAGCAGGATTCAGGATCTCAGACAGGATATTGGAAAAGAGAATTTTTGCTCTTGTTTTGTATTTTTCTTACAGTTTGAATTATTTTTGTTTACCTTTCAAAACTGAAAAAAAACCAGATATTTTTAAGAAGCCATTTCCATGTTCTTGGGCATGACTCTTATTCACAGTCCCAAGTTAAGGAAATCATAATGCATTTGTTTCTCATTTTTCCCTGAAAGCTTTTTTTTTTCTACAACCTTCCTTTTCAGTAGCCATTCAACATAATGTTAGAAAATGGTTGAGTTTTGTCTAAGATATAGTAGGAGTGGAAGGGAAAAGAAAAGCAAGTTGGGCTTTGTCTTACATAATTCTTTTCTGTGTTATAATGACACGTCTAAACAAGGCAAGACACCAAGATATGTTTAAATTAAAAGAGCAAGAAATTTGAGGTGGAGAGCTTGGGATGGAGATACACAGAACATCTGCTTCCCCAACCATGATTCTAACATTCCTAATTATTTGTTAAATGTTTACTAACTAGATCTTGGAGACCAGGAAATAGTTTTCTCATACTAAAATTACATTACAGCTATAAAATGTGGATGCTTAGTTATTTTGTTATTGGAAAATATCTGACCAGTATTTATTTGAGAAAGATTAAGAACTGCTAGAACTCATTAGAATAAGACTTTATGAAATAGATCTGACCATCTTGAACCTACAAAATTTTTTTACAGCCCCACAGAAAGATAAATATTGGCTAAACCTCACAGCTGGCCAAGGTGAAAATCAGTGCTGTACCTTAGGACTATCAGCATCTTATTCTGAGGACTCACAGCTGTATGTCAGAATTGAAACATACACTGGCTGGCCATGTCATTCCACAGTACTGACATCTTCTAACAGTACTGGATGGCATATGTAAATTAAAATGAAATGAATATTTAATTTCACTTCTAGAATATTTAAAAGTGTTTTGCAATTCCCCTGGAGAACTGCAGTCTCTCTGGACTGTTGCGAAGCCAGGGCTAGTGATCCCTGCCAGGGAAGACAACTGGCGCCAACTGCTTCTGAGAAGTCAGGGATGGTATGAAATGGCACCAAGACATGTCACCGTCACTTGTTTGACTGGAATTTTTAAAAAATGAATCAAGCAGTTGACCTTTCCAAGTAGGTACCTGAACAGTGTTATTGTTCAAAGATTTCTTAAAACTTGCATTGCCAATTCAGTGAAAGCACAGCGTAAGTGCTTCCCCCACCAATTCCAGCAGCGGAAAACCATCTGCATTCTGGCTAAGCCCAGGACAATTGAATTCTCTGTGCAGAAAGTATCCATTCCTCCCACCATTCCTGTATCCCATCCAAACACTGATGTCTGCTTCAGTCTGCAAGGGAATGAGCGCACAGAGGCAGTTTGTGTTCAGTTGTGTGAAACATGAACCAAAGTCTGCAGCCCACTTGAGAGTTCTCAAAGCATTTTCCCCTCATATATCCTGTGTTCCTTCTTTACATACAACCACGAATTAGAGGGCAATTAAAATACAGTTTTCTATTATTTGTGCAACCGACCTTTCCTCCTCAGTCTCTCAAATCAGGCTGAAAATGTCATCAGTCCATATTAACTTGAGAATTATGTGAACATTTTTATGTTTCCTTAGATATAATAAGGGCTTCCCAGATAGCATGGTGGTAAAGAATCCACCTGCCCATATAGGAGGTGCAAGAGATACAGGTTCGATCCTTGGGTGAGAAAGATCCCCTGGAGAAGGAAATGGAAACCTACTCTAGTATTCTTGCCTGGAGAGTTCCATGGACAGAGGAGCCTGGGAGGCTAACAGTCCATGGGGTCTTGAAGAGTTGGACATAACTGAGCACACAAAAACAATAAATTAAAATTGAAAGTGATTTGTCAGCCATCCAAAATGAGAATTTGACTTCAGATGTTTCAAAATTTGCCCAAATTAGCATCTATGTTGTTTTATAGTATTCAATGGAACCAAGCAATCGTTTATTGATCACTGCCTATATGCAAGGCCTGTGCCGTACAACCTCAGGAAAACTGGTGGCTGCTCTAGAAGGATCTTGGGAGTCCATGGAGAACACAGACAGTCATGGTGTTGAGACAGAGTGTGCTCCCTCTAAGATATGGGAGCATAGGGCACTGAAGGGAGCACCAGCTGGCACGCTGACCCCATCTTTGGGAGGAAAACATGTCTCATAGGGCTTTAAAATAGATGGTCACCATCTTCACAGTATGTTAAGGAGAAACATACTGCTTGGATTATGGGAAATGGTATGAAAGCATCCTGTTTGGCGAAAGCAAATGAAAACATGCATATTTCCCCCTTGACTTTGTCCACGTTCATCATGTTTTCTTCCAAATCCCTCCCATATCTCATCGTGAGCTGTAGTTCCTTTTAAGACACACAGGGTGCTGGCTCTAAATAAATTCCTGGGAAAAGGGCCTGAAAACGTCTGTGTTGTGCCAGGGAATGGGAGGCAGGGAGTGGAGGGGCCGAAGAGGGGCAGCAGGACAGCAGGGAGAAGGCACCCACAAAACAGCTGACTCTGGTTAGCCAAACACCCGAGGCCAGGGACAGGCAAACTTTGATAAGGATCCGACCACTGAACTGAGATATTACTTTTGGGATTCTCCAATAGCCACCTCTCCACCCCAGTGCTGTCCTCCAGGCGGGGTTAGAGCTCCCCCTCTGGGCCTCCACCAAAACTCTGCTTCCTCCCTGGTGACACTTGCTTGAGGAGGGACAATCTGATTCTCTGCTCATTTGTTACCCCTATAAAGCTCTAAGTGTATGTAGTTCAAGAATTTTCTTTTATCTCTAGGATCTACCATAGTATGTGGCTCAGAGTACCTCTCAGAAAATTAATTGCTTTTATGGGCTTCCCTGGTAGCTCAGTGGTAAAGAATCTGCCTGCCAGTGCAGGAGATGTGGGTTCGATTACTGGATCGGGAAGATTCTCTGGAGAAAGAAATGGCAACCCACTCCAGTATTCTTGCCTGGGCAGTCTCATGAACAGAGGAGCCTGGTGGGCTACAGTCCATGGGGGTCGCAAAAGAGTTGGATATGACTAAACAACGAAAACAACAATCTTTTAAGTTAAAAAACACAAGAAATCCGCAAATTGAAGCAGATCAAACACACATACTTAATCCCACAGCTCAAAAAAAAAAAATTACATAGAGATCTAAAAATTCCCTTTTCATATCCTTCCTTTTTCTTTTGCTAAAATATATTTATCTATCTATCTATCTATATATATATATATATACAGTAAATGTTGGTTGAGTGAATAAATATATCTAATAGAGTAGAAGAACGGGAAGGAATGTCAGAAGTTAAGCCAACAATCCAAAGGATCATCTCCCCATCTCAAGACCCTTAACTTCGTCACATCTGTAAATGCCCTTTTGCCACATTTCTTGGCTTTAGGGTGTAGACGTCTCTGGAGTCTATTATTCTGTCTACCATGGAGCCTAGCAGATGGAGAGACAGAAGATCTAAGTCTTACTGTGTCCAGCCTCTCCTTCTAAGGAGCACTCTGACCTCACTCACTTTCCCTCTTTTGATCTTAATTTCTTAATCTATAAATAGAGAAATTCATCTAATAAGTATGCTGCTAGCCACACACTTTCTAAATTTTAGATATAGAATAAAACAGACAAAAGTTCCAGCTCTTATGATGCTTGCATTCTAAAGAATGAGAAAGCAAACTAAAATATGTTAGATGGTGATACACACTGAGGCCGGTTGAAGAGACCAGCGTGTCCAGGGTAGAGCCAGGTGCAAGGAAGGCCATGGGCCCAGGGCAGAAAGGGAGGCTGGGAGGGAGACAGTGGACCATGGGGGCCTTATAGGTCTTGGCAGGGCCTTGGGGTTTTTCCAAATGACATGAGAAGCTACTGGAGGGTTTTGAAAAGAGTGCCCATGATCTAACACAATTTTAAGGGCTTTTCAACTCTAGCTGCTGGTTGAGAATAAACTGAAGAGAACAAGAATGGATGCAGGGAGATATGTTAATACCTTACTCTCCTATCTTCACTCCTATGTTCACCTTTACATTTGCAATATCCACGCTTCCATCAGGTGGTTATCCCTTCTAAAGGCATCCAGCTCCTCTTTCCAATTTGAAATTCCACTTAGTTCCTCCTTCATGAGACAGCTCAGCACTGGTCTCAGAGCTGTAAGGGCACTCAGGAGCTCAATATCTTTGAGTGAAGAGAGTGGGGTAAATACCCTGAGGCTGCCTGTCCAAGGTCATAACAAATAGTAAGTAGTGGACCCAGGACTGTCCCTAAAGAAAATTTAAAGATCTTCTTGGTGCAAAGATATTTTCCCTGAAGTTGTTTGTGTTTGCAGTTCCCCTCATTAAACTACGAACTGGAAGAGCATCGACACTATCTTATTCATTTTTGTGTACTTACTGCTTAGCATGGTGGCTGGCATAGGCTAGACACCCAGTAAGTTTTGGCTAGATGAATAAGTAACAGAATGTTAAACCCTGAAGAATGTTTTAGCATCATGTTGTCAAATTTCACCCCACCGCCTCCTGGCATCAAGTGTCAGACAACTTAAAGGACTAAGAATCTCTGAGACCTAGGTTGAATGTTCTAGGAAAAGGGGCCTTATTATTTAACAAGTGGAGCTGCAGCAGGATTGGGGCAGGATTTTCCTGACACAGTAAAGATCAGCGCTAGAGAACCCTTGCTTTACCTTCCCTCCTTCATTCCCAAGTAGTTCTAAGACAACAGGAATAAAATAAGCAGTAATAAAATAAGCTCTAATGGAATGTTAGTCTTTGAGGAGAACCCACAGTCTTATTTTGTGTGACCTTCTGTGCTTTAGGCATGTGGATTTTGTTTTTATTTAGATGTTGTTGTAGTTGTTCAGTCGCTCAGTTGTGTCTGACGCTTTACCACCCCATGAACTGCAGCACCCTAGCCTTCCCTGTCCCTCACCATCTCCCGACTACAGTGATAATAGAATTGATCAGTGCGGCTGGGGCTGGCCTAAGAGCTGTGCGTGTGGACCAGGAGAGATGTCCCAAGAAGTGCATCCTTGTTCTGTCATGGGCTTTGGGGACTCATATTTAGTGATCTGGTTGCTAATATTTTAGAAATTGGGGTACCTGAAAATGGTGCCTATGCTATTGTATTTTAACAAGTTTATACGTAGTCTTCCCTGTAATACTCAGCTTTTCCATGGTGGAATCCATGTCCTGATACTCTGCAGATCCCCAGTGCTTCAGACAGTCTCAGGTTAACCACCTGTACTAGGTGGTCAACAAGTATGACAAGGAAGTAGGAAGGAAGGATGGGAGAGCGGCAAGAAAGGATGCTGGCTTTCCAGTTCCTTTTGTTTCTGAGGTTTGAGTGGGAACTAGAAAACTAGAGCCAAACAAATGAGGTGATACATATGATAAAATAGAAGAAGTATCACACGGTACTTGTAGGGACAGAAAGATTACATTCTTAGTACTTTAGTTTTATGGAGTATATATGCAGTAGGCACATATTAAATGATTTTTGAAGGCATGAATAGCACGAATCAATAAAAGTAATAGTACATTTGTCAAACAACTTTACAGCTAAATGGTTCTCCTATCTCCTCCAGTTCTTACTCTGCTTCCAGGCTCTCTCCCTGGCACCAGCTCCCAAACACCACCTCCCCCTAGCCCAGTGCATGTGATAATATTAGAAGACTGATTTGTTAGAATATATTAGGGAAAAATATTAGAAAATATTTGTTAGAAAATATTAGAAGACTTTGTCTTTAATTTATTATCTAATGATGTTCTCACTATCAACACTCTCTTCAAGTTAGTCACAATTTGGTTCGATGCCTCCAACCCAGTACTCAAGACACAGTTCCTAGATCTTTCATAGACTTACAATGAAATGATTATAGAGTCACTGAGGTCCCAGTGGGACTATCTGTCAAAATGGGAAGACAGTTCAGCCTACTGGCCTGTAGATGTATTTGCAAAGCACTAGGAGACCTCTGGATTGAACATGTAACACCTGCATGAGTATAAGCTTATATAGTTAAGGGCTGGAAGGAGTTTTGAACACGATCTGGTTCAACCACTCCCATTTTTTTCAAATAAAAAGCAAGCTGAGAGGTTAAGGACTTTCTAATGTCACTATGCTAGTAATGGCAAGTTGGGACAGGTAATGAAGTCCATTCAGTACTCTCATCACTTCCTGGAACAGTCTCTTCTCATACAGTCTCTCCTCTCTTGCTTCCCATTGCTTCAACCCTCCTGATGGAAGTTTATCCTCTAAGATGCAAAACTGATATGAACAAATCCTTAAAAAGAGATGCTGGCAAACAGAGAACTTGATGATAAATAGGGAGATGAGGCAAGCACAAGAGCTGAATCCAGAAATAAATCATATCTTCACATAGTGTTTACTGAAATTGCATTCTGAATAATTTCCATAGAAATTATTCTACCCACCGCAGGAATGTTACTCCATCCCGCAGGGATCTGACCAAACAGAAAGAGAAGCAGAATGGAGGAAAAGAAGTAACTGAGATTTATATATAAAACATTAGTTGGAACCTGAGTAATAAGCCTCAACTAATCAGAATATTTTATGCATTCTGCCTTTTAGTGGAAAAAGCAAACCACAAGAAAGAAAGTATATATTAGAGATTTAAAAAATGCTTCCAGGACTTATTTTAGGCTTTACATTTTTTCCCCCAATTCCCTACACTGTCTCTTTAAACTATCCCACTGGACACTCCCTCTCCTCCTTCTCACAAGTGTTCATTTATTCATTTAATTAATCTGCCACTATTTAGGGAACCCTTCTCTGATATACCAAGTATTAGAGATTAAAACATGGTTTTCCCTCAAGTTTAATGCCCGATTAAATGTTATGCTAAGAAGACTGGGTTTTTTTTTCACTTTTAAAAGTATATTTCTAGTTCTATAAATGGATTGTTCTGTATTGAGCATTTCATTTGGCCTTCCAGATCTATACTGTACCATTCTGCAACATGTTCTGTGCTTCTTGGGGAGTAGGGACCTTCATGTCCTTTTGCCCTGGAGTTCGGAGAATGACAGAAACCAACAGAACAGAAGATAAGAATGTGGGAGGAGAGACAGGCAAGGCTATTCTCATTCCCCATGCCTGCCAAGCTGTGGGTAGACAGTGGCTACATCCCTCTCCTAAAGATTACAGCACCTGCTAGGTAACCCTCTCCTAAAGCTCTTGGATTAGCAGCTGTCCTATAAATCACTGACATAAATGTAGTTCTGAGCAATATAAAAAAGCAATATAGTTGAGAGCTAAGTGAACTGCTACCTAAAGTCACAGATCAAGATACTCTGCCCGCCTACCCTCTGAAAAGAGATCTTTGCAAAGCCACTTCATGTTCACAGTTGGGTGTGAAGTTTCATATTCTCTGTTTTTCATAAAGATAACCCTCCCAAACCAGGATGACAAGTAGGCCCAATTTTATCTGGGTGAGAGTAGCTGCCTGGGGCACAGTCCTGAAAAAGTTTTGAGGCCTGTTCTCAATATCTGTATCTCAGTATCATCCATGGATATGGGTCAGGGCATATGCTCTGAAATGCAGATCCTGACTGTATCTGATCTGGGACAATTAGATTCTCTGACAGAAACCAGTTCCTAGAATTCCAAGAGTTACGATGTGCATCATTTAGCCCTCCTATTTTTTTTTTTTAACTCATTTCACTTAAGGGAAAAGAGGCACATGATGATTAAATGGTTCACTGAGATCAGTAATGGAACTGCCATGCAAATTTTCTCCAAATTCATGCTCAGTTCTACTTATTAAGGACAAAAAGTGAAAAAAAAAAATCGCTGATTTTAGAGAAATTCAGGTATCTTTTGAGGTTGTTTTTAGAAAGATCAAGACCTAAGAGTTATGTCTGACTTTCTGTGCTCACAGCTAGGATCCTGGAATCACACCAGATAGGTACAGTGTGGGAAGGAATATGATGTAGTTTGATTACACAGACAAAATAGGAAAAAAACCTATCTAAAGACCCTCCAGGAAGCTTTTTGGAGGCCTTGCTATAGTTCTTTTTGTAAAACATAAATTCAGAAGAAGGAAGCCTATTCACCCCAGTGATGAAGTAGCTGAGAGCAAAGAGTGGCAATTTAAAGACAGAATGACTGTGCGTATTACATATAGAGCTTGTCTTTAGGGCCACACCACTTGGAAAAGATACGGCATGCAAAAACAGACAGCAAAGTAAGCTGCTCCTTCAAAACTTTAATTTGCTCATTTCTAAGCTCCATTTCCTGCAAGGAACACATGTCCTACAATTGCGGGTAAACAGTAGGTGTGGGAAACATTGAAAAAAATCTTACATTTCTCCAAAATTATTCTTGCCATTCTAGACCCACTTAATTAAGGAAATTAAGGAAGCACTTCTCTATCTTCTCTGAAAATCTGTATTCTAATATTGAAAAGGCAGTTTGAAAAAGAATATGGAGAGAAAATATAGAAAACGAACAGGAATCCCAGGGCCTGTAACACCCTCATATAAAGAGTCTTCCAGTATTGCACACAAAGAATTCTACAGGTAATGCAGTCAGTTGTCCAAAGATCAATAAATTATTCACTTATGTCTGCTCTGGCTTTCCCATCCTTACCACTTTCTCCCAACCCCGATCAAAATGTCTTCATTGTTGCACACTAAGAAAGAGTCCTTAAGGTAAGAAGTTGAATCTGAAAGACTATGACCTTGATCCTTAAACTTAAGAAAAAGATACTTTGAGAAAAATTCTACTTTGCAATCCACATCACCTAGCCTCTCCCTTGATTTTTACTAGATGACATCTTCTCGGAAAAAAGTGATAGTACTGCACCCTTAAAACCCTAGCTTTCCTAAAGACCAGATAAGCCTCCTAATTACTACCTTCACTCAAAGAAGATGCTACAACCTGCATTTCCCCCAAAAACTACTAGGAGAAAACAGCATCTTTGGATGTTAGGGAAGGAAAGATGAGCCCATCAACCCTCTAAGATTCAGCCATTTAGTTACTCTGAGTTTGAAGTATGACAAGGATGTGCCCTTTGGTAAAACTGTCCCCTGCTTGGACCAGCATCAGTCTTAGCTCCTTCAACTTCACAGTGGTGTCACTTAAACTAGAGCACTCAACTGGAGAACAAATTCTTCTTATTTCTGCTTTTATCTGTTGTGTGATTTTCAGCAAGGTACTGAGTATCTCTGGACCAGTTTCATTAGATATAAAATGAGATATAGAACTAGAATTAAACCAAAAGTATAAAAGAACATTGTCCAAATCACTGTTATTATTTCCCATGTATTCTAGTGACTCTTGGAAGCTATCTCACTCTAAGGTAGACTCTGCCTCAATTTGATTTAGATCATAATAAAATGAGTCCAGCAAAAAGATGGTATGGCCAGAGAACTGTGGCTGTCTCTCCAGATTATGAAGAAAAAGGCTTGCCTTCACTGTGCAATCTCTCCCTCTGTATTTGAAAAACATATTCAATATAAATGAAAGGTCAGAGGTGAATGGATTGTGCTTCAAGTAAGTTTTGAACATAGATGCCATCTAGTCTTTGCATTCTGCAAAATTCTTCTTTAAGTGAATAAATGTGTAGGGTAACTCTCCATTACCTTGATCAACATCTAATACCAACCTGACACTTAGAATTAAATTAGAGAAAACAAAATTGGATACTTTGGGACTTGAGGGCTTATTACACTACAAGAGCTAAGACAGGAATTAAACTCTTTCCTTATCCCATTTAAATCTAACTAGATATAAACTCTCCATTACTGAGGAATAGAGGTGTGTCTACAGAGGTGGAGGTTTCCCCTTGATGTTCTTGGACAAGGAAACCTAATCCTTTCTTCTGACACACATGGTTGCAATAGAAAGCCTTCCCCAACTGCCAGTCTGGTTTTAATCTATTGTTTCAAGCAAGATGGGATTTGTGGGGAATGTTAAGGAAAGAGCAAAATTACCAGAACTTACTATAAAAGTGTTGATGAGAAATCAAATTTTAAACAAGCATTCAAAAGTGTAAGCATGAACATATGTAGATGTACAGTGCACGCTACAAGTGTTAGGCAAGGGTTTTAATTGTAAGTATATATAAAGTCTGCTTTTAATACATATATATCTCATTTTACTAAAGCTCTTTGGCTTACCAAACGATAATAAACGATAACCATGGTAAAATAATGCCAATAAATACAGTGGCACCTCATTTAAAAAACACTGTTGAACAATGAACTACTCTGTAAGAGAACTTCCCATGTAATCAAACTAACCCTGCCTTATACAAACCTTTAAAATGTTAACCATTTTACACAGAAACTTTTCCAAAAGTTACAAATTTTTCTTTAAAAGAGGCACTGAGTAACAAATCTTTCCCTGAAGATTCAGGATTAAGGTTTAAAATACCTATTAAAATATGCTGAATATACTGCACTTCTTAGAAGAGCAGAAGACGGGGAGCTTTCTGGTGACAGTTTCACCAACACCAAAAAGTTTCAGAATGCCATTGTGAAAAAGTGTAAAAGCAGACAAAATTAGCTTGCTTTCAATAGTGTCTTTTCTGCTGTCAGTTGTCCCTTCTGTCTAAAAGTATATCAACCTGTCAATTATTTGCTTGCCTACTTTGTCAAACTAAAATTTAGATTTAAAAGGTGTGCCTACTCTGTGCAAGGTACTATATACTAGATGCTGAGGAAATTTAAGAAATACAAAAGGAATCACCATGCTGGTTGAGAGACCTGAGTTACCAGGTCACCACTCTGGTGGGAAACACAATTTACTCTATGTTTGAAAAGAACTTTTTGTTTTTTGTGAAGTATAGTTGATTTATAATGTTAATTTCAGGAGCACATAAAAATGGGATATATACATATGTGTGTATATATTCTATGCACACACATTTATGATATATATATATGTGTAATATATATGTATACTAGTTGCTCAGTTGTTTCTGACTCATTGCAACCCCATGGACTGTAGTCTGCCAGGCTTCTCTGTCCATGGAATTCTCCAGGCAAGAATAACTGAAGTGGGTTGCCATTTCCTTCTCCAGGGGAGAAGTATGTCTTGGAAACATGTCCCGTGAAAATATGATCAGTCATGTTGAGTCTCCAGAGATAAAAGACTAAACTTAACTGCTTGAGGAAGTGGAGTGGGCAAGTCCTGTGACAGCTTTCTGCCAAAATCCTCCTCTTCAATTGTTAGGCATTATCTTATAATCCAGATGGCTGAGGATGTTAGAAGTCTAATTTTACTAATTCCTAGGGTCATTAAATCTAATTAATAATATACCAGTAAAAAAACAACAACCCTGTTTTATAATGTTAATGCTTTACTGTACACGTGAGTATAAAACATCAAGGCATTTATAAAACTGCATGTTTATAAGTTTACATCTTTATAAAGATCAATCATCACTTCTGCTGGCAAGGTCTCTTTCCTGGGTTTCAGTAATATCACATTTGGGGGACTTTTAAACATATTTTGGCAACGCCTTTAAATTTCTATCATCTGACTACTTTTATTCCACAAACTCTACCTCCTAGTCTCAAAGGTTTTCTTGGATTCAATTACCATCTGTTTTGTAGCTCAGACCTCTTTCCTGAGGTCCAGACCTATCTATCTAATTGGTGCCATATTTTCAAGTACTACAAGCACCTCATATTTAACAGAAACAACCAAACAGATTAGTTCTGTCGAAGAATGAGACTTTATTTCCTTAGTGTTTTTGTTTGTTCTTTTTGCCCTCATTCCTATGATTCCTTCTCTGCTTACTTCTGAATTACATCAATCATGCTTGAACTTCACCAGTTCTCTGTACCTCTCTTACGAAATTTTTACTGTATGGTTTTAGTTGAATAGTTTTGTCTTACTTTGTTAATTTCAGTTCCATTAAGTGTATCGGTATCCTTTTATCTCCTGCATTTATCTCCTACCTCTCCCTAATGAATAAATACAACAAAACAGATAAAGGAATTCTAACGAATCTTTCCCAATACTTTTACTGTTAGATTTTGGGGTGCATTAACAGAGGTAGGAGTACCCTGCTAACTCTTCTCATAATTTAAGCTAAAACTCAAAACACTTTCTTCTATCAAGTATCTTCTTCCTTCTGAAGTCTTCTTTAGGGGAGGCTGAAGCACCAGTCTTTACCATCCCACTTTCCCAATGTTGGCATTTACTTCTTTAACCCCTAAAACAGTGCATCATTTATCTGCTACCCCATACACTACTTGAAGGCAAGATATGTCTTTGCACTTTCAATACCTAGCACAAAGCCGAGTTCAGCAAACGTTTGCAGATCAAATGCATTAACGAGGCCACATAGGTCTCAAAAAACCACCTGCTGCCCTCTAAGAGGATTAGGGAGGTCCCACTGCCAGAGAAACTTCTTAAAAACTTGCCTCAGGACGATTAAGATCCGAAAGGCTTTTTTACTTTCTTCCAGTTTAAAACGCTGTTACTAATATCCCGTCCTTCAAGAAACCTGCGCAAATACTAGGTCTCCATGGCATATACTAAAGTCAGGACACATCCGGATCCTAACCCACATCTGCTCTGCGAAGGTCGGACTCCCCCCAGACATCAGCTGAGGACCGCCCCGAGAGGAAGGGCGCATGCGCAGCAAGCAAACGCGCAGCGAATCTGGAATTTCCTCTGACCAGATGTCACTCAAAACAAGACGGCTCCGCCCTTTTCAAGATGGCGCTGCACTCAATGCGGAAAGCGCGTGAGTGCTGGAACTTCATCCGGGCACTTCATCAGGGACCCGACGCTGCTCCCGTTCCCCAGGTAACCAATGCTAGCCCTTCTTCCGCCGGTTTCCCGTCTCGCTAGGTCCTTCTCGCCTCTCTTTTCTCCCTCCTTTTGCTTCACCCTCCTCGTTTTCTCTGGAGAGTACCGAGCTCTTCCGTTCCTAAGGTTGATTCGCCTAAGACTGCTTTCCTACTCGGAGCGTGACGACGTTGCAAGGATACGCGTGACGTAACGCGCCCCTGGTGGGAGGAGCGCGCCGCCTCTTGCCCACTTGGCCTTAGTACCTTCGTCTCTGGGCGCCGCAGCTCCACTGTTGCCGGGCAACCCGGGAAGCTCTTCCCTGTGGGAAGTTGTCAGACACCAGAGAGCTAGTCCTTCCGACACTGCCCTAGTCGTAGTCCTGATGTTGCTGTTTTTACTTTCCTTTCCCTAACAGTAAGCCAAGGGACCTGGCGAAGAAATTGGAGAAGACACCTCATTAGTAATTAGGCTGTTTAAGGAGGTGCAGCCTCTTGGCATCCTGCCAGTGCGATACTTGAGCAATGTCAGTGTACCTTCCACTCTTTATTTCTCCCCATTGTCCGGAAGCAGACCTGTATCTAGAAGGTTCGATGAAGGAATTTAAGCAAGCTTTCCAAAGGTGTGGTCCTGTCCTGGTAGCACTGCTGTTACCAGGCTCCTCTGTCCATGGAATTCTCTAGACAAGAATATTGGAGTGGGTTGCCATGCCCTCCTCCAGGGTATCTTCACAACCCAGGAACTGAACCCAGGGCTCCCGCATTGCAGGCGGATTCTTCACCATCTGAGCCACCAAGGAAGTGTGACATGACAAATCACTTTTTCTCTCTGGACTTCCTTTCTTCAGCAAAATGGGTGGAGGAAGGGTTAGACTGATGATTGTTACTTCACGCTTTGAAAAATGAGTGGCTCCACGATAGAGAAGCCAAAGTAAAGCAGTGATATTAATTATCAAAACCCGGATATAAATTCAACTTAGTTTTCTAATCATCCCATGATTACTTAACTTTCTGTACTTAAGTGTTCTTCATAGACATTGGCCTAACCAGATTCTTCTAAGGCCTAACCAGATTCTTCTAAGAATAGAGGATATTACACTGGGAAGTTATTTATCAAAACAGTTATTTAAATGTTTTAAATTGCAGGTAGCATAGTTAAGTAAGAATTGATTGTGAATTAGATAAATACAGCAAATATCCTTCTCTTTGAAGTTTGGAGATTTGATTCTGTAGTACCAGAATTGGTTGATTACTGGGAATTCTTGACAGTCCAGTGGTTAGGACTCTGAGGTTTCACTGCTGAGGGTGTGGGTTCAATCCGTGGTGGGAGAACTAAGATCCCACAAGCTGAGGGTGCGGGGAGATTTGGTTGATTACTATAGTTATATACTATATTTCTAGGTAATAGTAGCATAATAAAACCTGTGAATCCAAAGTTACTAAATCTTAGACTCAAACTCCCTCTCATAACAAACTCAAGAGTTGTGAATGTCATGAGAAACAGAATCAAAGAGAAAAGGAAAACAAACTACAGTCTGCTTATGCTTATCCCAGGAAGTTTAGGGCATTAAATCATTATAAGCGCTAAAGAATAGAATTTGAAATCTCTACTATTGTTTCAGTGGCATTTATGAACACAGTTATCTTAATCAACTGTTAATCTAGATTGTTTCACGTTGTAGATTTTCCAAAGTAGTATTCTCAAACCTTTAATTTAGCTTTTGGTAGAATACAAATTAAATATAGGAAAGAGCACTCCTTAAAGCATAATTCTACATGTAAATTTTAAAATTCTTTTTCAGATTCTTTCCCATTATGGTTTATTGCTGCATATGGGATATAGTTCTCTATGCTATACAGTAGGACCTTGTTGTTTATGTGTTTTATATATAGTAGTTTGTATTTGCTAATTCCAAATTCCTAATTTAGCTCTCCACTGCCTCCTATAATTTTCAGTCATTAAAAATGATGGTTTGAAGGACTAGTGCAGTCTTTTGAAAGACCAACTGAGAAAAGATACAAAATTACATTCACAGTGTCATTATAATATTGTATTTGCAAATAAATATTTATGTGAGTATCTATGTACAGGAAAAATGACTAGAAGGAAACAACTGTTCTTAACTTTTTTTGCTTTCTTTTGGTCTTCCTAAATAATGGATTAAAAGTGATTTAAGTGTTCTTCTTTAAGCTTTCTGTAGTTTTCACATGTTCTAAATTGAAGAGATACCACTCTCAGACCCAGAAAAAAAGTCTTAAAACATAAATCTTCAGATGAATGCATAGCCATTATATCATCTGTGCTATTGTAGATCTCTGAGGGAGAGTTTGTGGGACAGTACTTGTCCCACAGTGCTGTTATTTAAAATGGCCTTAGAAAAGTTATTAAAACGGCTTTAGAAAATGAAAAATTTATGGCCGTTTTTCCTGTATGTATCTTCTTTTTCACTTGAAAAGCTTCCTTTGAAGTCAAAGAGATTTTGTGAACAGATGCAGAAATATGTGAAGGAAGAATTGGATTCTTAAACCAGATGCATTAGACACTTTTATGATATCTCATAACCTTTGTAGAAAACAAAAATTATTTTGCAGGGCTATAATATAATGGAAAGAAACGTATATTTATCACATGAATGATTCTGTCAACAAGTAAGAAATAGCAATTTGCTTCTTATTAGTTTTGGCTGTAGAGTTACTTCCTGAGGTGAGAAGCAAAAGTGGGTGAACCATAGCAGTACTTTGCCAGAGTATTGAGATTCGTAGGTTGTTTTAATGATTTCCTATGAAAGCAAAATCTTGGTTAATAACCTTGGCATTGGGGACCTTTAGTTATCTCAAGAGGAGGCTTTTGCCCTTCAAGGCTAAATGTAGAATCAAGTTTAAGAAAGCTAGAGAGAAAACAGAAATAATAGTGTATCAAGCCTTACTCATTATGAATGTCTACAATTTATATGAAAGTAGTTTATTTTGCCAGGTGTTACCTGACAGAAAACCACTGAAGTCTGACAAGATGAGAGTAGTCACAGAATCAGAGGAATGGAGATCTGACATTTTATGTTTAAACATTGATGGCATTAGGTAAATTTAAGCCTGTCATCTTTGACCAAACCCAGAATCCACACTTACTTAAGCCCTAACTTATGATTGTATTGTGCAAAGAGTGAAATATTGACGGTTAGTAGACTTCTGCAAGAATATTTGTGATCATTCAAGTGAAGTTTAAAATGTCCACATTTTATCACTGTTGAACAGCACACTTCTTATTAGCTGTCCCATCCTGGATTTGGCCTGTATTACCATACTGTTTCTACTGTTTATGGTCACTAAAGGTGACCTATGGTTATTCAATGAAGGAATCATGCCTGCAAAAAAATAGGCAGTGTATTAGATTTTTGATCTTGTGTTTAGTTCTTACAACAAGTCTTTTTTTTTAAAATGACTCTTTTTAAAAAAGCATTAAAAAAGAATCATTTGGGATAAAGAGTCGCAAAATTAGTACAGAGCATTCCTGTATATGCTTCACCAAGCAGCTTCATCTTGCATAATATACTTACCTAAGCCAAGAAATTAACATGGGACAATTTCAAATTTCACCGATTTTTCCACTAGTCTCCTGGTTTAGGATCAAATCCGGGATCCCATATTGCATTTAGCTGTCATGTCTCCTCCAGTCTATGGCACTTCCTCAGTCTTTCATGACCTTGGTCTTTTTGAAGAGAATTGGTTAATTATTTTGTAGAATGTCTCTCATTTGTCTGATATTTTTCTCATGATTAGACTGAGGTTAGACAAGAATCCTCTAGAATACTTCATAACGAGGCTTTAAGATAGGTATTAACACCTTATTTTAAGCATCCAGAAGTAGACTTTATTTAAGTAACTTGCCTAATATCACAAAGCTAATTAATTATGGAATTAGAATGGTAAAATTGACTGTTGACATTTCATTCCATATTTTGTAATTAGTATTTGTTGCTAGAGATTTCTGTGATCTTAATGGCATTAAATTGGGATAGTGTTCCCAGTGACTCTTCCCTTTAGCTTTTCTCTGCCTTGTCCATTGTCTGTCCAACTGGCAACATGAACTAATCAGCCTGGAAAGCTGTCAGGACTGGTACGACCCTCTGGAAATTGTGCTAGCTGCTCACTGTGCCGGTTTGATTTGGCTACATCCTCTCTGTGCTTTTCTTAAATCAGGATGTTGCATGGATCTACTCTAAAGGTCCTTTTAAGCTCAGTCTATGAGTCTTTTTTTTTTTTTTTGGCTGTGGTGGGTCTTCATTAACTACACGTGCGTGCGCTTTTCTCTAGCTGCGGTAAGCAGAGGCTCCTCTTCTCTGTGCTGCCCGTGGCTTCTCTTGTTGCAGAGGATGGGCTCTGGATGCACAGGTTTAGTTACCCTGCACCGTGTGGAATCCTCCTGGACCAAGGATCAAACCTGTATCCCCTGCATTGGCAGGCAGATTCTTAACCACTGGACCACCAGGGAAGTTCTGAGTCCATTTGTTTGAAATGCTTCCTAGGTTAATTTTCCATGTGAACTGACTTAGCTTATTCAAAACAATAGTATTTAAAAATCTTTAAAAATCTCTTTGTGTAGCTGATGAAAACTGAGGGTATCTGCTGAAAATACAGAGGAGAACTTGTGAATCAATGCTGAGCATTTATGATAGCAGCCACAGTCAGAAAATGCTGAAAACGGTGAGGCTGCTGACTGCCAGAATCTTTCTCAGTAGACCTACTGCATGTCTACAGGTTACAGAACTGTCTGTGGAGGCTTATGCAAATGTGTGTGTGTGTGTGTGAGCACGCGCATGCTAAGTTGCTTCAGTGGTGTCCCACTCTTTGCAACCCTGTAGATCGTAGCCTGTCAGGCTCCTCTGTCCATTGGATTCTCCAGGCAAGAGAGAATGGATTGGATTGCCATGCCCTCCTCCAGGGGATCTTCTCAACTCAGGGATCAAACCTGCATCTCTTACATCTCCTGCATTTGCAGGCAGGTTCTTTACCACTAACGCCAACTGGCAAGTCTCTTTCTATATATATCTACACACACACACACACACACACACACACACACACATATAATGTATCTATTTGTATATTTAAGCATGTATGTATGCATATCCTGTCTTTCAGAGAGGGAACTAACATTTAGCTAAGGCTTGTTATGTGCCAAGCTTTCTTGCTATGTACTATACAGCTTTATCTTACTTACTTCTCACAAAAATTCTGTAAATATTATTCTATCCATTTTATAAAACTGGAAACTAAGGTTTGAAGAGGTTAGGAAATATTCCCATCAGAGAGCTGGTAAATGGCAGTGCCAGGATTCCCACTCAGCCTTTCCTGAGCTCTTCCCACTTGACCAGTGGTCTCTTATCAAATAAAATCCTATATGAATCCCTCTTAGATAAAGCAGATAAAAGTAGAGCATTTTTCTCAGAATGGGTGAAAATAATTGCAAATGAAGCAATTGACAAAGGACTAATCTCCAAAATATATTACTACAAGCAGCTCATGCAGCTCAATATCAGAAAAACAAACAACCCAATCAAAAATGGGAGAAGACCTAAACGGACATTTCTCCAAAGAAGGCAATCAGATGGCCAATAAACACAACAATGCTCAACATTGCTCATTATTAGAGAAATGCAAATCAAAACTACAATGAGGTGTCACCTCCTACCAGCCAGAACAGACATCATCAAAAAATGTACAAACAATAAATGTTGAAGAGGATGTGGAGAAAAGGGAACCGTCTTGCACAGTTGGTGGAAATGTAAACTGATACAGCCACAATGGAGAATAGTATGGAGATTTCTTTAAAAAATATAGGAATAAAACTATCATATGACCCAGCAGTCCCACAACTTGGCATATACCCTGAGAAAGCCATAATTCAAAAAGACACATGTACCACAATGTTCATTGCAGCACTACTTACTATTTGCAGCAGCTAGGACATGGAATCAATCTAGGTGCCCATCAACAAATGAATGGATAAAGAAATTGGGGTACATATGTACAATGGAATATTACTCGGCCATAAAAAGGATGAATTAGAGTCAGTTCTAGTGATGTGGATGAACCTAGAGCCTGTTATACAGAGTGAGGTGAATCAGAAAGAGAAAAATACTGTGTATTAGTGAATGCGGGAGACCCAGGTTCGATTCTTAGGTCGGGAAGATCCCCTGGAGAAGGAAATGGCAACCTACTCCAGTACTCTTGCCTAGAGAATCCCATGAAGGGAGGAGCCTGGCAGGTTACAGTCCATGGGGTTGCAAAGAGTCAGACACGACTGAGCGACTTCACTTCACTTTCACTTAGTGAATATATATGGAATCTAGGGAAAATGGTAATGATGAACCTGTCTAAAGGGCAGAAATAGAGACATAGAGAGCAGAGGACACAGAGGGTTGGACAAATTGAGACAGTAGCATTGGAACATATACATTACCATGTGTGAAATAGCCAGTGGAAAGTTGCTGTTATAACACAGGGGACTCAACCCAGTGCTCTGTGACAACCTAGGAGAGTAGGAAGATTCAAGAGGAAGGGTACATATGTATACTTATGACTGAGTCACGTTGTCGTATGGCAAAAACTAGCACAGCATTGTAAAGCAATTATCCTCCAATTAAAAATAAAAACTTTTCTGACTTAAGAAATACTAAAGTAGCTATGGCCCCACTTGTTTGGCCCCTCCTACCCCTGTCTACCACCTTCCCTCCACACACAGCCAGGGACTGCTAAGACGGTGCCATGGTGTCTTGGATTTCTTAAGATGAAGTTTGAAAAACACTTCAGCTTCCTTAAATATCCAAGTGAATTTGTTGGCTTAGGACCACATATGGTGGGTGGGTTTTTAAGGAGCTGCTCTATAAATGAGTTGATATGTATGTATTTTATTAATAAAATGCAACCTTTGTTCTATTTATCATAAGCTAGGAGAGTACTTGAGATAATAGCAGTCAGTTTTCTTTCCTTTCTTTTTTCTTTTCTAACTTCTTTCTTTCATCCAAACACAGTTTGCTTCTGCATAATACACAGGTGCTGATGTACAACGTAGCCTCTGTGCATGCATGCTACATTGCTTCAGCTGTGTTTGACTCTGTGTGAGCCTATGGATTGTAGCCCACCAGGCTCCCCTGTCCATGGGATTCTCCAGGCAAGGATACTGGAGTGGGTTACCATGCCCTCCTCCAGGGGATCTTCCCCACCCAGGGATCGAGCCCAGATCTCTTGTGTCTCCTGCACTGGCAGGCGAGTTGTTCACCATTCATCCCACCTGGCCGCTAGCCACCTCCCAAAGAGTACTTTCTTCAGCTCTACTCTTGATCCTGTTTTACCCCCACCTATCAGTGGTTCAGGAATCTCTCTTCTATCAGCATGAGGCCTAAGCCTTCCTCCTGAATTTCCACAGGATAAATGTACAGGCTTACGGTAGAAGGTGCTCTGCCCATGTGAGACACTAGATGCAGAAAGATAACTTATAGGCACAGAGGTGATACATTTACTCCAGCATGACTGAATTTAACCCTGCTCAGGCATTAACAGTTTTCTCACTATATCATTCCTTAGCAGTGAAAGTGAAGTGTCCGACTCTTTGCAACCCCATGGACTGTAGCCTACCAGGCTCCTCCGTCCATGAAATTTTCCAGGCAAGAGTACTGGAGTGGGTTGCCATTTCCTTCTCCAGGGGATCTTCCTGACCCAGGGATTGAACCCAGGTCTCCCGCATTATAGGCAGACGCTTTACTGTCTCAGCCACCAGGGAAGTCATACCCTACCTCTTATTCCCAGTCAAAAGCTTACACTTTTTCTTAACTACCTTGCTTACTGAGCAAAGCAGGGTCATATCTCGATTCATCCCACCCCATCATCTGGCTGTTCATGGTCCTGTAATCATTTACCGAAATTCATCTACAGCTCTCTTTTTCCTTTGGCTTTTGGCACAGTCTTCCTCGCATTGAGCCTACTTCCGGTTGGCTAAGAACTGCGTTGTTGACTGCCCTTTTGTCTCTTCAAAAGCACAGTTGACCAGCCTGATTTCTAACCCATAGAGGTTCTCTCCATTTCCACTTTTACATTCCCTGCCCTCTAGGCTGGGACACCAACCAGTAGACAGACAGAGAGGTCAGTTTCTCCTTTGCATTCCTGTCCTGGTGTTCTAGTGAGATTCTACGGTCCCAGGTAACTCCAGTGTGGGTGGAGCCCCTAATGACCTTGGTTACACTGCTTCTTATTTAAGGTTCTTGGGATAATGATTGTAGATTTTTCATCAATGCTTTCAGAAACATAATAAAACATAGCGTATCACAAATAACAATTTTCAAGTGGAATCTGTTATTTTCATTAAGAATATTCTGCTCTAATATAACACTTTGTAGTTTTCAGAGTGCTTCCCACATTCTCCTTTAATCTTGAGGAAAACATGCAGTGTTTTGTTAGGGAACTCCTGAGCAGTAGGGCTATTAAAAGCTACACAACTCTTCTATGCTTGTCCTTTGTTTCTTGAAAAGACTTTGTTCACTCTAGATATACATGTTTCTAGAGCATAGAATGTTCAGAATTGTTCTTGGCCCTCGAATTTTTTTTTTTTTACCAGTTCTTTAATGATGATGAATTAAATAAGTAAATGTCAGTATCCTTTAAAGTTTTAGTTCAGTAGATACTATTTTCTTATTTGTACTAAAATTAATTCAATGTTTAATTCATTTTGGGACCCTGGTCTGATGGGACTGTGATCATTTCAGTTATTATGGAATATGATAAGAAGGGAAAAGATACCAGCATACTTTTATTGAGTGTTTACCATGTACCATACATTGTTTGAAGCACTTGACATGCATTCGCTTGTTTAATCCTAACAATGCAATGAGGTCATTGTTAATATTAGCCCCATTTTACAGATGAAGCTACTGAGAGGTTAAATAACTCACCCAAAGTCACATAGCAAGTATCAGAGCCAAGATGGTAACCCTAGGCAGTACTGATTCCAAATTCTGTGTACTAAATGTATTAAAAGACATTAAATTCTGAAGCAAATTACCCATGTTAATACACTGATAACTGCTATGCAAACTTTTAAATCTCTTCTGTGAAAGTCACTTATATATCTTGCCATGATAACATGCAGAGTAGAAATTATAAATCATCCTCTGTTGTTGCTGAACTTACAGTCTTGTTTGGCTCAGTGAGTTATGAGAAAGGAGCAAAGCTGTCTTATAAATTTATCTCCGTGTCTCTCGTTGGCTACTGCCACTAGGATTACCCTGTGTAAAATAAGGGCTTTTAACACATAAGTCCCTAGGTGCATGTAGGAAGTTGTGTTTATACACAGTCTAGAGCTGCAAGGTCAACCTGTGCACAGCCCTGCAGGCAGAGGGGAGGTGGTGAGTGCTGAAGCTTATGGATGGTCAGGGGACCACTATCTAGGGTCTAGTTGGGATTTATGACTAGAATACTTTCTTCAAAAATAACAGAGATGCAAAGTGAGAAGATGGGCGAGATTAAAGTAATTAGTGTTGTGGGGCATTTCTACAAGGAATAAGTAAGAATTTTATTCTAAAAGATTCTCATTCCAAAAAGTCCTTAGTAAAGTCTGTTGTGAATTGAATTGAAGTGTTATTACTAATTAGTACATTAGCTGGGATGCTGTTGAGGCTTCACAATTAGCAACATTGAATAGAATTTATTTTATACACCAGACAAAGGGCTTCTCATGAACATTTCCTTATAACTCCCATGAATAGAGACTTTGCATGGACTATTCTATTTTATATTCATTCAGCCTCGCTCTTTACTCTGATAGTTTGGCCCCTTTTGGGGAGCAGGAGAATGTAATTGTGAAGGGAAATGGAGCTGTTTACTTAAATCCCTGATTTGGATTCCTGTCCTCCCAGGGGGAGAATGGTCTGGGCAGCCAGTTCATAAATTTACTGGAAGAGAAAAGAGCCTCTTGGGTTGGGGGTAAGTGTGCAGCGTGAAGGTGGAGTCCCAAGGGAGATGTTAAGGGCCAGATGATGTGGAGCCCTTGCCAGTTCTGGGGAGAGAGCCAGGTTGGCCCTCCGTGGATACTGGTTACCTGGCCATCTTGGTTGTGAAGGAAATTCCTTCTGTGCAGGCAATATTGGCTTCTCCCGTGGCTGGCAAGTTTCCAGGCACCCCCATGCTGCCAAGCTGTGAAACTCAGTAACCCAGAGAAGCCAGTGTCTAGAGACTCAACAGTCATACAAAATTACACTTGTCATCTTAAACTTGACTGACCTCTCACGAAGAGGAAGTGTGGTAAAGCAGAAGGGACATGGCTTTCGGGATCAGTCAGACTACATGCTAACTGTGTGATGTCAGGCAAGTTATGCAACCTCACTATACCTCAGTTTCCTCATCTGCAAAGTATTAATAGTAATACTCACGTGGTAAAACTTTTATGTGGATTCAAAATTCTATCATATGTGTAAAGTCGCTTGGCCAATGCACAGCACCTGGTGGGTCCTCTGTGCTTTATGATGATTATGTCTTCAATAATATATAATTCTTCTCACCTACTTTGCTCTCCTTTACCTCTTACCAATCTTGAGAACCTTGTGATTCTTCTCATCTCCACACTATCCTTCCCCTTCAGTTCAGTTCAGTCGCTCAGTCATGTCCGACTCTTTGCGACCCCATGAATTGCAGCACGCCAGGCCTCTCTGTCTATCACCAACTCCCGGAGTTCACCCAAACTCATGTCCATCGAGTCCGTGATGCCATCCAGCCATCTCATCCTCTGTCATCCCCTTCTCCTCCTGCCCCTAGTCCCTCCCAGCATCAGAGTCTTTTCCAGTGAGTCAACTCTTCTCATGAGGTGACCAAAGTATTGGAGTTTCAGCTTCAGCATCATTCCTTCCAATGAACACCCAGGACTGATCTCCTTTAGGATGGACTGGTTGGATCTCCTTGCAGTCCAAGGGACTCTCAAGAGTTTTCTCCAACACCACAGTTCAAAAGCATCAATTCTTCGGCGCACAGCTTTCTTCACAGTCCAACTCTCACATCCATACTTGACTACTGGAAAACCATAGCCTTGACTAGATGGACCTTTGTTGGCAAAGTAATGTCTCTGCTATTGAATATGCTATCTAGGTTGGTCATAACTTTCCTTCCAAGGAGTAAGAGTCTTTTAATTTCATGGCTGCAATCACCATCTGCAGTGATTTTGGAGCCTAAAAAAAATAAAGTCAGCCACTGTTTCCACTGTTTCCCCATCTATTTGCCATGAAGTGATGGGACCAGATGCCATGATCTTCGTTTTCTCAATGTTGAGCTTTAAGCCAACTTTTCACTCTCTTCTTTCACTTTCATCAAGAGGCTTTTTAGTTCCTCTTCACTTTCTGCTGTAAGGGTCAATCTCACCAGATTAACCTCCCCAAAGCAGTGTGCTAATGATGTTGTTCCCTTGTTCAGAAATCTTTGAGGGCTTCTCATAAAGTTTAGACTCCTTAGAACCCCCACATTCCAACCTTCCTTTCACAGTCCAGATCCAAAACAGTTCTCCAGGTCATTGCTGTCGTACCTACATGGATCCCCTGCCCTGGAGTTAATAGAATTTCCAAGTTTGCTCAGAGCTATTTTCTTTGACTTCTTTGTTAATGTCACTATCTCTCCTTGTAAAAACCTTTCTTCCCATTTTAATTCGTATGTACCCATCAATCTTTAAAGAGTGGTGATTCTTTAAAATAAAAAACAAGCAAACAACAAAAACAAAACTCATGTATGGAAAACTGTTCTTAAGCTGGAAATGATTGCTCCCATTTTGAAATTTTAGATGACTTTGTCTCTTTCTTATAGAAATGAACAAATCCTTCCTTATATACTCTCTCTTTTTATGGACATTTGCTTTAAGACAGATGGAAAGCTTGATTTGGAGAGGGGGTTGTTTTTTATTCAGACGTTTTTGTGAACACTCCACCAAGAAACAGTTTATGATATATACATTGTTTCACAGGTGCAGCTTCTGTTTTTCATAACTGTATCTGATGATGCTGGGGTTTGCTACCTCTGTAAATTATACTGAAGTTTGTTACCTTTGTATATGGAAAAGCATAGAAAAACTGAGAATTAAGATGAGAAGGTTTTATTTTGAGTGTAGTTTTGCCTCAAGAGACTGTCTAGTTCAATAAACATGCATATTATCTATACAACAAATGACATCATGCTTTGTAGTATTAAGAGTATGCTTTCAACTCCTTAAGGAAGTAAAATGTTCATTTATTGAATCAGCATTGATACAATACACTTTTTCTTAATCGTTCATTATCAGTTCCTTTAAAGCAACCTGTGAAGGCATGCCTTAGGACCTTTGCTCTACAGATCTTGGTACGCTCTGCAGAGATATAGAAAACAGCCCTAAGTCTCATTGTACTGTTACACTGTGTAGACAATAAGGCCATTTGTAAGCGTCCCATCTAGAGGAGGAAATGGCAACCCACACCAGGCATCTTGGTGGGAAATCCCATGGATAGAGGAGTGCAGGTTACAGTCCACGGGGTTGCAAAACACAGGCATGACTTAAATGACTAAACAATAACAAGCTTCTCATCTAGTGCTATTCCATTTTTCTCTGGACCATGATAGAGTACAGTGGGGCTTCCCAGGTGGCACAGCGGTAAAGAATCTGCCTGCCAATGCAGGAAACGTGGGTTTGATCCCTGGGTTGGGAAGATCCCCCTGGAGAAGTGAATGGTAATCCGCTCTAGTATTCTTGCCTGGGGAATCCCATGGACAGAGGAACCTGGTGGGCTACAGACCATGGGGTCACAAAGAGTCAGACACAATGAGCGAGCATGCACATGCGCGCGTATGCGCGCACACACACACACACGAGTACAGTAGTATGGTTCAAGAAGAATTTATATCTACATTACAAAGAACTTAACATTTTCTTCTTTTAAAATGGCCTATTGACATTTTAGTAGTTGTTTAGGAAAGTTTATTGTTATACTTCCTTACCAATTTATCATTTACATGTTTAATAAAACCCAAAATCAACCTAGCATAATCACAGAACTGTTTTATGATAGGATGCCTTGTCTGTTAGATGGGGTTTAGTTGCAGCATCTTCCTGATAAGTTCGTGACTACAGTGGCCAAATATCTTGTTAAACCCAGGATGAGTTGTACCCATCAATCTTTAAAATGTCTTGGAAATTCCAGTGTTTCAGCATCCACATGACATCTCCCACGTTGTTTTTCACATTCTAAAATAGAACAGAAATTCTTTAGCAGACCATGTGTCCTTAATTTTGATTGGGAATATATTAACATATCTATGACTCAAACAGAGACACAGCTTTCCCCTCATCTTATTTTTCTGTCTAAATAGCAGACTTTTGGTCAGTGTTCCGTGACTCCTGTCTTCCTGAAAGTCAAATGCCTGCCTTCACACTGACTGTGGAGAGAGGGTCATCCAGCTTCCATGTCGACCACATGTAAGAAGGAAGGGGGAGAGAAAGAAGAGACTCTTCCAAAAACAAACAAACAAACAAAAAAAACCAAAGCCAAGATCCCTGACAAGATGGCTGTCAGCTGAGTAGCACTTTAAATTATGTGTTTAGAGAGATCATCAAGAAAAGCACATAAAGTAGGAAAAATAATTTTCAAAAATTAGCAGTTTTTAACCCTTCATAGTGTTAAACTGAGAGAGACAGACCAGAGTTGAAAAATCCAACAGAGAGATGAGAGAAGAATCATTAAATTGTGGGTCAAAGGATTCCAAGAGGGTAGAGAATTTCAAAGGAAAAATGAAGAGCAAAATAGTGCTATAGTATGATACAGACTAAAAATTAGCTCTCAGGGTTTATAACTGGTGTATCACTAATGATATTAGCAACAACAGCAGCTTTGGAAGTCACTGGTGCAAATTAATGAGATGAGAGTTGAGGAAGTTGGGACTGCTCTTGTGAGGAGTCTAAATGAGAATGATGTGCCAGAGAGGGAGAAGGGAGCTTTAAAGAATGATCTGACCAAGAGAATTTTTTGGAGGTAAGGTCTTTGGGGATGGTGGAGGCTTGAGCATGATTGCAGGAGCCAGTAAAGATGGAGAGATTGCAGATTCAGGAAAGAGATGGAAAGAAATGCAATCCAGAGCAAATGATTGAAGGTCAGGAGAAACAGATCAACTCTGAGGCTGGGAGAAAGGGGGTAGAGATGACTGTGGGTCTGGATGAGTTTGGAGTGGGAAATTCAGGAACCCTAAAACCTGATGGGTATAAATTCACTCAGGGAGCTTCAGTCCTGAGATAATGGAATCAGGTAGTGGTTTAGTGGATGAGCAGTACAAGTCAGAGTGCCTGGGTTCAAAGTCAAGTTCTACTTGGTAATTGGAAGTCCTTGGGCAAGTTACTGACATCTATACCTCATTTTCCTCATCTGTAAGACGAGTTAAAACCTTGAACTCCATAGGCAGACTGCCAGAGTTTGGAGCTAGTAAGCTCTCCCGCCAGCGAGCAATACATACTTGGCAAGTCGTTTAACTTTTCTATACCTTAACTTCTGCATCTGTAAAATGGAGACAATAAAAATGTCTACCTCGCAGAATTACTGTGAGGATTAAGTGAGCTAATATTTATGTGTCTGGACCAGTACCAGGCACATCGTTAATACTACATACGTTTTTAAAAATTGTTCATTAAGCAGTGTTGAGAATCAAGGGCCTAAGAAGCTACAACTTAGATTTATGGGTAGATTCTACATTCTTTGAAGATTTCTCACCAAAAGTGCTCAACTGCCAAAATATGTAAGTGAAGAATGAGCTTTTTAGCCTTGACCCAGGATTGGAGTTTCTGCATGCTGTCAGGACATAACGGAGATATGAAATCAGATGGCTAACAGGAAGGTGGATGTGGAGAAGACAATTGTATCTTAGAAGCAATTATAAAGACTTTGTCTTTTATTAGGATTGAGTTGCAAAGCCATCGGAAGGCTTTGTTTAGAGGAAGGAAGGCTGACACAGGTTTTTAAACTTACCCTGGCTATTACGTTAAAAATAGAAGAGCAAGATGGAAGTAAGACCAATCAGAGGCCAGTACAAGATCTGCATAAGGGATGATAGTGGCTTGGACAAGGATGAGTAATAGAAATGTGCTTGAGTGTTTAGCCACTTAGTCGTGTCCAACTCTTTGCAACCCCGTGGATTGTAACCCACCAGGCTCCTCTGTCCATGGGATTTCCCAGGCAAAAATACTGGAGTGGATAGCCATTCCCTTCTCCAGTGATCTTCCTGACCCAGAGATCAAACCTGGGTCTCCTGCATTGCAGGTGGATTCTTTACCATCTGAGCCACCAGAGAAGCTCAGTAAGAAGATTTCATCAAAGATGAGAAGTGGTCAGATTCTTGATATTTATTTTACAGAATGTATAGTCAACAAGGTTTGTTTGTCTGTTTGTTTGTTTACTGATTATGTACTCAGTACGAGGGGAGGAAGGAGTCAAGATTGATTCCAAGGTTTTTGGCTAGAGCAACTATAGGAATGAATTTGCCACTTGCTAAGATGGTAAAGACACCAAGAGGAATAAGACTTTGGGGACTGGGTTGAAGATCAGGAATTGAGTTTTAGACATCAGAAGTTTAGATGAATAGTTTAGATCAGAAGTTTAGATGACTAGTGAACATTTGAATGGAGATGTCAGGTAGACAGTTGAATATATGAGACCCAACCTCAAGCGAGACGTCTAGATGCAGATATAAATTTGTAAGTCTTCAGCATATACTGTGCTTAAAGCTATGAGATTGGGTGTGATCATTTAGGCAGTGTTTTTAGAAAGAGAAGAGGTCTAAGTACTGAAGCTGTGAGCATTTCAACTTTAAGAGATTGGAAAGATGAGAAGAGCTAGCCAAGATAGTAGTAGCCAGTTAGGTAGGAGTCCAGTTCATGTGCATCTGTGCATTTGCGCAGTACTCACACACAGACAGGCACACACTCAAGTTTTTGCACATGCATACGTGCACACAACATATCTTATATGAAGACAGAATGATCAGGGATACCAGCTACTTTTCTTTACGGATTACTTGCAGGAAAATTTAATTTCTCTACTTGTAGGAAAAATTAATTGGGAAACCAGGTGATTAAATAAGGTAGCTTGATGGGTGTAGAATCAGAACAAGGTGTGTGTGTGTGGTAGGGGATGGTCTTTGGGTCTTCTCACTGGCGACTGTAATTAAGCTGTGATAACCCAAAATGCCGCCCTCACTTTGGAGCATACATATTCCTGAGTGGTGTCATAGGACCATTTCCCTTGGACGTGGCTTTAAAACAGATGGCCAAAGTTTTCCCAAAGGAGCTGCTTTCTCTAAGCTTCCACCCCTCCAGGAGGCATATTCTTTCTTTAGATATGTTAATGTACCTCATCTTGTTTCCATTAAGTCTTGTCCTCAGAGTTCTTATACTTTGGGGGGTGGGGGACGTGTCACTATTTCCTTTGATTAAAATACGGACCTTCTACCTAGAAAAATATGTACATAACTCTAAAAATTTTGTGTACAGTTTTACAAGTCCATGAACCCAGCTTAAGAACTCCTATTTGAAGCTGACCTTTCTGTTTTGTTGGCTCGTGGAAGGTAAACATATTCCTTTCTTTGAAAGCCCTCTTCTTTATTGTTGTCTCCTGTACCACTTACTAGTTACAAAGCTGGTCTTATGATCTACACCATAGGGTTTTTATGTGAAATTATTTAATAATGAAGTAGTCCTGGCACTTCAATGAGTGAAATCTTTTGTCCGAAGAAGGAGGTAGACTGTCATACCATATGTCTTCCTGTACAAAACGACTCAGTGAAGTTCTAGTGTGTGCGTATACAGTAACACAAATGTGCAAGGCTCATGGTCACCAATTCTGAAATTCAGCCTTTAGTAAGTGGTGTGTGAATCTTACTATAAAATGCTGCTGCCTAAACATTTAAGAATATATATATATATATATAAATATATATATATATAAAATTAAAGTTTGGAGGTAACAGAGGAAGATTGAAAATATTTGCTTAAAAGGTAAAAAAAAAAAAAAGCTGTCCAGAATATTAAGAGCAACACCCATCTGAACTTCACAGAAAGTGTCATGAGAGTGCCAGTGATTAGAACTGATCAGATATTTGGCTGTCCTTTTCAACCAGAAGATGGATTTGAACCAGATTACTACATCCATGGTTTAGTTTTAAAGAGAGAGGGGGGAAAATAAAGTCAATTATTTGTCTCTTTGTTCAAAGGCCTTTTTTTGTATTGTAGATCCCTGAAAAGCTGGTGGAGAAGCCAGCCTTTCACATCCATTAAGGTTAGCTCTGAAACTGTTGAATTTGATCTCTTCCATTTGCCATCTGGATACAGTAGAGAAAAAGCTATTCTGCATTGGGTTGCTGGACACCATCCAGAAAATAATATGTCAGGGGCATCAAAGGCTTGAGGCACTTGGTCCAGCCTGTCTAATGATCACAGGCAGGGTCTGCTCTCCAGTTTTGTAGTATGTTTTATTTTTGCAGTGACAATATATATCCCAGTAAAATAGATCACAAGGATTACTGCCAACTTGTCAAAGCTAGGATTCTTCCATCATACACTTCAAAAAAAGGGGCCAGATTTTAACTGGGCAAAGCTTGACTCCCAAAACTGAGGAAGCTTCATCTCATCACAACCTGTACCCTTTCTTAAGGAGAGCACTTAATACAAGGAGGATTTTAATTCCTAAGATTGTTTCATCTCACATCCAAATGCCATATTTTCAAAGTCTCCTTAAAACTGACCTCATTTTAAGTTGTATTCCTTATCCTCTTTATAAGTGGGCCCAGTATCTGGCCAGCTAATGACCAAGCTGGCAGCTTTCCAGGATTCTGACAACCACATCTCATTATTCACACCAACTGGAGCCAATTGTGGCTGGATTTTTTTTTTTTCCCCCGTTCTATTCTGTTATTTAAAAATGTGGATAGGAAGCAACAGCAAGCAATGGCATGTCATTTGGTATCCTCTGGGATTGGGAGGAGCCTTGCATAATAGGTCCTGTAATATCAAGGGCATGTGGCTGTGTTTTAAGTAGCTAGAGGCCATCTAACTCTAAGCTCTGATAAAGCAAGATTAGTTTGGGTCTTTGCAGATTGTATTTAGGGATTAATTTATAGCTTCTGCAATAGGTATAATCATAGGGCAGTTGCTGTTCTGTCTCTTATGCTGGTAGGGGGTGGCAGGAAGAGTTGCCAAGCCCTAATCATGGACATTACTTTTCTTTGTGGACAGGAATGGTCGCCAAGCAATTCCCAAGTCTCCCATGCTGACCTCGGAAGCTGGAGAAACCCTGGCTGGGTTCTGACCAGCTTGCTGAAAGGGGTGTCGTGGACAGTAGCACTCTGGTTGTGTGCCTTGTTCAGGTTATCCGGTAGATGGTGGTGGTGGTTTAGTTGCTAAGTCATGTCCGTACTTGCGACCCCGTGGACTGTAGCCTGTGAGGCTCCTTTGTCCATGGGATCCACCAGGCAAGAATACTGGAGTGGGTTGCCTTTTCCTTCTCCAGGGGATCTTCCCAACCCAGGAATCGAATCTGGGTCTCCTGCATTGCAGGCAGATTCTTTACTGAGCTATTATTCTGCTCCAAAATGATACTGTCCACACTGTCATTGTTTAGATTTTATTCTCAGAATCTTCCTGTTCTTTGCCATTTAGATTCTGCATTGAAAACAACAAATACGTCTCCTCCATTAAGAAATACAAGTGAAATCTCCAAACCATACATCAAGCAAAGCAGCATTGTCCCCACTAAGCTCTGTGCACATGCTCACAGCTTGTGTTTGGTTATTACCAGGATGGACTAGGGGCTTCCCTGGTGGTTCAGTGGGTAAAGAATCTGAATACAATGTAGGAAACACAGGAGACTCAGGTTCGATTGCTGTGTCGGAAAGATTCCCCAGAGAATGAATATGGCAACCCACTCCAGTATTCTTGCCTGGAGAATGGACAGAGGAGCCTGGCAGGCTACAATCCAAAGGCTCGCCAGAGTCAGATAACACTAGGCACTCACACACTCAATGCAGGCTGGACTAAGCCTTTGTGTAGTTGGTGAGTTGTTTTCTCTATAGTTTTTACCTGCTCTCAGATCCCCTCCCTGGCTTAAAAGCAAAATAAAGGGAAGGCGGTGAAGTCAAGTCATTATTAGAGCCAGACTTCCTGGCCCAGCCACCTCTTTCCCAAGTGACTTACCCTCTCTGTGCCTTACTCACCTTACCTGTGAAATGGGACTAATTGTATCACCTACTGTTTTGTTACAGGTTTGTTGCAACAGTTAAGCAGCAATGTGAAGAAAAGAGCCTGGCATACCACAGTGCTCAATATATATTTGCTACTGTTGTTATTATTTGATGTACTTTAATACAAATGGATTTCATTATTTTCACTTCAACCAAATATTTAGCATTTTGAGCTCTTTGTTATTCATTGAACATGAAAAAGATTTTGAGTTCTGCTAAAGGAATTTTAGGGATGCACAAGCAGGAAAGATTGGAGCAAGGGCAGATCACACTATTGCCCTGCTGGCTCTGAAGCTGCAGCAGAAAACAGTGAGTTGGAGGAGCTGAGTGGCCCCATCCCTTATATAAAGTCCCTATAGCTATAGCTGGGGGCTTGTCCCGGGGCTCAGCGGTAAAGAATCTGCCTGCAATGTAGGAGTCGCAGGTTCAATCCCTTTGCTGGAAAGGGCCCCTGGAGGACGAAATGGCAACCCATTCCAGTCTTCTTGCCTGGAAGATTCCATGGACAAAGGAGCCTGGCGGGCTATAGTCCATAGGGTTGCAAAGAGCCAGAAACAGCTGAAGCAACTTAGCATGCATGCTCAGCTCACTGGAAGATACACTCCAGAAATGCAGGGATTATATCTTTTCCTTCACCTTTGTTTTACCAGTGTCTAGAACTGAGCCTGATCTCAGCTCAGCCCCTCACAGACTCCTGTGGCTTTTTTTTTTTTATACTTACTTACTTGGCTGTGTTGGGTCCCAGCTGCAGCATGCAGGATCTTCCATGGCATGTGGGATCTTAGTTCCCTGACTAGGGATCAAACCCAAGTCCCCTGCATTGCAACGGGATTCTTAACCACTGGACCACCAGGGAGTCCCTTTTTAAAATATATTTATTTACTTTTGTCCTTTAAAGAAAATTTCATTTAGTGCCATTATCTGTCTGGACCCCTTCTTAGTTTTAAAGAATCCCCTCTGTGTGAGCTTTGCTGGGTACAGTTTCCTATGAGAATTAAAATACTGTTTTATCATCAACTTAGCATGGGCCTGATACCCTAATGTGTAGCTCTGATAAACTTGATTAGGCCAGAGACTCTTTACCTAAAGCCCAGACCCAAATGTTGGGATGTGAATTACCAGCAGCCTGAGATAGAGGGTGCAAGAGATCAACTTGACCTCTTAATAAGGGAAGAGGTGAGTGTGGGGAGCTTGGCTCCAGGCAGGCTCATAGGGATGGAAGAAAGGGCAGGATTCACCTGGTAACAAACAGGACCCAGGCGTGATCCTTGAAACTGCTCAATTCAATGAGCCATTCT
Source organism: Ovis canadensis (assembly GCF_042477335.2). NCBI lineage: Eukaryota > Metazoa > Chordata > Mammalia > Artiodactyla > Bovidae > Ovis > Ovis canadensis. The sequence goes on along the minus strand of NC_091245.1, from coordinate 97,314,734 downwards.
TTGACCCAACTGGGGAGCAAGAGAAGGCGAAGAAGGGAGTCTCTTCCTTCAGTGAGTTTTATCTGTCATAGAAGAACAAAGGCAAAAACAGCTTCTGTGGCATAGGACCCCATTTAGCAAGTAAGAATGGAAAATTGGGAACCAACAGAGACAATATTGGAGATACCAGGTAGGCAAAAATACAAGCAACACAGTGTAGTTTTGTGGAAATCAAGGAGAGGGCTTTGAAGTATGATAATAAAGAGTGTCAGTTGTTAGATTCAAAGAGGTCTTTGAAGAACAATAAGGCAGATGAGGCTGTTGGAGTGAAGGAATAAGGAACAATTATTGATTTAGAAAAGCTGTAGTAACTTGGTGGTTGAGAAACCAGTTTATGGGGAGTTAAGAGTGGTGGTGGCAAGTATACGGTTCTCATGATAATTTTGGGGAAGAGTAGAAAAGGAAGAAATAACTCCATATAGGGCTAGACCTCTTTCTGTATTTCTACACAATGGGAAAGAATGTATAAGGAGGTAAGATTTAAGATGGAAGAAAGCAAAAGAAAACTTGATGGATAAATATTCTTAAGAACACAAGAAGGTATAAAATCGGTAGCACTGTGGGAAAAGATTAATGTTAGAGGGATTTTCCTCTCTAAAACAAAAGAGGAAAGAAGATAGTTATCTACATGGAAATACTTGGCAGTACCGAGTAGGGAAGCTGATGCTACATATTGAACTCAGTAAAGATGGCCTAGGGTCATCTAATGAGAGGGGAGCTCCTGGGTCTTAAGTAGACTAGAGATTTAAAATTAGCTGTAAATAAAATGGACCAGTGAATTGCTAGGCATGGCACCATAGTCACTGAGCTACAGAATTCTCAAGGGCAGGGATCATATATTGCTCTTGTATCCCCACTGGTACAAGAACACAGTGTTTGTACCATGGTTAGTCCTCAATAAATATTTGAATGGATAGGTGGAAGGATGGGTGGATGGATGGATAAATGGTCGGGAGAAAGGAAGGGAGGAAGGAAGGAAGGAAAGCAGGATTGGTGGATGGATGGATGGTCTGTTACCTACATGTGCATATTGAAAGTTTATTTTAATTGAATTAAACTATTCTTGACCCTAAATGAGGGCCTAGGTGAAATCAAGTATAGTCATTAGACAAGCCCTTAACAGTTTGCAGTTTGGAAACAGAACTTAATGCATGACACCTTTTGTCTAAGCCCTCAGTTTTTGTTCAGTTTCCTTAGGATGAGGGATGGCAGTGGTATTTTGGCAATGCTGGCTGATTGAGTTGTTAGATCTAGCACACATTAATCTGCTGCTTATAGCTTCTGGCCCAGGTTCAGAAATGTCGTATTTGGGCCTCCATTTGCAATTTCAGGGTCCCCCAAAGAACCTGTACCTTCCTGCTTTTGCCTTCTCATCTGAGTTACTAAATTCTGGTAACTTAGATAATTCAGATGTCCTTACTTAAAGCTGAATGACTGGCTTGTGTGTTAGACTTGGAACCCATGTTAGGAATTCTGTATAAGATGTAATAAGTGAAGATCCAGATTTCAGATTTAATGGCTTGTACTTTTACAAGTAAAAAGTAAAAGATGGAAGGGAAAGGAAGGCAAGGATAGACAGTGCTTGAAAAAGAAAAGAGCAAAGACTTCTAGTCTTTTATTTTTCTAAGAGAAGATACTGGTGATGACACTCTTTGAGTCAGTAATTACAGTTGCAGCACCTGTGGTATACAGAAGCATGAGACTAGTAAAGTGTAACTTTTTCATTGGGAAAACTGTTTTATTATCCTTTATTTTAAAAATAGCATGGGCTTGTTTTTATTTTAAATCAGTGAACTAATATTCCAAATCAGTTGTTTCCTAGTGAGGGGAAGTTGAAATAATTCTGATACTAAAACATACATTTCTGCTCAACTTGCCAGTTAATGTCAGGAGTTTGCTGTTTCATTACCACCAGGGACACTAGTAGGACCAAAGCATTTTTCTCCAGGTTGCTTTTGGTTGTTCGGAAATGTCACAGTGGAAGCCCTGGCCCCTTGAACCAGAGCAACAGCAGGTGAGCAAAGGAGGAACTGGATTTCAAAATATTTTGTTTTAAGAGGTTATTTGTTATGTTGAAGTCATCACACAACATCTGATGTTGATTTTGAGATTGTTAATGTATCCTTTTTAAGCATTCAGATTAAAAAACATAAACACATTTCCACTCAGTTTTCCCATAAATCCCGTCCCCTCACTCAACTCAAAACATCCTGACCCTGCAGTGTTCTACTGTGTTTCTGCCCTTGCTGGATTAGGCATGCTCCTGGGTTCCTTGGGGGCGGGGCAGGGGCGGGGGGCCAGGGAGTTGGGGGTGGGAACAGTGCACGCTGCCTCTTCCAGAAAAAGGAAATAGTGCTGTATTGTAGGGTAGACACACTCTACCTAAGGGCAGAGCTAGTCAAAAATCAAATTGAATTTACACTGTGAGCTCTTTGTATACTTGCAAATGGCCTTCTAACTGTACCTTGTTAAAATAAAATCAGGAAATTATCACATAAAATCCATTCTAAACCTTAAAGTAAGATTGCTTACGTTTTGAGCAGAGTTGAACAACTTTATCAAGGGTTCATAGAAATAATTTTTTCAGCACATTTTATTCTAATAGTGTGTTATTAAAGATTCAGCTAAGATCGCAATACAGGACCTTCCTTGGCAGTCCAGTGGTTAAGACTTCACCTTCCAGTGCAGGGGGTGCAGGTTCGATTCCTGGTCAAGGAGTGAAGATCCCATATGCCCTGGGGCCAGAAAACCAAAACAGAAAACAGAAATAAGACTGTAACAAATTAAATAAAGAATCAAAAAGATCTTAAAAAGATTGCCATACATTAAGAATTTGGAAAGGTGTTCTGATAGTTGTAGATGTTGTTGACTAAAAGATGCATAGGGAACCTGGGAAAGGATAATTTGAAAATGTCCTTCTAGTCTTGTGAATGTCCTTCCCTCATTCTCTTCTTCCCTGGGGATGCTGAGTAAGATAAGACCAGACTTCCAGCTCCTGCACTGTGGAAGTGTCATACAGTTAGTATTCATTTCTACCTCACTTATGTACATATATTAAACCTCTACTCTGTTGATGTGAAGAATGTTAAGAAACATGGATCTTGCCCGTGAGAATTTCACTGGCTGGTGAGGGTAGCAGAGTTGCTGGAAAAGTAAATTACAGCCCAATCAAATGCTGGACTAGAGGGAGAACAAAGCATTGTGGGTACTTAAAGGAGCAACTAACTCAGCTTAAACCTAGGGAAGCTGGGGAAGACTTCATAAATGTGGTGACAATTGAACTGAGTCTTAAAAGATAAATTGAAATTTGGCAGGTGAAAGGCACGCCAGGCAGAGAGAAGTGAATGTGCAAAGGTTCAATTTTGGAAAGAATATAGCTTCTTCAGGTAACTAAAAGAAGTAGACAATTCATGGAGTGAAGCAGTGAGAAAAAAAGGCTGAGAAAATACACTTAACTTCTTAAGTCTTCTTGGGTCTTCTTAAGTCATCAATGCTGGTGGGATAGGAGCCAGCAAAACTGCTACAAACACAAGAGAACTTGCAAAATACTTTGTTATGTAATTCTTCTAATAGGTCACTGGGTTATTTATTCTCCAACAGTGCTTTTTTTAAAAAAAATTGTCATCAAGATGGAAAATAAAAAAAGAAAATCATCTATATATTATACTTTGGTATAATTCAACTGATGACATTTCAATAGCATCCTTTTCACACAGCTGGGGTTCTGCCTGTCTACACAAAACAGCTTTGTTTTACGTGGTACATACATTTCTCGCTCTTCATTATTTGATGGTTATGGCACAAGCATCTGCAGTTACTTTCTCAATAACTATGATTATTTCATAGTAATATAAAAAATAAGTTAGTGTTATTTTTCACAAAAACGTCCAAGAACTGAGGCAAACACCAGTGTCGTTTGTGGTACCAAGTATTTAATCATTAGTCATTATTCAGTATATAGTAATTTGTCATCTAAGTAGTTGAAAAATAAGGTACTACTTTGAAGATGTACTTTCAAGCCATCTGATTGAAACTGTTGAAGATGGGAATATTCTGTTACTTATACTAATTATTTTTACTTACTAATATTTAGTCATAAAAAAGAATTATGTGCCACAAAAAAATTTCCAATTGAAGAGGAAAGGGTCTCAAAAATGCCAAGGGAAATTGTATTTAAAATCATTACAATTTGAAAGTGAGTGCTGCTATGTGGTGAAGTTGTTGAAAATTTTTCATTTTTGACTTAAAGTATGTTTATAAAAATAGAATATGCTTATATGTATATAAACTATGTAAAAATAGTCAGATTTGGAAATTTATTGGAAAACAGTGTTTACTTCAAAAGGGACATGATAAATATTCACTGATGAATAAAGGTAGGTTTTTAAAATTGAAAATCAAACTAAAATATAAAGGAGAATAATTATTTTGGTTTCTATTTTACAACTTGATCAGCACAAAAATGCACAAATTCCAAATAAAATAATTGGAATCAGAGAAATGAAACTATGATACTGTATTACTTTATAAATGAGATAAATGTTTCTTCAGCTTAGTTGATGATAAATGATGGGACAGTTTAAAGCAGAATGAAAAAAATGTCATCAATTTGTATGAACAATTAGAAAAAACAAGTCTCCCTTAATTAAAGAAATAGTCTTGAATTTCATTGGGCACAATGAGACAACTGACTAAGGAATGCAGAGTTATTTTGTACATGTATACACACACAGTGTGTGCAAATCAGAACTATGACATTTCCATTAAACATAAATGGAAAATTGAATGTGATGGTGGTGAGGTTTTAAAGGAAGGGCTAAAAACTCAACTGTGAAAAACCCTAAGGTTTAATAACAAGAGTGGGTCTTCTCTGATGGCTCAGAGGTGAAGAATCTGCCTACAGTACAGGAGATGTGAGTTTGATTTCTGGGTCAGGAAGATTCTTCTGGAGAAGGAAACGGCTGCTCACTCCAGTATTCTTGCCTGGGAAATCCCATGGACAGAGGAACCTGGCGGGCTACGGTCCATGGGGTTTCAGAAAAGTCAGACACACATTAATAAGTATAAAGAATTGGAAACTCTGAAATGACCTCTATGCTGACACTTCTTTGACAACACAGCCTCTGGATCTGCATAAGTTACCAGATTTTTCAGAACTTGTATAAGAGGCTCAAAAATGTGACAAGCAGGAAACTATGTGGCATGCCGAAAATATGTTGGATTATTTGTTCTTCAACATTATGGGCTATCATTGATAACTTCCTGAGAGCTTTCAAATATAAAGAGGAATGGTGAATTAATGATCAGCTGACACTGGTTTCCGAATGTGAATTTTACCTTTCTTCCCCCCAAGTTTATTTCATACAAAGCATTATAAGAATTCTTTCTAGGAAGTTCCCTAGTGGTTCAATGGTTAGGGCTCCACATTTTCACTGCTGAAGCCCGGGTTCAACCCCCGGTTGGGGAACTAAGATCCCACAAGCCACATGGCACAGCTGAAAAAAAAAAATCTTTCTAAAGAGCTTCAAAGAAAGATTATAGATATGTTTTCTTAGTTTTTAAGAGAAATAGTTCATGGTTTATTATCTAAGAAAACTTGTATCTCAGAATGATTTGGGCCGGGGTCATTATGCCAAAAAATAATCTCTTAAGGTTTCAAAGAAAGAAAAAAGCCCTTTCGGGGGAGAACAGCAGTGTTTGTTATTGTTGTTCAGTCGCCAAGTCATGTCTGATTCTTTGCAGCCCCATAAACTGTAGCACACTAGGCTTCCGTGTCCTTCACTCTCTCCCGAGTTTCCTCAGACTCATGTCCATTGAGTCAATGATGCCATCTATTCATCTCATCCTCTATTTTTCCCTTCTCCTCTTGCTCTCAATCTTTCCCAGCATCAGGGTCTTTTCCAGACAGTTGGCTATTCGCATCAGGTGGCCAAAGTATTGGAGCTTCAGTATCAGCATCAGTCCTTCCAATGAATATTCAGCACTGATTTCCTTTAGAATTGATTAGTTTGGTCTCCTTGTTGTCCCAGGGACTCTCAAAAGTCTTCTCCAGCACCACACTTCTAAAGCAGCAAATCTTCAGCCCTCAGACTTTATAGTCCAAATCTCACATCCATACATGACTACTGGGAAAACCATAGCTTTGACTATATAGACCTTTGTTTGCAACGTGATGTCTCTGCTTTTTTTACATGCTGTCTAGGTTTGTTATCGCTTTTCTTCAAATAGTATGTGTCATACTGCTTCATCAGAAGAATGGTGCACAATCAATATTTTTGGACCAAAGGAAATGGTATTTGCTAAGAGTAAGTTTACATTTTCCGAGTTATTATTTAGTGTGGGGAAATTTCAGATCTACTGTTTAAATGGAAGGAATAAATGGAGCAAAGCTAACTATATACAGTAATTTCATAGAAGCAATGCAAATATGATCCTAGACCTTTGGTTTTTCCCAGAACAAAGTAACAGCAACTCATTACATCCCTGTCATTGATTTTAGCTATTTGTTTATTTGATGTGGGCTGGATGGCATCACCGACTCGATGGACATGGGTTTGGGTAGGCTCCTGGAGTTGGTGATGGACAGGGAGGCCTGGTGTGCTGTGGGATCGCAAAGAGTCAGACACGACTGAGCAACTGAACTGAACTGAACTGAGCCTAATAAAAATGCTTCCTGACCTCAGCACCACTACCTGCGTATGTGCGGTTATGGTCTGGCCAGTCACAATAGCCAATGCAGAATGCTCGTGTTCTAGTCTGCCTGGCCCCAGCATGGGCTTGGGCAGCTCTGGAGAAGAAGCTCAGTATCCTAACAGACTGACCCTGAAAGACTCATCGTATTAGTTTACCACATTATCCAAGTGTATTATTCTTTAAGGCTGCATTAACTGTGTCACAAACCAGATGGCTTAAGACAACAGAAATGTATCCTGTCACATGCCTGGTGGCTCAGAGTCTGAAATCAAGGTGTCAGCAGGGCCGTGCTGTTCTGCAGAGGCTTTAGGGAAGAATCCTTCCTGGACTCTTTACTAGATTCTGGTGACTTGTTGCAAACACGGGTGTTCCTTGACTAGCAGCTACATCACTGCCATCTCTGTCTCCTTCGGCACATGACCGAAACCCTCTGTATCTTTATGTGTTGTCTCCTCTCTGTAAGGACAGTAGTCATTGGATTTAGGTCCCACTCTAATCTGGTATGACCTCGTCTTAATTACGTCTGCAAAGACCCTACTTCCGTGTAAGGTCACATTCTGAAGTTCTAGATAGACATGAATTTGGTGGAGAGACATACTCAACCCACTACACCCAGCAATGGAAATGCTCTAAATTTAATCTGACCTAGAATAATATCAGTTGGCATATAAATATTTTTTACATTTGGGTTTTAAATTATAGATCCTGAAGATTGCTCTTGTGGTTTTAATTGAATATGATACTGGCTCTGATGCTAAGGATGATAAATGAAAAATAGCATGTTATAAAATATTAACTATAAATCATTAACCTGGAGTTTCTAATGAGACTTCTCAGTTGCTTAATTAGGGTTCATTCAGGGAGCTACTGGCCCCTGCCAGGTCTGTTACCTGTATGTGTGTGAAGTCAGATTATGAAGGATTTTATACACTAACTTGAGGGGTTTGGACTTGACTCTGTAGAAAAGGACAAACCAGTGGAGATTCACTCTTTTAAAAAGATAGTTCAGATAGTGATATGGCGGATGTCGATGCTAGACAGAAGCCACTGAAACAGCACAGGGGAAGTGATTGCAGATTAGACTGTTGATGGAGAGGGAGTAGTGAAATTGTGTTGGAAACTATCCCTGAAGATTTAGCAATTGGTTAGGTAAAGTTAATAATAACAGCTGATGTTTTTCCAGCTTAAGATAAATTTGACATATTGTATGTTTAAGGTGAACAACAAGATGGTTTGTTACCCATATATATTGTGAAGTGGTTACTGCAATGAAGTTAGTTAACACATCCACCACCTCACGTAATTTTATGTATATAAATGCAGTGAGCACATTTAAGATCAATCATAGCTAATATTTATTGAGCACTTCCTTTGTGCCAGGCACTATTCTAAGCATTTTTTATGTACTAATATATTTAATTCTTATAATGACCCTATGAAGTAGTATTAATACTATTAAAATGTTGGTTCAGAGGAAGAAACTGAGGCACAACTATTGGGTTGGCCAAAATGTTCATTAGGGTTTTTCTATACACTGTTCCAGAAAAACCCAAATGAACTTTTTGGTCAACCCAATACTTGCTAAAGATCACATATCTAGCGATTGAAGGAGTCAGGATTTTAACCCACAGAATTTGGTGAAGGAAACAAAAGAATCTGGGTGGCTGCTACATTTGGGAGACTGAGTGGATGGTTCTGTCATTAGCCACGATTGAAAATGCAGAAGAGCAGGTTTGTGGGCAGTTTACTGGAAGGTTATGAGTCAGTAGCTTTAATTTTGGGTATCATATTAAGTTTGAAGAGCTGCTGGTGGGAAATCCAAGTGAATATACCTTGTAAATAGTTGATTCTAAGTACTAGAAATAATATTTGGTATTCAAATTCATCTTTTCTCAAAAAGAAAGTATTGTGTTTTAGTACATACATTATGTAGCTGTGGTAAAACATGACAAATTGATGATACCATCTCTCAGCCCTAAAAAAACTACATGAGTGCCTTCATTGGGGTGGAAAGTCTTTGTGGATGTATTCCTATGTCCTCTTTACATGGTTAGGTAAGTAAATATCTTAGCCAGAACTTTATGACATTTTTCAGCCAAACAGACAGAGGAAAGGAATTCATTCATTATGATTTGTACCCAGTGATCACAAGTGAATTTAATTCATTACAAACTCCCCTTATACCCTCACCCTTTGCTCCACACATTCCACCAAATACACCCCTGCCTTGCTGTAACCACGGGGTATTCCAGTTCAAACCCAGCTGTTTATGGGAACTGCTTTTGTTGAAATCATTAAAGAAAGGAAGGCCTGTGAATTCTCCTCCCGAAGCGCCGGCTGTTTTCTGTGTCATTTCAGTCTCATTAATCAGCGTTGCCGCGAGGTAGACGTTGCGCTGTGTATCTTACTGTCCCCAGCACAGCAGCTCCTGCGTCTCTGCCCCCAGGCCGACGCACTGGGGAGAAAGAGAGAGGGAAACCATCAATCTTGCCAGTTGCACATGTCAGCAGCGATTCCTTCCCCCTTCCTGTTGGCGGTCTCTCTCACCACCTGTGTTTAGAATTAGCACCCAAGCTGCTGCCCAGATGAATAAGAGCCATTGGCCCTGTCACCTGCCCTGTCCTGGCCACCACTTCTAAAGGAAAACAAGAAGTACACAGGGCAATTATCTTTACTGTGTGCAGCACAAGAGAGAGAGTCACGCATCCCCATAGAAGTTCTTCATGTGAACGTAAAGTTACAGCAGATTTGAGGTTGTACTAGGCGGTAGCATCATTTATTGAAGCAGAGGGATAAAAGCAAATGATTTATTGAGTGCTTTGTTGTATTCTCATACGCTCCCTCTGAAGTATCTACAGAGAGTCTGGTCTCACAGGGGGGCTTACTGGTGGTTCCAGGAGTCCACTCTGTCCTGCAGTGGGTCCCTCTCCTTCATGTGCGCGCACCAAGTCTCTGGGCTAAGTGAAGCATGTATAGCTGAATCTGCTTCTGTTCAAGCCCTGACTCCACTATTTATTAGATATTCACTGCTCACTGAACCCCTCTGTGCCTCAGTTTCCTCACCTATAAAACAGAGTTTATACCTACCTCATAAGGCGTTTTGTAAGGATTAAATGAGATAATGCATTCATAGCTCTTGCTAGAGTATTTGCACATAGTAAGCACTCAGCAAATATTAGCCATTATTATTATTAACCTCATTGTTCAGATTATCAAACAGAAGTTCAGAGAGATTAAAGAATTTGTACAAAGTGCTGGGATATGTAGAAGCAATTGAACCTGATACAGGACTGTCTGATCCCCAAAATGTGTTTTCTACTACATTATGTTGTTTCCGCTCTAGTTCCATCTTACAAATAACTTCATGTGTGAGCTTAATCAATCACTTCACTTTATCCATGTCTTTATATCCCATTATGTAAAATGAAAATGATAATACCTAACATTCCTGTTGGTATGAGACTGTTATAATTATATCATCGTCAGGCCATATGCAGTAAAACCAGGCATTTATTTTTTTAAATTTGGCTACAGAAAATGTTCATGTCCTTAAAAAGAGTTAAATAAATACAAGAGTGTCAAAAAGGTAATCATTGCATATTCCCACTCTTTGAGGTAACCACTGTTAAGTTAAATGTGTATTCGCCTTCCTTGTCAGCAGTCGTCTGTTTAATAAATGTCTGTATAGAACCACTGTGGGCTAAGCGTTGTTCCCAGGCCTTGAGGAGGGTGCTATTATTACACCCACTTTATGAGGAAGTTCAGTGACTTGCACGGGGAAACACAGCTCGTATGTACAGAGCTGGTATTGGATTTGGCCCTTTGACTTAAGAGTTGGGCCTCTTCATCTCCACTCTGTGCTCTTAGTACTTACATTCTTCTTATCTGTTGCATAGTATACTGTCATTTAAAAATAAAACTGCTGTTTATTTAGTATGTTCCCTAATGGACATTTAGTTGCTTGTAGCCCTTTTGTCATTAGTCATATAGGGAATGCCAGGTAGACTTACATTCTAATAGGAGTATTTCTGTAGGACACATTTCTGTATGTTGAATGCATATGTGCATACTAAATCACTTCAGTCATGTCCAGCTCTTAGTGACCCTATGGACTGTAGCCCGCCAGGCTCCTCGGTCCGTGGGATTCTCCAGGAAGGAATACTGGAGTGGGTTGCCATGCCCTCCTCCAGGGGATCTTCTCAATGCAGGGATCAAACCTGTCTCTCTTGTGTCTCCTGCATTAGCAGGTGTGTTGTTTACCACTGGCGCCATCTAGGAAGCCCTGTTGTTGGATGGTTGGGTGAAAATATTTAAACACTTAAAAATTTGACCTCCATCAATGAGCAGATAACTTCTGGAGAACTTACTCCATGCCAGGCACTAAGCACTTTACACTAATAAACTCATCACAATCCTGGCATCTACCCTGTGAGTCTGGTATATTATTATCCCATTTTGTAGATGTTTAAGACCATATAAGTAATAAAGCCAGGACTCAGCCCAGGCAGTGTGGTGCTAAAGCCTACTGCTTAACCACGATAAATAACCAGACAAGTTATCACAGTCATCATATTTTACTGCTTGACTTTGTCATTTTTCTAACTTATTCTAAAGTTGACTTAACAGAATGAGCTGACAGAAGGGTCTGAACTGAAACAAATACTGTTCAAACAACCCTGGGAATTGTGTCAGTCTACAAGTTGGATGATGAGAAAGGGGGCCATGGGTCCTGCAAAATGAGACTTCTTTCACCTAGTAGTATTTAGGATAGTCAGAGTTTTTTTGGTGAAATATTTTTATACCAAGAAAATAGCTTTAGAATTTTTTTTTCTCTGTCTGTAGTATTGTGTGTGTGTGCGCTCAGCTGTTCAGTCGTGTCCGCCTCTTTGTGATCCCATGGACTGAAGTCCACCAGGCTCCTCTGTCCATGGGATTCTCCAGATAAGAATACTGGAGTGGGTTGTCGTGCCCTCCTCCAGGGGATCCGACCCAGGGATTGAACCCGCATCTCATATCTCCTGCATTGGCAGGTGGGTTCTTTACCACAAGTGCCACCTGGGAAGCTTCTTGAATCCCTGAGCCATAAGGATTTATGAGACTGGGCGTTATCAAGTAAGTTTACCTAATGGTGGAAGGTGGCGTGCTTACTTGGTCTTTTCTCAGCAACAAAGGGACTCTAGCCACACCTTCATAATCTGTTGACCATAATTTGCTGAACTTCTGCCTGAAGCCAAAGGGATCCTTGACTGTGGATTAATGCATAAATGCTCAGGGATTTTATTACCTTGAAATGTAAACTATAAGCAAGTGAACTTTTCACATTTTTGTAGTCCATTTGTATGTTCGTGTGTGTGTATGTGTTTGTTTATGTGTGTGTGTTTCTATGTTTCCAATCAGGTTGGCAGTTTTGGAGAGTAATTATGTAGTAGTTGGCTAGAAGCAGTGGTTTTTCAATCTTGGACACACATTAGAATCACACAGGGAACTTTTAACAATTCCCTATTCTCACGCCAAATCTCAAACTGATTAAATCAAAATCTCTGAGGATGGGACCCAGGCATTGATATTTTTTAAAGCTCCCAGGTGATCACTGTGTAGACAAGATTGAGAACTGGTAGCTTAAAAAGGTATCTTCTGTCTTTTATTTGAATGTTTTCATTTGTACCTCATTTTATGTAGTTGAAGTGAATTTTAAGACTACATATGAGTGCCCCCAAAGCCCCTCTCAAATGAGCAAGCATCAGAGTCACCTGGAAGGCTTGTCAAAGCACAGCTTGCATAAGTCTTTAAGTTTTCTCCTGGAATAAGCCCACCTTTGGTAGGTCTGGATTGGAGCCCAGGTATCTGCATTCCTAAAAGGTCCCTATTCAGGTGATATTGCAGGTACAGAGACATAGAGTGGGAACCTCTGCTCCAGCACCTGCCTTCAACCTTCTGAACTTTCTTCTCAACAATGGCAGCCAGGGCAGCCACCTCCGGTGCAGACCATATACACACAATATCAGTGTCAGGTATGCTGATAATGCTGAAGGCAGCTCCCACATGTTGCTCCACCTCCAGTTCAGTTCAGTTCAGTCGCTCAGTTGTGTCCGAGACTGCAGCATGCCAGGCCTCCCTGTCCATTGCCAACTCCCAGAGTTTACACAAATTCATGTCCATTGAGTCAGTAATGCCATCCAACCATTTCATCCTCTGTCGTCCCCTCCACCTCCAAATAATCGTAAACTAGTCTCAAAAGTCTGTATGCAAATACAGCCTGCTCTTCCTACCAGATTGCTCCTCTTAAGTGTTTTCTGCTCTGAAGTCAGAGCCACCACTGGGTAGGTAGTTCTTGTGTGTCCCAAAATAGAACTTGGATTTCACTTTCCCACAGAAACAATTTTATGAATGGTGTTTAGGTGCAGCTGAAATACTCTTGTTAAAACCATCCTTCAGGAGTACTGTGGGTTCAATGAGGCTTCCATGGGCTGCTTTCCAGGAGTTTAACTGCCTTTTAAAGAATTGAGTTTATGAGTTTCAGAAAACCAGTTTTCAAGCATGAACATAACTTGTTTAGGAACTACCTATAACTGGAACATTCGGTTCATTTTGTGTATAGTTATTTTACCCTTTACATGGAGCCAAAGTCAGGGGTAGGAGTGGGCGATTTGTCATTTATTCCACTAACACTTATTAGATGCTCACAATGTACCTGGCACTGCTATGTACTAGGGATATAATGATGAAAAAGACAGCCCCAGCCCTGGAGAGCTCATATTCTAGGTGGGAAAATATTTACTAAGCAAATAAGAAAATATTTACTAAGTTACCAGGTTGATATGTGCAATAATGAAGAACTGATGAAAGAAGGATCTGTTCTGCTTGGAGAGAGTGACTGTGTATGTGTGTGTTTGGTAGGGAGAAGGTATATTTAGCAAGTTTAAAATCAGGGAAAGATTGTTTGGCCTTGAAGACTATGGGCGGGGGGGTTCTCCAGGCAGAGACGAGGATGAAGGATATCCAGGCTCAGGGCAGAGGGGAACGAGCAATACAAGAATGGCAAGTAACTAGGTCAGCTCCTCATGGAAGATAATGGAGGACAACTGGGAAAGGGATTAATGGTCACATAATGTCCGAGCCTTACCCCAGAGAAACAAAGGAAAAGATGTATACATACAGCTAAGTCTGTGTATGTGGTATTTACATTTTTGTCCCAGCCTTTTTTGTGAAAAATCTCTTTTCTGTATATTTCCTGTTACCCTGAGGAGGAATATTTTTTCAACAACATATTAATATTTTGAAAATATACTGAATCAAGTTGTTTCGAAACCTGTGCTCTAGGAAGCTCCTCAAGAGGCTGGCTGGAGTGCAGGCAGAAGAGCCCACGGGGTGCAGACTACTGGGGCTCCTTCACTGCCTCTACTGTTGTCTGTACATCAAGCTTTTCTCTGGACTTTTCTACATGTTGGACATATCTAGTAAGAATATTCCATTTGAAAATGAGACTCGGGTTCTATCCCTGGGTCAGGAAGATCCCCTGAAGGAGGAAATGGCAACCCACTTCAGTGTTCTTGCCTGGAAAATCCCATGGATGGAAGAGCCTGGTGGGCTATAGTCCATAGGGTCGCAAGGAACTGAGCATGACCAAGCATGCATGCATAAGCCTGTATTTTACCAAAAAAGGCAATGATAAAAAAAAAAAAAAGTATCTTTCTAGGCAGTGATTTCTCTAACACTTTAAATCAATGTTCAAATTTTCTTATGGGGAAAAACTATTTTCTTAAGCATTTCAGATCATTCTTTAGACTTAAAAAATTTTAGTATTCTTGATCTCTTGCCTGTACTTACTGTTCCATTCAGTGTAAAAATAAATTATGTAGTGGTGGTTAAGATGTTTATGTCAAGAATTTGACCCTGGCTCATTTGGTTTAAGAAGCAGTATTATTGTTAGAAATTAAAAGTGTTTCTCACTACATATCATGTTATAATTATTTATGTTTTATTTAGATAATATATTTGAGTCACTCTTCCAATAAAAACTAGAAGGACTTGCCAGATTATTCCATACCTACATATAAGCTTTGCATTTCAACATAACTTAGCTTCCCTTGGGTGACAATGCATTCTCTCCTAGGAGCCAGAGTCCCTAGATTTTATATTTCATCATCTGATGGGGAGACACTGACTGAGGTGCTATTCACTGATGTGTGAGAAAGAAAACAGAAAAGAAAGGCATGAAGAAAATAAGCCCAAAGATATGCTGAGGTACAAAAGAAATAGCTGCAGGAGAAAAGAATGTGATAAATATAATTACAAAAGCATCATGTGGTCTGGTGAGTCTAGCTCTGGAGGTCTGGGTTCTGGTCCCAGCTATGCCACCGGCTGTTACCTGGGCCTCTCAGGAAACAACTCCTTCCCTTTCTGAAAAGCACACCTTCCCTTTTTTTGAGAAGCATGTGTGTGGAGAGGGGAGCTGTGGGTGGGAGTGAAAGTAGTTAAAGTTCAGGCCAACCTTGGAGTCAAGAAGTTCTAACCTGGACGCAGACCAGTGAGAAGGTGGGCGAGTCCAGTTCTGAGAGCCGAGATTCAGATCTGACCACGTGCCTGTGATCTTGCGCAGGTTACTTAACCTTCCAGTGTCCTTCCTGGAAAGTAAGGCCAGTAATTCCTGCCTCCGTCACATGCAGTGAAGTCCATGCAAGTGCCAGGGAATCTTTCTGATTGCTTGAGTTCAGCACAAGAATGAAGAATACGTCTGTGAAAGCATTCTGCTGTGTGATGGAAGGACAGCAGAGTGCGTGGGGTGGGAGACAGGTGCCCAGCTCTGAAAATTTGGAGGTGGCTTAAAAACGTTTATAGAAAACTGTGAAAACTCAAGTTTATTCCTTTCAAACTACTTCCCTGGCCTAACAATATGTGGTAAGTGCTTCTCCTCTCTGCCCTTGTGGAACTCACAGTCTAATGGAAAAGTCACTGCTCTTTTCTTCTTTTTGATAATGATTTTTTCCTACTGTTTTAATTGCTGGCCTACATATTGCTTCTGGTTTGAGGGTGACATAAGACCTGCTTTCTCTTATATTGAATTAATATTTACTATATTGATTCTCAGGTCTGAGCATCTGGTTTCATTTCTAAGCAGAAATGAACCCAGTTTTGTTTTTTTTTTTCTTCTCCCCCTTGGTGCTGAGTCAGCATTTTCTCACCAGACTCCTGGCTCTCTGTGCTTTCTGAAAGAAAGCGCTGACTGTGGCAGAACAATGCTGAGCCGTGGCCAAAGAAAGCTTCAGAGAAGCACCTGGATCCTCCCAGCCAGGATGGAAGTGCTATTTTTCTATGCTGGGTCTCCTATGTTTCAGCTCTTAAATCACTAGTTGGTGGTAGAGACATTTTCAAGGAAGTGTTGAAAATTATATGCAAGGGGCCTAGGTATACCTTTTAGGGTGATATACATGATAATTGAGAAGCCCTAACAGAGAGCTCCTTAAGCTGTATTTTTTATTTAGCAGAATAAACAGATTTACAAAAAGAGATTTTCAGCCTAATTAGTTGATAATGCTGATTCCTTTCTAATCACAGTCTGTGATAACATGCTTTTCATGGAACCAGGTAGACATGATGGTTGTTCAGCCAAGTTTTTGATCTACCATCGACTATAATTAAAACAGGTATGATGAATACACAATTGATACTTCAGCTGGACACAAGCAGGACTTTGTAATAAGAATCTTGAAATCTTTAGTTGAAGTCTTTGGTTGCCACCTCCATACCAAAGTTGAAAGTGTTTCTAAGCTTGTAGGCAGGCTTTTTTGGATGTATATTATGCACTTAGGAATAAAATCAGAAGCTCTCTTTAGTTGATTAGAAAAATTATCTTTTGCCATAATTAGCAGCTTGGGGTTTTTCAACTGCTTTTGGATGCAATCATTGAAGTTATGATAATTACAAATTTGGAATGTGCTCGGTCCCTTATAACAGGAATGATTTGAGCTACATCTGTCAGATTGATAAACTGGTTCTCCCTCTGATTCAAATTCAAACTCCTGTCCTCTCTTCTGGAATATATCAAATCTCAGCGCTGAAGCTACCCATTGGTGATACTAATTCTGTTACAAAATGAGCCAAGGCCTGCATTGACTGGAAGTGGCCTTTGTTAAAGAAATACATCTGAAGTAAAAATGAAGACTTATTTTGTAAAACGGACCTTCCTTTTAGTCTCTGTGCACTGCGAAGAGAGTGAAGGTTGATGCTCCAGCCTGCCTGAGGAGTGAACGCCTGTGGGCTGGTCTTGAAGCTGTTTTCTTTGTGGTTTGCCTCCCATCCACTGGGAAGCCCCTGCTCCTTTCATTTTCATTCTTTTCCAGCTCTCCTGCTTTTGAACACAGAACCCCCATCCTCCCACCACCCAAACGCCACATTCCAGCCCCATGATTTCATGGTACCAGGCGTATCTCCCCTGCCATGCCGTCAGGCTGCCTGCTGACTCTTGCAGGGCGAACAGACGGGAACATAAACTCACCGCAGAAGAGCAAGACACTCTCTGTATATTTTTAAGGCCAGGAATCCAGTTCTCATTTAGAGCCTGTATTTTCTTAATAGCTCCTGGAAAATTGAACAAACCATTTCTTGTTGCTCTTACTTCTTGATAACATCATTCCCTCTGCCTGGATGTATAGAATCACAGAAACTAGAGAATGAAAAAGATGTATTAGATCATGTCTAGTTCATTCCCACTGGTCACAATTCTTTTTTTCCCACAGTCTGTCCTCTAGTGCTTTTCTCTTCTAGTTTTCTCAAGAATTAGTGTCTCCATTTGTCCTGGGGGATAATTCCTGAACATGGAGGAATTTGTGTGGAAATATTCTTTTTTTTTTTTTTTTCCCCAGCTTGATAGTCCTGGTCCTTATAATCTTTTACATGACCATAAACAGTTCCCTTTCATCTTAGGTCAAGCATTTCTGGATGGTTTTTTTTTTTCCTTTCCATTTATGAAGTTCAGAGCTTGTTTTTCTGCTTTGCTTTGTCTCTTCATCAATCAGTCCCTAAAGCCCATTAATCATTTTTAACCTCACTGAAAGCTCCTTTACTTACTCCCATATCAGGAACCCAGGGCTTACTATGGTCCTAAGGTACTAGAGAAAGCCTCACTGATAGGTACTTATTCTACGCTAACTCTTCTCTCTCCCTTTCTTTTCTTTCTCCCCTTCTCCCTCTCCAGCCCCCACCTCTGTCCCTCAGCCTCAGTTCTCATCTACCAACTATTTGTAAAATAATGTCTCTAAATTATGATTTCAGGAGTTAGTCATTGAGGGCCTCGTGTGTGTGTGTGTGTGTGTGTGTGTGTATGATTCTAAGTGCAAATCATATTTGGTCTCGGTTACTTAAAAGGTATTTTTCATATTCTCAGAGCCACAAATCTTTTAGGTCTCCTGAGTGTTTGGATCAAGCACAATTCTGGATCATGGAACTATGATGTAGCATTCTATTTTATAGTTGTCATATGAAGAATAAAGAGGAAAAGAAGCAGATATGGGGAAAATAGACTATTTATAGGATTTGAAATTCTAGGGAATAGGAAAGGGGAAAATGTAAGTAGTCTTAGCACTCACATATCTGAAGTAGATTAGCTCTTAGGAGCTAATATTATATATAAAGTCTGTGGTAAATGTTACATTCTTTTTTAAAAAAATTTCAACTTTGTTGATATATATCAACAAATAAATTGTAAGATATTTAAAGTGCACATATACCATGGTAACCTGATATATATTGTGCAAAGATCCCCCTTTCTGGCTTTGTGATAATCTAGAGGAGTGGGATGGGGTGGGAGATGGGAAGGAGGCTCATGAGGGAGGGGAACATATGTATAGCTATGGCTGATCCATGTTTATATATGGCAGAAACCAATACAATATTATAATTATTCTTCAAGTGAAAGTAAATAAATTAAGGAAAAAAAGATCCCCCATCAAGCTCATTATTACCACAACCAACACCTTACATATTTGTGTATGTGAGAGGGAGAACATTTAAGTTCTGCTCACTTAGAAAATTTCAATTATAAAACACAGTGTTATCAACTGTAGTCATCATGTTTTGCATTAATTCTCTTTTGCTGTATGGTTTTCAAGATTGGAGGACCCAGTATTATAAAGATGTTGGTTCTCCCCAAAGCAATCTATGGACTCAATGTAATCCCAATCAAATATGCCAACAGGTTTTTTTCTGTTAGAACTTGACAAGATGACTCTAAAATGCATTGAGAAGTGTAAAAGACCAAGGGTGGTTTAGATACTATTGAAGAATAAGGCAGAAAGACGTGTTCCACCAGGTCCCAAGACTTATTAAAAAGACAACTGTAATACCGGTACAGAAATAGATAAAGAGACCAGGGAACCAATGAAACAGAATAGAAAGACCAGATATAGACTCAGACATATAGAGATATTTGATTTATGCTGAAGTGGAATTCTAGAGCAGTGGGGAAAGACAATCTTTTCAATAAATGGTGCTAGAATAATTAGGTATCCACATAGGGAAAAATTAAAAGGAGAGGAAATAAAGCAGACGCTTGCCTCACACCATATGTAGAAATCTCCAAATTGATACAGACTTAAATGTGAAAGATAAAACTTTAAAGCATGCACATACATATATGTTTTATATATGTATACACATATCTTCATAAACTTGGGGTTTGGGAAGATTTGTTCTATGACGTAAAAATCTGTAATCAAGATTACATATTTAGTAAAATTAGGAACATCTCTTTATCAAAAGATAACAAAAAAGCAAATAGCCACACAAGGAGAGACTATATTGGCCACACATGTAACTAACAAAATAGTAGGATCCAGAATATACAAAAATTCTTTAATCAATAAAAACATTTTCCAACTTCAGAAAAATAGACAAAATAACCTGAATAGGCTCTCCACAGGGGAGAGCAATATGGTTACTAAAATAGCAATAACCATAAGAGTTCTCAGCTTCTCTAATAAATAATCAAAGAAATGCAATTAAACTGTAATGAGATTTTTACCTTATATCACCAGTTAGCTAAAATTAAAACTACTGGCAAAGTGTCGGTGAGGATGTGGACCAACAGGAATTGGTGATAGAAGCTGCATACTTAGGAACAGTTCAGCACACTGTAATACAATTGAAAATACATATGCATACCTTGAAGAACTGACTCACTAGAAAAGGCCCTTGATGCTGGGAAAGATTGAAGTCGGGAGGGGAAGGGGACAACAGAGAATGAGATGGTTGGATGGCATCACTGACTCGATGGACATGAGTTTGAGTAAGCTCCAGGAGCTGGTAATGGACAGGGAAGCCTGGCGTGCTGCAGGCCATGGGGTCGCAAAGAGTCGGACATGACTGAGCGACTGAACTGAACTGAATGCATACCTTGAAGTGAAGTGAAAATCGGTTAGTTGCGTCCGACTCTTTGCGACCCCTTGGACTATAGATTCCATGGAATTCTCCAGGCCAGAATACTGGAGTGGGTAGCCTTTCCCTTCTCCAGGGGATCTTCCCAATCCAGGGATCGAACCCAGGTCTCCTGCACTGCAGACAGATTCTTTACTGGCTGAACCGTATGACCCAGCAATTCACCTCCTAACTATGTACACTAGAGAAACTTGTACACTAGTAAACATAAGAATATTTTTTGTTCACCCATAACTTTTCTTTTGGCAACAGAGAAGTTGCAAAATAATGCAATGAATGTAAAAAGTTTGAGTAGCTGGTGGCTAAGCAAAACATGATAGCCTGTGGAAGGAGCACACATGAGCTCTGCAGTCCGTGATACTTGGCTTGAAATCGCAGTCTCATGTATGAGTTGTGTGATCATGGTCGATATCTTAATATCTCTGAACCTCAGTTTCCTCATCTGCAAATTGGAGGCAATCATATGCCTACCATATTGTATATTATAAGGGATAAATACATTAATGCATATAAAGCATTGAGCATAAATACCAGCAACATAGTAGTTTTCTAGTAAATTGTGGCTATTTTAGTAATATTTTTACTATTGTTAAAAATGATAAGGATGCATTTTATTTTTTCAGATCCTTTTAGTTATAACACATTTATTGATATACATTCATTTTTAGTTTTTCACTCTAGAATGCAAAATGATTAAAAGGAAACATGATATTTTTTCACTCTGTATTAGGGACAGAAAATATATTTTGAAAAAAATTTGCAGGGGAATTCCCCGGCAGTCCAGTGATTAGGACTCCATGCTTCCACCACAGGGGGCACAGGTTTAATCCCTGGTTAGGGAACTAAGATCCTACAAGCCACATGGTATAGCAAACAAATTTTTTTTTTTTTCATGCAAAATCTTACGAATACAGAGGCACATTTTTTTTCTCACTTCCTATTATGACTTCAATAACAGCAAATTAGGTCAGTGGGAAAGCATGTCAAAAATGATTTTATAATTTAAAAATTATGCAAAATTAAAAACTTATTTTGAAGAAATTAAAAAAAAACAAGTATAATTTTATCAAAAGTCAAAGGAAACGAAAACATGAAAATGTTAAATAACTTTGTCAAGAAGTGATATCAGAAATGTAGATTTCCTAAATTTTAGCCCAAGATTCTGCACATTGAATTATATCAGCAATTATTTTTAAAGAAAACTGAATTAAGTAGTAGTAACCTTTAGCCCTAATGCTATGGCCTTCATTGCCTTACCTGCACAATGAGTGAATCATGTTATAACAAACCCTTGGAGCCTCTTTAACTGCCAGTGAAATTTCACTTCTATGTCTGAAGTCTTTGTAATGACCACCAGAACCACAGTCATTTTTGCTCTTGGGAATTCCTGCCTGTACCCCACTACTTATCTTTCCAAACTGGTCATGACTGTGTTGTCATGTTGTATTGTTCCTTTTATTTTCATAAGCATATCTTCTATCTCCAATTAGATTGAAGATACAGACCTTTCCTTATATGCCTTTGCATTTGTAAGGTTTTGAGTACAAAAAGAAAAAAATATATATTATCATCTTCTGTCCCCTAATAGCACCTAACATAGTGTTTGCACCAAGTAGGAACAAAAGAAATGCATAAGGATGATGACTATCAGATTTCATTAAAAAAAAAAATAGGGGTAGCCATCATAGCTGTGGTAACATGGGCATCAGATTCATGGATTCTGCTTCAGAAACAATTTTGTCTGTTCTCCTTTGTTCCAGAAAGATGCCGTGAAGCGAATATTCTCGGGCATTCAGCCTACCGGAATCCCCCACCTCGGCAACTATCTGGGAGCCATTGAGAGCTGGGTGAGGTTACAGGACGAGCATGACTCTGTGCTGTACAGTATTGTTGACCTACATTCCATCACTGTCCCCCAAGACCCAACCATCCTCCGGCAGAGCATCTTGGACATGACTGCTGCTCTTCTCGCTTGTGGCATAAACCCAGAGAAGAGCATCCTTTTCCAGCAATCTCAGGTCAGCTTCTCAGATTAGAACTGAGAAAACTTTTATTTTCAGATTATTTGAGGAAAAAATTCAGTGGTTTATATAGCTCCTGTTTGTGATTTTTTTTTTTTTGACCATTCAAAGGTGACTTCATCAAATATAACTGTTTCATTTTTCCCTGTATTCATATCATTGAGTATTATTATAATGCAATAATATTTTCAGCTTTTTCCTGAACTGTACTTGGGAAGTTTATAATGCTTCATATACCAAAAAATTGTATCCCATTATTACTTCGAACTCAAGAATTGTTTTTCTATATTGGGTTGCATTCAAACTGATGAATTCATGCTGTTGATTAGTTTCCTGGTGATGAGGGATAGAATTTAGTAACTGATGGTTTTACATAACTCCAGTGTTGCTTTGCTGGGTATTGTATTTGGAAAGTCTATTGGATAATTCCTATTGTTCATTCTTTGTATAATAACTTTTGAGAAGATTTGAAAGAGCTAGCTGGGAAATTGGAAGATGATATCCAGTATATTGAGTCCAAGCCAAGAAAGGCCTCAGAACAAAGCCAGAATATTTGACTCATATCTTTACTGTGGATGAATCAGTTTGCTCTTGGACAGGCGGATAATCTGGCCTAGAGACAGAGCACTTAAGAGACTCCCTAGCAAAGAAGATGAGAGTTTTAACTGAATCATGCTTTACATTACATGTTTTCTTTAACCTGATGACAAACCCCGCCAAGGAATAGTATGTTATACATGTTTTGGCATAATTTAACATGTATGCAAGTGTGGTATGTGTTATACATGTGTACAACTCCTTTCTTGACCATAAACTTCTGACACTCATTATTTTTATGCATATTTAATCACCCACAGAACTTAATGTAATGATTCACACATAGCAACCATTTAAAAATATGTAATGAATGAGAAGAATATCTTCAAAAAAATAAATGCAGTTATCAACTGAAACTTGTTGCCAGATTAGAGATAATCTGAAAGAATAATAGAATCTAATCATTAACATGACTTTTAAAGGCAGTTTACCTCAGTTTCCTTTTTCACTAAGGAAAGTCAGGAAGGCTTTCTTTACATATGACTTTACAGATTGAATCTTGGACAGATCTAATTGTTATCAAGAACTTGCTTATGTTGAACAAACATCTGCCCTCCTGTAATGTTCAGCCACTCACTTAACTTCTCTCTGAAAATACACAATAAATAAACTCTGTCTTCCACATGACTGCTATTCCAATACTTGGAGGTATTGCTTGTGCATCATTCTTACCCTCCAGGTGCTTGTTCCATAGGACTTACCTTCTTCATACTAGCTGTCCTTAGATGTCTCACCCTCCTGGTTGTCCCACCTCGGAAGCATTCCTACCCTTTCTCTGAAAAGATGGTGCCTCTCATATTTCATGAAACAATGTCTATCTAAACTCTTCACACCCCTCTCTCACATTATAATTATCAGAGCCAGTCTAGTAATTATCAGAGCCAGTTTTTGAGTCACCTAATGCTTTCCAAGGCATACCATCTTCACTCCATCTTAGCTGTTTTTGATATAAGCTCTCTTTTGATCCTTATGTGATACTCTTTCATTAAATAATTTATTTTTAATTAGAAGATAATTGCTTTATAATACTGTGATGGTTTCTGCCGTGAATCAATGTGAGTGGGCCATAGGTATACACATGCCCCTTCCTTTTGAACCTCTCTCTTACCTCTGTCCCCATTCCACCCCTCTAGGTTGTCAAAAAGCACTGGCTTTGGGTTCCCTGTGTCATACAGCAAATTCCCACTGGCCTTTGATTTTGCATATGGTACTGCATATGTTTCATTGCTACTCCCTCAAATCATCCCACCCTGTCCTCCCCCACTGTGTCCAAAAGTCTGTTCTTTAAGTCTGAGTCTCCTTTGCTGCCCTGCAAGCAGGATCATCAATACGGTCTTTCTAGATTCCATCAGTTCAGTTCAGTCGCTCAGTCATGTCTGACTTTTTGTGACCCTATGGACTGCAGCACACCAGGCCTCCCTTTCCATCACCAACTCCTGGAGTTTACTCAAACTTATGTCCATTGAGTTGGTGATGCCATCCAACCACCTCATCCTCTGTCCCCTTCTCCTCCCACCTTCAATCTTTTCCAGCATCAGGGTCTTTTCAAATGAGTCAGCTCTTCGCATCAGGTGGCCAAAGTATTGGAGTTTCATCTTCAACATCAGTCCTTCCAATTAGGGTGGACTGGGTTGATCTCCTTGCAGTTCAAGGGACTCTCAAGAGTCTTCTCCAACACCATAGTTGAAAAGCATCAATTCTTTGGCCCTCAGGTTTCTTTATAGTCCAACTCTAACATCCATACCTGACTACTGGAAAAACCATAGCCTTGACTAGATGGACCTTTGTTGGCAAAGTAATGTCTCTGCTTTTTAATATGCTATCTAGGTTGGTCATAACTTTTCTCCCAAGGAGTAAACGTCTTTTTAATTTCATGGCTGCAGTCACCATCTGCAGTGATTTTGGAGCCCAAAAAAGTAAAGTCTGCCACTGTTTCCACTATTTCCCCATCTATTTCCCGTGAAGTGATAGGACCAGATGCCATGATCTTTGTTTTCTGACTGTTGCGCTTTAAGCCAACTTTTTCACTCTCCTCTTTCACATTCATCAAGAGGCTCTCTAGTTCTTCACTTTCTGCCATAAGGGTGGTGTCATCTGCATATCTGAGGTTATGATATTTCTCCTGGCAATCTTGATTCTAGCTTGTGCTTCCTCCAGCCCAGCGATTCTCATGGTGTACTCTGCACAGAAGTTAAATAAGCAGGGTGACAATGTACAGCCTTGATGTACTCTTTTTCCTATTTGGAACCAGTCTGTTGTTCCATGTCCAGTTCTAACTGTTGCTTCCTGACCTGCATACAGATTTCTCAAGAGGCAGGTTAGGTGGTCTGGTATTCCCATATCTTTCAGAATTTTCCAGTTTGTTGTGATCCACACAGTCAAAGATTTGGCATAGTCAATAAAGCAGAAATAGATGTTTTCCTGGAACTCTCTTGCTTTTTTAATGATCCAGCAGATGTTGGCAAGTTAATCTATGGTTCCTCTGCCTTTTCTAAAACCAGCTTGAACATCTGGAAGTTCACGGTGCACGTATTGCTGGAGCCTGGCTTGGAGAATTTTGAGCATGACTTTACTAGAGTATGAGATGAGTGCAATTGTGTGGTAGTTTGAGCATTCTTTGGCATTGCCTTTCTCTGGGATTGAAATGAAAACTGACCTTTTCCAGTCCTGTGGCCACTGCTGAGTTTTCCAAATTTGTTGGCATATTAAGTACAGCACTTTCACAGCATCATCTTTCAGGATTTGAAATAGCTCAACTGGAATTCCATCACCTTCACTAGCTTTGTTCGTAGTGATGCTTCATAAGGCCCACTTGACTTCACATTCCAGGATGTCTGGCTCTAGGTGAGTGATCACACCATTGTGATTATCTGGGTCATGAAAATCTTTTTTGTACTGTTCTGTGTATTCTTGCCACCTCTTCTTTATATCTTCTGCTTCTGTTAGGTCCTTATCATTTCTGTCCTTTATTGTGCCCATCTTTACATGACATGTTGCCTTGGTATCTCTAATTTTCTTGAAGAGATCTCTAGTCTTTCCCATTCTATTTTTTTCCTCTATTTCTTTGCATTGATCACTGAGAAAGGCTTTCTTATTTCTCCTTGCTGTTCTTTGGAACTCTGCAGTCAGATGCTTATATCTTTCCTTTTCTCCTTTACTTTTTGCTTCTCTTCTTTTCTCAGCTATTTGTAAGGCCTCCTCAGACAGCCATTTTGCTTTTTTGCATTTCTTTTTCTTGGGGCTGGTCTTGCTCCCTGTCTCCTGTACAGTGTCACAAATCTTCATCCATAGTTCATGAGGAACTCTGTCTATCAGATCTAGTCCCTTAAATCTAAATTTCACTTCTACTGTATAATCATTAGGGATTTGATTTAGGTCATACCTGAATGGTCTAGTGGTTTTCCCTACTTTCTTCAATTTAAGGCTGAATTTGGCCATAAGGAGTTCATGATCTGAGCCACAGTCTCCCAGTCTTGTTTTTGCTGACTGTATAGAGCTTCTCCATTTTTGGATGCAAAGAATAGAATCAATCTGATTTTGGTGTTGACTATCTGGTGATGTCCATGTGTAGAGTCTTCTCTTGTGTTGTTGGAAGAGGGTGTTTGCTATGACCAGTGCATTCTCTTTTTGAAACTCTGTTAGCCTTTGCCCTGCTTCATTCTGTACACCAAGGCCAAATTTTCCTGTTACTCCAGGTGTTTCTTGACTTCCTACTTTTGCATTCCAGTCCCCTGTAATGAAAAGGACACTTTTTGGGGTGTTAGTTCTAGAAGGTCTTGTAGGTCTTCATAGAACTGTTCAACTTCAGCTTCTTCAGTGTTACTGGTTGGGGCATAGACTTGGATCACCATGATACTGAATGGTTTGCCTTGGAAACGAACAGAGATCATATATACATGTTAATACATGTATATATAGATTCCATATATACATGTTAATATATGACATTCATTTCTTTTCTTTCTTAATTTACTTCATTCTATATAATGATTCTAGTTGAATCCACCGTATTAGAACTGATTTAAGTGTGTTCTTTTTTACGGCTGAGTAATATTCCATTGTGTATATGTACTACAACTTCTTTATCCATTCATCTGTCAGTGGGCATCGAGGTTGCTTCCATGTCCTAGCTATTGTAGACGGTGCTGTAGTGAGCGTGCGGCTACATGTGTCCTTTTCAATTATGGTTTCCTCAGGGTATATGCCCAGTAGTAGGATTGTTGAATCATATGGTAGTCTTATTCCTAGTTTTTTGAAAGAAATCTCCACACTGGTCTCCGTAGTGGTTGTATCAATTTTAAAAATTATGTTCCATTTCCTTAATTATTCTAGGTGAAAATGTCCAATCTCTGCAAAGTAGCCACTTGTCAGACTGTTTTTTAAAGCAACTTTTAAAATTAAAGGCGTATGTACAACTGCATCCAGTACTTGCACTTTGAGCTCATGGCCCCAGAAGGAACTACTCTGTTTTAAATATGTTCTCTGTTGTAAAGGGATTTTGGCAGTGACCTCCATAAATATATAACAATTTACAAATATTGACATATCTTCTTCCACATGGTATATTGTTGTTCAGAATAGCAATTGAAAGAGTAATTCAAAATATGGGGAGCTTTTTAAGAACTCAAAGTGAGGGATAATAAAAGTTACCTTCCCTTTGGTTTTTTATGTTACACAGTGAGCTCTCTGGTTCCCCAACTGATTGTAGGTCTAGGTCAGAGAGTGGAGGCCACTGGGGCTGCCTGTTTCCTCGCTGGCCTCTAAACTGTCTCACAGGTCCCCTCTTACCATCCCTGACTTCAGCTCCCTTGGGGGAGTTTCGATAGTTTGCCAGGTAAGATTTGAGAAGAGTACTCGTCAGCCCATATTCCACAACTTGTCGCACAAAACCAGTATGAAAGACTTCCTCAGATATCTCTCTGTCCTCAAGACATGCTTGGTCGGGGCCATTTCCTTCTTTAACTCAGGCAACCAACATTATTACAGCTCAATGGGTAGACTGGTTATTGTATCAAATTTTCTTTCCTGTTTGAAATATTTAATGAATAAAACTTGAAATATAAGTAGAAGAGTAGGAGAATAGTATACTTTACCCCCATCATTTATTAACATTTTGTAATTTGTCTCTCCAAGTTTTTTTTAATATGCTTCTTCATGGTTATCTTTGCCAATTCTATTTATTTATTTATTTGGCCATGCTGGATCTTCATTGTGGCCTACAGCGGCTTCTAGTTGCTGCATGTGGGCTTAGTTGCCCTGAGACATGTGGGATCTTAGTTCCTGGACCAGGGATTGAACCCACATCCACTGTATTGGAAGGCAGATTCCTAATCAGTGGACTACCATGGAAGATCCCATGTTGTTTTCTTTGTTGAAGTATTTTATAGCAGATATCACACATCATGGCATTTCTTGCCCTAAATATTTCAGCATGCCTTTCTAAAAATTCAGGAAGTTTTCTTACATAACCACAATAGTGTCATCAGACTTAACAAAGTTAGTGATAATCCCATATTATCATCTAATACCCAGTCCATGTTCAAACTATGCTGGTTCTCCCAAAATGTGTTTTATAGTTGGCTTATTTAAATGATGATCCAAGTAAGGTCTACAAATAACATTTGATTATGGATCTTAAGTCTCTTGTTTTTCCTGCCTTTTGATTTGTTGATCGTTTTATTTCTGTAAAGTTAATCTTTCCTTATTTAAAACTTTCCGCTTTTGTGCTACCACTTTTTTCATGCCTTTAGTATGTTAATCAGCTTTTCTTTTACTTACTATAAAATTAGCCTTTTTGGGCATAAACATGAACCTTAATTTTCTTCCTAAGGCACTACTTTTGCAAGTTATATAGACAGTTTCTGACTTACAGTGGTTAAACTTATGATGGTTTGAAAGCTATATACATTCAGTAGAAACTGTACTTTGAATTTTAGATTTTGATCTTTTCCCTGGCTGATAATGTGTAGAAAGATACTCTGTTGTGATACTGCGCAGCTCCAAGTCAGCCACAAGATCACCAGGGTAAATAATCAAGACATAACCAGTCTGTTTTCCACTTTGAGTACAGTGCTCAATAAATTACATGAGATATTCAACACTTTATTATAGTATAGGCTTTGTGTTAGAGCCCTTGGAGAAGGAAACGGCAATTCACTCCAGTATTCTTGCTTGGTAAATCTCATGGACAGAGGAGGCTGACGGGCTACAGTCCATGGGGTCACAAGAGACGGACACGACTTAGCGGCTGAACCACCACCACCACCACCAGGGCTGATGTAAGTGTTCTGAACATGGTTAAACTATGATGTTGGGAAGGTTAGGTATATTGTATGTATTTTCGACTTGGGATCTTTCAAATTAATGATGTGTTTATCAAGACGTGACTCCATTATAAGTTGGGTACTCTTGGAGAGAGAACTTTATTCTGTCTCCCACCATGCCTTTGCCTCAGGAGCTGATGGCAGAGAGGCAGTACAGAGCCAGAGTTGACTTCCAGGCCCTGGACTACTAAATTACCCTTTCATTCCTGCCTCAGTCTCACCGATCGATGGTCCATTCCCCACATTGTAGCCATGTAGAGCTACAATGCTCTACAAGAGCTTTCTACTTAAAATAAACCAGCACCTTTCTCCTACCCTCAAGACAAAAATCCAAACTCAATTTCTAGAAAACCCTTCAATCATAAGGTCCCTGAGAACATCAGGTCAGTGTTTCTTCCTCTCCACTTTTTATCATGTTATTTTATGTTTAAATGATCTGATTAAATTTTATCAAGAATTCTTAAAGCAGAAGTTAGAATACTTTCTTGTTTTGAGAACTTAATAAATCAATTCTTAACTTATAAAACAGATAAATTAGAGATCAGTTATGTAATTATAACAAGAGGGTTTTTTTTAATATTGGGAATTTTGTAGTGCTTTTAAGCATTTAGTTGATCGTAAAATATGATAGGAATTTAGAAAACAAACTATTGAGAGCCAATGCCAGTTAAAATTGGTTATTCTTGCATTTGTACACACACAATTATTTATAAGTAAAATGAAGAATTTTTGAAATTGTGAGTTAGAAAACGATATATTTTTTACATTATATAAGTGTTCTTTTCATGTTCATCCACTGTGTTAAGCAAAGTACATACGGATAAATATAGAGACCAGTTCCGCAGGCCATTGTTGTCTACCAGAGTAAGTTCTAGTAATTGTTTGAAATAGGGAAAGAATTTAGCTATGTTGAGATACTGATTTTATCAATTATTTTTATCTCCAGTCTTTTGCATTCTTTCTCAGCAGTCTCACTGGAATGATTGAGACTTATTGAAGATTTTTCTCATTATTTTCTTTTTCTTTCTTTCCCACTGGCCTCTAGTCATGGTGCTTCCCCTAAAATATGTTTGCCATATGTGGGGAATTTTTCAGAGCCTCTCCTCTAAAAGGTGTGCCTATGCACATGCATGTGTGTGTGTGTGTGAGTGAGAGGAGAGAGAAGACGCCTGCCTGTGTGTGTGCTTGGCAAAGCTTTCCATCCAAATGCCAAAGTCAGTGGTCTTTTATTTCTAGCAGGCTTGAGTGCAGATCCAATCTGATTCCCACAGCTGTCTCTGAGGTGCATGTCTCCACATCTTTAGTTTTTACTTTGCTTGGGATTGAGTCACCCTGCAGATGGAAGATAAAAGCTGGAGTTCATAGCTTTAGGCATTGGCTTTCTGCCAAGGCTAAGAGAAAAGGACAACTTTGACCATCAGACCTCCTGTTACAGAGGGTCCGAAACAGTCCAGGGAAGAGTCCAGGGCAAAGAATGAAATCTGCAGCTTCAGAATGTGGCCTCATTCTCTAATTAGAGCGAGGTTTGGTTTCCCAGGAAACAAAAATCAATAATAATAATACAGGAAGGGGAACTATGAAGGAACCAATTTCCGAATGAGGGCCAACGGAACTGACTACATGAATCTTGGCTCAGTAAATACAAACAAAAGTACCTGACCCATGGTGCTTGTCTTAAAGATACAAAGCCAAAGCCTAAACTAGGACTGGGAGTCTCTTGTGTTTGCATTTATCCTCATAATTTTGGAAGCATGTTTAAGTATGTATTTATATCAGGTTGTTAGGCTACTGACAACAGGTATACGTTCAACGCAGAAAGCAAGCAAACAAACCTCTATATAAGTTAATGGTCTTGAAGAATCTATTTGTAAAACTGGCGTCACTTCCAGAGTTTCCAGGGAGAGGCAGAGGTTCTAAATGACCCATGGAATAAATAATAAAGAGAAGTTAGGAAAATTATTAAAATACCCAAACTTCTCATGTTATTTCCTTCTCTAAAAGGTTTCCACTAGTACCACTTCCTTGCCTAGATTTATACTCATGTGTGATTCGATGAGAAGCTATTGTGTTTGTGTTGCTTCCATCCTGGAGCACAGAGTTAGGTCACATCTTAATTACACCTCCAAGAAGAGCTTTTTTACTATCAGGGCAATGAGTATGGGCTCTGAAGCCAGATACAGTTTGAATCTCACTGTGATCTCTTCCCGTTGTAACATACTAGGCAAGTTACTGAAGCTCTTTGAACCCCCTTTATAAGGTCTATAGTAAGGATATTTAAATAATATG
Source organism: Ovis canadensis (assembly GCF_042477335.2). Taxonomy (NCBI): domain Eukaryota; kingdom Metazoa; phylum Chordata; class Mammalia; order Artiodactyla; family Bovidae; genus Ovis; species Ovis canadensis. Next base: position 97,283,344 of record NC_091245.1, on the reverse strand, counting down.
GTGTATACATATGATTCCTGACCGATGTTAACTTTTTCTCTCACCTTACCTCACCACACACATACTGTCCCCAATCCAGGCTTCTTGATTTAAGGATGGAGTGCATTTGTAGGATGAAGATCAAATTAGTGACAGTACCTCTCTTTATTCCCAATGACAAAATATTTCCACAAGAGTTTATTATCGGGAAATATTTCAAACATTGAGAGGAGTATGAGTACGGATGGCTGCTTTTTGAAGTGCTAACCTTTTGGCATACTTGCTGCATGCAGTTTTTGCTTTTTAAGAAGTTAAACATTACAAGTATAGTCAAAACTGTTAGCTCTCTCTAGTCTCATTCTGCTTTCTTCCTCCCCAGAAAATGTGTGTGAAAGTGTTAGTCACTCAGTCATGTCCGACTCTTTGTGACACCATGGACTGTAGCCCATCAGGCTCTTCTGTCCATGGAATTCTCCAAGCAAGAATACTGGAGTGGGTTGCCGTTTTCTTCTCCAGGGGATCTTCCTGACCCAGGAATTGAACCTGGGTCTCCCTCGTTGCAGGCAGGAGATTTAATCATTTTGACTGCTGTATGATATTCCATTGTCTGGCTCTATCACAATTTATTTATCCATTGTTGTTTTCCTGGCTAAAGATATTTAGATTTTTTCCAACTTTTTGTTATTGTGAATATTATTACAATGGGCATACTTACACATGCTTTTTGTGCACCTCTGAAAGCCTCCCCAGAGGGAACCACTATACTGAATTTAATATTCATCATTCCCATGTACCTATTTACATTTTTATTGCATATGATTTGGCCATAACAATCCATATTATTTATTTTGTATGTGTTAGAACTTTACATAAATAGCCTTATGCTGCACATATCTTCCTGAATCTATATTTTTGTATGCAGTATTAATTATGTGTTCGAGATTTAATCATTTTGACGGCTGTATGATATTCCATTGTCTGGCTCTATCACAGTTTGTTTAATCTATTGTTATTTTCCTGGCAAAACATATTAAGATTTTTTTCTAGCATTTACAGTGGACATACTTACATATGCTTTTTGTTCACCTCTGAAAGGCTTTCCTAGGTGTACATACCCAAGAGTGGAATCATGAGGATATATGACATCAGTGTTAGTGAATTATTGCCAGCTCAGTTCAGTTCAGTCACTCAATAGTGACTGACTCTTTGCGGCCCCATGGACTGTAGCACACCATGCTTCCTTGTCCATCAGCTTCTCAAACTCACGTCCATCAAGTCGGTGATGCCATCCAACCACCTCATCCTCTGTCATCCCCTTATCCTCCTGCCTTCAATCTTTCCCAGCATCAGGGTCTTTTCAAATGAGTCAGTTCTTCACATCAGGTGGCCAAAGTATTGGAGTTTCAGCTTCAACATGAGTCCTTCCAGTGAATATTCAGGACTGATTTCCTTTAGGATTGACTGGTTGGATCTCCTTGCAGTCTAAGGAATTCTCAAGAGTCTTCTCCAACACCACAGTTCAAAAGCATCAGTTCTTCAGCGCTCAGCTTTTTTTGTTGCCCAGCTCTCACATCCGTACGTGACTACTGGAAAAAATATTCCAAGGAATATTGCCAGATTGCTCTCCAAACTGGCATTCCAACTTATGTTCCACCAAAAGAAGAGTTTCCTTTGGTCTATGGCAATATTTGGACTTCCCTGATGGCTCAGATAGTAAAGCGTCTACCTACAATGTGGAAGACCCAGGTTCGATCCCTGGGTTGGGAAGATCTGGAGAAGGAAATGGCAACCCACTCCAGTATTCTTGCCTGGAAAATCCCATGGATGGAGAAACCTGGTAGACTACAGTCCATGGGGTCGCAAAGAGTTGGACACGACTGAGCAACTTCACTTTCTTTCTTTCTATGGCAATATTTGGTATAATTAGACATTATTTTTGCCATTATAAAAGATGGAATATCTTGTCTCATTGTTTTAATTTGCATTTCCCTGACTACTGGTAAGGTTAAGCATTTTTTCATGTTTAAAACCTTTTGTTTTCTTCTGTGAATTATTTCTTCACCCCTTTTTCCCACTTAAAAAAATTGTATTTTTTTATTGTTTGTAGAAGTTATTTCTTTACATATCCTAAATATTAATCCTTTGTCTGTTTTACATTGCCTTTTTTCAGTCTATGGCTTGTCTTTTTAAATTTGTAAATGCTGTCTTTTATTATATGGAAGTGTTCATTTTAATGCAGTCAATTCAGCCTTTGCCTATATGGTTTTGTGCTTCTGTTTGTCTTTTGAAGTAATTGTTCTCTGGCCTAATGTCATAAAGCTATTCTTTATGATTATTTTCTAAATATTTTAAAGTTTTGCTTTTCCCATTTAAGGATTATCTACAAATAAATCTTAGCATCTTTAGATTGTACACATTTTGACAGATTTTTATTTGCATTATTTTTAAAAAACCACATTTGAAATTATCAGCACAGATCATATCAGGAGTGTCTTTAAGTATTGGGAAGATGTCTAGCACATGTAACGGATGCATATTTTCAAAATTCTAACTTTTGCTTGAAATCTGACATTTTATCATTAGCAACACTTTTTGTGAATTGTTTTCCTTGGAATTCCCATCTTCCCTTTTTTCTCTTGACCTTTGCTAGAGGCTACTCTGTTAATCTTTCTGGAGCACAGATTTGGTTTTATGAGACTCTTAACATATCTTGGGCTTTCCAGGTGGACTAATGGTACAGAACCCACCTCCCATTGCAGGAGATATAAGAGACACGGGTTTGATCCCTGGGTCAGGAAGATCCCCAGGAGGAGGGCATGGCAGTCCACTCCAGTATTCTTGTCTGGAGAATCCCACAGACAAAGGAGTCTGGAGGGCTACCACCTATAGGGTCGCAAAAAGTCAGACATGACTGAAGCAACTTAGCATGCATGCACGCGCTGTTATATCTTTCTTTTCTATTTCCTTAGTTTTGTTGTTTCCTCTCTTGCTTCCGTTTTCTTTGATATTACTTTGTTGTTATTTTTATTAAGTGGACCTCATTAATTTTAGCCATTCTTATTTTCTAATATAAATGTAAATATTCGTTTCCTTGTAAGTACAGCATCCACAAAGTTGTGATATGTAGTATTTTCACCATAACTCATTTGTAAGTGATTTCTAGTTTGTTATTTCTTATTTGATCTGTAATTTATTTAGAAATAGGTGTTTTAATTTCCAAATACATGACTCTCTTTTAAAAACCATTTTACCCATTTGAATGACTAAAATTAAAAAATACTGATATGGCTAAGTTTTGGTAAGGATGTAGAGCAATGTGAGCTCATACATTGCTATTAAGAGTATAAAAAGTCAGTTTCTTATAAAATTAAACATATACTTATCGTGAGACCAAGCAATTCCCTAGGCATTTACCCAAGAGAAATGAAAACGTTGTCTACAAAATGACTTGTGCTTCCCTTCCAGCTCAGTTGGTAAAGCATCTGCCTGCAATACAGAAGACCCAGGTTCAATTCCTGGGTTGGAAAGATCCTCTGGAGAAGGGAATGGCAACTCCATCCAGTATTCTTGCCTAGAGAATCTCCCCTAGAGGAGCCTGGCAGGCTACAGTCCATGGGGTCACAAGAGCCGGACATGACTTAGTGACTAAACCACCACATAAATGTTCATAATGTTTTTGCTCACGGTAGTCCCAAACTAAAAACAGTACAAATGTCTACCAACAAATAAATGATTGTAGAACATTCAGTCAATGGACTGCTATTCAAAGTGAAAAGGAGTATGTAACAATATGAAGGAATAGCAGAAACATTATGCCGAGCGAAGCCTACGAGAGAATAATTCATATTACACAGTAACATTTATTTGATATTCTAGAACAGACAGGACTAATCCATAATAACAAAAAGTAGATCAGTGGTTTCCAGGAGCAAGGGTGAGGAAGGGATGAAGAATTAACTGCAAAGTGGTATGAAGAACCTTTCTGGTGGCATTGAGTTGCTCTGTATCTTGATTGGTGTGGATTTATTAAAATTCCTAAGACTGAGCAGCTAAAATGGGTCTGTCTTACTGTTTGTACATTATGCCTCCCTGGTGGCTCAGAGGTTAAAGCGTCTGCCTGCAATGTGGGAGACCTGGGTTTGATCCCTGGGTTGGGAAGATCCCCTGGAGAAGGAAATGGCAACCCACTCCAGTATTCTTGCCTGGTGAATCCCATGGACGGAGGAGTCGGACACAACTGAGCGACTTCACTTCACTTCAAAGTTTATTTAATATTAAATTTTTGTTATAATCAGTAGGCACTTAGAATGTTGTATAAGTCAAAAGAAAAAAAAGAGAAAAACCCATGGAACTGTGTGAGAACATTATAGATAGTTCAACGTAGTTGTCTTTCAGACATTTAAAATGATAAAGGCAAAGTAAATATGGCATGAATATGTCATGTGAGCTTCTGAGTCACCCAATCACAATGTAACCAAAAAACAACCTGCTCACAAATGTAGCCAGTAAACTAATAATTTGATATGTTGATGTAACATGCTCCCTAAACTTCTTGTAAAACCAGCAAGAAGCACTGTGAAACTAAGTGTTGCAACTGTTGACCCCACTCCAAGGAAAGTATTAAAGAAGCTTTGCCTGAGATAGGGCTTTGAATTAGACTGACAAGATCTTTTCTGCCAAGAATTTTAGGGAATTTCAGTCAAGAGATAAAAGAGTTTAAAATAAGCATATGAAAATCATCTTATGATTTAAGACTTCCATCATTTTTGTTTGTTTTTAAATTATTTTTAACTCATGTTTTTCCTTGTTTAAATATTATTTATCCCAATCAAAACAGCAACAACTATATGTAGGGAGAGATATCTTTTACAAACATATTTTGTACTTACTTGTTATATATTACAAAATAAAGAACACATCTCAATGCTTGTTTGCTGGTTTTTAATGAAGCACAATGTGACCTCTAATTTACCTGTCTTTCGTCTTTTCTTCTTATACTTCTTTATTGCTCTGATTAATTGATGTACTGATTCCCTCGTTTCTTTTATGGTTTTCTCTTGATCCCAATGTTAAGGCAGTAACTTCATTTTCTTCTACTCTAATAGTTCATTTATTTCCTTTACTGATTCATCTTTAATCTCCAGAATTCTGTCCTGAAGTAGGTAGGTAGGTAGGTAGATAGATCTATTATACATATTCTGCCCTTGTGAAGTTTCATCTGCTTCTATAACTTTCAGCTATCTTCTCTCAAATTTTGCTTCTATCCTTGACCTTTCTTCCTAAATTCAGGCATTTTGTGTGTGTGTTTCTGGCTGTCCTCTAGGGGAGAAGGCAATGGCAACCCCCTCCACTACTCTTGCCTGGGAAATCCCATGGACGGAGTAGCCTGGTAGGCTACAGGGGTTGCGAAGAGTCAGACACGACTGAGTGACTTCACTTTCACTTTTCACTTTCATGCACTGGAGAAGGAAATGGCAACCCACTACAGTGTTCTTGCCTGGAGAGTCCCAGGGACAGGAGCCTGGTGGGCTGCCGTCTATGGGGTCGCACAGAGTCAGACATGACTGAGGTGACTTAGCAGCAGCAGCAGCAGCTATCTTCTAGACATCTCTCTATGAGATCTTTCAGAAAATCTCAATGTGAACATATCTAAAACCACAGATTTGGCCTGTGAGCAGCAGTTTGCTAACCCCTACTGTATGAGGATTATATATCCACATCCACTGCCATGTGACCAGCAGGCAGTGCATCAGATAGGAGAGACATCTGGTCATACTCCACTGATGCTGGGCTTGTCCACATGACTTGTTTTAGCCAACGGAAAGTGAGTGAGCATGATACATGCCATGCCCAAGCAGAATCTTTACAAGCCATTCCGCATGTGTTCTAACTTTCTTGCTCTTTTTCCTTCCTCCTAACTCAGTTTAGGTCTTAGAATGAGAAGGTAGATAAAGCAGAGTAAACTTCCCAGGTGGCACCAGTGGTGAAGAATCCGCCTGCCAAAGCTGGAGACAACAAGAGATGCGAGTTTGTTCCCTGGGTTGGGAAGATCCCTTAGAGGAGAAAGTGGCAACCCACTCCAGTATTCTTTTTCTGGAAAAGCGTATAGGCGGAGTCTGGTGGGCTACCGTCCATAGGGTCACAAAGAGTCAGACATGACTGAGCGCACACACACACGCACACACACACGCACACACACACGCACACACACACACACGCCACCCTACAGCTACTAATAGGTGATGTGAATGAAAAAGAAACCATTGCTGTGAGCCACTTATTTAGGATTGTTACCCAGCATAAGCTAGAAAAAGCAGACTAATACACTGCTATAGATTAAAAAAAAATACATATGTTTACACATACACATGTATAAATTAGGCAATAGAACTTTGAGGGAGGTGACTTTTCAGTCTGGAGTAGACTTAAATAGCTACTTATTTAGCTTTGGAAGTATTGGACTAAGAAAAAAGTATAGAAAAATCCAAATGTGTACAGATAGATATTCATTAGCAAACATAAGTACCAACAGGAGGCAGACCAGTTGAAGAGAGTGAATGAAAATTTATTGATAAACTTTCTTTTATTTAAAATCAGAGTTCTTTTAATTAAAATCAGATCCCCAAACAAGGCCCCTCTTAAGGGGATTTGCGATGGGGATGATAAGAATCTAATAAAGATAACTCAGCATGAAATTGCTAGTTTTTGAGAAAAAATGATAAATGGGAATTTGTGTCTAAACAGTCTTACAAGTGCCCAATCCAAAACTTAAAAGTACCTGATTCCTGGGAAGATAACATTTATATGGGAAATAGTAAAATCCCAAGGGACACTTAGACGTTTGATCTAAGAGTCATTGAATTAGCTAATTGCTTGAATGGATTTGATTAATACCTAGCAACTATATTTTTTTTTGGTATCATGTTGTGCTGTATTTGTTAATTAAATGTTTTTGAAAAAATGTAAATTCAGCAAAACACAGGAAATAGTACAACAGACATTTATGTTCCCAACACCAAGGATGAATGTTGTTAACATTTTGTCATATTTGCTTGATCTCCTGTATTAAATCTCCTGTATTAAAGTTGAAGGACCCTTTCATTCTTTCCTTGCTCACTCCTTTCACCCCTCCTCCCTGCATCCCTTTTCTCTATCCCCAGGCAACAAAATCTTGGCCTTGGCCTGTATCAGTCTAGCCAATTTGTCACACCTGTTTTCATGTGCAATCCCATGAGCAATATACAATAGTTTTAATTGTGTGGTTTTAAAAAAATGATACAAGTCGTGCTGTATTGTAGAATATTTTTACAATTTTCCTTTCCCACATAGCAGTATGTTTTTGTGATCTCATGTTAATTTTTTATATTTGGCTAGAATGCCATTATACAAATATGCCACCTTTTATCTAGATATCACCCTGTTGATAAACCTTTAATGTTTTCGTTTCATGCATTCATTTAATAAATATTTATTGAATACTTACAGTGTCCAGATCCTGTGTCAGATACTCACATCAATGAAGAAAAGAGACAAAAACCTTTGCCAACATGGTACTTGTATTGGGGTGACACAACATAAATAGTGACTATAATAAATAAACCAAACAAAGTATATTAGAAGGTGATAGGTTATATAGAAAAAGGCTAAGGGGAATTGGGAGTGGTGTTGAGGGAAACACAGGTTGTTATTTTAGACAGCATGGCTGGGTAAGCCCCCTTGATAAGATACTATTACAGCAAAGACTTAATGTGAGGGAGTTAGTGAGCTGAGTATGTGGGGAAAGAGAATTGCTATCAGAGAAGAGTCAGTGCAAAGCCCCTAAGCAGGGAGTGTGTCTGGTATATTCAGGAAACACAAGGAGGTCAGCAAGGCTGGAGAAGGGAGAGCAAAAAGGGTAAGAAGGAGGGTTGGAATCCAGACATTATAGGGTTAAGTAGGAAGAGATGATCATGATAGACCATGGTAAGGACCATACAATTCACTCATTTAAAGTGTACAATGAAATGACTTTTAGTGTTCACAGAGTTGTGCATCCATCACCGCAGTCAAATTTAGAACATTTTCATCACTCCATGATGAAACCCAGTACCCATGAGCAGTCACTTGCTTTGCTCCTCTTCCCTCTCCATGGTAATCAATCTCTAATTCACTTTGTTTTCTATGAGTTTGCCTGTTGTGAACATTTCTTACAAGTGCATTTTGTGATTGGCTTCTTTCACTTAGCATCGTGTTTTCTTTTTATATATATATAAATTTATTTACTTTAATTGGAGGCTAATTACTTTACAATATTGTATTGGTTTTGCCATACATTAACATGAATCCACCACGGGTGTATATGTGTTCCCCATCCCTCTGGGTCATCCCAGTGCACCAGCCCTGAGCATCCTATATCATGTATTGAACCTGGACTGGTGATTCATTTCACATATGATAACATACATGTTTCAATGCCATTCTCCCAAATCATCCCACCCTCGCCCTCTCCCACAGAGTCCAAAAGACTGTTCTATACATCTGTGTCTCTTTTGCTGTCTCGCATAGAGGGTTATCGTTACTATCTTTCTAAGTTCCATATATATGCGTTAGTATACTGTATTGATGTTTTTCTTTCTGGCTTACTTCACTTAGTATAATAGGCTCCAGTTTCATCCACCTCATTAGAACTGACTCCAATGTATTCTTTTCAATGGCTGAATAATACTCCATTGTGTATATGTACCACAGCTTTCTTATCCATTCGTCTAGCATCGTTTGGTAATATAACTCCAGTACTTTGGCCTCCTCATGCAAAGAGTTGACTCACTGGAAAAGACTCTGATGCTGGGAGGGATTGGGGGCAGGAGGAAAAGGGGATGACAGAGGATGAGATGGCTGGATGGCATCACCTACTCAATGGATGTGAGTTTGAGTGAGCTCCGGGAGATAGTGATGGACAGGGAGTCCTGGCGTGCTGCGATTCATGGGGTTGCAAAGAGTCAGACACGACTGAACAACTGAACTGAACTGATCAGTACTTCATTTGTTTTTATTGTTAAGTAATATTCCATTGTATGGATATACCACATTTTGTTCATTCATTCATTGGTCAGTGAATTCATTACTCAGTATTTAGGTTGTTTCCACTTTTCCAGGGTGCTTCTCTGGTGGCTCAGGTAAAGAATCCACCTGCCAATGCAGGAGATGTGGGTTAAATCCCTGAGTTGGGAAGATCCCCTGGAGAAGGAAATGGCAGGCCAGTATTCCTGCCTGGAAAATCCATTGACAGAGGAGCCTAGGAGGCTACAGTCTTGGGGTCGCAAAAGAGTAGGACATGATTTAGCAGCAGAACATGCATGCGCTTTTTCAGATATTTTCCACATGAAAAATGCTACTCAGAAGATTTCTATAAAGTTTTTTTTATAGTGGTATGTTTTAATTATCTTGGTATAGATCTGGGAATGAGATTGATGGGTGATACGGTATTCTATATTTAACATTTTGGGGAACTGTTAAAAGTGTTTGGAAAGTGGCTACAGTGATCAATGCAAAGAAATAGAGGAAAAGAACAGAATAGGAAAGACTAGAGATCTCTTCAAGAAAATTAGAGATACCAAGGGAATATTTCATGCAAAGATGGGCTTGATAAAGGACACAAATGGTGAGGACCTAACAGAAGCAGAAGATATTAAGAAGAGGTGGCAAGAATACACAGAAAAACTGTATAAAAAAGATCTTCACGACCCAGATGATCACAATGGTGTGATCACTCATCTAAAGCCAGACATCCTGGAATGTGAAGTCAAGTGGGCCTTATGAAGCATCACTACAAACAAAGCTAGTGGAGGTGATGGAATTCCAGTTGAGCTATTTCAAATCCTGAAAGATGATGCTGTGAAAGTGCTGCACCCAATATGCCAGCAAATTTGGACAACTCAGCAGTGGCCACAGGACTGGAAAAGGTCAGTTTTCATTCCAATCCCAAAGAAAGACAATGCCAAAGAATGCTCAAACTACCACACAATTGCACTCATCTCATATGCTAGTAAAGTCATGCTCAAAATTCTCCAAGCCAGACTTTAGCAATACATGAACTGTGGACTTCCAGATGTTCAAGCTGGTTTTAGAAAAGGCAGAGGAACCATAGATTAACTTGCCAACATCTGCTGGATCATGGAAAAAGCAAGAGACTTCCAGAAAAACATCTATTTCTGCTTTATTGACTATGCCAAAGCCTTTGACTGTGTGGATCACAATAAACTGTGGAAAATGCTGAAAGAGATGGGAATACCAGACCACCTAACCTGCCTCTTGAGAAATCTGTATGCAGGTCAGGAAGCAACAGTTAGAGCAGGACATGGAACAACAGACTGGTTCCAAATAGGAAAAGGAGTCCATCAAGGCTGTATATTGTCACCCTGCTTATTTAACTTATATGCAGAGTACACCATGAGAAACGCTGGACTGGAAGAAACACAAGCTGGAATCAAGATTGCTGGGAGAAATATCAATAACCTCAGATATGCAGATGACACCACCCTTATGGCAGAAAGTGAAGAGGAACTCAAAAGCCTCTTGATGAAAGTGAAAGAGGAGAGTGAAAAAGTTGGCTTAAAGCTAAACATTCAGAAAATGAAGATCATGGCATCTGGTCCCATCACTTCATGGGAAACAGATGGGGAAACAGTGGAAACAGTGTCAGACTTTATTTTTTGGGGCTCCACAATCTCTGCAGTTGGTGACTGCAGCCATTCTTTTCTTACTCCTTGGAAGAAAAGTTATGAGCAACCTAGATAACATATTCAAAAGCAGAGACATTACTTTGCCGACTAAGGTCCGTCTAGTCAAGGCTCTGGTTTTCCTTGTGGTCATGTATGGATGTGAGAGTTGGACTGTGAAGAAGGCTGCACGCTGAAGAATTGATGCTTTTGAACTATGGTGTTGGAGAAGACCCTTGAGAGTCCCTTGGACTGCAAGGAGATCCAACCAGTCCATTCTGAAGGAGATCAGCCCTGGGTGTTCTTTGGAAGGAATGATGCTAAAGCTGAAACTCCAGTACTTTGGCCACCTCATGTGAAGAGTTGACTCATTGGAAAAGACTCTGATGCTGGGAGGGATTGAGGGCAGGAGGAGAAGGAGATGACCGAGGATGAGATGGCTGGATGGCATCACTGACTCAATGGACATGAATTTGGGTGAACTCTGGGAGTTGGTGATGGACAGGGAGGCCTGGCGTGCTGCGATTCATGGGGTCACAAGGAGTCAGACATGACTGAGCGACTGAACTGAACTGAACACTACTTGGAATGAGAGTTCTACCACCAATGTACAAAGGGTCCCTGACTTAGGATTGTTCAACTTACAGTTTTTCAACTTTACAATGGTACAAAAGCAATAAATATTGTAGCAGAAATGGTACTTTGAATTTTGAGTTTTGATTTTTTTTTTTTCCCCTGGGCTAGCAACTTTCATGATGTTGGGCGTCAGCAGCAAGCTACAGCTTCCTGGCAGCCCCATCATCATGGGGGTAAACAACTGACAGACTTACAATTCTGTACCTATACGACCATTCTGTTTTTCACTTTCAGTACAGTATTCAATAAATCACTTGAAACATTCAACATTGTATTATAAAATAGATTTTGTCTTAGATAATTTTGCCCAAATATAGCTAGTGTAAATGTTCTGAGCATGTTTAAGGTAGGCTAGACTAAGCTATGATGATCTACATGTTAGCTGTATTAAATGCATTTTCAACTTAGGATATTTTCAACTCGATGGATTTATCAGGAAGCAACCCCACTGTAAGTTGAAGAAGATCTGTAAAGGAGTCCAAATTCTTCTTCTTCTTTTTTTTTTAACTATCTTAATGACTGTAAAGTGATAGCTCAATGTGTTGTTTTTTTCTCAGTGTGGTTTTGATTTGCATTTTCCTAATAGACTAATGATGTTGAGCAGTTTTTCATGTGCCTATTAGTCATTTGTGTATCTTCTTTGAAGAAGTATCTTTTCAAATCCTTTGCCCATTTTAAATTGGATTATCTGTCTTTTCATTGTTGAAGGATGAGTTTTTTACATTGTCTGGATACAACTTTATCAGACATGATTTGCAGGTAACTTCTCCTGTTTTGTAAATTGTCTTTTACTTTCTTGATGGTTCCTTTGAAATACAACATTTTAAAATGTTGATGAAAACCAGTTTATTTTTTTTTTCTTTTGTTATTTGTGCTATTGGAGTCATGGACTAGCAAATCACTGATTAAGACAAGGTGAAATAGGAAAACTTAGTCCTATTTTTTTTCCAAGCAATTTATACTTTTGGCTGTTACACTGAGGTCCCTGACCCATCTTGAGTTAATTTTTATGTATGGTGAGAAGTAGGGGCCCAGCATCGTTCTTTTGCGTATAGATATGTGTCTGTGGATATTCAGTTGTCCTAGCATTATTTGTTGAAGAGACTATTCTTTCCAAACTCTCACTTCTTTCCACTGATCTATCAGTTCAGTTCAGTTCAGTCGCTCAGTCATGTCTGACTCTTTGCAACTTCATGGACTGCAGCATGCCAGGTCTCCCTGTCCATCGCCAACTCCCGGAGTCCACTCTACCTCACATCCATCAAGTCAGTGATGCCATCCAACCATCTCATCCTCTGTCGTCCCCTTCTCCTTCTGCCCTCAATCTTTCCCAGCATCAGGGTCTTTTCCATGGAATCAGTTCTTCTCATCAGGTGGCTGAATTATTGGAGTTTCAGCTTTAGCATCAGTCCTTCCAATGAATGCTCAGGACTGATTTCCTTTAGGATGGACTGGTTGGATCTCCTTGCAGTCCAAGGGACTCTCGAGTCTTCTCCAACATCATAGTTCAAAAGCACTTCTCCAGTACCATAGTTCAGTTCTTCAGCACTCAGCTTTCTTTATAGTCCAACTCACATCCATACATGACTACTGGAAAAACCATAGCTTTGACTAGATGGACCTTTGTTGGCAAAGTAATGTCTCTGCTGTTCAATATGCTGTCTAGGTTGGTCATGTTTTTCCTCCAAGGAGCAAGCAAATTTTAATTTCATGGCTGCAGTCACCGTCCACAGTGATGTTCTATGTTTATACTAGTACTACATTTTCTAAATTAGTATAGTACTACATTGATTGATTTTGGGGTGTTAGGGCAAGCTTGCATTTCTAGGATAAATCCCACTTGATTATGTTGTGTAATGCTTCATGTATGTTGCTGGATTTAATTTGCTAGTGTTTTGTTGAGGGCTTTTGCATCTGTATTCATGTCCTTGGTCTATAGTTTATTTTGTTATGATACCTTTGCCTGGTTTTGGTTTCAATGTAATACAAGTCTCCTAGAATGAGGAAGTGTGCCTTCTTCTCTTATTTTTTTGGAAGAGATTGTGAAGAATTGATATTAATTTTTTAAATGTTTATAGGAATTCACTAGTGAAATCCGCTCTCTACCCACCACTGAGGGTTCATTTTGTTATTGTTGCTGTGTCTGCTCATTGACTTTTCTGCAGCAAATCTGTAAACTCCAACTTCACAGTCCTGTGTGGTCACTACAGTCTCTGCTGGGTTAGCTTAGTGTTCAGGTAACGATTGAGCTTGTTGTTGTTATTGTTTAGTCATGTCCAACTCATTGTGACCCCAAGGACTGTAGCCTGCCAGGTTCCTCTGTCCATGGGACTTCCCAGGATGGATTGGGTTGCCATTTCCTTCTCCAGGGGATCTCCCGACCCAGAGATTTAAAAATGTGTCTCCTGCATTGACAGGCAGATTCTTTACCACTGAGCCCACCGATGATTGAGCAGAAATGTCTAAATGCTTTGATCCGCATGTGCACAGCCTTGCCAGAGGCCCAGGAGCATGTCAGATCTTTTCAAAGCCCTCCATAAGCAAATCATTTCCCAGTTTTTCTCCATAAGATTTTTTAGCCAGCATCTTGTTTTTCTCCTTCTGGTATCAGCCTCTCAGGCAGCAGTAATATTAAGTCATTGCTGGTGATTATTTCCGAAACATGTCCCAGGGAGAGGACTTTTCCAACTGAGTGAACTCTAAATCAGGTCAAGTAATCACCAGCCCTGCAAATGAGGGGCTTTTCTCCATTTTCCAAATGGGCAGCTGTCCGGCTGAATAGTGACAATTCTCTGGGGTTGGGTCTATATGAGGAGCTCCAGACCTCGACTTTCCCTACCATTGGCTGCTAGGCTGCTGTTTTCATGACCACGCAGACACGGGGAGAGACTGATGGGGATCAGGCAAGTTAAAATGCCACCAGGCTCTCTGTTCTTACTGAGACTGTGGTTTTTTTCTTAATTATTCTTCAGATGATTGCAAGCCTTTGGTTAATTTTCAAGAGTTTTATAAAAGTTGACTTTGACTGTTTTTGCTTGTGTCTCATTGTTTTTATGGAGGAGCAGATTTTCAGAGGTTGTTACTCTGCTGTTTTAGCAGTCCTTGAAGGAAATGGCAATCTACTCCAGCACTCTTGCTTAGAAAATCCCATGGACAGAGGAGCCTGATAGGCTACAGTCCATGGGGTCGCAAAGAGTTGGACACGACTGAGCGACTTCACTTTCACATTCACTTTCCACCTTTTCTAAGCACCAGAAAAGTTTTCATTTTATTTTATTCAAGACCAAGTGTAGTTAGATTTGCAAGCCTTTTGTCTATTTTCACAAGCTGAACACACCCATGTACAGGTTACATGGTTAATTTGTGTTGATCTTTATTCCCCTTTCCATTTACTTAACCATCCCTTTCCCAAGATAACCTGTTTTTAAATTCAATATAATTTAGTACATACTCTTTTACGTCTGGCTTCTTTCATTCAACATTATGTTTATGAGATTCATTCATGTTGTTAAATGTAATTTAGTCTTCCCCATTGCTGTAGTATTCCCTTGAGTGAGTATACCACAATATATGCATTCTATGTAGGTGGACATTTGGATCACCTACAATACAGGGCTATTACAGTACATTCTTGCACGTATATTTTTGTGAACATATGTAAACATTTCTGTTAAGGTATATACATAGAAATGGAATACCTGGGTCATATGTCATATGAATGCTGAGTATTAATGGATACAGTCAGCATTCAAAGGCGGTGGAACAGTGTTTACATTCCCACAGCATGGTATAAAGGGCTTCCTTGGTGACTCAGAAGGTAAAACATCTGCCTACAATGCAGGAGACCAGGCTTCAATCCCTGGGCCAGAAAGATTCCTTGGAGAAGGGAATGGCAACCCACTCTAGTGTTCTGCCTAAAGAATCCCGTGGACCGAGGAGCCTGGCAGGCTACAGTCCATGGGGTTGCAAAGAATCAGACACAACTGAGCAACTTTCACTTCACTTCAGCACAGTATAAGAGTTGTTTACTCAATATCCTGACCATACTTGATAGTATTTTGGGTTTTTCAGCTTAATTATTCTGGTGAGTGTGTAGTGGTATCACTAATTTGCACTTAGAACATTTGGTCGGTTTTCATAAGGTGATGCTGCTTTCTTCTTATCAATTTGTAAGCGTTCTGTACATATTCTGTATACCAATGTATTCTGTTTGCAAACATCTCTTCTCACTCTGTGACGTGCCCTTTTTTCCTCTTTTTAAAAAGTAATTTTTATTTATTTATTTTATTTTTGGCTGTGCTGGGTCTTCATTGCTGCCTGTGGGCTTTCTCTGGTTGCAGCGAGTAGGGACTACTCTTCATTGCAGTGTGCTGGCTTCTCACTGCAGTGGCTTCTCTTGTTGCATGTCCCCTGCATTGACAGGTTGATTCCCAACCACTGAACCACCAGGGAAGTCCCTTTTCCCCTCTTTAATGGTTCAGGAGACTTTGGCATCAGGTGAAGAAGGACAGGGAGTGATCCCTGAGAGATGGGAGACAATGGCTCCAATTTACTGCCTGGAAAGAATTCCCAAGCAAAGCACCCAGTGTGAAAGTGTTAGTTGCTCAGTTGTGTCTGATTCTTTGCAACCCCATGGACTGTAGCCAGCCATGCTCCTCTGTCTATGGAATTCTTCAGGCGAGAATACTGGAGTGGGTTGCCATTTTCTTCTCCAGGGGATCTTCCTAACCCAGTGATCGAACCTGGGTCTCCTGCATTGCAGGCAGATTCTTTACTATCTGAGCCACCAGGGACGCCCCTTTTAATAGTGGTATTTGATAAAAATATGTTATTAATTTTAATGTAGTTTCAATTATCAAGATTTTTGCTCTCTGTTTAGTGCTTTTCAGATCCTATTAAAAATTCATACTGACCAAAGGAAATTAAAGATGCAATCAACTGGTTTATTTTTTCTACAAATTTTTTTAAATGTTTAGGCAAAAAATTTTAGCCAACCCTGAAGAATACCAGTGTTTCCTCATGAGCATATTTTAAAGATGCTTGTCCTCTTTCATTCACAAAAGCACCAGCAAAGAATCA
This sequence comes from Ovis canadensis, assembly GCF_042477335.2. Lineage (NCBI taxonomy): Eukaryota > Metazoa > Chordata > Mammalia > Artiodactyla > Bovidae > Ovis > Ovis canadensis. The sequence continues at coordinate 97,266,953 of NC_091245.1, read as the reverse complement.
AGTCTTATACAGCTGTATTCCAGAATAGTTTTTTTCCTTCCTATCAAGCCCAGCAGTTCCACTGAGTACATTTCTTAGACCATTTGTTTGTAATCCCCGTCTGCTGTTTTCAGAGATAAAGGGGCCCATTAGAGTTGAAGTTCTCTCACTTTCTGCTCTCCACTGTTATCCCACAAGATAGACCCTCATCTGTATTTATTTCTCTTCCTCATGTTTCAGTGGAAGGTGTAGGTTTATCCCACCTTAAAAAAACAAACACAATTTTTGTTCTCAATCCCTACCACTTACCTTTGTTTCTATCCTCCTTAAAAAAGAAATGTCTTACACATGTGATAAAATTGCATTGAACTAAATATAGCCACACAATGAGTGCATGTAATACTGGTGAAATCTCAATAGGGTGGATGGATTGTATCAAATTCTGTTTCCTGGTTGTGAGGTTGTACTGTATTTATGCAAGGTGTTGCCTTTGGGGGAAACTGAGTGAAGCGTATACTGGATCTCTCAGTAGTATAATTTCTTACAACTAGAAGTGAATCTATAATTATCTCAGCTTAAAAAGTTAAAAGATTCTTTCTGAAATTTCTATAATAATAATGACTGAATCGCAAGCTGGAATCAAGATTGCTGGGAGAAATAACAACCTCAGATATGCAGATAACACCACCCTAATGACAGAAAATGAAGAGGAACTAAAGAGCCTCTTGATGAGGTGAAAGAGGAGACTAAAAAAACAACTGGTTTGAAACTCAACGTTCAAAAAACTAAGATCAAGGCATATGGTGCCATCATTTCATGGCAAATAGAAGGAGAAAAAGTAAAAGCAGTAACAGATTTTATTTTCTTGGGCTCCAAAATCACTGCAGATGGTGACTGCAGCCATTAAATTAAAAGATGCTTGCTTCTTGAAAGAAAAGCTATGACAAACCTAGACAGTGTATTAAAAAGCAGACATCACTTGGCCAACAAAGGTCTGTATAGTCAAAGCTGTGGTTTTTCCAGTAGTCATGTAAGGATGTGAGAGTTGGACCATAAAGAAGGCTGAGCGCCAAAGAATTGATGCTTTATAATTGTGGTGCTAGAGAAGACTCTTGAGAGTCACTTGGATAGCAAGGAGATCAAACCAGTCAATCCTGAAGGAATTCAACTCTGAATATTCATTGAAAGGACTGATGCTGAAACTGAAGCTCCAATACTTTGGCCACCTGATGCAAAAAGCTGACTCATTGGAAAAGACCCTGATGCCAGGAAAGATTGAAGGCAAAAGGAGAAGAGGGCAGCAGAAGATGAGACGGTTAGATAGCATCACTGAACCAATGGACATGAATTTGAGCAAACTTCTGGAGATGGTAAATGACAGGAAAGCCTGCCATGCTGCAGTCCATGGGGTCACAAAGAGTCAGAGACCACTTAGTGACTGAACAAGAACAGCAATCATTTATTGAGTGCTTACGGTATGCTAGGTACTCTACCAAGCACTGTCAGGTGAATACTGTTGTTAATCTCATTTTATACATGGTAAAACTGAGGCACAGAGAGGTTAAGTCATTTATACAGGGTTACCCAGCTAATGAGTGGCAGAATTAGCATTCAGAAACCATGGCCTAACCTCAGAGAGAGAACTCTTATGAGCTCTGCTCTATTACCTTTTTTCTCTTGTTCCATACTTAATGGATACTACTTTGACATTTCATATTTTCACAGGTGTTTGCCATACATTTTGTTTAGTTACTCTTTTTTAAGTTAATTTTTACTGGCATATAGTTGCTCTACATATACACTATTGATACCATATACAAAATGAGTAACAAATGATAACATACTGTGTAGCACAAGGAGCTCTACTTAATGCTTTACTTGTACATCTGTCTTTACATGCTGCCTCCTAGTCACATTTCAACCACCGCTTTCTATTTCAGCATTCATCCCAGTCCCTCCCCTGAAACTGCTTTTGGCCGGATTACCAAGGGATTCTTTTTGGTCCTAACCATTCTTTCTGCAGCCTTTGTTACTGTCATACATTCAACAGATATTTATTGAGCACCTATAGTTCACCTCAGATATGCAGATGATACCACCCTTATGGCAGAAAGTGAAGAGGAACAGAAAAGCCTCTTGATGAAAGTGAAACTGGAGAGTGAAAAAGTTGGCCTAAAGCTCCACATTCAGAAAACGAAGATCATGGCATCCGGTCCCATCACTTCACGGGAAATAGATGGGGAAACAGTAGAAACAGTGTCAGACTTTATTTTTTTGGGCTCCAAAATCACTGCAGATGGTGATTGCAGCCATGAAATTAAAAGATGCTTACTCCTTGGAAGGAAAGTTATGAGCAACCTAGATAGTATATTCAAAAGCAGAGACATTACTTTGCCGACTAAGGTCCATCTAGTCAAGGCTCTGGTTTTTCCTGTGGTCCTGTATGGATGTGAGAGTTGGACTGTGAAGAAGGTTGAGTGCCGAAGAATTGATACTTTTGAACTGTGGTGTTGGAGAAGACCCTCGAGAGTCCCTTGGACTGCAAGGAGATCCAACCAGTCCATTCTGAAGGAGATCAGCCCTGGTATTTCTTTGGAAGGAATGATGCTAAAGCTGAAACTCCAATACTCTGGCCACCTCATGTGAAGAGTTGACTCATTGGAAAAGACTCTGATGCTGGGAGGGATCAGGGGCAGGAGAAGGGGACGACAGAGGATGAGATAGCTGGATGGTATTACTGACTCGATGGATGTGAGTCTGAGTGAACTCCGGGAGTTGGTGATGGACAGGGAGGCCTGGCGTGCTGCTATTCATGGGGTCACAAAGAGTCGGACACGACTGAGCGACTGAACTGAACTGATAGTGTACCAGATTCTTGTTTTACAGCAGTGGACAGGGTAGGCAAAATGACTGTAACTGCAGAATACATGTCTTTACTTGTTATGATTAAGAGGTCAGAAATCTTAAATCACTGCTGATTTGTTTGTGGATCGTCAGCAGACCACTTTATTGTTCCGTGTTTTTGTTTTTCTGTGGCTGAAACAGGTTATATTTTTATTTTGTTTGTGATTTCACAACATAAGTCAGAATGTACTATATTTAATACCATTTTCACTTTCTCCAGATAGAAATCTGATCACTTCCAAGCCGTAGCCATGAATATGAATAAATGAAGAGAGCCAAATCCTAAAGTATAGTACCCTTCTATGTACTTATTAATAATAAATTATGAAAATTATTTGCCTTTGACCAAAAAGTCTTACTGTATTTCTATATAAGAATAATTGAATTAATTTTATGCCACATTATTTGGAATCACCAGGAAAATCTCTGCAGAGTATTCAATAGATCTCATTCCATATACCCAAATATAAAGCTACTCCAAGGAAAATACTTGACTTTATAGAGACGTCACAGTAGCTGTTTGCATATCACCAAAGCTGAGCTTTTGAGCCCTAGTTGAAGGAAAGGGATCATCTTGTCTCTTTCCACATGTACATGGTTATTTTCTGTGTTTTTATTCCTTTCTTAATTCAGTAAAGAAGAAAAAAAAAATCTCTCCTAGTTTTTCATGTCAAAAAACAGCTCTTATTTTATTAGTTCAAGTGGGAATGTTTTTTGCTGGTGACTGGAAGCGACTATAATCCTCTTGCTTCCAGCCAGGGTTCCTGTTTCTGTCTGATAGCTGTTTGTTTACAGCAGCAGTTAGCAATTTGCATGGACAATGCTGTCAAAGTCACTGCCCTCAATGAACCCCAAATGCCTCTTGGAAGAAAAGATGACAGATTCAGCCCAGCAACTCGCAAAACTTTAAAAGTGATTCCTTGTCAAACATGTGAAAAACAACTCTTCCCTCTCCATGACTTGAGGGAAAAAAAAAAAGAGAGAAACTATCTTATGCCAGATGGCGATTCCTTGCGAGTAAAATAGGCCTGGGCTGATTCAGCTTCATTCCTTTATGTTCCATTTGCAAAACCCACAGAGAACACATTTGGGGCCACTTTCCAGAGCTGGCAATAGTCTCTGCTTTTTAAGGAAATCAGATGGGCACACACACAAAGCCACAATGGATGAAGGGCTCAGAATCCCCAGGGTCCTGAAAAGGGATGCATAGGCCTTAAATTCTCGGTGACCAGTTAGTACCTGGCTCAGACCCAAGAATCATCCCAATTGTTGCCAGATTTTGTGACTTGATTTAATTTGGTTAAAACAGAAACAAATTGGGAGAAGGTTATATTTTCTTGTTGATTAAACCTCTTCTTTAAAAAAAAAAAAGAGGGAAAAATAGAAACTATAAAAACACGCTTTCAGATGATAAATTGACTCCTAAATTTCAAACTACTCTGGGTCTAAAGGACTCAATCTTTAATTTTCAGTCCAGTACCATTTTTTGCATGTAAGATAGTACAGCTGCTTTCATATATTTAGAGGATTGGACCAATGTGTATGCATATTTGTGTGTGTGCATGGGTATGTCTTCTCTTTGGCTTTTTTTTTTTTTAACATATAATTGACTTATTATATTAGTTTCAGGTATACAGCATAGTGATTCCATATTTTTATAGATTATACCGCATACAAAGTTATTATAAAATCCTGACTAGATCCTCTGTGCTGAAATAGATGGTTCAGGACATAGTGAAGTCCCCTCACTGAAGATGCTGAAGCAATGTCTGGTCAGCTGCTGTCTAGGGATGTTGTGAAGAAGATTGAAATACTAGACTAGTAATGGTATTGGGTAGTTTTTAAGATGTCTTCTGCATCTAAAATTCTATGCATTATGAATTAACTCCCTTGATTTTTTAAATTAACATGATCTGAGATATTTTAGTCGAGGTAATACCTATTGTCCATTTTGTTTTGCCTTATATGCAAGATGATATTGACCACCTTTGTTAATGTTCTATTTTATTTCTTCAGGTGTCTGAACACACACAATTAAGTTGGATGCTTACCTGCATGGTCAGATTACCTCGATTACAACATTTACACCAGTGGAAGGTAAATGCCAGTGATCTGATTAATAAACAGAAAGAAGTTCAGTCCCCACTGCAGCTGTTTTTCCCCTCTCTGTTTATTTTTGTGTTAGGCTCTGGGAATCCTGAGTTTTCTGGCTTGCTATGCACTAGTGGCTAACAAGACCAGTATCTTTAACCTCATTGCCTTAGGGTATGAAACAGAAAATAGAAGGATTCTCCAAGATTCTTTCAAACTAAAAAACTGGTTACCAATATCCAGCTTATTCATTATTTGATTTTATCTGTGCGTGGTCAGTCCTTAGTGACCATTAGATAGACTTGGTAAGACTTTGAATGTGCCACATTCTAAGTAACCATTTCTGGACTACTAGACCCTGAGGTTGCCTCCACCAGAATTAACTGGTCGTTAAGGCCTGAAGGTTATCATTGTGGGGAGAAGAGACTACATATTTTATTCCATATTTAAATAAATTGAGTCTAAGCAACAGTTCAAACTCACAGAAAAATTAAGTCTATTCTTTTTCTAAGAAGTTCAACTGAGAAATATAAATTGGGTAATTCATAGTATTCCCATGGAATTTTGCAATTGGATCACATCTGAAGGTATGTAGCCCTCTAGGACATCAACACTAATTTTAGTATCAAGCTTCTTCCTAGCATATTTTCAGGGCCACTGATTTCCTTAAAAGCTTGTTCAGAAGGCTTCACACACAGAGAGAAACAGAGCTTTAAACTGGCAGTACCTGAATAAGGCATACTGATGGTGCTGTAGAATCATTACCTGCCCGGAGTTAGAAACAAAATTGATAATGACTCTATCATATGTTGGCTTGTGGCAAGATTTTCCCATTTTATCTTAATATGGTAATGCTAAACTGAACACTTTTAAAACTGAAATACTTTTAAAAGAACTGATTTAGTGGGAAATGCTCCCGCTTTAAAATAGTGTCTAAAGATCTCCTGGTAACACGTTGCCAGTGAATGCATTCTGAATAAGTCTTCCACTAGTCTGTGATTTCTTATTTGTGGGGAAAATATGAATTTCAAAGCTAGTCTTATCTTGGAGCTTGGAAACTGCCTTCAAGGGTCATTCTTTCATTAACAAATACTGATGATGCCTTTTGCTAGTCTCATAGCACGCTAAGTGCTGGAGAAATCATAGTTGCCAAGATGGATGGATGCAGAGCCTTTCATGAGGTTTGTAGTGTATTTTGGAACAGATTCTCAGGTGGCACTAGTGGTAAAGAACCTGCCTGCCAGTGCAGGAGACTTAAGAGATGTGGGTTCGATCCCTGTGTCAGGAACATCCCCAGGAGGAGAGCATGATGATCCACTCTGGTCTTCTTGCCTGGAGAATCCCATGGAGAGAAGTGGTAGGCTGTCCATAGTGTTGCACAGAGTTGGGCACGACTGATGCGACTTAGCATGCATGCACAGTTAAACAAAAAAATCAGAGTATGAAAAGTTTTAAGAGGACAAGGTTCCGGTTCTATGGGAAGATCTAAGAACCCCTAGCTTGGTTTTGATTGGCAGTGAGGGGCAAAACAGTGGGGTAGAAGTATAGGATCAGGGCTGCTGAGGTCAGGGTTATTTAGAGGATTGATGAGATGACACAGGTGTGAGGCATCTGGGGCCCATAATAGGCATCCAATAAATATTAGAACTCCCCACATCTCCCCACTTCCTTTGTAGTTTCAAGGTCTAGTATTCTAATATAAAAAGACTATAAATCTAATACAGTAGCAATTTTTAAAAGTTGGGTTCTTTTCTCATTTGTTTGTTTCCAAATTAAATTTTTGTTAGAATTACCTGATAATCAGTGCAAACTGGCCTCTATCATGGACATTATAATAAGGAGATGTACTGAAGGAATTATATGGTCAACTTTCAAAGTTCCTATGAACGGCCTATAGCAGTAGTAGTGCTGTAAACCAGAAACTGGGCTTCCCTGGTGGTTCAGTGGTAAAGAATCCTCCTGCCAATGCAGGAGACGCGGGTTTGATCCCTGGGTTGGGAAGGTCCCCTGGAGAAGGAAATAGCAACCCCCTCCAATATTCTTGCCTTGGAAATCCCATAGACAAAGGAGCCTGGCTGGCTACAGTCCATAGGGTCACAGAAGAGTTGGACATGACTTAGAGCTAAGCAACAAAAACAAGCCAAAAATTGCTGGAAGTAACCAGAAAAGCCTGTAACTAAATTATGGAACATTAAGATGACTAAAGGGAGAAACTGTTGTATTCAGATCCAGCCTCAAGGTATGTCTGCACTTTGGTTTAGGAAGCCTGAGTTGTGAGGGCATGTGTGAGCTTGATTCTTGGAATCATGCAAGTTTATAAACTGAGTTGTTCATTTCATTCAGGAATCACTGGATTTCAGAGAAGTAATTCATATTAGATAAACAAAACTTATTTACACACCAAAATATCAATTTAACGTGCATGCTTAGTTGTGTCTAACTCTTTGTGACCCCATGGACTGTAGCCCACCAGGATCCTCTTTCCATGGAATTCTCCAGGCAAGAATACTGGAGTGGCTTTCCATTTCCTCCTCCAGGGGATCTTCCTGACCCAGGAATCGAACCCATGTCTCTCGTCTCCTGCATTGGCCAACCAATTCTTTACTACTGTGCCTCATGGGAAGCCCCATTTATCAGTTTACAGATATGATATACCTAGACCTTGGAAGAGTTACCAGTGAACTGCACACAATAGTCCCTGCTAATAAGCAACTCTACCCAGAAAGCCAAATTTCCTGTAGCAAGGGGGTTAGTACCACTAGGGCTGATGTTCAGGGTGCGCATACCAGTAGTTTATAGTCAGCACCCAGGACTCACCAGTTGTTAAATATTTCTAATATCACCTCCGGTGTTTCCATTAGCTTCCCTGTTAAGGAAATATTTTGGTTTATACAACCTGTACTGTTCATTGGAATTACTTTACTCTCACTGCTTTCCCACCTAACGATCATGACAGATCATTAGAATTGGTAAGATGAAAATTTCTCTTAGTTTCATTATTTTTTAACGCCATGATTTTTGGGGTTTTATTTTAATGTGATGTTAAGGGGGCATTACAGTTTTGTCAATAGCACAGTATGAGACTTCTGGAAAGGTTCCACAAACAGTTTGATGTTAACTAATGTAATGTCATGATATTTTCCGACCTTCCCCGTGAAATCTGGAATTTATCTGATTTGGAGTCTAGAAAATCTTAGACCTTTATTTTAATAAAATGGAAAAGAAATAGTGGTAGTGCAGGATCACTTCAAGGGACAGTGGGGACATGAATATTCACCTTATTCCTGCCTAAGCCGGAAATGTGGAGACAAGCCAGCCAGAAGACGGCCAGATTTGCTAGAAGGGACTGAGTCAGGATGTTGTTACAGGTGGCTTCAGATCACTCTCGGTGTGCTCTTAAGATTTCTTAATTTAGCACTATAATTAGGTTCATGTCAGATTTCTTTTCGCCCTACAGGCAAAGACTGCCAAGGAGAAGCAGAGTGGAACCATGGGGCTGCTCACATACCCAGTGCTCCAGGCAGCTGACATTCTGCTGTACAAGTAAGGAGCAGAGTTCACCCCAGCCCTAAATGTAGTCGCGCTGACAAGAGAGTGTCACCTGGCTCTAAAAGATTTGGTTAACGGGGAAGAATGGTTACAGCAAGAGGCAGGCACACGAATCTATTTGCATCTACTCCCCAGTAATAATGCTAAATCAAACCAGTCAGTCCTAAATGAAATCAACCCTGAATAGTCTTTGGAAGGACTGATGCTGAAACTGAAGCTCCAATACTTTGGCCACCTCATTGGAAAAGATCCTGATGCTGGGAAAGACTGAGGGCAGGAGGAGAAGGGGATGACAGAGGATGAGACGGTCAGTTGGCATCACCAACTCACCAACTCAATGGACATAAGTTTGAGCAAATTCTGGGAAATAGTGAAGGAAAGAGAAACCTGGTGTTTTGCAGTCCATGAGGTCGCAAAGAGTCAGAGACGACTGAGCAACTGAACAACAACAAATAGAAGTATGTTTAAATGTGAAACTAATAATTTTAAGAAGTAGCATTTAAGTAGCACTTACTATGGGTTGCAAACAGTCATAAGTAATTTACATACCTTAACCCATTTAATCCTCACAACAGCCTTTAGAATCTGTACTATCAGCATCCTCATTTTACAGATGTGGAAACCAAAGCACAGAGTGGTTAGTAACTTGCCTGGGGTCAGGTGATAGCAAGGCCTGGACCTAGGATTTGAGTCTATAAAGTTTACTTACAGAGTCTGTGTTCTTAACACTATGGGATATAGTGTTCCCTAATAATAATTTCACTTCAAGAGTTTTAAATATTGATTTCTCAGATAATCTAGCCTCCTAAGAAATGCTATTCCATAGCACTTGCTACAGCCATGGAAATGCTCTCTATCTGCTCTAAGACCAGAGCCACCAGTCACGGGTGGCTGTTAACGCTTGAAATGTTGACAGGAACTGAACTTCAACTTTAATTTTAGTTGATTAAAGAGCTGCCTGTGTCTAGTGGCTACTGTATTGGACCGGAGAGCAAGTTTTTCAACATCCTATAAGGTGCCCTCACTTTTCTTGAATCCACAATCTATAAATCAGCTACTGCTGCCACTTACAGGTCTCAAGACTATACAACCAGAGGATGCCAATGCCTTGCACTCTCTGTAGGACTGGCCAGGGCTTCTGACCCCATTCCTCTTCCAGTTCTTCCCTGCTAACCCCATATCACCTCCCTTGACACTTATTTGGCCATTTAGAGATAAAGCCTCCCGGTCAGCAGGCACTCATAGCCAAGCATTGTTATAGTGAAAGCTTCTGAGGAAAAAGATTAATTTGATGAGTGTTTTTTACTCCTTTCCCCTAAAGCCCTGATCCCCATAAAAGTGCCTCTTCTGTGGGAAAACTGGAATTCTTTGCATGTAAATGTGATAATAGCATGGAGATGATAGTGTATGTTCCTTGTGAAATGACCCCAGAGCCCTTGTGCAATGATGGTGGAAACAGCCAGAAAAATAGTTGCTCAGCTTTACATATAAGGAATGTCCATTAGTACATACAAGCTGTCTTCATTTCAGTAAATTTAACTTTGATTCACGTTATGATTATGTGTCTGTTTGCTATTTTAACTTGAATGCTGGGCCCCTGATAGCATTTATTATTTATCATAAGTAACTTTTGACTTATCCTGGGAAATCTAGAACATTTTTCTCCAGAAGCAGCAAATGAAAGTCCAAGAAGGATCTAATAATATAGTTTCCCACTGAAGTAGCATATTTACTTAGAAAGGTTCTACAAAGAACCTTGATTTTGTTACCTGTAAAGAAGAGACAAATCTTTAATAATGAAACACGTCCCTTGTCTATGCTTGATGGTGATATCTCTGACTGTGACAGTCTTATGTCTAGTTCCATTTTCAAGGGCTACTTCTACATAGAACCAGAGGCTGATTTTTCAGCCCCAGGATTTGGAAGCACAGCAGATTTCTTTACCAGTTCAAGAGCTCTCATGGGAGAGTCCTCTGAACCCAGGGCTATGAACAAAAAGCGAACTTGAACAAGAACGATTGACCTTTTTGCGATACCATGGAACAGAGAGTGGGAGGGAACTCTAAAGGGCCTCTTCTCCAAATCCCTTGCTCTACCAATGTGGCCCAGGCAGGCTAAATCTGTCCAAAGCTGTGGACCCAGACAATGGACAGAGGAGGCTCGGGATGTGATCATGGCCTCCTGAGGCCAGTGCTCACCCTCCTTAGGGAGCCAGTCATAAGTTATGTTAGGAGGCAAGATCATCACATGAATAACCAAAGCAGTATGAGATCATCTATACCAAAGTGATGATGAATTTGTTTTCATCAGTTACTCAAAAATGCAATCGGCAGAATGATAAAAATCCTGCAGTTTCTTTCATCTCTAAAGTGGGTTAATGGTACACAGCTCTGCGTAAATTGATGGCACCTAGTATATACTCAATACAGAGATTTTAAGAGTACAAACAACAATTTAAAAGACTGACATTGGCAAAAGTAGCTCCTTAACATCCTCAAATTTATCATATCATCTGCCTTTCTTTCAACCCAAGTGTGAGGTTGAGAATGTCCTCTTTTCTTACATAAAACGATAGTTATTTCAGATGTAGCAGGTAAACACCAAGAGCTTTCCAGCAGCTTCCTGTCTGTCTCACTCTGCCCAACGTCAGCAGGTTCTCACAACTGGTTAAGACTTAAGAATTAGTAGTTCTTTTCCACCCTCAATTATTCCCCTGTAGCCAAAAAAAAAAAAAAATCCCATACTACAAATATTCCTCTTTTAACTCTTCCTGATCTATTTAGTGGTTAGAATATTCACTAAGAATGCCATCAGATTCCTTCATTTTTCCTGTTTTCTGAGAGGAAAATTACAGTGGCAGATTTTTGCCTATTCCTATCAGGATTCTGCTATATTAATTTGTTAAACAAAAAGTATTTCTCCATAAAACTAGGAACTGGAACTTCCGGGGTGGTCCAGTGGTTAAGACTCTGTGCTCCCCATTCAGGGGGGCCTGGGTTCAATCCCTGGTCAAGGAACTGGTACCCACATCCCACAACCAAGAGTTTGCATGCCACAACTGAAAGACCTCGCATGTCCCAATGAAGATCGAAGATCTTGCGTGACACAACTAAGATCCAGGGTAGCTAAAATAAATAAATAAACTTATTTTTTAATCCAAGGTGATTGTCTATATTCAAGATGATTGTCTCCTACCTTAGCCTAGAAACTATCTACCTGTAATGCCACAATCGGATCAAAGATGTGGAGCTAGTAACTGTGTGCTCCTTTTCTGTCCTGTCTGGTCTCAGGCCAGACATCCTCCTGCTGCCAGCCACGCATGCTCCAGCCCACAGACTCTGTTCCTTTGGACTTTTTTCTCCTGCCGTCTTCCTTCAGACTAGTCCCAGGAGTACTGTTGCCACACTGTGCACATCCCCCATTTCCTGGGCATATGTGTCCTTTGGGCCCCTGCAAAGTGTGCAGACAGGTACAGTAAACTCAGCTCTGTTTACTACAGCATTTACTCTGCTGACATACATTTCTCATCTGTCTTACTGTGCTTCTTTCCAAAGTTTAGAAAATCCCAATTGCTTGGTAATAAGTAGCAGAGGCAGAACTCAACCAGGTCTGATTTTTAGCCTGTACCATTGTTTTCCCTACAACACAGCTCAAGCACTTGGGGTATTCTGTGTTTGAGATATTTTTGAATTTTAAAAAATATGATAACTAGAATGTTTATGAATATATACATTATAAATATAGATAAATACCAAAAAAACACAAAAATATATACCAAAAAATTCCTATTTTTTTTCTCACGAGCAAATCTATATGTGGCCCCTCATAATATGTTGACGTGCAGAGCTATTACAGATTTCATGTTTCTTTTGTCAAAATCAGCATTAGGATGAGTGGCCCATGATGGGCTAGAAAACAATCATGAGGGAAGGCAGTGGAAGAGGGGCTTTCCAGATAACTGTATGAAAGATTTATGTAAGTGTTTTGGCAGAACTCAGTAAGGAACCCAAGAATGGAGATTTTGAGACTATCTTAAGCTTGAGAAAGTGAAGTGAAAGTGTTAGCTGCTCAGCTCAGTTCAGTCGCTCAGTCGTGTCTGACTTTTTGTGACCCCATGAATCGCAGCACGCCAGGCCTCCCTGTCCATCACCAACTCCCGGAGTTCACCCAAATTCATGTCCATCGAGTCAGTGATGCCATCCAGCCATCTCATCCTCTGTCGTCCCCTTCTCATCCTGCCCCCAATCCCTCCCAGCATTAAAGTCTTCTCCAATGAGTCAACTCTTCGCATGAGGTGGCCAAAGTACTGGAGTTTCAGCTTTAGCATCATTCCTTCCAAAGAACACCCAGGGCTGATTTCCTTTAGAATGGACTGGTTGGATCTTGCAGTCCAAGGGACTCTCAAGAGTCTTCTCCAACACCACAGTTCAAAAGCATCAATTCTTCTGTGTTCAGCCTTCTTCACAGTCCAACTCTCACATCCATACATGACCACAGGAAAAATCAGAGCCTTGACTAGATGGACCTTAGTCAGCAAAGTAATGTCTCTGCTTTTGAATATGTTATCTAGGTTGCTCATAACTTTTCTTCCAAGGAGTAAGCGTCTTTTAATTTCATGGCTGCAATCACCATCTGCAATGAGTTTGGAGCCCCCCAAAATAAAGTCTGACACTGTTTCCACTGTTTCCCCATCTATTTCCCATGGAGTGATAGGACCGGATGCCATGCTTTTTGTTTTCTGAATGTTGAGCTTTAAGCCAACTTTTTCACTCTCCTCTTTCACTTTCATCAAGAGGCTTTTGAGTTCTTCTTCACTTTCTGCCATAAGGGTGGTATCATCTGCATATCTGAGGTTATTGATATTTCTCCCAGCAATCTTGATTCCAGATTGTGCTTCTTCCAGCCCAGTGTTTCTCATGATGTACTCTGCATAGAAGTTAAATAAGCAGGGTGACAATATACAGCCTTGACATACACTTTTCTCTGTTTGGAACCAGTCTATTGTTCCATGTCCAGTTCTAACTGTTGCTTCCTGACCTGCATATAGGTTTCTCAAGAGGCAGGTCAGGTGGTCTGGTATTTCCATCTCTTTCAGCATTTTCCACAGTTGATTGTGATCCACACAGTCAAAGGCTTTGGCATAGTCAATAAAGCAGAAATAGATGTGTTTCTGGAACTCTCTTGCTTGTTCCATGATCCAGCGGATGTTGGCAATTTGATCTCTGGTTCCTCTGCCTTTTCTAAAACCAGCTTGAACATCTGGAAGTTCACAGTTCACATATTGCTGAAGCCTGGCTTGGAGAATTTTGAGCATGACTTTACTAGCATGTGAGATGAGTGCAATTGTGTGGTAGTTTGAGCATTCTTTGGCATTGCCTTTCTTTGGAATTGGAATGAAAACTGACCTTTTCCAGTCCTGTGGCCACTGCTGAGTTTTCCAAATTTGCTGGCATATTGAGTATAGCACTTTCATAGCATCCTCTTTCAGGATTTGAAATAGCTCAACTGGAATTCCATCACCTCCACTAGCTTTGTTCGTAGTGATGCTTTGTAAGGCCCACTTGACTTCACATTCCAGGATGTCTGGCTCTAGATGAGTGATCACACCAAGCTGCTCAGTCATGTTCAACTCTTTGTGACCTCATGGGCTGTAGCCTTCCAGGCTCCTCTGTCCGTGAGATTTCCCAGGCAAGAATTCTGGAGTAGGTTGCCATTTCCTTCTCCATGGGATCTTCCCGACCCAGGGATCAAACCCTCGTCTCATGCATTGGCAGGCAGATTCTTTACCACTGGGCCACCTGGGAAGCCCCAGACAATACAGTATATTCTTCTAAAAGGAGGGGGAAGGTATTTGTGCACTTTTAAGAACAGAGTGAAATGATCTGATTTATACTTTTAAAAGAGAATTGATTAAAAGGATGAGTCGTAGGGGCTCAGCCAAGGTCGGTAGGCTACTAAGAGGCTCTTTCATTAGTCTGTTTAGAGCACGAAGGTGGCAGTGAAGATGAAGAGAAGAGGCAAATTTAAAAGATTCTAGGACATAAGATGGCTAAGACTTCATAATGGATTGGATGTGTATGAGAAAACGCCATCAGGGATGTCCCCAGGTTTCTGACTTATACAGCAGGATTGATGATGGTGTTGCCATTCACTGAGCTAGGGAATGCTGTAGAAGGACTAGCCAGAAGAATTTATAACTTCACGTGGTGTTTTCTCTTCTCTTGAAAGCTTTAACTCCCTAGAAGTTAAAACCTTCTTTATGTCTCGCATAGTCCTGATACCAGGCCTTGCACATCATAGATCGTCAATAAATAATTGCTAAATTAAGGAGTCATTACCGGTGGTGGTGATTTCATCCCTTATGAAAGGACAAGCAGCACCGAACCCCTATTCTAGCCAGGTTGGTTAAAGGCAGCAGCGCTGAAAATGCACAAATACAGCCAAAGAAGTAGGGGAAAAAAAAAAAGGAACAAATTTCTGTGAGCCGATACATGTGAGCTATGATTATTCATCTAGACACTAATTCTGCCTGAGAGGTGGGGTGGATCCCAAGTGAATGTAGATGCAACAAGGAACTAAGCAAAAGAAACATGGTTTAGTCGCCAAAGATCAGACGCATTGTTGTGTGACAGAAGTTATAACAATCAAAATTATGAAAGACTTTTGCTTTATGTTGTGTCTAAGAAAGTACAGTCAGGGTAAGGAAAAAAAAAGAAAATGGGAAAAAGAGAAGACATTAATATGGAGATCATTATGTAGGGTATAAATTTTAAAAGAACAGCACTAAATTATTTGAAGTGAAAGGAAGACTGTGAGGAGAGAGGTTGAAAATGTGAAGAGAATAAGCCCCATAAGTGAGCAGAATCAAAGACAGGCTGAATTAATGTAAAGTGTAAACTCAATGGATGCGAAGGAAGGGCCAAGATAAATTATAGGAGGTGAAAGGAGCAGAGGGAGGAAAGACTAGAAACAAACAAACTAAAGTCAGATGAAAAAGCCAAGTGGAGCAATCGGTCCAGGTGAAAAAAATTAAAAAAAATTTTAATCCCTTTTTGTAAAAGCAAAACCTCTCAGGATTGTTAGCACAGAGCAAGGATCCGACAGAAGGCAAAGACTTATGCAGAGTCATTATGAAAACTAAATGTGTTTTCTGTTTAGTTTGGTTGCTTTGTGAATCTGGAACCATTTTGACATGTGGAAATATTCATTTTGATGTGCTTAAAGTGTATTGATTATGGTAATTGTTTTTTCTGTGTTAGTTGCAGTCCATTGTGATTTCCTATGGGCTACTGTAATTGCTTTTTAACCTACCCCGTTGGCTAATTTGGTTTGGGGCAGTCAAGATGACCTCTGCATGTCAGCCTTACTATAATTACAAGACAGGAGTGCAAAGTCCAGTCACAGAAGAGAAATTTAGGAAGGTGTGCTGAGGACATGTAGACCTCAGAGAAGAGCATGTACAGGGTTGTGGATACTGCGGGAAACATGAAAAAGAAGATTTTTGTTTTTATTTCTCATCAAGTCAGTAACCTTCTGCTCCAGGCTGTGTGAAAGGAGATCACGGGACACGATTTTGTAGAATTTCCTAAATAAATCTACTGACCTTCGAAGAAGAGAAATGACCTCCTGACCCTTTGTCATGGCCCCTGGATTCTCCCTTTCCCTTCATTATCCTGTCCCTATTTTCCTTAAATTCAATAAGACTCCTCAGAAGTCCCATATCATACCATTCATATTTGGGGACTACCTAATCAGATATATGAACTGTCAGTTTGTAATATGTTTTCTACCCAAATCAGGATTGCTGCCCAGGTCTGTGGCTGTCTCTGGGATTCTATGTTGATGTTTATGTTTGTGGTATGAGTCTGCTATCAAAAAGGAAAATGGTCCCAGTTTGAAAAAAGTCACACCATACCACACATCAAGGTCCCAATATTGTCATTCTTATATCATTTTGTCCTTCACGCTGTCAGATATCAGTGAGTTTACATTATACTAATAGCCCGTGTATATTGAGCTCTTACTATCAAGAACTATGCTTGGTTAGCTTATCTAATCTTTGAAACAACAGTAAGAGGTCAGCACCATTATGATCCTCATTTTACAGCGGAAATGGAGGCTTTAGAACAGTGAGAAACTGGGCTATGATAACTCAATAGTAGCTAACGGAGCTATGATTTTAACTCATTCTGATCATAAGTGGATTTTATTATAATTTTCTCTTGGTTTAAACCTATATAGACTATAGTTACTTCCTCCTGAGAGCATTCATTTATTGAATAAATATTTATTGAGCTCCTCCTACCAAGCAACTTTACTAGGTGTTGGAAATAGATTGAAAAGCAAGACAAGGTCTCAAAAAGCTTATTTGCTAGCAGGAGAGAAAGCAAGATGCAATAAGCAAACAAATGAAGTAAAATTATTAGACTAGGATTAATACTGTAAAGAAAATAAATAAGATATTATGAAAAAGAATAACAGGGAAGCTAACTTTGGAGAGTAGAGTTAGGGAAGGCTTCTCCAAAGAGGTGATATTTAAGCTTAGACCTGAAATCAAGGCACCAGTAAGAGTTAAAGGAGGAATATTCTAGTAGAATACAAGGGCAATACATTCAATAGATCCAGCTCCCTGCCTTAAATATTTGAATTATAAACTTTCCAGGATTCATCATCTTGTTTTCTGTCTTTATAGAGTTCAGTAGCAGGAGAGTCAAGTCTCTCACAAGTCCATTTCAATGTTCTGATATAATTTAAGCCTTCTATATTCAACCAGAAAAAAAGTGAGAAATCACTTCTACTATTTCTGTTCTTTTTAACATATTGGTACATTTCCCACAGGTGGTGCTAGTAGTAAAGAATCCACCTGCCAATGCAGGAGACACAAGAGATGCAGGTTCAATCCCTGGTTCAGGAAGATCCCCTGGAGTAGGAAATGGTGACCTGCTCCAGTATTCTTGCCTGGAAAAGTTTCATGGACAAGAGGAGTCTGGTGGGCTACAGTCCATGGGGTCGCAAAAAGTTGGACACGACTGAGCACATGCACACAGACACACACACACACACATGCCATTTCCTCCAAACCAGATTTTGCAGCTAACATTCCTTGTTTGCACACTACATACCAGGCACCAACTATGAGCTTTGCATGCATTATTTTACTCATTCCTCAAGCAAGTCTGTGAGTAGGAACTATTATTAGTCAGCTTTAAAAAAATTTTTAAAGGGATTTAGTTTAAACAACTCTCCCAGGAACACCCAGCTGCTGAGTGGCAGAGCAAGAACCTGACCCCAGCCTAACATCAGAGCACCCACTCTAACCACTATGGCCTCTTTATCTGAATGCACGTTATATATATTTTCCAAAAAGTTTGCATCCTGAGTGGGGTTTTTTGGTCTTATGTTTTTCCACATCATTAAATATTTTATGTTTTTAATGATTTTAATGTTTTCTTTGTTTTGGGCCTTTTGCTCTGTAGAGAGATTATGTTTTCCTTGCTTTTATCTATTCCAGTGATTTGGAAAGTGTGCTTTCTGGTTTTAATTCTGTTAGTGATCATCTTTAAACAAAGACCACCCAAATGAGAACAAATAGGCTTTCAGAGCTTGCCACAGCAAGAGACTTAGCCACCATCGCTTGTGTTCTGCAGGCAGGTGGGGGAGTAGGAAGGCTTTATAGGAAAGGAAGTTTTCAGGGATGCTCTGTTTAGAGATTGTTGCCATGGGGAAGCTGGAGGCTAACTAGAAATGGGGCATCTTATGTGATTGGTTTGGGAAACATATTTGACTTTCTCTGGTTGGTCCTAAGTTGGACAAAGAATTGGAATGTTGGCAGTTATTCACCAAGTCTTGATCATGCTGGGTCCATTCCTGCAGAGACTGGTTTGTCTTCCTTGGTTGGTTGCTCCAGAGGTTTGGGGTCAGAGATTTTTGGTTATAGAATGTCTGACCATTGTCCATTTGTATACCAGTTTGTCTCTTTTTGAAAATATATTTTTGACTCTTTCGTTAATCTTTTCAAGTAAAAAATGTTGTGATTTTGTGTGGTTAAGATGGGTTATTCATTACACTTGCAGATCCTGAGTCTATACTCACACTTGCTTTTGATTTTGTAAACTAACCTGGGATTTTTAATTGACTGTTGTTACATAAATGACTTGATTTCAGACTACATCATTTTCTATTTCAAATTGTAACCAAAATTTAGACTTTATGTTCTTAGTATTTTTTAGCCAGTCCTTATACCTCAGCATCTCCATTTCTGAGTTCTTTAGTCCTTAGATTTACTTCAACTTTTTTTCCAGTCCTTTACAATTTTTCTTCCAGCCTGAGAATTTCTATCTGTTCAGCTTACCTCACCTGTAAAATTGATTTACGTACAATAAGAATGCATTAAAAGTGCTTAGCAAAGTGTGCAGCATATAGGAAGTGTTCAATAGCTATCAGTTACTTTATCATCATCTTCTTCATCATCATTATTATTATGAAAGTGTCGGTTGCTGAGCTGTGTCCAACTCTTTGCAATACCATGGACTGTAGCCCACCAGGCTCCTCTGCCCATGGGATTTTCCAGGCAAGAATACTGGAGTGGGTAGCCATTCCCTTCTCCAGGGGATCGTCTCAAACCAGGGATTGAACCTGGGTCTCTTGCATTGAGGCAGATTCTTTACCATCTGAGCCACCAGGAAAGCCCAATTATTAGTATGAAAGTGAAAGTGAAGTCGCTCAGTCATGTCCAACTCTTTGCGACCCCATGGACTATAGCCTACCAGGTTCCTCCATCCATGGGATTTTCCCTGCAAGAGTACTGGAGTGGGTTGCCATTTCCTTCTCCAGGGGATCTTCCTGACCCAGGGCTCAAACCTGGGTCTCCTGCATTGTAGGCAGATACTTTACCATCTGAGTCACCACGGAAGCCCTCAATTATTATTAGTATAGTTCATATATAAAATACAGCTTGGCTAGGTTTTTAACTTTTTTCTCACAACCCTATAAACATGGTTTCAATGTTGTATTATCAATCTTATTTCTGTCTTTATTTCTAACTATTGGCTTATAGGATTTTTCTTTAAGTTTGTAATTTAAAATTTTTTCTGGATTGTGTTTTGGTGTGATTCTCTGGGATTTTTTTTTTCCTTTTTTTTTGTTTTGCCATGCCAGGCATGCAGGATCTTCTGTGACCAGGGATCAAACCCATGCTTGGTGCACTGGGACTGTGGAGTCTTAACCGCTGGACCACCAGGGAAGTCCCAGGTTTTTGTTTTGTTTTGTTTTTTTAATATAATTGAAACTTGCTGTGTTCCTTCAGAAAATATACTCATTTTTGTTTGCTTACTTCTTTATTCTTAATTCATTAATCTCTCCTTCTGTTTTAGGTTATTTCCTCTGTTCACATGGTCCTGATGTCTTCCTGAGGAGGACCATACTCTAGGTCAGAGGATGGCCCTCCAGCCTGTCATTTACATGTCATGCTTCTCTCTTTCTTTCTCCTCTTGCTCTGAGTTCTTGAAGAGCTTCAGGTTTCTTTTCCAGGTCACTGATACATCCTGTTCTTAGGATTCTGCTCCTGCTGCTCCCAATTCTTCTATTATCCGTTTGGTTTCCTTCATCATTTTACTTTCTCTTCATTTAATTGTTTTCTGTCACCACCTATGTTTGTTTTTCTTCTATTGTGATTTCTTGCTCATGTGTAATAACAGCCATGCCCTTTTGAATCCTATTGAGGTTACACAGCAGTTTTCTTTAAAACACACATACACACACACACAATTCTTGTAAAAGTTCATTTTCAAATGTTTGACCTTGCTTAGGCTCTGAAGGGTAAAGTTCCCTTTCCTTCGTTCCATGGTATTTTTCATAGGCCTTGTATTGGGGTCTTCCACGTGTTTGTTTGATTGACTGATTTCTTTCTTTTGGGGGGTGGTGCTGAACTGGGTCTTGTCGCTGCACAGGCTTTTCTCTAGTTGTGGGGAGCAGAGGCTACTCTCTAGTTCTCTAGCTGTGGTGTGCGGGCTTAGCTGCTCCTCAGCATGGGGGGTCTGCCCCGATCAGGGATTGAACCCATATCCCCTGCATTGGCAGGCAGATTCTTAACTACTGGGCCACCAGGGAAGTCCTCATAGATTCATTTTTATGTGTTGGTTTTTAAAATCCATATCAGAACAAGAAAACTATATTCAAAGAGTGTTTTGGCAGCAGACAAAAATCTATGAAGGCCCTTATGTCCGCCATCTGTCTACTAGGATTCTAGTTGAATTCCCTGCTCAGAATTCAGCAGGAGGGCAGAATCGTGTGCTGTGCCCCAGCCCAGTTGCTTGTGTTGCTCAACTAGATTAGTATTGGTGCCTTAGATAGATTTTCTCCTGTTGCCTGCCTGGCGCTTTCATTCTCTGAGCAGATGTATCACATGAAAAAGAACAGTCACCAGGATTCCTGCTCCCAGGTTCCATCCTGCTTCTGTCTCTCACCTTCAGCACTTTACCTTTAATTCATTCACACAGAAGCCTGTTAGTTCGGTGCCATCTCATTTCTTTATTTTTGTTCTTGCTGTCCTTCCCTGTGGAGTAAGATCCAAAATAAATTTCCCTAAGACCAATGTCAAGGAGATCACCACCTATATTTTCTTCTGGGAATTTTATGGTTCCAGGTCATACATTCGAGGTTTTAATCCATTTTGAGTTAATTTTTTAGTATGATATAAGATACCAGTCCAGTTTGGTTCTTTTGCATGTAGTTGTCCATTTTCCCCAACACCGTTTATTGAGGAGAGTGTTGTTTCTCGATTGTATATTCTTGCCTCCTTTGTCATAGATTAATTGACTGTACATGCACTTGTTTATTTCTGGACTCTGCTCTGCGTGGATCTGTGTGTCTGTTTTTGTGCCAGTACAATATTGTTTTGATTGCTGTAGCTTTGTAATATAGCTTTAAATCAGGGATAAAGTACCTAGTCTTTATGCTAGTCAAAAGTACCTTCACTTCCTCATACCCTAGACAATTTTTTCAAATAAACCAGTAGCCTATGGACAGTAATGCACAAAAAAATTTTCCAGTTTTTCAGGGACCACTAATTAACTACGAGGCTAGTAGATTCTCTCTGTAACAAAGTACCGTAGCTTTCTAGCAGTTTTTCTTTTCTATGGCTGTTTGGAAAAGTTGTTATTTCTCCACTCATATGTACAATCATCATTTAAATATTCAAGTGGAACTCTAAGGCTGATGCTTCCACAGGCAGAATATTAAACGTCGTTGATCAAGAAACCACAACACTTTATTAGGTGTACTATCAAATGTCAACTCCTAGCCCAACACTACATACTTAAAATCACCTGTCTCCTTCCTTAGTAATATTTCAGTATAATGTTTTCCCCATCAAGACTTCTCTATAATGGTTCATCCTCCTTTGTTTGCTATACCTCCTCATGTTCCAACACAGCAAACTTTATATATGGGATTAAAATCATTGTAAACAATGTCTTTATATGTTGATAATTTTCATCTTACATCTTTTTTTTTTTGGCTACATCACGAAACATGTGGGATCTTAGTTCCCCCACCAGGGATCAAATCTGCATCTCCTGCATTGGAAGGGCAGAGTTTTAACCACTGGACTGCCAGGGAAAGTCCCATCTTCATTTTTTAATAAAACAAAATATTTCAGGGACTTCTCTGGTGGTTCAATGGTTGGGACTCTGTCCTCTCAATGCAAGGGGCCGGGTTCGATCCCTGGTCTGGGCACTAGATCTCCCATGCCACACACAACCTAGAGTTCACATGTCACACTAAAAAAAAAAAAAAAAAGATTCTGCATGCTGCAGCAAAGATCAAAGATCCCACATGCTGTAACTAAAACATGGTGCAATCAAATAAATTATTTTAAATAAATAAATAAAAATAAAATATTGCAGATAAAATCAAGATCTCCTTTGTTCCGTTCCCCAGACCCATTCTCTTTCCTTCTTTAGAAGCAGCTATGATCATGAATCTTTGGAGAAGCTTCCAGTATGTTTTTATATTTATATATGCATCTATAACCAATATGTAATGTTGTCATATGTACTTTTAAGATAAATGTCAGTGTTCTCTACACATCTCCTGTGACTTGCTTTTTCATTCAACATTGTTTTTGAGATCTGTCTACATTGTACTAATAGATTTTGTTCAAGTTCCCTTAGCATGTTGATTGTTCTATGATTGCAATTTACATAAAAACAGAGAATATTCTAAAAAAAGACTTTGAGTCACTCCCTGTGTGGCAGGGAGGGAAACTCTTGCCTGAAGAACTTTCTGCCATCTTTGATTTAAAGAGTAGGGTGGAGTGTCTTTCAAGTGTGAGTACAAGCCCTGAAGTAAAGCATCTGGTCAAAGCTAGGATAATATGTGCTGACTGGGTGAGGGAAAGAAGATTGGTTTAAAATGCAGTTATGCTTAGAGCATATGCTCTTTAGGATACCCATTCCTCCCTCCCAGAAAGATCCTGTCATGCTGGTGTTGAAGGCTGTATTCTTCAGATATGGAAGACAAAGAACTAGAGTAGACAAACATCTCCTTGGCATCTGTCTGATACACAGATAAAGACTTGGGTCTCAACATTCCCTCTGTAGCTAGTGAACATTTGTTGAACACCAACAGTGACATAGGCACAGGAAATGCAGCTGCTTGCAATATCATTTCATTATAAGCAGGAGCCTTGCTGAGTTCTTCTGTCTGTCTTTTATTAAAGGTCCACACACGTTCCTGTTGGGGAGGATCAAGTCCAGCACATGGAGCTAGTTCAGGATCTAGCACAGAGTTTTAACAAGAAATATGGGGAGTTCTTCCCAGTACCCAAGTGCATTCTGAGTAAGTAGCAAGTATGAGATTGTCAAATCAGGTTGCATTTTGAAGAGAGAGGATTGGATGATGGAGTAAGAGATTTGGAACTTTCTTGGGACTATATTTGGCTTTGTCATGAACAGGCCTTCAAGATTTGTAATGTAGGACTAATAGGCCTCATTGGATTATTGAATAAAATAACCAAGAAAGTTTGAAAAGTATAAGAGAGACTAGAAACTACAAATAATCATTTTCGTTATAAAGTAGAATACATATGTACACATGGGTGTGTGTGTGTGTGTGTGTGTGTGTGTGTACTCAGTCGTGTCTGATTCTTTTGCAACCCCATGGATTGCAGCCCACCAGGCTCTTCTGTCCATGGGATTTTCTAGGCAAGAATACTGCAGTGGGTTGCCATTTCCTTCTCCAGGGGATCTTCCCAACCCAGGAATTGAACCTGTGTCTCTTGCATCTCCTGCATTGGCAAGTAGATTCTTTACTACTGGCACCACTTAGGAAGCCATATATATATATGTTTACATATGTATATATACATACACACACACATACCACACACACACATACATATATATGTATTTCTAAACACATCTTATTTGGTAGAGCAGGTATCTTTCCTTATCTTGTGGATGAGGAAACTGAGGTTTGGCAAGGCTGGCTTTGTGCCCAAGTCATGTTTCTAGCTGGTTGCAAAGCTGGATCCTACACCAAGATCTCCTTGTTCCAAAGCCAGCTGACCTTGCCTTCTCTGTTCACAGTAGAACAAAAGTACTAAGAGTGAGAACCACTGGATCATAATCTAGATAAACCAAGAGGACACTGATAATCCTCATACTTTGCCTTCTTATGCACAATGCGCAGCTGAGATGGAGTATACAGTTCTACCTACTGAGTCCAAAACCTCACCTTCGGCTTGCAAAGCTAAATTAGCCTGGAATCTTATCGAGGTATCAATATTTTGGTAGCAGTGTTAACTTATGGCAGGATCAGAGATGACTGAACCTAAACTCTGCCCATCTTTATTAAGCTGATAGCATTTTAAAGAATATAACATGTGCCTAGTATCAATTTAGAAGCAGAAGGTGGATATAAATTCCTAAGTTATTCCAACAGTTCACACAAATATATTTAGGGTCCCCCATGCATTGAAATCAACCTTCTTTTAGCAATAAGGACTATTTTCATGCTTTGGTCAATTTTACTTTATCTATAAACTTTATATGTTTCTGTAATAGCCATAAATTAGGCAATTATTAATAATACTGGTTTTATAAAGCACAGCATAACATTTTTATTCTATCAGAGCAATAAAGTCACTTCTCTCACTCTCGTGTGTGTCTGCAGGCATGTGTGTTTGTATATGTGTTGGTAATTACCTACCGAATTAGTGGTAAGGAAATGGAACGATGCCATAGGTTATGAAAACTGGCATGGGGGTAGGAAGGGCAGGAGTTGTAGGCAGGGGGTGATTAGCCAATACTGAAGAGCAGAGAGGAAAGAAACAGAATACTTTTTAAACTGTGCATGGCACAGCAGTATAGTTGAAACAAGTTCACTTGTATAAAATTATATGTTTTTATGTATATGTATGCACTAAAAGATGCATGAAAATATCAAAATATTAACATTTTATTACATGCTGCTAAGTCACTTCAGTTGTGTACGACTCTGTGCGACCCCATAGACGGCAGCCCATCAGGCTCCCCTGTCCCTGGGATTCTCCAGGCAAGAACACTGGAGTGGGTTGCCATTTCCTTCTCCAATGCATGAAAGTGAAAAGTGAAAGAGAAGTCGCTCAGTCGTGTCCGACTCTTAGCGACCCCATGGACTGCAGCCCATCAGGCTCCTCCGCCCAGGAATTTTCCAGGCGAGAGTACTGGAGTGGGGTGCCATTGCCTTCTCCAATTATAGTACACCTTTACTTTCATGCTTGCTCAGATTGCTTGAATTTTTACAATGAATGTTTGTTATTTATTTAATCAGATAAAAATAATGAAGCTATTTGATGTTCTCACTGCTTTTTAAGATCTAGACACTGACATTCCTATTGGTGTTTTGTTATTTTGTTTACATCTTTTTTTTCCCCCGTGGGATGTGTGTTGGTGTTTCTACCTAGCATCAATGAAGAAGGTAAAATCCCTGCGTGATCCCTGTGCCAAAATGTCGAAATCAGACCCCGATAAACTGGCCACTGTCAGAATAACCGACAGCCCGGAGGAGATAGTGCAGAAGTTCCGCAAGGCTATGACGGACTTCACCTCGGAAGTCACCTACGAGCCCGCCAGCCGAGGAGGCGTGTCCAACCTGGTGGCCATTCACGCAGCCGTGGCTGGACTCCCCGTGGAGGAGGTGGTCCGCCGCAGCGCTGGGATGGACACTGCTCGCTACAAGCTCGTGGTGGCAGATGCTGTGATTGAGAAATTTGCTCCAATTAAAAGTGAGATTGAAAAACTGAAGATGAACAAGGACCACTTAGAGAAAGTTTTGCAAGTTGGGTCGGCAAAAGCCAAAGAATTAGCATATCCCGTGTGCCAGGAGGTGAAGAAATTGGTGGGCTTTCTATAAGAAGTTTCAGTGAGTCACAAAAAGACTTTTCTAAATTGTGGTCTGTGCACTCCGATAAAGGCAGCTTTTCTCACAAGCAAACAATTAGAGTTTAGGTACACATAATTTGGTACATCTGATCATTGGTTTCATTTGATGAATAATGATTTGCAGGTTTCAAATAAAGCAGTGTTCCGAATCCCAAATTCTCTAGCAAAAAAAAAAAAAAAAAACCAGAAGGCATAACTATCTGAATCCTCAATTATTGGATGCCTGCTCATTGGCTTTAATTTATTCACACAAATGTGATTGAGGTAAGTAGTAGTTAATTTGGCCATTGGGTGTTTCATTTTTTGTCTCTGGAGTCCTTACCATCACAGGTGCTCCCTTTATCTATCCCAAACTTTTTGAAAAGTAATGTGTAGAAGTCTTAGACTTATAATCCTTGGGATGCCATTTGGACCAATTTGTGTTCAGATCTCATATCAGAGCTCATAAAAATAAGTCATTTGTCACTGAGATGATCCTTGCTTTATTGTATTTAATCTGCTTATTTCACAAGATTCCCACTGATTTTTCTAGAAAGTATTATTAATATATTTTTTATTCAGAGATACATGATATAACCTTCTGAGAAGGTTGAATTATTTCAACTTGATTTATTTATTATACTAAAGCCCAGGTCCATGGATTGTGTTCTTAATATGTATTTCCTTGCATTTGTCCCTCAATTTAATGTCATCAACCCATCAGGAAATCTATAGGAGAGGAATTGCCATTTTATATCTGAGGAACATGAGGCTCAGAGAGTGCTGTTAGCTTGTACAGTATCTCTCCATGAGTAAGAAGCAAATCCAAGATCAAAACCTTTACTCCTTATTCCTAAGTAGTGCTTTTTTCATCAACACATAGAGAGCATTTTTGAGACCCCAAGCATTCTTATTTTGAAGATGAGTACTAGAAATATAGGACTTCCCAGATGGCTCAGTGGTAAAGAACTCTCTTGCCTAGGAAATCCCATGGAAAAAGGAACATGGTGGGCTACAGTCCTTGGGGTCAAAAAAGAGCTGGACACAACTTAGCAAATAAACAACAACAATTGGAAATATAGACCTGAACTACTGATACTGTTTATATCAGCAAATCAACTAATCGCTGCTAGATTTAAATCTGGATTCAGCCAAACTTGATTACATTTGCTACTCAGAATCCCCAAGGCAGGGCCCAAGTTTTGCCTCCTTATGCTTACCTCAGAAATACTTCAAAGTATATTCTGCCTGACTACAAGAGTAGTTGGCCTAAGAATTCCCTGGCAGTCCAGTGGTTGACTCCAGGCTTTCACTGCAGGGCTCACAGTTTTGATCCCTGGTTGGGGAACTAAGATCCCACGTGCTATGTGGCACAACCAAAAAAAAAAGTAGTTGGCCTGATGAGTTGGATTTTCCCATTAAGTGGAAGCTTCTCATCTCACATCTGCTTCAGTCTAAGTAGTAGCAAGTCGCTCTAAAACCTAGCTTCTCTGCACTTCCCTTTCCCACATCTGAAAATGGAAATGATCATTGTGATTCACCACACCAGGGCCTTATTGATTTTGTAACAGAAATTGCTTGTAAGTTTTTTGTCAGTGAGTACCATGATCACCATTTACACATGAGAAATGAGCATGCTGGACAAAGAATTTTTACTCCTGTTTCTTAAAGAGAAGGAAATAGAGTGGTCTTTTTATCAAAGTAGATATTAATACACCTAACACTGCCTCCCAGAATCCGAATTAAAAGATTATTTTTGCATCTTTTCTTGAGAAGGGGTGTCTAGAGTCTTAGAGCCTCCTGGCATACTTATCCAAGGCTCTTTTTTTTTTTTTTTTTTTTGCATTTAAAAGAAATCCTAGTATGAATGCTGAATGACTAAATTAAAAGTAGATCTGTCAGACTGTCTGTGTCTGTGTTTTGTTTTTTTGTTTTTTTTTTTAACCACCTTAACACACCTTTTATCAAAAGAACTAAAGGCACCATGGAAAGAATCTCAGAGGAGAAAAACTAGAAGACTTGTGATAACTTCTAAGGAGCAAATCCCTGTGCAGATGAGGTTGGGCTCGGGAGAATCCTGTTGTTATTCTTTGAAAGTGACCTGAGAACTCATCACATCTAATAGCCAAGTCCATAATGATCGAGAGAGGTGACCCCTTGATTTTAGTAAGTTGATAAAGGAGCCAAGGCTAGAACCTGGATTTATTTTCACATCCCTTCCACTTAGCATTTATAGGCCTCCACATAATCTTTTTATCAAGATGAAAAATTAGAGCGAAATCCAACTTATGGCTTCTCTCAGAAGGTGATTTTAATTGTTTTTCCTGTATGTTTTATGGAGAGTTGAATTGATGAAAAATATTTAGATGATGGTGATAATGTTCAGTGCTCGGTAGCTCTGCCCCCTGGCAAGCCCTACTTCCAATTCATGTTGAGGGACTGTCATTCAGAATACAGTGGATGTATCTTGCCTTTTGTAGGTGCCTGGTAAACATCTATCCAAATAATGTCAGAACAGGGGCTAGAGAGTCTTAATGAAGTATGGATTCTTTTTTTTTCAGAAACCTTATTGATGCAGACCATAAAAGTGCTAATCATAAAATAATAACTAATGCTTGAGTCCTCACTCTATCAGGCACTGTTCAGTTCAGTTCAGTTCAGTTGCTCAGTCGTGTCTGACTCTTTGCAACCCCATGAATCGCAGCACACCAGGCCTCCCTGTCCATCACCAACTCCCGGAGTTCACTCAGATTCACGTCCATTGAGTCAGTGATGCCATCCAGCCATCTCATCCCCTGTCGTCCCCTTCTCCTCCTGCCCCCAATCCCTCCCAGCATCAAAGTCTTTTCCAATGAGTCAACTCTTCGCATGAGATGGCCATTACTCAACATCTTATAACAGTATGTTTCCAAATGTGGTCCCTGATCCAGCAACATGAGCATCACCTGGGAACCCATTGATTCTCTGGCTCTACCCCAGATCTACTGAAGCAAAACTTTGAGGATGACCCCAGCAATCCATTTTAACAGCCTTCCAGGGAATTCTGATGTATGCTAGAATTAAAGAACAAGTACTTTTATATGAATTCTCTCATTTAGCTCTCATAACCCAATAAAATGAAACTATTGTCAATCTCATATTGTCAAGGATGCAGCCGAGGCATAGGAGGTTGAGTAATTTGCCTAAGAGAGTCCAGCTTCCAAGGGTTGAGTCAGGTCATCTGATCCAGGGTCCTACTAGGCCACAGTGGATCCTGCACCATGTCTTCTGGTGTGTTTGGGGTCATGTGCTGAGGCTGAACTGTCCAATATGTCCATCTAAATTTAAATTAATTAAAACTAACTAGATAAAAAATTCATTTCCTCTGCAGCTCTTTTGAAGGCCCAACAGCCTCAGTGACTAGTGACTAGCATCTTGGACAGTACAGATGAGAGTATCTCAGTCATCGCAGGAATGACTCTTGGACACTGCTGCTTTAAGGCTTTGGCTTACTGATTTTGCTTGTAATAGGTCAAGCACCTACAGTTGAGGACTCTCCCTGGAGAATTCATGAAGATAGCAGAGCCATTAGGTGAGAGTGACAGACCTTATAGTTTCCCAAACTTCAGTTCAGTCACTCAGTCACCTCTTACTCTTTGCCATCCCATGGACTGCAGCACGCTAGGCTTCCCTGTCCATCACCAACTCCTGGAGCTTGTTCAGACGCATGTCCATCAAGTTGGTGATGCCATCCAACCATTGTCTTGTCATTCCTTTCTCTTCCTGATTTCAATCTTTCCCAGAAGATACAGATAGAACTTAGTATCTATGGTTTCTTAGTTTCTTAGATAGTAAAAATACATATGTACTTGCTATCTGCTGGGTACTTTGTGTATTTATATGAAATATCTCATTTACTATTTATATCATAAGACAGAAACTATTAGTGCTACTTTTTCAAATAAGTAAAGAAAGATTCAGTAACTTGGCTAGACTCACACATTTGCCATTAGTCTGTAGTTTCTTCTAGTTGGGAACCCGGTGGTACCTCTTAACTCTAAGTGTGCCCAAGGAAGTGGCATGCCCCTTCTTGACTACTCTGGATTCTGTTCCTCTCCTGCATGTCCCATTATCTTAGCCTTCACATCTCCTTCCCTGCGTCCTTTCTTCCTTCAATGCTCTTATAATAATTCCCTTAAAGGTCTTAGTTTGTGTGCACAGGGTGTTCCTTAGGCTGATTTCTCCCCACCTTCATTTCCTGGAGTCCACTCTGTACAGCACTGTGTACTTATGTTACTAGGTAAAGGGACTGTACTGTGGGGCAGCACTTGGTCTCTTTAACATGATGACTCTGGGTCTGTTCTCATCGACTATGTGTTCTCCCTGTGTGACTAAGGTTCTCTTTTTCACTCTGTCAACTGGAGGGGACTTTGGAAATTTTTTTGGCTGGGAAGAGTCAACTTCTCCCTGTAATTGAGCTGAAAACAGATTGCCTGTTGCTA
This sequence comes from Ovis canadensis, assembly GCF_042477335.2. Lineage (NCBI taxonomy): Eukaryota > Metazoa > Chordata > Mammalia > Artiodactyla > Bovidae > Ovis > Ovis canadensis. Next base: position 97,236,547 of record NC_091245.1, on the reverse strand, counting down.
ATATGTAACATTTTCAAACACTCCCATAGACAGTCAACCTGGAGGGTTTACTGTTAATCATTTAAGCCCTCGTATGTTAACTTTCAACAGTTCTGCTATATTGGCCAGGCTGGGATTATCTTATTTCTCCAGGAAGGAAACTGGCTCAGAGCATTAGTGACTTATCCTCGGATGTGAAATTCAACATTATGACAAAAGCTTATGTCGGGCCTGCTTTGTGAAAGGCTCAGGGGAAATGCAATGTGTCTACGATGTAGAGGAAGACACACAGATACCGTGCTCAGTCTCAGTTGAGTCCGACTTTGCCACCCTATGACTGTAGCCTGCCAAACTCCTCTGTCCATGGGATTTTCCGAGCAAGAATACTGGTGTGGTTGCCATTTCCTCCTCCAGGGGATCTTCCCAACCCAGGGATTGAACCTGCATCTCCTGCTTTGCAGGAAGATTTTTTTTTACCTCTGAGCCCATACACAGAGATACTAGCTAGCAAATATTGGATGAGCATAGAAATGAACAATTAACCAAGATGTTTAGGGAAGAAATAAGACAGATATAGGATAGGAGAAAGAAAGGACTTTCATATCTCAACTAGGAAATGACCCAGAAACATGAAATTTGCATTTAGGAAAAAGCAACGCTATACAGTATGTGAACAAAATGAGAACGCAAATATTAGATTGAACCATATGAAGCTGTCAATATTTGATTATTTTTACCAACAAAACTAGCAGTAAGTTGCATGTGGATCTACCCACTGTGTCCAATGAACAAGCGTTTTGTGGAGTGCCTGTTTTTCAGGCCCCATCTAAGCACCAAGAATTAGAAATGAGACACAATCCCCACCCTCAGAGTCCCTGTTTCCTCTGTGGAGATGAGAATGGAAAGCCAGTGAGAGGCAGATGAGCAACTAGAACCAAAGTCTTCTGAGTCTTGTATGTCTTCAGGGTATATCAACTAAGGCATTATTTGAAATATGGCTTCTAAGTGTTGTACTCAGTGGCTCTCAGACAGAATATTTATATTTGATATTTAACCATGTTGGCTCTATGGAATGCAGACTAGTTCTTTGAAATAATCCCTTTCCACTCCTGCCCACATACACTGTAAAACAGGTTGATGGTCGTTATTTTCTAGAAGTGTTTCCAAAAAGCAGATGATGTGACTTTATAGGACTCTATTTAGAATAAGGTGATCTTATTTTACATAGTCACCGTCTTACTCATCATATCCAGCTTAATCCCTTTTTCCAATAAGATTTTAAAGTACAGACTTCCTGGGAAGAAAGCCATGTCCCTGTCCTATCTGTGAACACAGGATGAAGATGCACGTGGGCCTGGCATTTACAACCACATCCCACACTAGCCTGGCCCCCGAGGAAGCTCATTGAGAGCAATTGTCAGTTCAAATAGAGTTTGTTCAGAGAGTTCCCTGAGTTTGCAGCAGCCTCCACTCCAAAAGGAGGTTTGGTGATCTTTTTTTTTTTTCAAACTCTGTGGCTTGTCCAGACTTGACATGGGAGCCAGACCTGGGGATAGAAGTGTTCCCACCATGAACCAGGCAGAAGGGTTATTCTTATATTGGAAGGGGAGGTAAGTACTGATGGGAATTCAAAGCCACAAACTGCTTTCTGATGGATTTCTCTCCTGGGATTAATAAATAGTGCAATTGCTGAGGTTGGTGGTTCTTCAGTCAACGATTATTATATTACTTTGTTCTTGCTGCTGCTGCTACTAAGTCACTTCAGTCGTGTCCAACTCTGTGTGACCCCATAGACGGCAGCCCACCAGGCTCCCCCGTCCCTGGGATTCTCCAGGCAAGAACACTGGAGTGGGTTGCCATTTCCTTCTCCAGTGCATGAAAGTGAAAAGTGAAAGTGAAGTCACTCAGTCGTGTCCGACTCTTCGAGATCCCATGGACAGCAGCCTACCAGGCTCCTCCATCCATAGGATTTTCCAGGCAAGAGTACTGGAATGGGGTGCCATCGCCTTCTCCGTACTTTGTTCTTAGGCCTGCCTTTTTTACCCGCTACTTTCTAATCATCTTTAAAACTCCTGCAAGCTCAGTACAAAGAATTCCGTGGTGACTGGTTTGCACCACATCATGCAGAAGGGGAATGTGCTTTCACTCTTGGGCATCTCCTCCCCACTCCCCACACCTAAATGGATGCCCAGTCTAGCTACTGCTGTCATTTCTCTTATCTATTGCTTCTACTATTCTCTAGAGAGACAAATAAGCGAAACACACCTCCTCCTGAGATCTTCCAACTTTGGCACTCTTCTAGCTCTCCCACTGCTGCTGTTTCCAGATCTTCCCCGATGCCTGTGTATGTTTCATTTCTCTTCAAGTTGCCCTTGATGTCTCACATTATGATAGCCAATGTAAGCTGCTTCTGCCAGTTCCTGGGCATCTGTGTATTCCTCCTTATTTCCTTCCCACTGTTCTACAATAACTACCATTGTGTACATCACTCCTACCCACTCTCAGCCCCACTGTCCTTTCTGCACCAGCCACTATCGTGACTTCAATGCCATTCTCACACCTTCGATAACTTCATATTCATCAAGCCACCTGTTCTTCCATATTCTTCCTTTTGTTTTTTTCTTGTTTTTCATTTTTAAATTAATTTAATTGGAGAATGATTACGTTACAATATTGTGATGGTTTTGCCATACATCAACATGAATCAGCCATAGAGGAATTGGGGAAAGAACCTTTCAATGTCCTTTTGATGTACTGGCATATTTACTTGTCAAGGTAAATGAAAGAGTTGTTACCTTTTGGTCCATCTTAATTCCAAAGTAAAAACCTCTGTATTAAACATAAATGTTTCTCCACCCCACCCCATCTCTCCTCTCCTCCCAGAAAATAATATGTGCAGATACATAAAGAACTCTCATTGTATTTTAGATTTTTGTCCTTTTATACATGGGTTTGCCATAAAGTTGTGGCAGAGACTGCTAACTATGCCCCAGTATCCAGTCTCTCGTTCTTCCCTTTTGGAATGGAACTCTCACCCTTCATTTTAGCAGAGCACATAGTCACAGGTAGGAACTACATTTCCCAGCCCACCCTGAAGCAAGGTATAAATTTATTCCAGCCGATGGGATGGAGCAAAGGTGTTATGTGCAATTTCCATTTTTTCAAAAGTCTTTATTGGCTTTGTTACAATATTGCTTCTGTTTTATGTTCTGGTTTTTTGACTAGGAGACGTATGTGATTGTAACTCCCCAAACAGGTTTCGAACCTGCACCCCCTGCATTAGAAGGTGAAGTCTCAACCACTGGACCACCAGGGAAGTCCCATGTGAAATTTCCAATTCACATCTTTTTAAACAGAAATTACTTCCTCCTCCCACTTCCTGGAATTACGCATTGGACCCCTTGATGAAAGCCACAAGACAAAGATGGGGAGGGTCAACCCCCATCTTGGGTCCCTGGACTTGGCAAGAAGCACTTCCTTTCTATCCCGATTGCCCATGTACCTTGGGACTGTTATGTGAGAAATAAACTTTTATCATATTTAAGCCATTTTAACTTGAGGTCTCTCTGTAATAGTACCTTAGCTATTACCCCAACTAATACCTTACTGGCCTCTTTGTCCAATGTCTTCCTGCAATTGGATTGCTACAATTAAACCAACATTTTATGTGAGCCTTCTATGTGGTAAGGTGGTGGTTTTCAAAGTATGGCTCCCAGACCAGCAGCATCATCCTCACCTGGGAACTTGTTGGATGTGCAAACCCACAGACTGCTTTCCAGACTTGCTGAATGAGAAACTCTGGGGGTAGGACTCAGCAATTGGTTTTAACAAGCCCTCCAGCTGATCTGGATTCACATTAATGTTTGAGAATCATATACTGGGCAGATAAAAAAGGAATAAAACCCAGCCTCAGTTGAGGAGTTTACATTGAAGTAAAAGGCGTGCAAATAGATAGCCAATCACAAAAATGTAATTATCATCTTGACTTTTTATTTCCTGTCTACTCACCTTTTTCATCAGATGAACTCAAAATAATTTAACTTAGACTATTTTTCTTTATATATATGATTATTTATAGACAGCCTAAAGATTTAGGTCATTTGGGTCTATGCAAATCCTAAAAAGGGAAAATAAATGAAGTTACTTTTGTAGGTCAACACAAATTTGGTTATCAACATTAGAACCAATGAAAGTCTCTTGAAGCCAAGAGAGACAAATAAGAAAAGGGAGTTATTTTATACTGTGGGTAGTAAAATTACAGTACTTATTACCCTATAAAGGGTTATATGGCCTAGAAATAAAAACAGTTGAGTGTGGATTAAATTTATGAGTGAGAAAGTCATAAAATTACATTAAGCACAAGTTAGGAATGTTTAAGTTATTTCTGAAAGTATCTGACGTCAATATCATAAACAGAAACTACAGTCTTTGCTGTCACCACGCCTCCCATCATATCATCAGTGTCCAGAACTCTATGCTAGATCAGACTAGGCCAGTGTGGGATTGGTGGTGGGATGGAAAGGCAGATGACTGAGAGTAAGGACTCTGTGCCTAGTGTCTTTTGTATAAAACCCGTACACACTTCAGATTTGATGGGTGATAAAAGTAGAAGAAATAAGGGAGACAATGGATGCAGTTCATAAAAGCATGTGTTATGATTTCAGATTAAAGCCAGTTTATTATTCATATGAATAGGGGACAACACAGATAACTGAAACCTATAGATAATCCAAAAGCTAAATAAAATATTATTACCACTATACACAGCAAGCTGATCTTACGTTTTTGGCGCCGGAGCTAAACACTCTGGATAATGCTGTAATATGGGAGAAGCATTAGCATGCCCTCAAAATGGCCAATCTTGAGACTCAGGAACTTTGGACTCTTTATGATAATGAAGAGGTGGCAGTTAGTGTTGCCCAGCTTCCCCAGTCATGTGACTCTTTAGGAAAAAGGGTTTGATTATGCTACCTTGTATTAGGAACACAACATCATTTGCTGCTGGAGATTAGTTTAGCCCTGGCTTATACACTTCCAAAACCTTGCAGGGTCTTTGAACTACCATCCCGTTTGGTAAAATACAACCACTTTATTTCCTTCATTTCCTGCTTTTTTGCTTTAAGGATATTTCATCCATCTTCTTCTCCCAAATCCTGTCAGTCAGGATTTCTATTCCAAATAATCTGGAGTCACAAGCATTCAACAGTCTGAAGGCAAGTGAGCTTTTTATTGCATTTTTATTGAGAGTAAATTGAACTATGTGGGCAGGCTAGAGAGGGGCTCTTCTGTGAGGCTCCAATATGCCCCACCGGTGCACCCCAGCGAGGAATCATGTTACAAGAATGACATCACAGCAATCTGCTTATATTGGCTGACCAGACCCATCAGACCCCTGTGCACTGCCAGGCAGGTTAACTCCTTCTTCATCCGCAAGAGAGTTTATGTGACCCCAGAAGTCTCTTAATTCTTGTGGATTTCTAATATTTTCCTAATTTAACATATGAAGAAGTGTTTGGTAAACTATAACCATAGTTCATCTTCACAAACCTGTATCAAGCATAAGGATTGTTATCCTCATTTTTATAGATAAGTTTTCCCTGTGTCCTTCAGTACCAACTAACCTATTTATTGCACTTGATGTTTGTGCCATAAATTACTATTATTTTTCCTCTTATATATACTTGTTTGTAACTGTTTTGAGCACATACCATTGAAAAAATTTGTTTTTTTTAATTATTCATCTTGTAAACTACTCATAGTCTGGGCACAATACTGGGCACAGAGTAAGTGCTAAATAAATGCTTATTGACTGAAAACAGCCCTGAGAAGACAGAGAGGGTTTAGGAGCTGCCAAGTTCAATGACTCCAAACTATGTAAATTCAGTAACTAATTAAAAATTTTTTTTCACTACTTACTATGTGCCAGGCAGTGCTAGACACTGAGGGTACAGTGGTGAACAAAATTGACAAAAGTCCCTGCCCTCTTTGAACTGAAATTGTAGCAGAGACAGACGGACAATGAACCAACAAGGAAAGAAAATGGTGAGTCATAATGCGATGAGTGCTATGTAGAGATATAAGGGAAATGGGGGTGGAATGTGTTATGGATTGAATTGTGTCTATTCCTCAACCCCCTAAAATTCATAGGTTGAAGCCCTAGCCCCAAGAACCTTAGAAGTAATCTTATTGGGAGATAGGGCCTTTAAAGAGGAAATTAAGGTAAAATGAGGTCATTAGAGTGAGTCCTAATCCAATTTGACTGATATCTTTATAGGAAAAGGAGATTAGGACATTAGAAAGATACCAGGAATGCTCATGCACAGAGAAAAGACCACATGGGGACTGTACAGGGGAAGGTGGCCATCTGCAGGACACGGAGAGAGGCTGCAGAAGAAATCAGACCTGAACCTGCCAACACCTTGATCCTGGACTTCCAGCCTCCACACTATGAGAAAACAAATTTCTGTTGTTTAGCAGCCTGTGGTACTTTGTTAGGGCAGCCTTAACAAACTAATACAGAGCACTTCTTTTAAATAGAAGTTATAAAGGATGATTTTGCTGGAGTTAAATTTAGTCAGAACACTGAATGAGGTGAAGAAGACAGTGATGTAACATATGGGGAAGACCAGTGCAGAAAGAGGGACCATCAAACTCAAAAGCCTTGATGCAGGAGGCTGCTTGACTTGTTAAAGGATAGCAAGGGGACCAGCCATAGCCAGAGTCAAGTTAATGAAAGGGAGAGGAGCTGATGAGATGGTAACTGGAGTACGTCAAGGCCTCATAGGACATTGCAAGGATCATGGCTTTTACCTTAGAGTAATAGAATTGGGACGGAGAAGGCAATGGCGCCCCACTCCAGTACTCTTGCCTGGAAAATCCCATGAATGGAGGAGCCTGGTAGGCTGCTGCCCGTGGGTTCGTGAAGAGTCGGACACGACTGAGTGACTTCTCTTTCATTTTTCACTTTCATGCATTGGAGAAGGAAATGGCAACCCACTCCAGTGTTCTTGCCTGGAGAATCCCAGGGACGGGGGAGCCTGGTGGGCTGTCATCTATGGGGTCGTGCAGAGTTGGACACAACTGAAGCGACTTAGCAGCAATAGAATTGGGAAGCCACTGCAGGTTTAACTTACAAAAGTTTCATTCAGGCTATTATGTTAGAAAATAGACTATAGGGGTCAGAGATGGAAGTGAGAGACCAGTTAGGAAAGTATTTTAATCATCCCTATAAGAAGGAAGGCTTGGAGTACGGTAATAGTGATGGAAGAAGTTGTAAGACGTGGCCAAATTGGTGATATTTGTGAAAGCAGAGGTAACAGAATTTGCTGACAGTTTGGTTGCGATATTTGAGAGAGGAAAAAGTCAAGGATAACTTCAAGAGTTTTGACCTAAGAAGTTAGAAGGATGGAGTCCTTGGTTACTGAGATGGGACAGACTGTAGAAACAGCAAATTTAGAAAGATCAGGAATTTCATTTTGGACATGTGGAGATGTTTAATGAGCAGTTAGATATTTAAAACTAGAGGTCAGGGAGAGGTGCAGGCAAGGGATATTATTTGGGAGTCATCAATATAGAGATAGCATTTAAAGCTAAGAGTCTTGATGAAATCTCTAAATGAATAATCATGGACAGAGAAAGGAGGACTAAGAACTGACCTTGTTTCAAGGTAGAAGGAAATAAGAAAATAAGCAGCAACAGGACTGATAAAGACAAGTATGATGATAGAAGGAAAACCAGGAGGAAGTATTGCCTTGGAAGACAAGTGAAAAAGATGTTTTCTGGAAAAGGACTAATCTGTGTCAAGTAAGGTGTTTCTCAGTTGCTAAGTAGTATCCAACTCTTTTTGACCCCATGGAGTGCAGCACACCAGGTTTCCCTGTCCTCCAGTATCTCCTGGAGTTTCCTCAAGTAAGGTAAGGACTGAAAAAAAGACCACTGGGGGCTTTAACAATTTGGGACTCCTTGGTGACCTTGATCAAAGCAGTTTGTGTGAATGGTGAGGTCAAACGTTTAACAGATTTAACAGGAAATGGCAAAAGAGACATGAGAGATGATCATCTTGGCAGACTTGCTAACAGTGATGCTATAATGGGACAGTATGACGTTGACAGGGATGGATTCAGGAGAGTTGTGTGACTTTTTAAGCTGGGAACGGGGAATGATTGCATGTGTGTATGTTGATGAGAATGATCCAGTAAAAAAGAAAATTTTATGAAGCAGGAGTGAGAGAGAACAATTACTGAAGCAATGTCTTTGAGTGAGAAAGGATGGGATCTAGGACACCCGTGAACAGGTTGGAAATAGGAGAAGAGACAGGAAAAGGAAGAATATCTGGATGCAGAATGCCGGTGGACTTTTGTGTGTCATAGGAAAGCAAGTAGGTCTGTTCACTGCTTCAGTTTTCTTAGTGAAAAAGGAATCAAGGTCTGAAGCAGAAAATTAGGATAAGGGAGGGCACGATGGAGGTTTGAGGAGAGAGACGGGGAAGATGTAAAGTAGTCCCGTAAGGAAAAGGAAAGGGAAAGGACCAGAGACATGTAATAGAATTTCCAGGCAGCATTTAAGTGTTCTCGAGAAACTAGAGAAGATGAATTTATGAGAGCAGCCAATAAAGTCGATTGTTTTGCTCCAGCCACATTCTGCTTTGTGGGTGTAGGCAGTATGTAGGGAAACTGGAAATTAACCTAGAACTGGGCTTTGCTAGGTAACTGCAACAAAAGAGCAAAATGGCTAAGGACCAAAGTGTGTATAATAATTAGCTATGGCACCCAAATGGGGCCAAGGGGAAAGGGAAGGTGTGAGGGATATGGAGACTGTGAAAAGAGGGCAAGATCAATTGACTGAAGGCCCCAGTGATGTCAAAGAATTGAGAGAGTAAGCTGGAAAGACAGGAGATGTTGATCTTACTTTGAATTCAAGATTGTGGGCAAGAAGTTCTTGATACTGACAAAGTCTGAGGGAATGGCCTGAGGATTGATTGTTGATATAGGGAGGAAAACATTATCTCTGGAGAAGAGGTCAAAGAAGCTGCAATACTGCAAACATCATTTATTTCACTGTGCAAGCACAAAGACTATGCCCAGAATAGAATGGATATAAGTGAGTGTAAGCCAGGAATTAAATCTTTAAGAAATGGAGGAGAATGGTCTTAGGAGGCTGTAGGCTAATGACTAATTTCAAAATCAGAGTTTTAGGGAATAGAGAGAGAGAATGATCTGGCAGTATCAATGAGAACACTTCCTTTACCTCCAGCTGCTAATATTGCACGTAGGCTGTAGCACAAGATTTCCTGTATCTCCACATCTCCTAGGGTAAGAGGCCTGAGCTGGGTGATGAGCATTGAGTTTTTCCTTGGCCTGCACTTCGGAAGATTATGTTGGGTACATTCAGAAACATGTGGTTGGTCATTGGGCAGTTATTTCTTAACCTATAGATGATCATTATCATTTAAGCCGTCAGCAAAGTTTTGTAATTCTGCTGTTTGGCCCTAGTTTAAATGATGTGGTTTTTGTTTTTTTATTTTTTATTTTGTTTTTGTTAGAGGGGTTGGGAAGGTGAAGGGCCTGAGAGTCAATTTAGCCCATTTCCTCTGAGACCATCTAATGATATCTCAAAATTCCCAAACAGGGATGCTTCCTGGAACAAGCTCTGTCTCAAATAAAAGGACCCTTGGAACATCTGGGGCTCTCCAGGCAGGCACCCCCATAGGAATCTGCTGGCTTCCTGGAGCTGCTTTGTTCTGGAGCTCTAGAGTCACTGGATATAGTTGGGACTGGCCCACGGTTGCTTTCTGCCACTGTTTCACTTGCTGTGTGTCTGTCAGAAGGACACCATTAAAGTGACACACTACTCTCTCTGGGGAAAGGTGCCGCTTTGCACTTAACACGCCTAGCTTTTAGAGTTAGTTTCTCAGTTTGGGCAGCTTTGAATTCCAGGAGTGTACATGTCTTAGCCAGCAAGAAGGAAAATAATATTGGAGTAAGTGATGATGCCATCTTTTATGTGGCTAGTAAGCTATCCCTAAAGACATTTCCAAGAGAGGCATTCCAAAAATGTCTCGAGCAATCATTTGAATAAGGTGTAGAATCCCAGGGTTACTTCTTTGAAGGACAACTCCAATTTGAATAAATTTTGGTACTTAAAAAACATATCAGCCCCATTGCTTTCTAGTCAGCTTTCAGTCCTTTAATCCTTTAGAAAAATTTTAACTGATCAAAGGAAAGCACCCTGCCTTAGTGACAGTTGTTACTCACCATTATGAGATGTGTGGATGAGATAGAAAATACTTCTGATTTGGTATATTCAGGAACAGACTCAACACTGGCCTCCAATTTAGCCAACATTCAGATCAAGTATTTGGGACTTTTGAACATGCTAAGCAGAAACACAGTGAGGAATCAAAGGATGAACTATCATGGTTTGGAGGTCCAGCATTTTAAATGTTGGTACATCATGCTTTATGCCTAGGTGCAGGGTGATAATGAGATGGCTCCTTAAGAAGCAGAAAGTCTTTCTATGTGGAAAGCCACAAGGAATGATGAACAACTTGATTCTGATTGCCTATGCTTGCCGTGGGGAAATTTTAAATGAAAAATATAAAAAGTGGTGAAAAACAGAAAGCTCCTTGAAAGTAGATTTTTGTCTCTTTTTTTTCTTTATTACACAGTGTTACACAGGCATATAAACCTCTGTGATGACTTGGCTCCTATGGCAAAATCCAGTTGATTAGCAAATATTTTCCCCAAACAAAATCTCCCGTAGGAATATATTAAGGCGCTTTGGTGCTTTCTAAATTCCCTTTGGCCAAATAACTTGAATTTATAGGAAAGATTATCATGATGAGCTTGAAATAGGCCAAACTAGTGCCCCAGTGGATGGAAAGTTTGTGGTGATCTAGTTAGTGCTCACACAAACCTGTTGATCTTAAACTCGAGAAGCTAAAAAAGCTATGGGGTGGTGGGAGTGAGGCAGGATGTAACGTGGAAGAGTCATCCTCTGGCCAACACATCCTGTTCTCTATGCTTTCATAGCCTATGGGGGAGGTATCTGAGGAGAAGACATTGGTTCTGGGAGGAATCTGGGCAGGAGACTATATGGCCTGATTAAAGGAAGAGTCTGAACAGAAATTTCCCTACCCCTTGACCTGTCGTCCCTCTACCAGGATACCTGGCACTGCCCAAAGGGATGCCTTGACACTACATTTCTCTTAACATTTTCTATCTTAAGTTGAGGCTTCCCCTTCCCCGTACTTTAAGATGATTGATAAGATGCTCAGAAATATGAAAGACATTGTATATAATGAAAGTGTTAACACTGAGTTCCTGATCTCAATACATGACACTGTAGTTAGGAAGATAAAACTTAAACCCATTTAACATGGTCAATCCCTCACCATCCAGCAAAAATAGTTTTGCTTTGCATGACACATTCACTCAAGAGATGTCATGGAGGGGGTTTTAAGTGAATGAAGTTACCTATCCAATCCCTTTTGTACTCCTTTCCTTTATATTTCATTTGTCCTTTCATTCAACATATATTCACTGATACTTGCAATGAGAAAGGCACTATGCTAGGCACAGGGAAAACCTAGATAGACATGATAACATCATAAGGTTATTAATACCTATCAATGACACCCCCTGAAAAAAAATGATTCATTGTGATGCATTCTAAGCAAATGATTTTTAAAATTTGGTTATTATCTTCACTTTTCTTTCCTGCGGTGACTTTTCAATCCTGCTATAAAAGTACTGAAAGTATTTTGATAGAGTGAGGTATATAAAAATCCCAAGTTTGTGGTGCAAAGGAATAAATGAAATTGGCGTTCTCTTCTGCTCCTAGAAGCATGAGGACTCTCTGCCTGTTCCAGGGGTTCCTGTTCTATTGGAAGCCCTCAACTGGTATTTAGCAGCAATGATGACATAAAGGAAAATTACATTCTGATGCAGAATTCAGCCCCTTCATTTTTCTCCTGTCTCTACAGCATGAAGCTAGGGCCCCATAGAGGATCTAATATCAAAAGGAAGAGGGTAATACCACTACATGAAGAAAAAAAAATAATTACCAAATTTCCTGAATAGTAAACAGCTTTAAAAAAAAAGAAGAAGAAGAAGAAGAAGCTGAACCCTTTGATAGCTTGGCCCTTGGTCTGCCCGTGAATGCCTTAAGGATTATATCATCAGACTGACTCCAGCAGCCCGTGCTATTGTTTCAGAAGGAGGAAATGGTGAAGGGGTGGGGGGAAGACGGGTCGGGAGGGGAGAGTTAGATTCTGAAAATGCAGTTATCAAATGTTAATGGTAGTGAAGCTAGAAAGACAAATTGAACAATTTCACAGCATCTATGGGAAAGAGGTTTCTCGGGGACATTTCTCCTTTTCTTGCGGGATTAACGAAACGTTTGGATTCAATAACTTTTCTACCACAGATGACATTAGCTCAATACAGATATAGAGCGACCTGAAGTCGCTGTGCAGAAATGCTGTTGCTGAAAACTATCACCTGGGGGCAGTCTTGTGACTTGAATTTTCTCCACCTCACTCTAGTACGCATTTTACTACTTTTTCCCCTCGAAGTGCTGATTCTTTACCCGAGGTTGAGGGGTGAGAAAAAAGGGCAAGGGAGGAGACAACTTAGGAACTGATTACTACACTCTCTTCGACCGGAGTTGATTCCAAGAGAATGTGCAGGAGATGTATCACAACAGTTCTCCTTTAGTTCTTTGAAATGGAAAAGTTCAGAAGCTGAGAAGGCGGCGGCCGCAGACAGAGCGTCCTGGGGTGCTAACGACCTCAAGGCGAGGGCGAGAGGCCAGGGATTCCTGGGATTCGGGGCCTTTCCCGAGACCTCCCGCCTGGGAGCCCGAACACGTGTCCCTGCCCCGCCGCGCTAGCCCCTCTGGTTCCAAGACCCCCGGCTCCCGCCCACAACCTCGCGGGGACTCGATAGCAAAGGGAGGAGCGGGGCGTGGACCCTGCCAGGCGCTCGCCGATTCCAGCCGTGGAAATGCCGGCTCCGGCCCCCAGGTCTGCCCTGAAGTCTAGCTGCCGCCACAGAAGTCAGAAGTTCTCGTTCACAAGCGGGTGCGCTCGTCGGTTCGCTCGAGGGGCGTTTCTCGGCTGGAATCCGGGCATCGCCAGCGGGCCCCCGGGACGCAAAGCCGGCCCAGGCCGCCCGACTCCAGCCAGGGCCCGGTCGGGGGCCGCGGGCGGCGAGGACGCACCCTTCGCAGTCGAGCAAGAGACGGCAACTTTTGTGCTCTGTGCGACGCCAGGGGTTAGTGTCTTATCATCAAGAACCCCTAAGACCTTCCTGTGCTAGAGGATAAAGCGGGTGAACGGAGAGCGGAGCGCTTGGCCTCCCGCGGGCCGTGGGCGGGCGCCTGGGCCTGGAGGGGGGGCTTGTCCTTCCAGGCACAGGGGCTGGGGCGGCCGGCGAGCTGGCTGAGAAACAGCACAGTCGGCCGTGCGAGCCGCGGGAGTGTTAAGTAAAAGCCCTGAGCACCGAGCCCGAAACAAAGCCAGACCCCGCTCCACAAAACCACGGCGGGGATTCGAGGTTTATGAGCGAGGACTTCCTCGAGGTTTTACCTCCTCTGGCCCACCGCGCTGAAAAAGGGGGCACCCTCCGCCGGCAGGAGGAGGGGACGTTTCCTGAGGGGGGAAATGTCAGGCCGGGAACTCGGAGCAAATGGGCTCCACAAGCGCTGGGCCTCGGCCTTCACCACGAGCCCGCTCCGAGTCTGGCTGCCGCGCAGCGCCAACTGGTCGATCGGGGCCTGGCCCGCCGACTCTACAGAATTCACTGCGTGGGCCCATTTCTCCGGAAGTTGTGCCCTGCAGGACAGGCCCTTGTTGGGAAAGAGGAGGAGGCAGCCGCTTTTCAAAATCTGGTGGGGTGGGGGGCAGAAGTGGGGCAAGATGTTAAAGCTCCAAAGGGTTTTTCTTTCTTTCCCCCTGCTTAAGACGGAGAAGAGGGCAGTGCCGGGCTAGGGTAGATAAGGAGCTTCAACCCTCCTCTACCTCTAGACCCTAAAATAAGGTTGGGGTGGGGCTGGGGGGTGCCGTACACGCCCTCGCAGCTCGCTCATGTTGGCGGGGGGGTGGGGTGGGGTGGGGAGGCGCTCGGAAACCTCGCGAGGGGTCTCAGGGCTCCAGGGCGCCCGGATCCAAGACTTCTCCAGGTCATGAGCGTGTGAAGGCCCGAGGAGCGTCAGGTACAAGTAGGCCTCGGGACCGAAAGGCGCAGTGGGACGCAGAGCGGGCTTCCTAGAGGGCTCTGGTCGGGAGCTCGGCCCCGCCGCCTCCCCTCGCTTTTTCCTTTTTTCCACAGCTCCACCCGAACTTTGCGCTGCGGCTTCCCGCCTGGAACAAAGGCAGGCTCCCCACCCTGGTCTGCGTCTGAACATCGCAGGCACGCAGGAGTTGAGGAAGCCTCCACTCTACCCCGTGACCGAGAGAAAGCGCAGAGCCACGAAGGCTGCGTTTAGCACTGCCCCGCTTCCTGCACGGAGCGGCCAGGGCCGGGCTCTTTCAGCCCGGCTCCTGCGCTTGAGGGTGCGGCCGTGCCTCTCCCACCGGCCGGCACCGCGGCCGCTGACCCCGGGGCCGGGAGGGAAGCTCGCGGCCAAAACTCCCTTCAGGGCGGAAGCCGCCCAGCTCGGTCATTTAGGGATCCGACGTCTCAGGGGGTGAGAGCGTGACTCACCTGTACAGGTGTAGTGGAAATGATTGTGCGCGTTTAATTTCGAGGCTATATTTCCAAAATCTAGATGGCAAAATTAGAGCGATGTTCAGAAAAGGAAAGGCCGTTTATTTCATTTGTTTAGGGTAAAAGTGAAAATGTTTTCGGCTTGATGGGGCTGGATGTTTTTCTCCGTTGTCTATTTCACTAGACAAAGCTAAGGCGAATGGACATTTAGGGACGTCTTGTGCAGTTTACGCTGACCTGTGAATCCGTAAAAGGAAAAGCTCCGGTTCCCAGTACCCTCTCCTCCCTACCTTCGCGTTGGGGGAAATTGTACCCGCCTCGGCCGTTGGTGCGGCATTTGCTTGAATGCAACAGCATCTGGCATTCAGTTCCCACCCTCTCCTCTGCCTACAGTCTCTCCTGCAGCGTTTTCTTCTAATGCGGCTTTTAGCCAGCTTTCCTATTTTGGGTTCATCTTACCTTCTTCTCTAGCCCTGTGTCACACTCTCCCCCAGGTGGAAATCCCCCCAAGGTACTTCTAGACAGAATCATTATACTGGTATCTCTCTGCTTATCTTGGAACTTAGAATCCAAAGTCACAGCCCAGGAATATGCTTGTACATGCAAATACCTACGCCAAACCTGCGGAATCTCATCACCAGTTCCGTTAGATCTCAGAGGTTCTGAGCACTGCTACCAGGGAGTATAAATCTGATTTTCACCGACTATGCTGAGAAGCCACAGGCCACTGGCTCATTTGTTGCTCCCCTTTTAGGGTAGTGTTTTCTGGGCTTGTAATCCACCGATAAAGCAAATAAGGTGATAGGGACTTATGAAAAAGACTGCTAAAAAACTCAGTGATATTTTGAGCCTACTGGAAGAGTTTCTGAATTTGCCTAGTAGGGAAAACTGAAGGCACCCTTCTCCCATTCTGCTTTTTCTGTAAATATGATTTCGTGCTATGTAAATGAATTTGTATAGTAATGTCTGTATTTGTGTATATATATACATATATATGTGTTTATGTATATATATGTTTGGGTGTGTGAGCATGCTATTGAAGTGTGCACCTGTGGAAATTACCCTAAATCAGTCTCTCCTTTCTGGCATATGCTTTGAAAAGATTTTCTTTGGTTGCAGAGTTTGTGATTCCCAAGCTCCTTAGACCACTCCTGGAAGGAAAACAGGCTTTAGAAATGAAAAGCATTGTGTAAAGAGGATTTAGCATACTCTGTTTCTAAGCATTTCCCACCCCGTGGTAGCCGGACTGGAGCTTCCACAAATGCAGTGAAGGAAAAGCGCGAACTCATAGGGTGCCAGCAGACTCTTTATTACCTCTCGCATTGACCCAAAGTGTGTGCATCCTGAAGTCTGAGCCCCCATCATTCTGATTGTTGAGAGCTGAAACTCTCATGAACCTTCCATGAAGCCAGAGCAGAGTTTCCAGGATGAACTTGTACACAGACACTCATGCATTTCTACAAAGGAGAGCATAGTAAAATGCCCTGCACACCGTAGACATTCAATGATATTTTTGTTGAGTGAATGAATGAACTTGTGAATGTTTATTTTCTTTCAGGTTAAGGTTTTTTAACTAAATGAATTTGTATATGTGTATGTGCTATATATATGTGACAAGGAATTGTGTCACATATCGCAGAATTTTTTGGTGAATTTTTTGGTGTCTGCCTCTGTTTTTCCCTTCCAGTTCTTCTGAGGAGCTCCCTCACCCATGTCCCTGCCTGAGGCACTGGTCTCTGCAACCAGTTGGTAAACTTATCCAACCTGCACCAAAGCCTGTCAGCCAGTAAAAGCAAATGCATTACTTTGGTCACCTCCTTCCTCCCCTCACAGACACTCATGTTTTCATAAAAGTTCTTCGACTGATTTCACCCCACACACTCCCATCTTCCTCTGTACATCTCTAGGTATACTGCTGGGTTTCACAGGCCTACAGAGGGACTGGTCCTCCCTATTATTAACCTGCCTGGCCTCAGTCAGCATTTTCACAGACTGGCTGAAGTTTTCAGGAATACTTGGGGTCTTCATCTTGGAGAGGATTGTCAGTTTCAGGAAAGGCAGAAAAAAGCTAGTTTCCAATCTGGTTGAGACAAGTCTAATGTTCTAGGTTTGTTTTATAAAAATGTATATTTAATCACAGACTTCAGACATACAAACCTGGTACCTGAGAGAAGAGAGTCCAGTCGATCAAACTCTTGCCCTGCAGTAGACTGCAGATGCTCACCTTTCTGTGGGAGTCGGAGGTTCTGCTCTGTGCTCCAGCCAACCCGCTACCAGCTAGAGGATGCTGTTACCCTCTTTTTCCCACCACCTTCTGCCCCCAGACCCCTTCAGAGGCATAGCAGGCTGGAAGGAGCAGCCTACCAGTGCCCTAGTCACCATAGGGGAGGTAAGGAGCAAATTTCTGCCCCCCTCTAAGTAGGAACAGTCTGTCCCAGCCTGAAAGACCCAGGAAAACAAGGACAAAGATTCTTCCCCGTTCTGTTTCTCCTTCCTCATCTCCCACCTCTCCCCTCATACTCTCCCTAGCATTTGGAAGTCCAGGAGGTCCTTGAAGGGAGCTGCCTCTTAAGGCTTTGCCCCCAGGGCAGCTGCCTGCTTTTTCAGGAAGGAGAGGGGGACAGGGGCAGGAAAGGAGTATTTTTAAAGCTCCTCTAAAGCCAAACTGCCAAAGAAATTGTGACAGCTCTTTGGGACAACCTGTAATGTTCCAGACCCCACCCCCAGCCCCTCAGGAGGGACAGTAACTCCTCTTTAAACGAGATGACAGCAGTCAGGACTGAGGAGGTGGAGGGCAGTCTAACTCGTTTCTAACCTGAACAGCTAGAAAAATGTCAAACTGAAGCTGCACCTGGAGCAGCCTCTGTTGCTGCTCTGTGGTGAACACGTTACAGGAACAGGCCTGACCCACAGCAAAGTGAGGCCTTGGGTTTTAGGGGCAGGACACTTCTGATCTTCCGTTTCCTCACCTGTCTGCCCCACCTACATCAGAGACTAAGGCCCCAGGGAGTCTGCGACTTGCTAGCTAGCGCTTTACAGTTTATAAAGAATGAGAGTGGTGACAACCCAAAGGCTAGTCGGGGACCTCCGCAGCCTGCCGCCTGCCGCCTTCTTGAAGTTCTCCAGGGGCCGCTTTCTGAACCGCCTTTAAAAATCGAAACCAAACCCCAACTCAACAGTGTTGAATCAGCTGCTCACTCTACCTGACCCGCCCCTCCTCCATGTGATCTACAGCCGCGATCGCTAACGATCACCTAGGGACAAATTAAGGAATTGAAAATGCTGAGCTTGAGAAGCCAAATTCCTTACACTATCTGGGGTCGTTAATCACCCAGCAGAAACCAGCCCGGCAAGCAGGAAAAGTAGCTAGAGGGACAGAAAGACAGTGTGGGTCTGTGCGCTGGTGTTCAAAGGGCTCAGGTGGTGGGGTTCAAACGTAGACGAGAACACGTGCCGGATGTGCTCCGAATGGGCGCCACAGTTGACGCGCCTCGGGAACCATAAAGCTCTTTTAGGCTGCCCCAAGTATTCTAATTTTACAAACGGGAAATGTGGACTTGGTAATCAAGAGACTCGTGCAAGGTTAGCTGACGACTTGTTGGCCCAGTGAATCGAGTGTGCGCCCACCCGCGGCTCTTGCCTGAGAGAAGGCTGACTTTTTTACCCAGTGTAGTGAGAATAGAAGATTTGCGTTCGGAGAGTGTCTAAACCTCTTAGGAACTCACCTCCAAGCGCGGGGTGGGGTTAAGGGCACTGCGCGCTGCAGGAAGGCGAGTGCGGGGGTCGAGTGGGACGCGCGAGGTTTGCCGAGATAGGAAAGCGGGTATCTGGAGGGGGCAAGTGTATCTTCTCCTCAAGAAAGGAAGGGAAGTTTCATCGCCCACCACCGTCTAGGGTGGGGGGGGGGTCGTTACAAATTCAATATCTGGGAAGCCTGGCACTTGGAATCTGCTCTCCGGCACCGTGTCTTGCAAGCAACAAGCGCTCCCGCTCTCCCAGAAGCCCATAGCTGCGGGACTCTGGCCGGTTGCCCATCCGGAACCCAGGAGGCCAGGCCTGGACGCCCCCCTCCTCCCCGGTGCTCAGCTCCCAGACTGCAGCTTGGTGAAGCACTGAGGTGTTTCGGGGCTTCCCTCCTTGGGGGGCCCGGGGCCTTGGAGAGTTCCTGTCACACATCCCAGCAGACAGGCTCCCGGCACTGGGCTCCTCCAGGGAGGCCCAGTGCTCTTCTCCTTAACCCCCTCAGTTATCCTTTCTTCTGTGTGGCCCCGTAATTATAGGGACAATGTGTTCAGTGAAGCTACTCAGATAATGGAAAGTTCCGAGCTTTCCTGGACATTGTGTTTGGGAGGCGGCGGGGCTCGGACCCGCTGACGGCGGTGTCTCCAGCCCTGTCACCCCTCAACCCCCACCCCGCTTCTCTGCCCCCTCAGCCACCGGGCAGCAAAAAGAGGCGGCCAGCCGACTCCTGCCTTTCGGCCGAATGACCCACCGCTGCCGCGCCGCCACCTCTGCACCTGCCTGGCTGAGGTGAGAAGCCCGGCGCCGGCGGGGTCAGGGCGGTGCGCACAAGCTGCTGGGGCGACGACCTCGAGTGATGCGCGGGAGAAGGGAGTGTTAGAGGCATGGAATCATCTCCAAGGGAGAGGGAAGAACAAGAATTTTTAGATGACCTGGGTAACGGGTCCTAACTTTGCCACTCAGAAGCATAGGAAAAGTCAACGAAGTTTTAGGAATCTTGGTTTTCTCGGCTAGAAATATTAACATCATGTTGCCCACCCTGGGGGATGATAGTTCTCTTTTCTGAGATGCAGTTCCGCGGGAGGCTGGGGAGACACGGAATCCGGAGCAGGAGAGAGCAGGCGCGCTGTCGGCTGTTTTAACTCTTCCTGCCCTGGCAGGGAAATCTGAAATTTAAAACATCGGAAATGGCCAAGCAGGAACAACTCAAGTGCAATCGAGGTGATATTGCACTCTTGGTCTTTCCAGGAAAGGAAAAGATTTCCGGGGGTTTGGAAGAAGCCAAGTCTTCCGGCTTGCCCTTGGGGCCCGCCCCAAAGAGCGCAGGAAGCCCAATGGGTATGTGGCGGTCGCCCTACGCGTCTTGCAGGGAAAGTAGGCTCTGCAGACGCGAGAGAAAAAACAACCACCCTCTGCCGCTTGGCTCCACAATAGCCATGCAGCGAAAACGCAGAGAAGGTCAGCCCCTCTCCAGGATTCAGCCCATCTTGGATTCAGCTTCTTCGGCCGCACAAACTCCCAAGCTCTGAGAACACGCAGCGCACCCCGCGCGCCTCGCAGCGAAGGCACCCGGGCCACACTGCTGAGTTCTCCGCGTGGCGAATGCGCGTCGCTTAAGGAAAGCAGTTGAGGGCTGGAAGGAATCCAACCTAATTGACCAGGCCTGCAGAGTCGCTCAGTTGGCCTGTCACATATCCACAGCCAAGATCCTCGCTATTCTCTGCCCAGAGAGCCTGGGATTGACCCGGAAGCCCCGAATAATTCGAATCCTGTCCTAGTTCACTCCAGTCCTTCTGGCAGCGTAGAAGCGACCTGCAGCCTGAGCGCAGGGGAGGCTGACAAGGCGCCTCTGGCAGCTACTTGAGTAGGGACAAGGCGATTTGGTGGTGTCTCCGAGGTTTATGTGGATATCTGGCGACCCGACGTCCCGTCGGTGATTAGCCACCCTCACCCACGCGCAGGAGCCTCCGGGCTCTGATTCTAACGCCCGAGTGCAATGGGTCAAGTCGAGGTTTCTCCACGCGCCCAGGACCAGCTAGGCGCTTCCCCGCTGCGCACCCCTCAAAGTTGAAGGGGAAGAGAATTTCAAATACACTGGTCAAAATTCACTGTTGGGAACACTTTGAAGTTGGCTGTGACTGCGCCACTCTCTCCTGCTCCCTCCCCCAACTCCCCGCTCGACCAGATGCACCAGAGAGCCGCGCTTTGATCTTGCAAAGCAGCAATTTATATTTCTTTAAATTTTTTTTTCTGTAAAAAGATGATTGGATCTGGGAGAATATAATGTAATTCCGCGAACGCAGGGCTGAGGAGAGAGTTTCTGGGCCGGCCAGGGCTGGGCCCGAGGCGCCAGGCACATCTGCTCACTCGGGTTTGCAGCGCATTACTCTCCGCTGGTTTCTTCTTCCCGCCCCGGCGACCCAGTTCCTGTGATTCACCCCAGGCAAGAAGCTGGGCTTTATTTGCCTGTGGGACCTAGAGATGCTGAGAGGGAAGGTGTGGAGGAGAGGAGGCAGCTTTAGGAAAAGCTAAGGTGGACACTCTACCTTAGGTGAATTGAACTGTAAGGGAGGAGAGAAGGAGCTCAGAGGAAAAATACCTCCTGCCTTATAGAGGGGGCTTCCCCGTGTGGCTCAGCTGGCAAAGAATCTGACTGCAATGCGGGAGACCTGGGTTCGATCCCTGAGTTGGGAAGATCCTGTGGAGAAGGGAAAGGCTACCTACTCCAGTATTCCGGCCTGGAGAATTCCATGGACTGTATAGTCCCTGGGGTCGCAAAGAGCTGGACAGGAGAGGAGAACTCTACCCTTCACCCTCTTCCCCATCAGAAAAGCAGTAGGGGCAGTTGCAGCCTCCGTGGGTGGAGGGCCAGCACCAGGCAGTACCCATCCAGTCTTTCCTGCCTTGGGGATGTACTGAAATAAAATCGACATGCAACCTTTCCCAGCATTTTGCCTAGTAACTTCAAATTGGATTAAGATTCAGGAGAAAAACTATAGAAAGCACCAGACAAACATCCTAGGCTTCCCACCAACTCCTCCCACCCAGCTGGTCAACCCTCCCCACTCTGACTAGGCAGACCTGTCCAAACTCCCACCACTCTAGGGTCTGCTTGAGGTCGCTCATTTCCTGGGGTCCTCAGATTCTCAGCCCTTTTCTCTCCATAACTGTGCTGTCTACTGTACCTGAAATCTCTTCTATGCCCTTTCTCTGCTCCCAGGAGACTATCCAGTGCCTGTGGAAGGCGAGGCGAAGCTGGGAGGAGGGGGGAAGGATGGTAAGGGGGGTGGTCGGGGTGGGGCGGCATCACCCATTGCCCACCGCCCTCCAATATGCAGGCTCCTCCTGCTAGGCAGCCAGATTCTCGGAAGGAGTCCAGCTTAAGAACCTTTCCCTGAGGGCTTCAATACCTAGGTCACTAGGGCTCTGCTGTGCTTGGTGTACTTGCTGGAAAGATTCCTTTTCCAGGCCCCCTCCGTAATTCTCTGCCCTGAGTCACCTCAAATCCTACCCTGGGAAGACAGATCAGGGTTCCAGACCCTGACTTTATGGCCAGACCACTACTAAGTTTTCAGGAGTTGAAGCAGTTCTAACCTCTTTCTCTTCACCTTCCTTTCTCTTCACCTTCCTTTCTCTTTGCTTTCTTTTCCCTTTTCTCTCCACCCCTCCTTTTTCTTAAGTTTTATCTTTTCCTTTTGTCCTTCCTTTCCTTCTCATGTTTGTCTGGCTTTTGCTTTATCCAGCCTTTCTCAGTCTTAAAAGCCCCACTCCAGGTTTTTCAGGCTCTAAAGAGGCCACCAAGCAGCCTGCCCTCCCCCACTGCTCCACCCAGATAGAGCCTGCAGTGGGGGCAGTGTGGGAAAGGGGCAGCTCCAGACAGAAGCTCAGGGACCCCTGGGCCCACGGCTCCGGAGAGAGACTTGCTGGGGCCTCCCTGCACATGCCTTTGCTCTCACTTACCTGACCCACCCTCCTGCTTGCTCACGTTTCTCCCCACAGTCTTCCTCACAAGATACATGTGAGCTCAACTTCCAGTTATAATGTAAAAATTCAGGGGAAATAGATGGAAAGATGGCTAGTAGTGTCCCCAGGCAGGTAGGGGAGCAGTCAAGCCAGGTTGGGTGGAAAACTGCTTCTGTGGCATGAAGGGAAACTTCCTGGCAGGTTGGATATGGGTAAAAATTACTGGTGAGGGGCAGGAGGGAGGTTAAAGAACAGGGAAGCTCAAGCCTTGGGCAGCCCCCACACCAAGGAAACCCCGCACAACGCTCCATTGGCTGCACCGAAGTTTTAAAGTAGCGTCTGTTTAGAGCAAGTTCACCACTGAGACTGCATTTGCCATCAGGGCGAGAGAAAAAAAAAAAAAGCCCAAGAAGAGAGGCTGCTAACATTCCATAGAGAAACCAAAATCTGGAAAAGGGAAAAAGGAGGAGGGAAGGTCTTCTTGTGTTTCACCCACTTCCCTCTTTCTGGATCCCACGGGAAATAGTCAGCTGGGCCTTCCTAGGGACTGTTTTCCCCCACAGCTCCCTTAGCACCCACAGCCCCAGTTCGTCAGGCCAGCCTTCTGCCTGGACGGGGAGGGGTGGGGGGAAGATGCTGAAGCCTCAGGTGCTGAAAAATGTGAGCCAGCTCAATATGAGCCTCCTTGGAGCCCAAAGGTGACATGGGACTCGGTGGCACCTCTGCTGAGGTGAAAACTCCGATGGGGAGTTGGTGTCTCCTGTCCAGCACGGGTAGCTCTCGTTGGGCACGGAGGACCTAGGCTTTACTCCCCTTTCTCACCAAGTTAAGCCAGAAGCTTTCTCTCCCAAGCTGAGGTTTTTCTTGAAAACTCTGTGGAGTTCTGTCCCCAAGAACCTAGGAGTTTTTCCTCCCTGTTCCCACTTCCCCAGACAGATTAGATTTCCAAGTCCTCAGTTATTCTGAGGAATAAAAGACTTGATAGCAATCAGGTTGCAAGCCACATGACCTGTTCCTTATCTGCATTTCATCTGGATCTGAACTGTAGAAACATGGGCTACAATATGTGAAGGGCCTTGATGATCCTGAAGTTGAGCCTGGGGAATGTGTGCACGGCAGCTGGAGGGGATGGAGGGAAGCTCAGTTTGGAGACATTTGAGGGACCACTATCTAGAGCAGCATTTCTTTAGTGACCATGGAGTTCTGGAGATGGCTCCCATGCTGAATTAACACACCCTGTGCTCAGAAGCTCCCAGTCTGAGGGTGGAGACCACCTGCCTGGCACTGACTACTCCACAATGGTGTGGACAGGTTCCGCTGGAGAAAGACAGGTGCTTGGAACTGAGTTGGGGGCTCCAAGGTTTGCTCCTAATAACTCAGTTACCAGCCCAGAAGTGAGATTATCTGGTTGAGGGAGGGAACACAGGCAGAAAGCCTCTAAGGAATAGGTGGTTGGGGGCAGTGGGGGGTGAGAGTGGGTTGTAGCCAGGAAAACCAACACTTTAGCAAAGCAAGCCAACTGGTTTGGGAGCTGTGGCAAGAGCTGGCCCAGGGCAGCAAGTCTGCTGACAGAAGCCTGCTTGAAGCCAGTACTGTGGAGCCACCAGAGCCTAACCAGAGCTTGGCAACTTGATCTTAATTGACTGAGCCCCGCTAGGGTCAATAGCCTTCAGGTTCTGCTCAGCACCCAAGCGAGCACTGAGGAAAAGCGCAATGGGAGCTCCTGCCCTTTTGTCTCCTTGCTGGAAAGGATGCTGCACTCTAGCTGGGAAGGCCTCCTAATTGTAATTTAAATGAGGGTATGCTTTTTATTTTTGACCAGTAGACTACAGTTCCATCAAAGTCCCTTTCTTGAACCCACACACTCCCCCAAGTCACAGAGGGAACCTAGGTGTGCAAATTGTATTTATGTGTCTTTGTACCTAGAGAGGCTTCTGTTCTGTTCAGTTGCAGGTATAGATTTCTAGCTCTAGAGCTAGATTGTGTGTATCTGTGTGTGTGTGCTCAGTCGCTCAGCTTTGTCTGACTTTTTTATGACCCCATGGACTGTAGCCCGCCAGGCTCCTCTGTCCATGGGATTTCCCAGGCAAGAATATTGGAGTGGGTTGCCATTTCCTTCTCCAGGGGATCTTCTCAACCCAGGGATAGAACTTTCAGTTTCCTGCACTAGCAGGCGAATTCTTTATCGCTGAGCCACCTGGGATGCCCCTAGAGTTAGATTACCTGCACTAAAAGCTGTGAGACCCTTGCCAGGTTACATAACCTCTCCCTACCTCAGTTCTCTCATTTGTTAAATGGGGCTGGTAATACTATTCTTGGTTCATAGAACTTGAAATGGGTAAAACAGGCTAGTGGGCATAAAATGCTTAGCACAGGGCCTGACACAGAGTAAAAGGTTCAATAAATACTAGCTCTTTGTAAGAGGTGCAGACCAGAAAGAGAGGAGATACCGAATGAGATGTGATAGCAAGAGAAGAAGGCTGCAATTCTTTTCTTTTCTCTCTGCCTTTCCTGGAAGCAGGGGCCTCTGGATGGCATTGCCTTCTGTTGTTTTATTGAGCTGGGTCAAAAGTTCTCTTTCCCAGTGAAGACAGCCAAGGAGAGCAATACTAGGGGCAGGTGTCCGTGGCGCAGTTCCAGGCCACCCTGGGGCCACTGGCCTTTGCCCCTTAGGAACCTCAAGCCTCCTGCGCCCCTGGTGCTGCACAGACCATTGAGAATTAGGAGAATGTGAGTTCATGGGTTGTCCTGTCCTGGAAATGCTTTCATTTACCTGAATTTGTTGACTGTCCTATGAGATCCTCGGAAAGCATGTGACGTTAAGTGAATATTTTTCCTAATTGGGGATAGACAACTTTCCTCACCCCTGGTTTTCTGGAGTAGGTGGCTGTGGGCCAGAGTGTAATGTCTCCTGCAGTTTGAATGCAACCAGCAGTGGGACTCCCCTCACCTACCTCTTTCCCAGTGGCTGGCCTTGGAACTCTGGCAATGTCTGGCTCTCCAGACACCCAACATGTTTCTTTGTTCCAAAAGACTTTTTGAGTTATTTTAAAAAGCATATAGTTTGTTTAGTTATAAAACAATATACATAATTGCTTTTATAGTGCACGTATGGAGATTACCAAGGAGGAAAGCCCTATTGTTTGGACAAATGAGCCCTCAAAATTGTTTTTTATATGTGTAAAAAATCCACTTAATATGCATATATTATATGCCATATTACATGTGGTATATATTATATACGTCATAGCATAGAATATAAAACCATATGGCTTTATATTCTATGGTATGTAATGGTTTTATACTCTATGGTATATAATATGGTTTTATATGATATGTGTATAATATGTATATAATATATACCATTGGTATAATATGGCATATAATATATGCATATCAAGTGGATTTTTAACACATAGGTCTTATTTGTCCAAACAATAGGGCTTTCCTTCTTGGTAATCTCCCTACCTCTGCGAGTTTTGGGGTCACCAGGGACTCAATGCATGTAACCGGAGAGTGCCAGATTCTTTTCTACCCCCTTTGGTTTGGTTTTGTCCAAGAAGGGTCAGAGATGTGGCCTATGAATTATGGACCAAAACTAAGGAAAAGTCTCCTATGATCTTGCTAATGCCTATTACCAGCCCTTCATCTGCAGCCTGAGAACAGAGTCAAGCACACCTCTGGCCACCCTAGCTACCCCAAGAATTCAATTCCTCAGCCCCTCCTCATAGCTTCATGGTCAGAGAGCTGTTTTCCAGTCTTTCTTCTATGATGGACAGTTTGTTCTCCAGTCATGGGAAGGGAGAGAATGATCTGTAAGGAGGCTGAAAATTCTACTTGGTCTCATTTTTGGGTGACAGTTTGGGGCCTGGTTAGCTGGTGTCGTTCTATCGAGGACATCTTGCTCTTGGGTGGCCGATTTTTATTAGTGAAATGTAAATAATTCTGGCAAAAAAGTCATCACATCAAGGCCGTAATGCCACAAATCCTTTGACTTCAGCTGCTGGTCCTTGTGGACAGCCCTATTTCAGTATTCTAGGCGTCCCTCTCCCTTGCCTCACTACCACCAGCCTCAGCTTCCCCTCAGGAATCTCAGGGAACTCTCTTGATCCCAGGGTCCCTGCCGGCAGGTAGTCTTAGGTTGTGGGGCCTGGTGCTTCTTTCCGCAAGCTTTAGATAATCCTTCCTCTCAGTGGAAACACTAGAGAGGACTCTTAGCCTTGCTTTAGCTAAGCACCTGCAAACCTAGCAAGAAGAGAGAGGTGGGGAGTCACAGTTATGAGGCAGACCTGGAAGACCTGGGAGGTGGCAGGGCAGAAAGAACTTGAAAAAATGCTCTGCCTGGGAAGTATCTGGCCTTCCCAGGTTTGGGGAGGCTGGCTGGCTGGAGGGTGGAAGGGGCTGCAGACAATTAAAACCAAGCAAGACAAAATCCTACTGCTTCTGCTTGGTCCTGCTGTTTTTTTGTGGCCCAGGCTCCCAGTTCCTGCTGGGCTCCTGAGCTTTGGAGAGTGTCCTGGTCTCACCCATGCATTGTGTGACCCTCTCAGGCCTGAAGGCTGGGTACCCCTCATTTTCCCCTTCTTTCCTTGCTGGAGAAACCTTGACCATCTCTGTGCAGATGAAAAAGAGGGGACTAGGGAACAGCCACCTGAGATTAACCTTCCGGAGGCAAGGGAGAGCCCCAAGGAGCTGTGGAGTGGGGAACTGCAGTGGGGAGACCTGCCCAAGGGCCAGAGGCTTGTAGATTTTTGCAGCCTTTGGGGTCAGCTGAGTGTGTGACCAAGGTGTTTCCCCCATGCGTGTGTATTATACTGTATATATACCCAAGCACGGCTTACTTCCCGCATGCTTGATTCTAGAAAGGTGTGTGGCTACACGCGTGTAGCTGTACACTGTGTGTACCAGCATGTGTGTGCTGCCAGACAGCTGTAACCATGACTTTGTAACCATAGCGAGTAGAAGGTCACGAAAAATAATGCATGAGCCGTGTACTTACGAGCTTCCTATAAAACAACGTAGTGGTTGCTGGTGTACCCGCATTTATTTCAAGGTGCATGATATTTCGCTGGCGGCCTCAAAATCCGCTTTGATTTGAGTTGCCTAGGGCGGCCAAGCAACCCTGAGCTCCTGAGGATGCGGAATGTTATCTTCCAGCCCAAACCAAGCAAGGCGAAGAATAGGGGATGGAGGAAGCCCTCTCGCCTGGAGTCCCAGGCCCGCTTTAGTAGGGCCTCGGTACCCAGAGGCTGGCTCCTCCCTCGCGCTCAAGGGGGCTCAGCGCAGGCTCGAGGTTTCGCTTCTTGCGAAGTCTGGCCGGGCCGAGCCGGCGCCTGGGGAGGCGGGCGCACACCGAAGAAGACCTAGGGCAGGCTGCCGCTCGCTCGGGACGCCCTGGGGAGAGAGAAGCCGGACCTAGGGGAACAGGATTTCCTCGCCTCCTGGGCGCGGCTGCTCGGCCCGGCCGCACAAGGTCCCCTTTGTGGAGGGGCCCGGCTCCGGCGCAGAACGAAGTAGGCGAACAATAGCGCAATGTTGCCGCCCGCCGCGCCAGGCTCTCCCGGTTACACCCCGGCCGCCGAAGGCGAGGAAACCGGGTGGCGCTTTTTTATAGTCGCAAATATAAAATCGGGGCTTTCTCCCCTTACGCTCGCCCCCTACCCCAACGCCGATAGAAAGCAGATAAATTTATGAAGGGCGAGCTAAGAGAATAATTACAGGGTGAAGGCAGTTAAATTTTATTTCCAGTCCCAAAGGCAAAACCTGCGATTTTATTGCAAACATCTGGAAGGACCGAGAGGTGGGCACGCTGCTGGTTTAAAATAAAAACAAAAGATTTTATTTCGCGAAAACAAAAAACATCATTAAAGACCCTTTTGCCCCCACGGACTTTTATTTTTAAAAAGTGCGAGGGGGTGGTTGAGTAGTCGAAGACGCACGACGGCCCCACAGTTCCCAGTATCTGGACGGAGCCGAGCTACTGGAGATGAGGTCCACAGGAGTGAGCCCGGGCTGGTTCTTGGGACCAGCATTAGGCAGGACTTTCCGGAAATCCATTGCCAGCCCACGCCCACGTGAGGGCTCCAGGCCAATTGTGCCACCCCATAACTGGGCGCCAATTTGGGAAAAGAAGTGAAAAGTGGGCCCATTGGCCTCACATTCCCTGAAAATTCTAGCACAGCAGTAACAAAACCCCAGATCTGTCCAGTTTCCTACCGACTATCTTGCCTGCTTTGCTTGGTTGTAAGGTAAAATTTAGGAGAAGAAGGGGGCAACAGAGAATGAGATGATTGGATGGCATCACCGAATCAATGGACATGGGTTTGAGCAAACTCCAGGAGATGGTGAAGGACAGGGAAGCCCGGGGTGCTGCATTCCATGGGGTGACAGAGAATCGGACATGACTGAGCGACTGAACACAACAACAAAGGTATTTGGGACCCCTTCATTCTGCCAGCAGGGAAACTGAGTCCATGGGGCATTCATCCATATACCTAAGGTCCTATAGCTTAGAACTGAATGGGACCTGGTCCTGCTAGGCTCCACCTGCCTTGAAGTCCTCTAATGGTTTCCTGGAATCTCACAATCGCCTTATAGACCGATTTGAAATTTTTGTTAAATTTTTGTTTTTAGTTTGTTCCTCAAAACTGCAAAGC